>NC_142625.1:12152448-12789590 GCF_059453375.1 Lepisosteus platostomus | reverse complement strand
AGAGCTTAGTGCAGTAGTACAGTGATAGCTTGGCAACGCCTGAATACCCAGCTTTTAATTCTCAGGATTCATATGGGGTTAACAGCTTTACTGAGACAAGCCTCAGTCCATTTCAGATCCCTACAGCTCCTTGTTTTACATTTTATTCTGATATTTCAGAATTATTTTCATTGCTCTGCAAAAATGGTCAATTTTCAACTTTCATTGACCTCAGCTTTTAAACTGACTCCTAAAACAGTTTTGCTCCACCGGTACAAATAAAACTGAATTGAACTGAATTTAATTGGTCCCACCGGTCAGTGTGCAAACAGAGCAACAGGCTGCAAGCTCTCTTTCCTACCTGAATTTAAAGAAACAAGGCCTCTTGGAGATGTAAAGAGTCACAGAATAGAGAACGAACCAGCATTTCAGTTACAGTTCATAATCGACACTATGAAGAATAAAAGGTATTTGTTTACATTCAAGTTCACAGAGCTGAATCCCCATTTTCCAACTAAAGGGCCGTGAAAGAAATTAATGACACCTCTGTGGGTTTCCTGCGTCATACCTTGAACACAGCACTGTGGTACTGCGGCAGTCAAAGAAACAATGGACAGCTGCTATTAGACAACAAGGACAGCTCCAATATAAAGTTTCAAGAACTAAAAAAAAGGTTTAAAAACATTTTAAAAAGTGTCCAATAAAGAGAACTTAGTGGGATCCATGGCTTAATATCTTCCACAACCATATAATCACCTAATAGGAGAGTCTTTGTTGACATACAGTACAAACTGACTTTCAGAACCAATTGAAGACGGCAGGGCACAGAGAAGTTAGGTCTCGAGACTTCAGATCATAATCTGAAAATGCCTCTGTTTTGTTTTAAATGGGTATAATCCAGGCAGCCATTGTAAAAAGAGGGCTCACTCTTATTAAATACAGTTTTTTTAAAACATTGTGAGGTATATTCATTCCATTAGTACTCACAGACCACATGCTGGGTTACTTGCTGAGCCATACTCCTTTGGAAGTAAAAGGACAGTGGAACTAGTCGACCATATGGATGAGAACAGGAAATTTTCCCAGTTCTAATAGAGGTATCTCTTCCAAGTAGTACCAATTAACACAGTACTACAGCATATTTTAAAGTTTTAAATGTAAAACAAAAATTAAAGTGACTGGTACCAAATTTGAGTTACATGAGCTTTTTCACTCCATGTATCATACAGAAGATGTCCATTTGCTCCCGACACCAAAGGCTCTTAAAGAAAGTAGGTTTGTTTTTATAGGGGTCTGTCATATTAAAATATAAGTTGGGCAGACTTCAGTTTCCATACCATTGTGTGCAGGTCTGTGACTTTTGACATGTATATTGATTTTAACCGATAGTGGAGAAGAATGGATTTAAGAACCTAAATGACGTTATGACATTATAGTACCTACTGTATAAAAGAAATGTATAGATTTATATTTATAAGTTATTAAAGCTAGCTTGCTTCTTGATTGCCAGAGCCTGATAATCTTCACCATTTCTGATTTCCACTGGGTGGTTAAAATACAAATGCAACATCATATTTGAAGGTGTTTCTGACATGTATTCTATATATTCTGTAAACCACACGTCCATTATCTATGACATCTCTATGTCTTTATGTAGTGTCACAATGATGACTTCACCCTCTTATTTGGGGAGAAAAGCACCAGTTCTCCTTCAAAAATGTTTAACTAGATTGCAAGTCTATCGTTATCAATAAATATCAAATAATTTAAAAATACCCACAACAGTGATATTTTGCAGTATCAAGAAATCACATCACAAGTGGATAGTGAAAGTATGGTCTTGACATTTACATTAGGGTGAATGAGTATTATATCTGTGCCTCTTATAGTGACATTTTCCAATGTACATAATACAACGATTTTGGTATTAAAACAAATCTTTTTAAATAGCTAATTTTATAAGAGCTTTAATTTATAATTGTCTAACCATGTGGCCATTCAGCAATGCATGTTCAGAGACAAAGTAATTTAAATTAGCTCAATAAATGTTGGCCTTTAACAAGGACATTTTTAATAAAAAACAGACAATGACGCATCAGCTTCCAATAGGTTTTCACACTTTGAAGCATTAAAGGCAAACAAATTAGGAATGTCCATAGTATAAGTTGCACGTTTTTGTATTTTACAAGTTAAGAACAATTTATTTCCTCTTCTACCAACAAAACAACAGAGCACTTTACAGAAGTATTATTTGATAATGCTTTATTAATAAACAAGAAAATCATTTTCTCTTGTTCTTTTAAACGCAAAAAAATTAGCAGAACGTCACACACATCACTGATAGCCTAACATGAGACAGTGCACTGAGTAGATATCACATCTGACAAGAGCACAAAAAGGACTACAGAAAACAAGAGGGTACCATTCAGGTCAACAAGTTTTTTTCACCATTTCTCAATATCTAGAAACAAAAACCTCCTTACACTTTTCTCCCCCCAAAAATGAGACATTATTGGATGAAGAAAAAGATCAGCAGGCTTCAGAACAGATTCTGTTTATCTACTTTGGTCGTGCATCTTTCTTAATTACACAGCAACGGGCAAGCTTGCTATCCTCATTGAGTGGAGGCTGCAATTTCACTGTCAAAGACAGCCTCCAAAACAACAGACATCTATCTATTCAGTGGCTCTGTCAAGAATACAGAATATTTTTATATTTAGGATCGTGATCCCACATCAGCAAGAAGCAGTGGACTCCAAGTCGTCCTTACCTTGCTTATTCCCTCTGCCAATGAATGGAAGATGATACTGACCTGTTTGTTTTCCAACATCTCAATTTTTAAAAGATGCAGCAATTGTTCAAAAATGCAAGAGTCTAACAGTTCCCAATGTGGCTGACTCAAATTGTACAAACTTAACACAAAACACTATGGGAGACACTGAGACATGTCACTAAATTCTGAATAACTACTTCAATTCCTTTACTAAAACTATGTGATTATGCGGATTTGTCAATGTCCTCTTTTACATAATGTATAGATTATAAAATGGAATAAAAAGTCAACTAGATGTAAATGTATATAAGTCCATACCAAGTACCTATACTTATACAGTAACAATATTATAGAGACTTTTGGTTGTAATACAACTGCTCATTCCCTGGTTGGGACATCAGTCCATCACAGGGCCAAAGTGAATAAAAAAGCCTATCCAACTTCCAACCATTTATCTAATTCAGAGTCATGGGGGAGCTAGAGCTTATTCCAGTAAGCAACAGACACAAGACAGGATACCCCCTGAAAGAACATCAGTCCATCACAGGGCAGACACAGACACACACTTACACTAGTGTCAATTTTCCTAGAAACCAATTAATTTACCAGTATGTCTTTGGATGTGCTAGGAAACCAGAGCACCCAGTGAAATCCCATACAAACACAGAGAGAACATACAGATTTCAGGCAGGTAGCACCCCAGGTCTGGTATTAAATCCAGCTCTCTAGTGCTATGATGCAACAGTGGCCACCCCCCATGTGTCACCCCTTATAGCCGATGAAGTGGGGTTAAAATATCTTTGGGAAGTATATAAAAGAACTTAGTGGAAGGTACATAAGAGAACTCAGTGACAACCCAAATTAAAATATAGATTGACATCTTATATCACAATATAAAACTATGTGGCCACTGTGCTTACCACTGACCCACAGCAAAAAAAATAAAAATAATAAAGAGAACACTTTTGTTTACTGTACTGTATTTATGGTGCAATGATAAAAAGAAAAGCTCAGAGATTGAGATCATTTCTTCACAGGGACAAAGGTGCAGTCCTATCTTTCCACAGAGGAGATGGAATCACATGCAGCTCCTCACGAGTGACTCTACTGGTTTTTGTTCTGCTAGAAGGGATTTGCGTATCTTTTTATCACAGGTGAGGAGGACCCAAATATCAGGAAAAAGCAGGAATGATGTATTTTGCTCAGGACCAGAAAATAAGAAACAATGTTGTTTTCATAGATAAATGTTTCTACTGTAGAAAGATGAAGAGAAAGCCGAACTGCTCCTGCCCAGAGATTTGTGCTGTACTGTGCTGAAAGTTTCTAACATCCCAAAAAATACAGTATACTTGAAACTACTTCTATACAAGGCACACATCAGGTTGGACAAATAAGCCTGTTCTGTACACACACACATTATTTCAGTGCAAAACAGCAAAGTAAAAAGAAAATCAACATTTGTTCTCTTCTACATTTCAGCTGGAATGAGCCTCTACCTGCTCCTTTGCAGCTCACAAACTGACAGCTCCTCACTTGAGCATCTTCAATATAAAACTACTTGACAAAGCTGGGCAACAGGAACCACGGGAATATTTTATTTTGGTGTGTGTGCAAGAAGGGGATTATTTCTAAAGAAATTATGTGGAAGGTCTGTGATTGTGACAGACATTTTGTCTTTTTGCCCAAAAGGTAAACTGCATGTACTCTGCCCGCCCTCCTTTCTATACAGAACCTGCTTTAACAGTTTTTACAAAAAAAAAACACTAAAAAAGTAACAGAACATAAAAAAGAACTGTTCCTTAACGTTTTCCGGAATCATTGATCATAGCATCTATCTTTTTAGAGTCAATTCTGATGTTCACATTGTAAAGCTTGTTTCAGGTGACTTTTAAATAAGGTTGGTCTTGGAAAAAGAACTTAATCATGGTTCGTGGCCCTTAGGTCACATTCAGTGAGGCAAACAAGTTTCTAAATAAATAACATTATATGTTACAAATACTATAAAGTGTCCACAACCTTCCTCACTGACTGAACCTCCAGGTAGTGGGTAGTCACTTTACTTTTCCCCTCTCGCGTGCTCCATTGTCTATTGCAGTAGCCTGTCATCCACAAGCTTTCCACTGTTTCTGATTTGATACAATACTCCAGCGGAAAAAAAAAACGTTTCTGAAGACGACTCCATTTAGCTGCTTTAGAAGACATTATGTGTGAACATGGGTTTCAGAGACTGTGCTTTGCAGAAGCCCCTTGGTGCATTCTGTATGGCTGGTGTGTGTGTGTGTACTGCATTCTTCCCTGCAGTAGGTCTTGACGCGTTTCAAGACTAGCACGCAGCTCATCCAGCAAGAGAACCACACAGATCGAAGGCAACGGGACACAGGGCAAAAAGAAAATAAAAACAAAATTCTGACAATTACAGAGCAAAAAAGATCTACTTTTACATCTGTACAGTATGCCAATCATAAAAATACACATCCAAATACTTACAAAGGTCTTCATGAACCCATCGGGTACACGAAGCATAGAACTGCATGTTCTCAGCACACTTCAGAAATTCACAAAACGCAATTGTGTTTGCAAACTAACTTCAAACAGTATTTCCTTTACTGGTCTGACTCACTCTGCGCTTCCTGATCAGAGCACTGACAACACAAACAACCCTAAAAAGTCCACGACCATGAACTCACGGCATTATGCAAACGAGGGCTTGACCTGTCTGGGGAGAACTGCAACTTCTAACTATCGCGTTTCATTTTATTCAAAAATCGTGTACGTTTACAAATCATCTTTAAAGTAGTCTGCGTAAAAATTATATCTAAAATATCACCATATTATATATATATAACCATAAGGGTGTAAGAGAACCTTATTAGTATGCATTGATATGTACCGTGCACTCCATTTCCTTACATATCAATGCACTGAACCGAAACCTCATTCATAGATATGATAACACTTCTCATCGTGTTGAGCTGTACATTGGTACCGAATATAATGGTCTTTTTGTTGAGAAATAACTCAGCAATGTCGACAATTCGAAGAATACTGTTCAAAAACACATCAAAAGATGTAAGAGACAGACTTACAGACCAGTAACTCTTACTAAAATAAGATCTCACCCATGTACAATAGTTAATGTGAAACACCCTGCCCGTTCAACCAGAAGGACTTCGTACTTGGTTCAGCGGAGCGGTCTTATTTATGCAAAGAAATCACCTTCACGGTTTCTTTAATAATTTAAGAATCCCCTTTTTACACATCAAGGCCTGACCTTCGCAAGAACTGTCATTTCTTGTCGGACAACAGTGCCTCTCTTGACGCTGTAAACAACCCCACTGAACACATCAGAAACTCGACGGTCGGGTGTTTACCTGCTTGGGATAACAATCTAACGTCAAAAGTTAGGTCGGGAAGAGTGACAACTACCTGGTGAGTATCACTTATTCAACTGGCAATGAATTTGTGATCTTTTTATTGAATGAAACCAGACGTATTATACAAACATATTCGAACGATCGGTTTAAGCCGAGTCTCAGACCCAGTTCGGCACCTGGGAGTTACGAAGTAGCCAAAACGCACCGACAGCGACTGAGCAGACATACATTATATGGTAAACAGTAGCGTTTTAGACGGAATACTAAGGCATTTTATACAAATTTAAATCTTACCCGTGTCTAGGGGGAAACTAGCGTTGCTGTACTATATCTCTGTGTGTCCCTGAAGAGCTGTATTCCTCTTTATTTTGGGATCCACTCCAGTTTCACTCAAAGGAAGAAACTTCCACCATCTTCGTAACCTTCTCACGTGACAAACGAAGGTGGGCCGCCCATGACGCACGACGAGGACGCGCACGTTTACGTGACGCATACCGGAACCCCACCTAACGATTGCTCCTTCGGTCTTCGATTGGATAATGTAAACAGACCCCGGACCTCTGATTGGTCCATCTGTTGGTCGTCACGGCGGCTCGGAAAAAGAATGCGTTCAGGTCGCTTCCTGCACCAGCACATTTTTAGTGTAAGTACAGTACATATTAAGCAAGTCCAAATTCCTCTTCGGTCTTACGCCATATCCATATCTTCAAAGCTAGACATTATTATTTACATATCAGATAAATAAAATAAACTGAACTTGTCAAACTGATTGACTATGTTCATAATATTTAGCTACTTGTTAGGGTGGTAGCAGAGGAAAGTGGTCCTCAAAAATGTTGGCAGAACATCACACATGAAGCTAACTGCCTGCCTAACATGAGACAGTGCACTGATTTATAATAATAATAATAATAATAATAATAATAATAATAATAATTGTTTACACGTATATAGCACTTTTCTAGACACTCCACTCAAAGCACTTTACAGGTAATGGGGACTCCCCTCCACCACCACCAATGTGCAGCATCCACCTGGATAATGTGACGGCAGCCATAGTGCGCCAGAATGCTCACCACACATCAGCTATCAGTGGGATTGGAGAGCAGAGTAATGAAGCCCATTGATAGATGGGGATTATTAGGAGGCCATGATTGGTAAGGGCCAATGGGAAATTTGGCCAGGACGCCAGGGTTATACCCCTACTCTTTTCGAGAAACACATTGGGGTTTTTAATGACCACAGAGAGTCAGGACCTCAGTTTTACTTTTCATCCGAAGGACGGCGCCTGTTTACAGTATAGTGTCCCCGTCACTATACTGGGGCATTAGGACCCACATGGACAACAGGGTGAGCACCCCCTGCTGGCCCCACTAACACCTCTTCCAGCAACAACCTTAGTTTTTCCCAGGAGCTCTCATCCAGGTACTGACCAGGCTTACAACTGCTTAGCTTCAGTGGGTTGCCAGTTGTGAGTTCCAGGGTGATATGTCTGCTGGCTAGATTAGATAACAGATTGGACAACAGATTGGACAAGAGCGTAAGAAGAACTACAAAAAAAGAGGAAGCTATTCTGGTCAACCTGCTGGTCACAAAAATCTTCTAGGTTTACAATATCTAGAGAGGAAACAACCTCCTTATGCAACTGCATGATTATATTAGAAATAAATTTTTAGTCAGTTTCTTTCTCCATCTCTTACTCTAGTGCATGAGACCAGTGGGGGGGGGGGGGGGGGGGGGTCTTCTTCCAAGTCCACATAAGCTTTCATTTTCTAAAATGTACATTAAGTTTAAGAAGAAAAGAGGTGTCTGAGACCAGCAGTCCTCTGGTTCTGTGCCCCTTGGAGAGAAGAATTTGAAGCCTGTGAGTGGTCTGAATCTCAGAGGAGACCTGTGAAAACCAAGACTCCACTACAGACGGAGGAACCCACAAGTCAAGGATAATGAAATACAGGTTCCAATCAAGGACCACTTGTTGTGGACAAGTGAACTGAAGAAGCCAGCTGGCTGTCATCCTGCTCTCAACTGCCATTATCCTTAAACCTTTCATTACCACTGAAAATTCACAAGGCAGATCTGAGAGAGCACTCTGAGTTAGTACCATCAGTTACTGTGAGCAATTACAGGCAGCATGCAAATTGAGCTTGAAAAGTGTGGAGAAGGCCTGCATCATCTTCCTTGGCCAGAACAAACCCCCAGATTTCAATCCCAGATTTCAGTCGCTCATCACAACCTCAGTCCCACACAGCAGCTGCCCCAAAACCATCTCCACCAAAGCTGCTATACGTGATGGAGCTGAGCTGCGAGGACAGTGTCTGTGGAATGCCTACAAGGTCTTGCTCCACCTGTTTTTTCTGTTCCCAGAGGCACAACACAGCATGCCAGGGCAGTTCCTATTGTTCGAGCCAGTGAGAGCAAAATGATCAGCTAAACTAAGGAAAACTAGCTGGAAGGCAAGACTCCTCCTTGCCAGTACGGCTAACACTGCTTCCCTGGTCTTGCTGAGTTCCTGGCTCATTCATCGTGAGGACTCTAGTGATCTGATTATAGAATTGAATTTCTTCAGGTGCTGGAGCTCCAACTGCACTCTTTGTGCTTAACATTGATGCTGAAGCTCACTTAGTTTGTCGTGTCTGTGCCTTTTGGCACACTCATGCTCAGGACACAGACTTTCCCATCCACGTCTAGTTTAAGAGAAACCAACTGCTTCATTGTTTTCGCCTGATCTTTTCAACGCAACAATCAAGGATCCGACAGGAAGGGCACTTTAAAATCAGGATAATGGTTTCGCACAAGGCAACGGTTTAAAATCGCGTAGTTACCAGTAGGTGGAGCTGTCGGTCTGGAAAAAGCTAGTATAATAAAAAACAAAGCGCTTCCCAATACTATACTTAATGCAACCCCTCAAAACAATGCTTTCCATCAATCATTTAAGCATAGCAATTCGAATAGTTTTATTTATTAGTCACTTCTTGGTATGTCTTTAAAACGACTCAGAATTAAATTCCTCTGACACAGGCTGCGTCATAGGAATTTGAAGTGGAAGAACAAGTTAATAATAACCCGAAACAGTAATCCGATTGTGCCTTTCAAAAATGCCAGAGGCTGTAGCCATCCTAAATGCGCAATGAAAGAGAAGCCTTCTGTGCATCGCTTGCTTTAAAGAAGCCCCTGGAAGGAGCCAGCCAATCACGTCAGTGGAGGGCGGGGTTACTTTTTGTAACGAAGGAAAGTTGCTTGGATGCGGAGCAGCATCTTAAAGCACAAACTCGGCATCTCAGTATTCCTTTCCTTAGGCAAGATTCTTCCCAGATGACAGGAGGAGATCCCTTCGAGCACTGAATAGCGAAACCGAACCGCACAAATTAGAAACTAATCGCCTGTGTCCTCGGACCTATTTGCGAACAGGGTTTAAAAACGATTTCTAGATACTGTACACACATCTTTCTTGCAAGGGTTTAAAAATGATGGCATGCACAGAGATAATCACGATGTGCCTCCAGTCTGCAAAGCAACAACACTTGTACTCCAAACACCAGCAGCAGCTACTGCAGAAGAATCCCGTCCAAGGACTTTCTATTTTCCAAGATGTAAGTAAAATACAGTATATTATAATTTTATTTAGTAATATATCGTCTTACTTTATTAAAGGAACACCGAGCACATTTTTCGGTGTTGTTCGCTGGAGTGGTGATTTAGACTTGAAAATCGCATATAAAGCGCAGCATCTTCAGTAAGCTACAACGTTAGGTGAGATTTATATGGGTTTAATTTACATTACAGATTTAAAAAGGAATATTAAATTACCGCACAAAAGTAAAATAGCTACAGTCGCTGTGAAGATTACTAATAAAAAGCCACGAAATTTATTTCTGAACTGTAAACTATCAAAAAGGTTTTCTGTTGTATCAACCAAGAAATAAGCTAAAAAGCATATTTTCTCTTGAGAATTGTATAGAGCACGTCACTTTTAATCGTAAAACAGCCGTGTCCTACCGTATGCGCTACTTCACCCTCAAACTGCGCCCTGTGACACCCCGTATCAGGTATGGGCGTTAATGTATGAACCCCACCACCAAGGCTCGGTGTTTCTGTCTCCTTGTGTCTTTTTACCGCTTCATAAGCAAGATAAATTGTCTGAAATCGTCAAAATGTCCATTTCCACTAAACAGCTTCATAAAAAATCACTGTAGGTTAAAGGTTTTTTTTTTACCGACGTGTATACTACACGCATTACTCAGCTGTTGGCGATAACTCTTTAGGCCTGCTGATGACTGGAAAAGTTATTTTTGATTAATGTGTCGGTGACTGAGTTGATAATTTTCTTCACTAGTCCTAATTTTTATGTTCTCTAGGTTTCGTTGTGTTCGCTGTGTACGGTAGTGTAAGTTCGGAACAATCTTCAATTCTGATGGTAGCAACGTGGAAGCGAATCAACTTGTTCAGATCGAGGTGTTTGTTAGAAGGGGGTTTATCAAAGCTGTCAGATCGATTCTGTTGTTCTATACCTCGAACTACACGCCAGTTCCTTTAAACAGGTTTCGCTCTTTCCTGACACAAGACAAAGGCACCAGGGCTTCAATAGAACAGAACAACTTTTTGCAGTATCTCCATCAGCAGCTGGATGGGGAAGTTCCTGTAGTACAGTGCCAAGTCTTGTGGAATTATGCAGCTTCTGTGCTTGCAGGAGTGCCCCGCACTTCCTTGATGTGGTTCACTTCAGGGATGTATGAGGCTATATTTTTTATTAATCTTTTTAGCAATGTAAATGAGAGATATTACGTTTCAATTGCTATGCGCGATAGCGTCTGTCTCTGGAGTTCATGCATTTGAAGATTTGCCCTTGTCCAATATTGCCTGTATTAGTTCGAGAACGCTTTTATTTACCAATCACAGTGTGTGTCGCTTATCAGTTGATTTTTATTTTTCATGGCTTTGAAAAACTATGGTGTTTAATTTTTAGTATTCCATTCGATTTCGATGATTAACTTATTTGCATTAAATGTTGTGGGAGTGCGGAACAAGGTATCCTGATATGATGTGGAAGCCGATACCCAGGCTTCTTTCGTGAAAAGAGACTATTGGATCAATTACTGTAGCTGCTTAAAAAGCAAACGAGCTACTGTTCATGATCCGACTGGCCTTTCCTCGTTCGTAATCTTACTCCTGATCTAGTTAAAATATTGTATTCAAATAGACCAAAATATTGTAAAGTGGGTTAAAAACTGCACCAGTACCATTTTATCGGCGCAACAACACATCAGGAGGAGTGAGAAGCACATCTGCTTCTGTGTGTTGTGTTGATGCTGGTGACGGTCGGCGTGGATCACTGTGTTACTGTAATAGGGCGCTTAGGACGACTGCTTTTAATGTACTTTTTTAACTTGTGTACAAATAAAATGTGAAGATAGCTTTGATTTTCTAAATATATTTCACAATTTCAAGGATGATTATCGACTCTTAATATTGATACCAGTTTTCAATTAGTTACAGACGCTTTGTTCTGTCTTTCCCACAAGTCTCTCAATACTGTAGTTACTGAGTGAATGAAGACGTTCGGTCCTGAGCCTTCCTGTCATGTTAATTTGAATCCCAAGAGCCTAGACCTTAGCGCACTTCATCGTAGCATCGGACTTTCATTTAAAACACAAGACGTAAGATGATGAGATGAAGCGAAATGATCTTTATTAGGTTTCTTGGTGCACATTCGTTCAGGACTGTGTTCTAGACAAATTCCTTTCCTCCGTTTTACGTGCATCGAGTCGAATAGATCAGTAGCATAACAATCACATCTCAATATGTTGACATCGCGGAGCCGGAATGAAACCGGTAATTTTGCTTATAATATTTTTATTACTGACATAATAAAGTCGCATTGTTTCTATTGCATCGACATGAACGCGTTTTATGAGTAACCACCAGCATATAACAAATGTTCAGTATATATATAAACAGATGAGTTAGGTATCACGAATAATTGTGCAAATTAACATTCTTTTCTGATATTATCTATTGGATACATGTTGTCATTTACGAACTGAAGCAGTTCTAATTGTTTCAAAGCCTCGATCGCACACTGACGATTTGGGATTAAATCATGAAAATCTATAGGAGTCTGAAACAGTGGAAACGGACACAGAATAGTAATTTTTTAACTCTTAGAAGCGGCGGGGCCCATGTCATGATTTAAAATACAATGGTAGTGTTTTTATACCAGTTTCAGTCTTGAAGTCTTGTTTTAGTCGTTCCGTTTTAGTCGTTCCGTCTTGTGATTTCCAAATGCTTTTTCACACCTCTAGAGTTTTATTCAAATTAAGGTACTGTTTTGCATAAAATAATCAATAGGTCACATGTACAAATGAAAAAAAAATATTTGCATTTATCACCCACTTAATTCTGTTTTTTAAAACAAAAATGCCTTTAGAATAAATGGGGTGAGGTAACTAGCTACAGACAATGATTCTGTTTTGTAATTCATATACATATGCACTTAATTTTAATCAGACTAAAATAAATTTACCAACTGAATCAAGAGGGAAATTTAGGGAGGCCACATTTTGCAAGTCCAGATTAGAATTTAGCTAGGACACTAGTTATTTACAGCCCAGCTCACTGTACTGGGTCCTTGCTTTGGAAAGTCATCCACCAACACTATGTACAGCATCTGGTTTCTTTAGAGTCTCCCATTGAACTTGAATTTGAACTTGAACTTCAACTTTATTGCCATATGTAACCGGTACTGGTACAATGGAATTCTTACTTACAGAAAGTCTCTCGATTGTAAAACAAGTGTAAAAAACAAAACAAAGTGCAAACAGTGCATCAAGACAATGTACAAACAAACAATAGACAATGTGCAAGTTAACATGTAGACAGTTTGAATGTAAACAATACAGACATGTAAACAATGACTGGAGATGTGCAATAGATAAGAAATCATAAAGAGGTAGATGGTGATGGTGTAGGTGTGGTCCGAGGGGGATGGCTAAATGTGTTCGCCAGTCTCACTGCTTGTGGATAGAAGCTATTGAAGAATCTAGTGGTAAGTGTCCGTATGCTCTTATATCTCTTGCCTGAGGGCAGTGGGGTGAACAGCTCATGCCCGGGGTGGTGACTGTCCTCTGTGATGGCCAGAATTCTACCATGGCAGCGGTCCTCATAGAGCTGTTTAATCTCGGTTAGACCGTAGCCGATGATCTTCTGGGCCATATTGACCATTCTCTGCAGTGCCTTTCTTTCTCGGGAAGAGGTGTTGCCATACCACACGGTGATCCCGTTGGTGAGGACGCTCTCGATGGTTCACCAACACATGTATTGGCATCCCCCATCGCTTGAGGCACCTCAAGAAATAAAGGCGCTGCTGAGCCTTCTTCATGATAGAGTCAGTGTTCACAGTCCAGGTTAGATCCTTAGAGATGTGAATTCCCAAAAACCTAAAGCTGGTGACTGTTTCCACTTCCGTTCCATCAATACTGAGTGGGCTGTGAGTGTATGGCCTGTGTTTCCGAAAGTCCACTATTAGCTCTTTCGTTTTCTTTATGTTCAAGACCAGGTTATTGCTATGACACCACCTAAGCAGCTGTACAACTTCATCCCTGTAAGTGGAATCGTCATCATCACTGATCAGTCCTATTATAGTGGTGTCATCTGCAAACTTAATGATGCGGTTGTTGCTGTGTCTTGCTGTGCAGTCGTGAGTAAATAGGAAGTACAACCTTGGACTTGGACAGCAACCTTGTGGGGTTCCAGTGCTCAGGGTGAGTGGTGTTGATGTTTTATTGCCTATCCGCACCACCTGTGGTCTCTCGATAAGAAAGTCCAGCAGCCAGTTGCAGACAGAGTTGCACAGACCTAATCCCCTGAGCTTTGTCACCAGTTGACTGGGTATGATGGAATTGAATGCTGAACTGTAGTCCACAAACAGCATTCTCACATACGAGTTCTTAGTGTCCAGGTGTTCCAAGGCTGTATGCTGAGCCAGGGAGACAGCATCATCCACTGATCTGTTGTTCTGGTAGGCGAACTGCAAGGGGTCCAGGGACTCTGTGATGGAGGAGTTGATGTGTGACAACACCAGCTTCTCCAGGCATTTCATCACCACAGATGTTAATGCTACTGGGCGGTAATCATTCAGGCATGTCACTTTTGTCTTTTTGGGGGTTGGAACAATAGTGTTTTTTTCAAAGCAGGTGGGGACAATGGACTGTGACAGGGAGGAGTTAAAGATGTCCGTAAACACTGTGGTCAGCTGGGCTGCACATGTCCTCAGGACGCGAGGTGGTATCCCATCAGGCCCTGCAGCCTTACGGATTTTCACCCTGCT
This sequence comes from Lepisosteus platostomus, assembly GCF_059453375.1. Taxonomy (NCBI): domain Eukaryota; kingdom Metazoa; phylum Chordata; class Actinopteri; order Semionotiformes; family Lepisosteidae; genus Lepisosteus; species Lepisosteus platostomus. The sequence goes on along the minus strand of NC_142625.1, from coordinate 12,775,141 downwards.
CAGAGTCTTCTGCACGTCCTACTCTTAGAGTTTCAGAACAAACTTGCCCTGCACACTTGGGGTGTTCTCAGCATTGCCCGTGTTCAGAGCATCAATTGCAGTGCTGACTGGACCCAACCTTTAGAATGTTTGTACACAATGTGTATGTACATACTGTATGTATCTGCAATTCATCATTGCATACAGACTAACACAAATAAAGGCATGTTGCATTCCAAGGAAGACAGAGACACCTGTCTACAGCCATACACTACATTGCTTTTTATTTATGTATGAAACTACACTTCTCTGTCACTTTCAATACTTACTGTCTAACAATATATGAATGCTCAGGATGTTTCACAGTGGCCTGATTTGCTGAGCTTCAATGCACCGAGTAGCGGAACCAAGCTGCTTTGGCCAGAATTCTCAGGAGTGCTCTACAGCTGTGTGGCTAATACCTTATTAATGTTTCATATCATCTTCACAGGGAAACACCACAGTTTCATCTTCACAGATATACAGGGTAACGGACCACATCGGAATACACAAAACACTCAATCAGGTATCTTTCTGCTGTGTAAAAGCAATTCTTCTTAATTGTTTTTGAAAGAAGTCACTAATTATTAGTTTTCATGGAACACCATGCCACTGTATGTGGTCATTTAGTATAGTATTATCACATACACATTAGCAAATATGAAACAGCCCAGCTTGTCACATTTCCTACACATGGTATTGAACATTCCTACACATGTGGAACTCACTCTAAAATAAGAGAAGGATGTTTAATCTTTTATAAGGTCTTGACTGCTATATTTCCTTATTTGCTAGTGTGTCTTATTACCTCAATAGGCCACAACTCTCTCTGAATGCTGCTGCCAGGAATGATGGTAAAATACCATTTCACTTATATCACTTATTTTATTAAAGTGATGATTGTCAATTAAATGTGTAATCTATATTTATTCACACTTTTATTGTTGGTCATTATTTGCTCTTAGACACCTGTGTGGGTGTAATTAAGGAAGGGGCTAGATACAGTATATACAGGGAAGCCTGAATGTTAAAACAAAAAAATCTAGCTCTAGACCTAGCTAGAATGCGCTGATCGAGAGATTTTATTTTTATCTGAAGACGATTGAGACCTCTAGGACTGATGTAATGTATGTTGTGCACGATGCCTCTCTAAGGGTTTGTTTTTCTCTGTGTTCCTGAAATGGCTAAACACACATGTAGATTTTAGCTCAGCATTTTTGTTTGGGTGTACTTTTCTTCCTGAAGTATAAAAAATGAAACTAATTAGCTGTTCAGAGATGGACCGTTTTCATGGTATTGACTCACACGCCGCCCTGGTAACATCACTCCAGTGCACAGATCACAGCACTGGCTACCAGTGGGTTTTTAAATTGATTTTTAAGATAACAACAATGACACAGAATCATGGATTCATGGATCAGTGCCTTTCTCGCTTTAGGAGCTTATTCCATATGTACTAAACCTTTTGCTGAAGTATTAGAACATGAATTTAATGGTTTCAGACACTCAGCTGCAGGACTTTTTGGCTGCTTTAATTCTCATTCGTCTAATTCTCCCCTAATCTAAATTAGAAATAACAGATAGCTTTAGTTTTACTTTTGCATAATTGAGGTTATACATTTGTATTTGCATTTGTTTTATTTGTAGTTGCATGCACTGCTTTTCTAAGGTTCTATACTTTGTTATAAAGTGAAAAATAATTCCATAGCCATAACTGGAGAATGTGTCAGTGTTAGGAGGACAAATAGTAATGGAACAGGTAACACTGGAATCTTGACAGATTAGAAAGCATATTCTCTGCTTGTTAGTAGATGTTTTTTTGAGGATGTTTTTTTCCTGTGAGCAAAAGAAGTGACATGCACAGGTATCCCACTCACTCACAGGTACTGCACAGGGTCACTTTGAAATGAGAACTCAGTGATGGGGGTAGCTTTTAAAGTAATGCATTACAACTCCCCAGGATTAGTTGACAAATAGCAAGTTCACAGAAGTGGGAGGGGATTTTGAGTACTGACTTACAGTGATCTACTGTATGTAGCCTGTGTTTCCTGCAAGTTTATTCGCAATATTAAAATCCCCTTACAAACCCTTAGTAACTTTTAACTATAAGGTATTTTTTAACTAACTTTACCCAAATTTGGATAATACAGTGAATTTCTAGAATACCTTATTTTTTAACCTAAATAAAACTAAAAACAAATCATAATTACACAGGTGCTAAGAAAGGCACCACTGGACTACCTCAGTTCAATAGGTATTCCTGTCAGAAAGTCAAATGCAGTGAAGATTTTTTACTGATGTCACTTGTGGGGCTAATACACTCATTTTTAAACTCCTTACATTGTGTCTGATTTCAGATTGGTATCAATCAACACTATGCCAGAATACACCACCTAGCACTTCTGGACAAAAGCTTAAACACAAGGAATATTTCAGAGTATTGTTTTACATGATCTCTAATACATGTATCAATTTCAAACTGTTTTGACTGCACAGCTGTAGAATCTCAGTGCATTACCCATGAGCTCTTCCTCGCTGCCATATACTGTACTTCCTGGAGCACAGGGGAGGCAGAGAGGGTTACAGCTGCCGACGCTGCATGCTAAAGCAAACCCCTGTTGTGAAGATGGCTTCCAGGTGGGACTGGTGAGGAGAGAGGTCAGTGGGAGTGGGACTGTGCAGTGACAGTGTTTCCTTACCAGAAACCATTACATTCCATGCTTAATGCCTTAATTCTGTTAGAGCAACCTTTTCAAAATGTTGCTTCATGTGTAGTGCCTAGTAAGTTGACAGGAACCACCTCAATAAAGTAGCAAAAAAATCAATGATCCTCCTACATATTAACAGTAGGTTGGAATTTTAATCACCTGCATTTAATCACTAATCCTGTTCCTTAGTAAAGACTGGAATCAAAACTTAAAGTTCAATTCAATTTATTTTTATCTAGCACCTTCCAAAACAAGGTTGCCCCAAGGTGCTTAATAGTGCAATTGACGATAAATTTTGTCAATACAGAACAGAAGACCAGAAGACAACGGAGGAGAGGAACCAAAAACGTCTTAGTAAGAAGGAAAAAAACCTCTAGGGGTCCAAGGTCAACTGGTTGCTCAACCCCTTTGGGCACGCTAACATTATATAATTTAAAAAAGGAATAGATGAGGGTATTAATCCATCCATCCATCATGTCTTCTGTGTGTTAGTACTCCATGCAAATCTCTGAAGACCAGTAAATTCCTCCTAAACGATAGCTATATCCATGATGTCCCTCTTGGATCCATGGCAATGATGCAGGATCCAACTCAGATTGTACCCAGCCCGGGCACCATCCGGATATGTGGGGAGGAGAATAGGATAGTTTGGTCAGATCAGATGTATCTACCTGGTGGGCCAACATAGAGACACATAATGACATGTACAGCAGCACCAGCAGCCAGGTTGCAGCAGGCTATAATGTAAGGTGTGAGCAGGCTAGGCTGAAGTAATAGGTCTTCAGTCTGGATTTGTGTACTGAGATTGACTCGGCATTCCAAATATGGGGTGGGAGACTGTTCCATAAGCTAGGGGCCCTGTAACTAAAGACTTCACCACCAACTGTTTTTTTATTAATGTGTGGAATATGAAGAAGACCTGCATTCTGTGATCTAAGCAGGTGATTTGGATGGTATACATTAATAAGTTCCATTAGATAGATAGGTGCCTGACCTCTGAGAGTCTTGTACAGTAAGTAAGTAGAAGGATTTTGAAGTCCTTCTACTTACTTCTACTTTAACATCAGAGTTAAATGAGAGCCTTGTGTCTAATATGACGCCAAGGCTATGTGCTAAGTCTCTGAGGCAAATTTTTAAAATCCTCTTGAGTTAAGTGCTGAAGTTATAGTAGTCCTATCAGTATTTTTTCCTCCACACAACAGAACCTCAGTTTTATCAGAGTTGAGTAACAAAAAGTTTTCACACATCCAAGTCTTTACTTCATTAATGCAATTAACTAAAGTGATAATAGAAGAGTTGTCGTTTGGTGTAAACGAAATGTATATTTGCGTGTCATCAGCAAATGAATGAAAGTTAATATTATGTTTTCGTATTATCCTACCTAGCGGCAGCATGTAGACAGAGAACAGTATTGGTCCCAGCACTGATCCCTGTGGTACCCCAAATTGAACTGGTGTCATTGCTAAAGCAGTACAATTATTAAATATTTGAACATAATGAAAACAATTAGTTAAATATGAAGTAAACCACTTAAGGACGGTTCCTGATAAGCCAACCTCAAACTCAAGCCTGCGTAACAAAACAGAGTGGTCAACCATGTCAAAGACAGCACTAAGATCTAGAAGTATAAGCACTATTGCATTTCCCACATCAGTAGCTAACAGAATATCATTTACGACTCTTGTTAATGCAGTTTCAGTGCTGTGGCCGGGGTGGAAACCAGACTGAAATTTCTCAAGTATATTATTGGAATCTAGATGCGATTGCAGCTAGGACACAAATATTCTTTCAAGACGTTTAGATAGAAATGGGAGGTTTGAAACAGGCCTGTAGTTGTTAAGAACCTGTGGATCCAAATTTTACTTCTTAAGGAGTGGTCTAACAACCGCTACCTTAAATTGGTCAGGTACAACGACTGATGCAAAGGACATGTTCATTATACTAAGAAAAATTTAGAATGAATTTGACAAGTGTCACATCTCATCCAAAGTTTACTAGAATCAATATAAGTGGGAACATCAGCACCAACCCCAGAAACTGCAGCCCAGATGACACATCACCTTAATTTTCCCATGTTTTTAGTAGTATGTCAAACAGACCTCAAGGCACCTAGATCTTATGGTTTTCTTATCTGATTAAAGTCTGCATGATCTTTCCTTTTAAGTTTCATTCACTCTTGTAGTTCTCATTAGTCACTGTTCACTAATCAAATCAGGCCCCGGAGTAGATAGCCAGATTTACTCATGTTACTCAAAGTCACTTATTCCTGTATTGTGTTCTTTCCACTGTTCACTCACTATCTTCCCCTGCCCCTCATCCATGGACTTTACCAATAACCATTCACTCACTCACTTCAGCACCAGCTATACCAGCTGATTCTGTTTGGCCAGGAACAGAGCTCTCCATCTTCGCTGTGTTTCTGACAGCAGCAGCTGGTTTGTTTTCTCTTCCCTTTCATAGGGTGCACTCCTGTCTACTGGTCTTCTCACTTTTATCTGTGAGATGCTTCTGCCTTTAGGTCATAACAGCCCCCATCTGTCACGATCGCTATTCCTCCTCTTAAGGGCGCTCCAGCCCTTCCTCGTTCTCTCCCATTATCCACACCTGTTCCTTGTTTCAGTACCTCCTTAAAAGCCAGACGCAGACGTCACTCAAGGCTCTTCATTGAATCCCGTTTCGTGAGAGCCTGGGTCCTGCTGCTTCTGGCTCCGTTATGATTTTAACCTTCTGTTCCTGATCCCCCCCGCCAGTTCCGACCCGGTTCCCGTGCTTTAACCCCCAGATGGATCGCCTGGCTATGGACTCTCGCTTCTGTCTTGGATACCCGTTTGGACTTTTACATGGATTGTTCACCCCGGACTCACTCCCCCTGGACACCTGCACCCCTTGGACACGCCCCCAGTCTCCATACCCTCTCCTGCATGACTTTTTCCCCAGTGTTTCCTCACAATTCCGGATCGTGTCATCTGCATAGGGCCCGGAAAGGACTGTTTTGTGACATCATCAGCCCTAGTTCAGATGGCCTGTCCTGTTCTTCAGCAGTGCTCTTCAACACCATTGAGCAAGGCAAACAGATTACCATGCAGCTTGCCTGCCCAGCACCTGTAGTGCCCCTCAATAGAGCCTAGATTTTCTCATCTCCTCTTATTGAGTCCCACAGGCCTGTAAGCCAGGTCAGCCTGCTTCTACTACAAATTCCTCTAGTGATTTAATTTGCCATCTCATGCCAAAGCCTAGATACAAATGAAAAGCACTTTTCTTTTGGCTCCTCTTATATACCTTCTCATGAATCCAGGGGAGTGGCCAATTCCACATCAATTCCTGTCCTATTTGTGTCACGATTATAGTCCCCCCTCCTTAAGGGTGCTCCAGCCCTTTCATGTTAGACTTTATTCTGTGCACCTGCTCCTATTCCCAGCCCACCTTTAAAGCCAGGCGCTGACGCTCATCCGGGCTCTGCATCTGATTTCCATATCGTGCGAGTCCGGGACCTGGAAGCGCCTGGTCCCGTTAAGGTTTTAATCTGTTCCCGTTCCTGTTCCCTGTCCGCCGGTTCTGGCCCGGCCTTCGTGGTTTTTAATTCCGTGTTCTGATGGATCTCCTGGTTTTGGACTAACCCTTGTGTTTTTGGATATTCCCTAAGGACTACTCTTTTGGATTGTTTGCCTCGGCCACACCTCCCCCGTGCACCAGCGCACCTTGGACACGCCCCCCTGTCTTCTGCCCCGTATTCCTGCATGACGTTTCCCTAGTGTTTCCCCACTCCGTCGGATTGTGTCGTCCGCATAGGGTCCGGAAAAACTGTTCGTTACAATTTGCTCTTTTCCACACACTCCCTCTGGATGCCAATTAACCAGTTAGACCAGATGTGTCTCATGTGTTTGTCACTAACAAGTGACTTACACTTAAAAATATATAAGTAGGTGGTATTTCCTTAAAATGTTTTCCAGTCTCCTGCTTCACAACAAAAATTAAAGTGTTTAGCAGAACATTTGAGAATAGGATTTTTAAAATTCAGCAAACATGTAGCAAATAAAAAGTAAGTCGTGAGTACACTTAAATGCAACATGACACTAATGTTGTCTCACTGCAGTGCTTCTTACGGTTTTCTTTCAGTTGCTTAAATGCAATTCTTGAAACGTTACATTTTCAAAACATTGGATGCCAACCCCATAACAGTAGGGTGGTCCACGAAACACTACATAATTTATGATTGACACACAAACCAATAAAATGTGTGAAACAAGATGAATTAATTAGTTCACAGCTGAAAGCAGCCAGTGTGTTCAAACTTACCTCACAGGTACAAATCCTAACTGCCAAACATTATTACGTTACCAGTGAGCTAGCATTGCTGAAAGATTAAGCAGGAACAAGTAGAGGAAAGAAGACATGGATCTGAATGCACGGTGGTAGTGCTATGGATAGGGAGAGTGATGGGAACGAGGATGAGAAAGAGGACGAGGAAAGCAAAGACCTTTCATCTTTGTTGATTTACTGGATTTATTTACTGTTACACGTGTAAAACTGTTTACAATATTTTTTTGCTTTATTTATGTGCATTTGTTTTGTGGAATGAATACTGCTAGGGCCCTGTTCCAGAATATGGTGTTTATTTGATCAATTGTATTGTGTGTGGGAACATCCTTACAGTATGTACAACCTTACTCCTGATTCAGTAATTACACTTTCAGTAACTGTAAGGTAGAGGAACATGCTCTTTGCATCATATTGATGTGGATACTTAGTATTTTGTACGGCATTGTTTAAACACTGAGAACGAGAGCTTCCTATTTGCCAACACTTTATTGTTTGGTGGACTTGTTTTTAAGTCTTGTGGTAAATATTTTGAGTGTCTTAGGGCATTTTGCACTGACAATGTGTTATTGTGCAAATTGAAATAGAGTTTGGGGATATATGTTCACTGTTTTGGCATTGCCAGTAACTTTTCAGGAACTGTATTTAAGCAATTGAGAAAAACTGTAAATCATTTGTTGACATGCCATTGTATTCTTGAGCCAAGTACTTCAGTTTGAGTTCTCCAGTCCAGCTGTGTAAACATATAGAAGTACAGCTGGGGGTAACCCTGTGGAAGACAACTGTCCATAAAGGACACCATTGCACATCTCTCCACTTCCATGATCTTTTCGTTAAGAAAGATTTTCGTATTAAAAAAAAATAATACAATAAAACTGATCTTATTGCTGTCGTACACTATTAAGCCAGCAAAGTAGGATTGATTACATGCTGCTTACAATGAATAATGACTTGCTTCAGTGTTTGTATGGCTCCTCAGGCTTGCTTTCGAATTTCAAAGTAAAGCTTTGTAACTACAGCCTACAGGGGAGTGCTTGTCACCCTATTCTGTTTCAGCTGAGCAACACTGTTGAGCTCTAGTTTTAGAAACAAAGCCTTGTGAATTTGCAGAGCTCTTCCCTGAGGTCACTGTGAATGATGGGTGCAGTTTGTAGAAAAGGTTTATAATGCTGACCATAATTCCATTGTTAAATGCACTGCAGAGCTGCTACACTGTTATACTGTATCTGGCCAGAACGAACATGATTTCTGCCCCAAATGTAATGCATTGTTGTTTTAATATACCTCGAGCGGAGTCCAGTCCGCAGGGTCTATAATATACAATGTAGTTATTTTTTCAACAGGATGTGAAGTTTCTCATTGTGAATCTGACAGTCCTTTAAAGCGTTTTTGCCCTGGCAATTTGTCACTGTCAGGTAAAGTTTTCTGAAATTGAATTCTGCACACACTGAGGAGCCACTTACTGTAGCAAATACTGTATCTCCTTTTTCCTGACATTTTAAAAACGATACCACACCTTACAATTCCATAGGTCTGTTTACCTGATGTCTTTACTAAGACAAGATTCAGCTGTTTATGACAATTTCTAAACGAAATTCTAAAATTTCTAAAAATGTAAAGCAGTGTGGCAAAGCTTAAAAAGAATGTAACAAAATTAATTCTTAATAAGGCAGAAAATCTTTTCAAAACAGAACAGAATACAGAAATTGCTACAATTTAAAGGATTACAATATACTTTAAGAGCAAATGTGCAAGATAATAAAGAGTTTTATGGTATTATTTTAAACATAAACTGAGGCTGAATTTAAACTGAATTTAAACAAAACCTAGGCTTTTTCCATTAGGAATACAAGATAATTTTACATGACAGTCAACTTATATATCATACAGTATGTCATATGTTAAATGTTAAGTTTTAAGTGCTGATAGAGGTAAGGACTCAGCTATATGGTGGGGGAGGGTGGGGGGGTTGCTTGGCGTGGTATCTATATCACACACTGTTGCTTACAGTTTTCCATTGCACCCTGGGAAAAGGCAGGTCTTGAATCTTTAGAAACACCATACACAGGAAGGAAAGTGATACATTTCACCTTATCAGTGTTATACACCTGGTACATTGGTACATCACCTGGCACAAGAAAGGGGTGCTGCACTTTGTGGGTGAACAAAGTGAGTAAAAATGCATTTGCAGGAGTCTGTCACTGTATTACCTGCTTTGAACCCTGCTATGTTCCCCCACCACTATCCTGTTTATTGCTTGTTCCAGGCTATGTTTGTTTCCCCAGCCTGCTACAGCGCCATGCTCCCTGTGTGCATGCTGTTTTCCTTGTTCTTTCTGTTGTCTCCCCCAGAGTGTAGGTTCCCCTTCTGAAAAAAGAAAATGACAGTATACCAGGGCCATGAGCCATGTAAATCTGCAGCACCTAATGGACACTGCATGCAGGTGAAGAAGATTTCCTGTGGGAATGCATCTCCATAGCAATCAGTACTGAGTGACAGGTGAATAGCCAACTACCATGGCAAACGCTAGCTGGCACATAGCCTTACCATGGGGATGTGCCTGGCAGGGTTATTATTATTAACTACTATTATAAAGGCACAGGTATAAGAAGCAGGTTTTATATTGGTTCTGTCTGATTCTCTTTTAGTTCTACTTAGTTTAGCTACCAGCACAATAGAAGTCTGAGAATTTACGTATCTGATTTGAAGGGAATGTATTAGGGAAGGAATTTGATCTAGCACAGTGCTCCTAAGAAAATGACAAAGTGGACAGAAAATCCAAAAATCCAGCAAGAAATACAACACATGCAACAGCACAAAAAAATAAATGCAAAAATAAGGGTTCTATAAACTAGCCCACATTTGTTATAGTCCTCAGGTTGCTTTAATTTTACTGGCCTGTTCTCATTCATAACCTGATGTTATTATTTTCTGTATTAAAAAAGTATGTGATAAACATTAAAATGATCATTGACTTCCATCATCATCAAGCACTGCATGTTTCTGCCCTGTAGCCGGCAGACAAGACTCATTAAAATGCCTGGGCTTTAGATGTAATGCCAGACAAAATCCTCCTATAGTGCTACCTCAGACATCTCCTAAGAGATCTAAAGTTCATGTTTTAGACTTTTTCTGCTTCATGAAAATGTTTGCCCTAAGTTCCTTTGGATGCAAATTATGATGCATGAAAAAAAAACATACAGTATATAGCTGAGATGTATGTAAAACTGATAAGCAGGAGCTGCATAAACCGCATATACTCCCCAGGTGGCTGGCTTCCCTGCATTCTGATGAAGGGCTGAGCAGAGAACGAGAAACCTGGGGTGAGCATTGCCCTTTCTCCCGCTATTAGTCTGAACTGGGGCATCCTACTTTTAAGAGCAACTAAATAAAGTTGTCTCTTTCCCTTTATCAGAAGCGAGCACTAATTCCAAGATTGGCACAACTGGTTTTCCCCTACAGAAAAAATGCTTTTACTTGCCTTTAATCTATTAGAAATGCAGACCCAAACCTATGTAATTAAACCGTCCGCTCTTATTTGTCTGGGCACTTCCAGTATAGTCTTTTAACCCTGTGCTTAGGAGTTTTTATCACTCTCTATTAGAAGACAGTTACTCTGTGTGACCTTCCAGAATGTGATATATTGTAAAAAGAGAAATAGCAACAATTTGTAGACAGAAACAAGCCCACCTCACTTGGTTGCTTGTTCCAGACATCAACCACTCTTGCACCTCCCAGTCTTTGTTTTAAATTCACTTCCTTGTAGTTTACACTTGTCCTCTGATTTGTGTTGTAAAGTCCACTATTTTGACTTTGTCAACACCTCCTCTGTCCAAGGCTAAAAAGGTTCAGTTCTTTTAGCCTTTCAGTGCAGGATACGCCTTTAAGACTGGATATGCAACTGGGTGCTCTTGATAGCACTGATAGAATACAACAATACAATTATTTTTGTAATAATGTGACCAGCATTGGGCAGCATGGTGGCGCAGTGGTTAGCATTGCTACCTTACGGGACTGTGACCTGAGTTCAATTGTGGAGCTGGGGAGCTACAGTATCTGTGTGGAGTTTATATGCTCTCCCTGTGTTTGGGTGGGTTTACTCTGCATGCTCTGTTTTCGTCCTACAGACCAATGCATGGTTTTTGGTTAATGGCTCCTGGAAAAAATGCTTCTTCCATGACAATACTATTCAGTACAGAACTCTGTCTTTCCTTATCTGTTATCATTTTTTAATTAGCAAACACTTGAGTGTAATATTCATTTAATACATCAGCCATGTCATGTTATCTGAAAGTTTCTTGTTTTTATCTGAAAGACTGCTGTGTTGTTGTTTTACTTTTGTAATACCAAAAAAACCTTTTAATTATTGATTTTAGTTTCTATTTCAATATTCTTTTCTATTTTTCTCTGCCTTTCTAATATCATTTTGTACCTTGCCATTTAGTTCATTATATGAATTTCCTTTAAAAGGCTGTTTTCTTTTTTTAATTTAGTTCTTCTGTTAGACCATTTGGGACATTGCTTCCTAGCCTTTGTTTTACTTAACTGGGGGGTGAATCCATCCTTGCTTCAAGCACAATCTGTTTAAACTGTTGCCATGCTTACTCTGCTGATCCCATATTCACCCCACCATTCTACATTCACCCCATTCTACTGCTTTCCTGAAGAAGTAAACTTTTGTTTTGGACTCCTCCTATACAGTTTCAAAGTATACTTCAAAGGATATTGTATTTTCATCACAGTTCCCAAATGATTCTTTCACCTCTGTTTTCCTAAGATTGTAGTTAAACCGTCTTCTAACTTTAGGTTAAAAGACCCGATCAATACAGGCATACTCTCTTATAGGGTTTCTGAAAACTGCCTAAAGAAGCAATAGTTAGTCGTGTCTAATATTGCAGGTTCAGCTGCTGATATCCCTAAAGTTTTTTTTTATTTAAATGAACACATCTCCCTTCATGTGATAACTTTTGTTACTGTTATTAATATAATGACTGATATTTTAAGTTTGGTTTTAACATTCTCTTAACTTCATGCCTTTTGATTGCTGTTTTATTATGTCTGACTCATATATAGATTCTGACACCCTTGATTCCTAGGTTAGGCTCCAAGGCCTGACTGCTCTTTTTGTTATGTATTGCTACACCTCCACCTCATCCATCTTTCCTGTTTCGGCTGAATTCTGTGTTCAGATTCTAACTTTTCTTCAGTATTGTGATTGTAAGAGGGACCCATTTCATCCACTATGAAGTTCAGTACCCAGAAGGGGGACACCAAGCAGCCATTATGTACCAGTAGCTGATCTGTTATGGAAATGAAAAACTGCTTCACTTCACTTCAAGTTGAATTAAGGGGTGATATAGGGAGACCAAATTGTGCAATTCTAGGACCAGGACACTAGGGCCTAATGTTCCTACTCTTATAGACATTTACATTCTGTAATGACCAAGCACTCAGGACCTTGGTATAACATCTCATCAAAACTATGGCACATCCTACATCACAGTGTCACTTGTCACCATACTGGAGTATTAGTTTTAAAAATTGTGCTGTGGAGGGAAGAGTGTCACCTACCGTCCTCCAACACCATCTACAGCAGCAACCTGGTATTCCCTGATGTCTTTCATTTCAGCCTTGGCCAGCCCCAGCCTTACATAGCTGCTCATAGCTATTGAGATCAGGCTAGAATGTAGTAATGATGCTGCTGATGTTGTATTCATCACCTCGCACTCTTTCTTAGGCATGTTTCAATGATTCCAATTACATAGTTTCCACCTGATAAGGTAGTACAATAGCTTCTCTTTTTGTATTTTGTTCCTAATGCTCCTGGCATTTACAGTAGATATAAGCATTTAAATACCTGGTCTTGTGCTGTTTTGTTTTTTTTTTCCCCTCAGTCCTCTCTTTGACTCTAATCCCAGTGTAATTTCACCCCTGTGAAATCCACTTCCATTATTGCTTAAATGCTTTTTCTAATTTTCTGTAGATTAAGGTTCAGGCCAGAACATGACTGGTTTTGAATTATGCTGTCTACACCGAAACACAAAAATGTTTTTTCAAGATTGAGAAAGCTGAATCTGAAAAGTTTTGCGTGTAGGCAGCAAAAACAGACTGTAAACATGAGATAGAAAGCACCAAGCCTGAAGAGGCTGCCTCTGAAAATGACTTAGGATTCATGTTGACATATTATTTGCATTTTCCTCAAACCCGACACATTCCTCAGCTCAAAGGAATGTTCTGCACCCACTGAATCTGCAGATTCACAGAGGAGACTGTGAGGACACATATATTGTAGAAACTATCAGGAAGTATATACAACTAAGATCAGTAGGTACCTTTTTAACACAAAAGAATGTGGGAGTCTGGAATAAGATACCCACTAAAGCTGGGAGCCTGGTGTCTTTCAGGAAGCCTCTGGATGATCCTCCAATCACTTACTGTAGCTATGAGCTTCCAAATGAGCAGAATGGGCTGAATGGCGTCCTCTCATGCCTAATTTCTTCTTCTCTTATGTCCGTCTGCTTATTTCCTATGTGTACATAGTGCAGACAGGATTTCATTCGAAATCAAGAATTTGGTCTTCCAATTCCAATTGTTTCCAGTGGCTTTGAGTTTGTTTTCTACAGTATGGAAAGAGTTGTTATGTTAGTGTTGACATGGATGCTTTCAATTGTAAATTGTAAAACAACAATACAGATGATAGTAATAGTACAGCTGAAGTTGTCCTTCAACATTCCATCATTACTATCTTTTTGCAAGGATTAATAAGAAACAATAGGATTTAAAATCATCAATGAAAAGAACAAATTATATACACAATGCCCGATTGTCCAATTCCATATTTGTTTAGTGGAAACTGAACTAAACAGCTTTACCAAATAAACTTATTGTAACTGGATTGTAACTGCTCTACAATTGTACAAGAAAATGTGCAAGTTGCATATCATACATCCTTCCATTTCTAACTGCTTTATCCAATTCAGGGTTGCAGGAGAGCCAGGGCCTGTCCTGGCAAGCAATTGGTGCAAGGTAGGATACACCTTGAACAGGAGGCCAGTCCATTGCAGGGCACACACAGACACAAATACTCACACATACATACTCGCACCAGGGCTGGTTCTCCCCAAAACCAATTAACCTATTGTACAAGGACACCAGTGCACCAGGGGAAACCTGCCTAAACACAGAGAAAACATACAAGCTTCATGCAGTTTGCACCTGCAGTAGGTGTCAGAATAGGCTCCCATGAAATGCATAGTTAAAGACCCTATGATGGTATAATCCGAAAGTGACTGGAGTAGGACATCAGGGAAGACACAGCAGGATCAGGGCAGGTAGAAACACAGGGGGGTGATGATGTCGATGATCTGGTGCAGCGGGGGAGCGCAGGCGAACGAGTCCAAAAGAAAGTCCAAAGGGGGAAATCAGGACACAGTCTAGGTGCCAGAAGATCCATCCGAGATGAACACAGAAATATGGATAGTTAAAACCTTGACGGGACATTCCAAGCCCCAGACTCAGTAGGTCAGGACGTCTGGGGATAAGGCCTTGCCCTCGGACTGCTTCTGAGCCCAGTGGATAGGCGGGCCTTCAGACGTCCATCTTCCAAAGCTGAGCCCAGAACTACGGAGACGCCGGGCTTGAATGGGGAAAAGGGAATAAGGCACAGAAATAAAGGGAGAAATAAAACTGGAAACACAACAAAAAAGGTAGGAGCCCTAGAGGAGGGAAGACGACCCTGACACTAGGTCCAGAACGCAGAGTCTCAGTACGGCAGAACAACAATGCTAACAACTGTATTTCTGTTCCTCCCAGTTACGTATAATATCTAATAATATCCTGTTTTACTTGCACTTCATATGTGCACAGATAGTGGTGTTATCAAAGGTGCCTGAGAGAAATGCTCTTATGGGATCCATGTGTTTGTTTTTCACGATACACAATTATTACTTTCCTCTTTTTGTCTTCTCACTGCTCTTTTGTCACACTGGTTTCTGAATATTTTAACAGTTCCAGTTGGATTCGTGCACATTAATTTCTGTCTTCAGTGTCCATTAACATCAGGCAGGAGGTCTACGATGTAGCAGTAGCAGTTTCAGTGAGCGAATTGCTCAAATCTGTTGGTAAGAGGTACAGATGCTCTTGACTCATTCACTTATTTATGGTGTTTTGTAGGATTTGATTCAGAACAATGCATTATGCATAGAGAGTGGATATGAATATACAAGGGAAGTGTTTGTTTAAAATATTGACTGTACATAGCAAATAGGAAATGAAGAGTAAGTGTTTAAATTAAATATTTTTTTGAGTTTCAACTATTCTTAAATTGAAAAGGGGACTGAATATTGATACACATTTATAGAAGATGATCATTCTAAAAAAAAGCGAGGACTTACCATAGCGACACTACCAGAAAGTGCAGCAAAGCAAAGAGAAATCGTGGTAAAGCATGGTGCGTAAAAGAGAATGATGAGAAGCATGGAATACCATGACAAAACAAAGTAAAATGTGCAAAATAGTGGTAAACCATATCAGAAACCACAATAGAAATCTGCAATGGTGAACTTTTCTGAAATGAAAAGATACAACATTGGGTTGTCTGTGTTGGTTGTGATAAAGACACTTACGTTAAATGGTTTCATTTGCTTTTGACAATAATGACATGATGACTTGAAGAAAGCATTTCTGAGTGCATGGTTGACTTATTTCCTTTTGGAATATCTAAAATGTCCAGTAAACCTGACATACTGTAGGTATGGAATACATACTTCGTTAAGTGGTTATAGCTGTTGCTATATTTCTATTCATCTATGAATTGGCTTCATTACGCTGCTCTCCTCCCCACTGATAGCTGATGTGTGGTGAGCGTTCTGGCGCACTATGGCTGCCGTCGCATCATCCAGGTGGATGCTGCACATTGGTGGTGGTGGAGGGGATCCCCATTACCTGTAAAAGCGCTTTGAGTGGAGTGTCCAGAAAAGCGCTATATAAGTGTAAGCAATTATTAATTATTATTATTATTATTTCCTGTATCCTCGTATGCATGAATGCAAGTCTTTTTGAATAAAAACATTTTTGGACTGCCAAGAACCTCAGTTTAAGATATGTAAATAACATTTCACAGCTAAAACTATTACAAAAAATGCAGGACACATTAGGTACTGAAGCAGCCTTTTCCACTTTATATAAACAAGACTAAAACCTCATTTGAACATAAAATTAAAAAAGTTTAAAAAATTAAATAAAATGAAAGACTTTATGCATGTTTGCTTTAGAAGTTTCATGGAATACTATCCAATTTGTAATTATTTTTCCTGTGGCACTACAATTAATTTACCATACCAAGGTACAGCACAATTAATTGTGTCTTAAAATTTAACATGTCTATTTTAAATGTAAATACAAATGCAAAATCATAGCGTGTCCAGTTTGATCATTAAATAATTAGAGGCTTAGAGGGGTCAGACTCTGCAGACATGGTCTCTAGTGTGTTTGTGTATTCCACTAGCATTTTGAATAAATAAGGCTCATTAGTTATATACAATTGCATTAAAAAGCATCTGGCTTCTGGATAATGCATAGTCTTGTATACAACATCTCTGTATAGACTGGAAAGTCTTATTTAGTTCAGCCTTTCAAAATTAGATAGTTACAGTTTGGCTGTACTGCTCAGGAAGGGCAGTGTTACCACAGCTATTTAAAGAACAATAGTCCAATTAACTATACTGTAACTCCATCACTCAAAAGACTTTCTGATTTGTTTGCAAGAATATTAAGACTTGAAGAAGTGAGCAATAGGAAGATGAGGAATTATATGATGTTATAAAAATCACTGTGTTTTTTGCAGAGATAAAGCTCTACTTATTACATTTTTCATTTTTCCACTAGTTCCTGACTCCAACAGCTTATTAGCTTCTCAGTTACACTTAAAGTGATGGGATAATCTCTAAGGCCCTGCAGCCTTCAAATAAATAATGTAGAAAGGCCTGTTCCTTAAGTTGGTTTCTCAAAGTCATTTTTTCTTTGTTTCTTTTTTACAGTGTGGATCTTAAAAAATAAAATGAGCAAACAAAGAAATATTAAAATAGCTGTCACAAGCCTTTAATCATTAGCTGTGTTTGCTCGTTTACCACAATGCATTTATTAATGAGCACTGTGTCAGCATGTCTTTGTCTTGTCTTTAGCTTTCTATTGACAGTATTTTAAAAGAAATGTGCCTTGGGTTCTGGATGCTGAACTCCAGTAGTAAGTACTGTAGTGTGGGGTATAGCTCAGTGGTAGAGCATTTGACTGTAGATCTCGTGGTCCCTGGTCCAAATCTGGGTGCCCCCTTTCCGATCCCCAACGTTGCTTTTGTAGTGTCATATAAAATGACAGAGTCCTGATGTTGGTGAAAGAAGAGCTGTTTATAACGCTTGCAAGCGGGAGAGTAGCTTACCAAAACCAGTCTCCCCAAACGGTTATAAAGTTAGTCTTTTTATACAGTGTAACAAAGTATTAGCACATACATCATGACAACGACCATTTATCTCTTAGCAACTGCTGTCCATTCGAGATTTCAAATAACGTCTATGTGGAACTTATAACTTATAACAACTGTTGACTCCGTCCTTTCCATTCTTATGCTGGTCTAACAGAAAAGACCTCCTTATATGGCACTTTGCCAGAACTCAGCATTCACAAAATAGGATGTTATAAGTTCCGCATAGACATTATGTGAAATCTCGAATGGACAGCAGTTGCTAGGAGATAAATTGTTAAAAGCATTTATTCTAGATTCTTCACTTTTTAGCAGCCATATCACTCTGCAATTCCCAGCTGGCAGCCCACTGAAGCTAAGCAGGTGTGAGCCTGGTCAGTACCTGGATAAGAAAAACTAAGGTTGCTGCTGGAAGAGGTGTTAGTGGGGCCAGTAGGGGGCACTCACCCTGCGGTCCATGTGGGTCCTAATGCCCCAGGTGCCGTCCTTCAGATGAGACATAAAACCGAGGTCCTGACTCTCTGTGATCATTAAAAATACTGGCCTGGCCAAATTTCCCATTGGCCCTTACCAATCGTGGCCTCCTATTAATCCCTATCTATGAATTGGCTTCATTGCTCTGCTCTCCTCCCCACTGAGCTGATGTGCGGTGAGCGTTCTGGCGCACTATGGCTACCGTTGCATCATCCAGGTGGTGCTGCACATTGGTGGTGGTGGAGGGGAGTACCCTTTACCTGTAAAGTGCTTTGAGTGGACTGTCCAGAAAAACGCTACATAAGTGTAAGCAATTATAATTATAATTATAATTATTACTTGCATACTAGAACCTTTATTCGGAGGACTCTATTGTGATTAGAAAACGATTGATTTGTTAAAAAAAAATTAATCATACAACCACTGTACTTTCGGGGCAGCCAGCAGTGTTGCACAGTACTTAGGATTCTGCACTAGCAACTGGAGATTGAGGGCTTACCTCCTGTATGAAATTTGCTTCTATCAACTTCAGTAAGATTTTTCATGAACTTAACTCATATAAAATGTATGAATGTTAGTCTTTTTGAATGAAAGCTTTCGTCAAAAAGTGATTAATAATGTAGTGTTTATCACTACCAATGTTAGACTAACTCTTGACCTTTAACCTCTCATCTTACTCCTCCATCTTCTCCACCCTATTTAAGGAGAAATGTATTCCCTTTCTTTCTCTTCTCAACCCTAAGTGAGTATGGAAGATGGAAAAATGGCAGATGAAACCTGTTTTGACTGATTCAGACTTCCATTGTGGAGCTGGTCGAAAGGTTTCAATGGGAGGCAAGCTTTAGCAAGAAAGATGGAGAAAAGGAGGTTCAGGAGTTCGGGAGAGCAGATGTTTCAGGATTTACCAGACAAGAAGCCAAATGGCAGTGCTCAGAGCTGGGCACCTTACTGGGCAAGGTCTGTGGGGGGTGTTCAAGAAGAAATCTGAGCTGGTTGCTCACCTAAATGGCAGGTCAGTGGAGAAGGCCATACAGCTGGTGGTGAGTGTAGACAAGGAGGACCAGGGAGTGTAACTGGACCTGTCGTGTGAGGAGGTGGAGAATTATGAAGCTATCCTAGCAGCCTGTGACCACTTCCAAGGTACTGTGCCAATGTTGGCGCTGTGAGAGCAGCTGGAATTCTGTGTGTGACAGCTGGTGAAAAACTCAAGACTGGTGCTGGTTGACTCGGTAGAACACTTTTGGCATAACATCTGCGAGATACTCTTCACACTTTCCACAGGCCATACCACCCTTTGCAGGCTCGCTCATTCAAGTCATGAACAACTTTTGCACGTCATCTGAAAGTGAGTTGAACAGTCATTGCTCTTCAAAATAATTTAAGTTGCTCATTTTGCTGAATGATAAGGAAAAAAGGCCTGGATATTCGAGGATTTGTTTAAAATTAAATTCACAGTTAAGCGCCTTTTTTTTGTCCCAGTGGGCAGATATGCTGAATTAGAAAACGATTGAGTTGGCTCTAAATAAGCATGTCTGCCTGCAGGGATGTTGAAGTGTGAATTAAATTTTTAACAATCTGGACTTATAACTTATTTTTCCCTTAACATTCTAATCTTCAACTAAACTTAGAACCTCATTAAGCCCCCATACTATTAATGACATTTGTGTTTTATTTGGAAACATATCAATACTGGAGACAACAGCTCCTCTGAAACAGTTGAAGAAACTGCGAACCCTAGTTTGAGATATTTCTGCTCCAGCCAGTCAGCTCTTTGAAAGCTGATTGATGTGTTACTGACTGTTTAGCAAGTCTGCTATCTTCTTCTCTGATGATGTCCACAACAGGGAGACGCAAAATCCCAAAATAAACAGAAACATGGAATAGTACCAAACTCTTAATAAACAAGTTGGGGAGGGTTTTGTACATGCAACAGTATACTTGAAGTAGGATATTTCTGGGACAACCAACAGAAAAACAAGTAATGGCAAGATTGATTAAAGGCATCAATTAGCACCTGTGATTAAGTGATGATGAAAAAACAGAGAAACAGGGGTAATAATGTTGAAAACCACTGAATCAAGTGATGTTAGATCTGGAAACTGATAACTTATGGCACTGAATTGTTTTCTACTCACTGATTTTGAAGAAGCAATTTATTCAATTGATAACGTGATGATTTTTACCTCTGATGCTATCCTTCTTTTAAAATTGTCAGCATTCATAAAGCATCTGATTCTTGGAAGTCGTTATACCTTGTAAATTGGTAGATGATTAGTATATGAACTGTCTTGGAGCAGGACTCTGCTATGACACTGATTCTAGTGAGTAGTGAAGTCTGAGACTGGAATTTGAGCCTTGCTTCACAGATTACCAGCAGGATAATCAAGCTGTCAGAATGAACTGTCCTAAATTAAGCAGGAAAAGCCACCTTGTTCTTGTGTCAAGAATCTGCAGTCTTCACTTGACACTGAAGCAGACTTGTTTCAGGGACACTGTGATGGCCTGGTGCCACTGTCTAGCTCAGCAGTACAACTCTTGGACTTGCTGCCATCATTAGCAGAGCCCTGAGACTCTCAGCAGGTAAGTGTGAGTGGGCGGCTGGGAGAAAGTTTGGCAGATAGCCTGCGTGACAGCAGCCCTTCTCAGCCCTTCTGAGAAACATGAGCACTGCAGGACTTCCATGCAGGTGCTGATAATCATACTCGCTATTGCCTTCACTTGAATGAAGTGCGCTTGTGTCCAGTCCTCAGTAAAAGCTGCACCTGGACTCTGTTTTGTGCAGTCATTTTGCTCCAGTTTGCTGTGATTGGTCTTCTTCATTTCAACAAAAGAAAAAAAAAACAGGTGTGTGTATATATGCAATCATTTCCAGCATGTTAATCACTGTGTGGAAACAGACTAATGAGTTATTAAAGAGTTTCTAATCTCAAGACAGGCATCACTGCTTTCAGGGACATGTGTAAATGGGTTTCTCTTAGCACATGCAGTGTTATATAACATAGTGTTATATGTCCAGGCCTTTCATAAGTAAAATGCTTTAGAAAGTGTTGCTAATGTTGCAAATACATGGCGAACCTAAGCATGTTTGCTCAGATTAAATTTAAATTTTAAAACAACTAAATCCCTTTCAAATTTACATTGGAATGTTGTTGTCAAACCATTATCCTTGTTATTTGAGACCATACCAAGCTGTACTGGGGGCTGGTAATTTGATGTGAATTCTCTTCTCACCATAAACATCAAATAATAAAATCCCCCCCCCCCTCACCCATTAGTTATACTGTCAGACTTGACTCCGTTACTCTGGCTTTTGTTTTATCTGATTAACATGTTCAGCTTTTGCAAAGAAAACATTATTGCATTCTCATATTTTATTTTTAAGTGCTGATGAGGAAACAAGGTTCATAGGTGTAATTGTTTTCTTGATGGACTCATTAGCATTTTGAAGATGCACCTTGAGGTATGCAAATGTACAAGCATGCTGGTGTACTGTTACTTTTATTTCTGTTTTGTTTTTCTAATTGCCCTTGAAAGGAATTCTCCCTGGTGTTATTATGTGTGTTGCAAATAAAGTACTTTATCAAGCACAAAACATGAGGATCAGCTTATTTTTGTATACAAGTCTTGATGTATTATAGTTCTTTGCATGAAAATGGAACAATTTGGTCAAATACTGTTTGGTCAAACAGTATAGTATCTCATTGGAGATACCAGATATATCAATTCTTAGTTCAGTTTAAAACATTGTCCTTTTAAATGTATTAATATCACTGTGTGATTTATTGCCTTTTATACATAATTGTAGCCTCTGGGACTGACCATATTTTTGCAGAAAACAAAAACAAGATTGTTGTACTATTTGAAATGCATGTTGTGTCACTTGAAGTGGTGTCTCAGATTCTAAATCTATAAATCTTTTGATCTTGACTTGAGATGTTCACCATTCTGCATTGCAAGGAGACAGAGGGACATTCAGGAAATTGTGCTTTTCTAACTGAAAGAGTAAAGTACTAAAGAATCAATTTTCCATTACTATAGCCCTTATAAAATTCTACAGCTCTGTATTTCTGCCAAGTTACCACGGTTTCCCTACAATAATGTAGTTTATTCATGGATAGTGTGGTTTTGAATATTTTGTAAATTAAAATTTAAGTGCAGTATTTTTGAGATTGTAATTGTATACTCATATTTTGCTATGTCTTTTTCCTGTTTAAAAGCATATTATCTTATGACAATAAGGTAATAATTACATAAAAAGTATTAATTGCTGAGGCTCTTTTCTACCACAGTTTGATTTCATTATGTGATTATTTCTTGCAGTATATAAGGAATTCCAATCACGTAACTTCCACTTTTTCATTTTCTTTCCTTAATGCTCCCTTGTGTGAACAATTTTCATCAACACTCATTATGAGGCACTGAAGTTAAAAAGCTGGAGCTCGGCAGTTTTTTTTGTAATAGAAAAATTCATTTGCTAGTTATCTTAAATTAAATGAACAAATCACTTCAGACACACAGCCATGTGCCCCCCCCCTCACTTTCATAATAGATTAACCTTGCTTTAATGAGCTTTTCATTAATATAATGTGATGCTCAGTTTTCTGTGTGAAAAGTGTCAGCCGAGAGTCCTACTCCATTGTGAGACAGAAATTGGAACTAATGTTTCCTATTTTCTAATGTACCCAGCCTCACAGTCTGCTTCCTGAAGACCATTCAAAGGCTGTTTTTCCTTGAAATATTTAGCAAGTTAATGTTATATAGTGCCTTTTCGAGAATCTAAATGCAATGGGTAACACCAGGCTATTGACAACATTTCAAGTTTCAAAGCAAGGAGGATATTTATTGAGATGCAGGGATCCCAGATTCAGTGATCTAAGCAATGGTAAAGTTCACCTCGTTTACTTTAGTTAAATTAAGTTCTGGGTAAATTAATAAGTGTCAACCAAGAGTCTAAGAACATAAAAGCATAAAAACAAGCAGGTACAGACAGATTAAAAGAGACAATGTGACACAGGAGAGGAAGACAGAAGGAGAGAGCCCCTTGTCCTGATTATCCAGGAAGACAAGATTGAAGTTATGTATTTGAACCTTGTTAAGAGACTTTGCTATTGTGTTGTTGTTGTTGATGTGAACTTTGATTTCTGGTGTTAAGATCCCATGGGTTAAAAATAGCCTCTTCTGGTTATTGGATACATTTTTAGAATCAGTAGGTTCCCATTCACTTTGCAGCATCCAGGTTTGCAGAGAGAGATTAAATCGTAGGTTGTATTCTTCTCTTCATTTGGCCTTTGTAGGTGTTATATAAGAGTTTGAATACTCCATAGCAGTCTGTGGTTTTTCTAGGTGGTTAGAAAACAAGGTTTCTGGGATGCCTAGTGTATACATTTGTAAATAGCATTACATGGATGTTGTATATTTATGTTGTGTGGCAAAACCATCTATCAATTTGGGTTCATGATTATTTAATTTAGATATTATGCACACTCAGTTATTCCTGATATTTCCCTAGCTTTGTATCCCAATATTTGTAACAATATAGTGTGGTAAAATAAAACATTGTGAAATTGCTTGCAGGAACACAGTAAATCAAGACAGACTGGGGGATACAATTTGTCAGAAAAGCAGAAGTCTGTCTTAGTCGTACCAAAAATATGGGAAAATGAAAAAATCCAGGTTTAACTTTTAGCAAGCTACACTACCAGTTTTCCTCTAAACTGGATCCAAATACAATTGCAAAAGTGAAACAAAAGACAGCTAGTTTATAAAGTGTGTCTGGAATGTCCTCAAGAAAAGAAAACAACCAACTCTGAAACACAGGTGACACATAAGTGCTACCTGCTGATTAGTATGCAATTCTATTGAGGTCATCATGTGTTATGCAACTATTGAGTAAGAACTGATACAGGTGGTGACTGAGCTCAAGCAGGTTCATTAATTTCAGCAAATAGGGCCTGATAAAAGAACAAGCAGTAAAGCTGCCCCCTGCTCAGCAATGATTGATGTGCATTGTGCCTTTACGTCTCAAGAGCGCTCACTTCTGTGAACAGGGAAACTGATGATTAGAAGAGCGAATCAGACTTTCCCTTAACAACCTTCATGCCTTCCCCCTGCCTAGTCTCACTGGAAAATGAGCTCTCTAATAATGTGAAATTTTTACAGCCACCGGCCTGGAGATGCACACCGGAATGAAATACAAATTTAGATTAAAGTAGCGCTTTCTGAAGGGTCTTTGAAGTGAAGAGAGAAAGGAGGGTGAGGGAACACTTTCTTGGCTCAAGTCTGGGTGCCACAGTTCTCAGCAGGCCAGCTCCATCACCCGCTGTCCCATCTGTGCAATTAGCAGGGTACGCACGGACACCAGCAGACCCCAGTGGGTTTAGGATTTTTACACTTCTTATATTCACTTGATTTTGTCACTTGAATACAAGCAAGATTGCCATTTTTTACCTTTATCCATCTTTGCTGTTTTTAAAACAATTAACCAGGAGTGGTTAACTGAAAGACACCTATAAAACCTGGAGAACATTAGTTGGCCTGGCATTAGTTCCTATAAGAGCAGCTAGAATAATTCTGCTCTAAATGAAATGTTATGCTTGGTAGGTTAAAAAAACGTAATCTCTACAATCTTCAGCTCAGGGAATCCAAATTGCTTCAAGTTCAGCTGTGTAACAAGTGCAAAAGTGCATAACTGGAAATGAAGTGGACATATATTTAGGACTTACAAGATGAAGCACATTTTTTACACTAAGTGTAGTTGGTGTCTGGGACGAGCCAAACCATTTTGTTGAAGCCAATTCCCTGGGATCCTCTGGATAATATCTGTGGATTACTCAAATGAGCATGATGGCTTTCTCTCATCTGTAACCTTTCCCCCGATCATTTTTTCATAATTGGGCAGATGGCAGCAACGGGGCTACAAACTCATTAGAAGAGAGTCATTCAAACGGATGACACTCACTTACATTTGTGCTCATTTATTCAACTGGGAATTTAATTGGAACAATCAAAGTGAAGTATCTTGCTCAAGTGTGTTGTGTCCCCACATGGGATTTGAACCCACAGCCCTAATCACTCCTCCACACTACTGCCATAATGGATATCATAGCCCGTTCAGACTCATGCAAAGACTGTGAATGTGAATGACAGAGTCCTTCCATGTGGTATAGAGCATGCAGTCTGAGTCCTTGTCACTCAACAGGCTGTAAACGAGAGGACAGGTTTCTGGTGAATCACCCACAGCAAGGCAGGCAGCTACCATTACTGAAATGTGCAGACCCATTATAAAACCTAGATTAGACATTATTTCACTGTTAACTGTCTTCAGCATCCGTGTGCAGACTGAAAATAGCTAAGTGGCAGCTATTTTAAGTGAAGCCTCCACAGCTGAAATATTGTGTTTCTTTTTTTACCTTTCATCATGGAATGAACATCTACCTGTTCTTTAACAGATATTAACCTTTTCTTCTTTTTCTTTCAGATGTTTCGAAGGGCAGACAAGAATGGTGAGTTCATGTTATATACCTACCTTTCGGAAATACAAACTGTTGGTGTTTAAAAGCAATGTAATCAAAAATGGACTTTGAGTGATCTTTTAATCTGTTAACTGATGTTCAGATAACCTGAAATTGCCATTCAGATTACCATATGAAAACTAACAAGAATGTCTGATCTACTGAGATAGCTCCTATTTTTTAGCAACTAATTTTAAGTTTCTTGGAAGTGTATCAGTAAGTCCCTTTTATTGTGATAAGAATCACTAACAATTGTACTGAAATTTCAGCTAGGTTACACATAGACTCTGGTGAACGTTTAAAGTAACAATCTGCATTGTAGGACTACATAAAATACTGTTAGTGGTATTTTGCTGAGTACTTTGTGATGATTAATGAGAACATGCTACCAGTGCATCCACACATCCATTTGAGAAGTAATAAAATCACTCATTGCAGCTGCTATGTGAATGCCGATTGCCCTGAAACTAGTCTGAAGCTTGTGCTTGACAGGTTTAAAACCCCCACCACAATAAAGCACACATTTCTAAGCCACATCTCACAAAGACTCTTTGTATAGGTCTTTTGACCTACAATATAATATTTAAGGGAATGCCAAAATGTTATTTCCAAAGATAATAAGCTAACTGATATTAAATGCACAATTAAGGTCCGTTTCCATTTCTGATGTGTCGTAGAAGGTTATTTTATTTAGAGGTTTTTAGTGGTTCAGGACAGAGTCAATGCAATGCACTGCTCACTACAATACATACATTGTAATAGAAATAAAAGAATCGGGTAAAATCTGTAATATCCATGGCTTGAAATGACTATTTTGATTAGATCAACACATATCATGCCAATTTACTTCCAAGGAAGAGAGTGTTGAAGATTTCCAGTGATACTCCAAATGCAGGTCCTTTTCAAAGTCCCGTGTGTGCTCATTTTTCTCTTTAGAGAATGCTTCAATCTAGTCTGGAGCCATCCAGGTGTACTCATGTGACAGGTCTAGGAAAAGAATTACAGGAGCAATAGATGCCTCCAAAGAGAGGACAAGAAATGGACCTAATGAAGTATGATGACGATGATGGAATAGGTATAAAGCCCATTCACACCACTCAAATGCCAAACAAGATTGATGGCATTATACATGACAAGTGCAGACATTCAGAGTGACAGAGCGACAGAGATTTTTTTAAAAGTACAATTTCTATTTCTGCAGCTTTTTGCTATTGTACTGGAGATGTATTTCATAGAATTTCATAGAATTTATTTAAGGCAGAAAACCTGAAAAATGCACTGATGATACTGTGTCCATGAGTACAAACGTGACTTCTGTATGTGGTGGATAAGTGTTACTGTAGTGATCTGTCTTGAGCTACAATAAAAGGATTCAGTCTGTATACAAAAACCCTTCACATTGGTTTCTAATTTTATTACTGTTCATACTTTAGATCTGTGCTCTTTGCTTTTCCTTTCAAGTTTAAATTAAAACTTACTGTATTCATGAGTGTCATTAACAGAAAGATTATTTCTGAGAACTGAAAGGGAAGATGCTTGGAATTAAGATAATTGGAATTTAAAGGGTTTTAGAGTCTCTAATTGTTTTTCAAAGAAGGTAAATAAAGTAAGACCAGTCTGAATGGACAATGAGAAATAGGTTTGTATTTCTTCAGAAAACTTAATTTTCAGAAAAGGCACATTTTTAAGATGTGTAAATACATCTTATATCTGAATGTAATTAAGCGAATAACAGCACTCCTACTTTGCATTTTGAGCCCTATGACTTGGAGGTCACAAGATGTTTTTTCACCTCTAAAATCTGACTGTGAGACTGTCATAGGAATTGCAAATAATGGGCTGGGTGAGGTGGAGCTGACTGAGTGAAAAGGAAGAGAGTTTAATTTATACATGATTGTGATGCCAGACTTGTGATGCCAAAACCCATTATTGGGAAATGCAAAAATAAATAACCAAACAAATCAAACTTTTCAGTTTTGTTGCATCATGGGTACTGCCACTCTGGTGCAGAAGGGTACTAGTCTGGATCTTGTTTTTATTTTAACACATACAAAAGCTGCTGGTTCTTTGTCAGTCCCCTGAAAAATACTGGTGCTCTGTGGTTTGGAGACTACAGTATAAGAAAGCAGTTAAGTTAATCTGAACATTTTGCTCTTTTGTGCTGTTCAATCCTTTACAGCCATTTTGTGAGCACAGCAGTGAGACAGGAGGACAAATCACATCTTTCCCAAACCGTTCCCAACTGAATAAGGAGGGGGAAAATATTAAAAGATTAAAATGAAAAATTATTTCCTATATGATACACTTGACGTGCTTAAAAAGGAGAGAGAAAGAAAGGCTATGCATTTTATGCATGTAGAATAAGTCATTTCAGAAGAAAATGCATGTCCTTTTTTTTTTACAAATTAATTGGTTTAGTTTCATGCAGTCTTCCTAGGAAGATAATGTTTGAGTAAAGAAAAGTACATCTTCAAGATCACATGGTTTAGAGCCTTGCTTTTTACCAGGAACCCTGATGTGTCTGATGTAATAACCTTGTGTTTGGATAATTGCCTTTGCAGGCGATGGTAAAGGCCTAATGTCAAGAGACGAAAGAAGCTCACTATTTAGACTAGGCAGAGGAAATGAGTAGCACCAATTAAAGGGCTTCTTACTGGGTTTGTAAATGCCGTGGTTTACCAAAAAAGTGGAAGCTCAAACACTCCAAAAAAGAGAAATGCACATCTAAGACATCTTCTGTGAAATCACAAGAGCAAGTGCTTCTTGCTTGTTTGACTGACTATTATTTCTCCCAGACTCTCATCCAACCATTTAATGAAGAATCCTAAGCTGTCGGTTTCATTACTAGAGCTGGACAGTTTGTACAGTTTGTTTGGCATAAAGAGATGCTTAAGAATGAAAACGGAAAGTGTAATATGTGAACATAACACACAGATGGTCAGAATGGAGATTGTACTTACACCCCATCCTTGAGTTCATGAGGATTCATCCAGAATTAAATGTATTGAATACATGTTTATTGAGTGTTTAGTCATAGTAAATTTGGTTTAACCAGCTTGGCTGGGGAGAGAGAGGAGTGACCCAGTCGTTGTTTTATAACAATTTTTTTAGGAAATGATGCCAGGAACAATTACGATTAAGGACAGCAAAGGCAAATTGAATTGCCATCATCCCTCCTGAACTGTTGTTGTTAAACTCCATTTAATGTGTCGTCATGAGTAGACAGGTGCAAATAAATTGATTTTCTTTGGTGCGACCGGTATTGTTAGAAAAGGTATTGAATTCCCAACTGCTTCAATATTTCTGTTTTGGAAGGGAGAGAGTTATGTAAGAACAAGATGCCACTAATTACGTTTCAGACACATCACTTATTAAAGATTATTTAAGATCTCCAATTTGAGATCCTGATGTTTGTTTCAATTCCTCTCTGAGTGGCGAGTTTGTTCTATGGATACCAGCAGTATGCCGGTCTTAAGTGTAATATCTGGAGAGCAAAATCGGAATCATTTGAGCCACTAAATAAAAGAAAAATGCTGGCCTACTTTTTTTCGCAGTGTTTATTTGAGCTGAGCAGATTTCTTTCTGGGATGCTTTTTCTTGCACAGCAGAAAGGTCAGGAGAGCTTTGGAGTGTGTTTGTCCGTAAAAATGCTTAGCAAATGTCTGTAGAATAATTCTGAGGTGCTTCTCTGCCTTACATGCACATCTTTCTGAGCCCTTATCATACAAACTGAGCTGCCCCTCCACTAAATTCTTGTTAAGATAACATGAACAGATTCTGGTCCTGCAAACCACTTTCAGCTCCTCCCAAAAATTATTTGAAAGCTTTGCTCTGCAGTAAAAGCTTAGTAATTGGTACAGCATATCAGTATACCAGTGTTGAAAATAAAACTAATCCAATTACACTCATTAAAAGTAGGTCTATGAGTAATTAAAGTAATCACAGAAGTACAGATTGACATAAAATGTCCAGGGCATAAAATGTGAAATTCATCATAATGAAAGAGAAAACTCCTTATGTTGTATGTTCTGCAGATACAAGGCTCTGGACTACCAGGTGTTGTTCTCCGGTCTTCATGTCATCAATGAAGATAATATTTTTTTCTCAATTGACATTAATTAGCCAATAATCGTAAGTAAGATTAATTTTGGAAATATTGATTGATTCATAGAAATTATTCTAGAATTTGAAGTGAAAGTATGCTTTTACAGATCAGTCTTGTTTAAAAAGAACATACACTAAAACAGAGTTGTGTACTAAGACTGGTACTATACCTATAATTTGTAAATTACTAAATATTATATATTGTTATTTTATCAGAGTATAATTATTTACATAAATAAAAGCCACCACCATTTCCTGCAATTTTTATCTTTCTGGATTTCCCGAGTATATTGTTTTATTATTTATTCACTCCATCATGCTTATAGTCAGCTTTGTTTTAATTTTATCGCATTGGAAATACAAGATGTGGAATAAAATAAATCTTAGAAATATTCTGTCTAATAGAGACTTACATTAAAAAATGGACCATTTCTTACACGGGGAATTAAGAATAAAACTCAATAACTGATCCTGTTATTTGTTAACCTTGTATGAAGCAGACATACAGGTTCTGGTCTTCTGTGTTCTGCTGGAAGTCTGTTTAAAACTTAATGCTGTTATGCATTTGCCGGTGCCTGCTGGCACTGGCAAGACTGGCAAGGATCACAAAAGTTGATTCAATTAAAGATAAATACAAGAGCAAGAAAGTGGATAACTGCATAAATCATTGAATATATATACAATGTGCTTTATTCCCTGTTGACAGGCCTTAATTAAGGCAGTTCAGAGACTGCGCTCACTCATGGGTCCTGCTGATCCAATCCGACAGGTCTAATGGCAAAGGCACTCTTCTGTTAGACTGTCCTTGGCCAGACCATCAGTACAGCCTGTCTCTGATTGAAGGCTGACAGAGACCTGGAGAGAAAAACACGTGACCCAATAGCCACATTGAATCTCTTGAATCTTAAACACAACAAGACAGGACCAGGATCAGATCTTTTATTTGATCTTTTTATTGAATTAACTCAGAGCCTTCATACAAACTGTCTCCAACAGTCTAGGGAAAATCAATTAGGCTAAGAGAATGTTTTAACCAGCCCATGTCAACGATTTTCTATGAATAGCAAATGTTTTAAAAGTTTGCAAATATTATCAAAGTAAAACAAGATCAAATGGTCACAGTGTGCAATTGAAAGGAAAGTCAATTTCATGACTGACAATTAATGGTAACATTTTTTTCATTTGAGAATTTAGATTGGGCGATTGTGTTTTGCATCCTGGCTCACACCCTGAGCCCTGAACCACAGGGGGAGAATGTGGAAGTGCTCCTCTGATATGCCTGCCCATCGAGCTGTTTCATTTGACACTTTACAAACCCCTCAAGCAACATACAGGAGGTTCAAGTACCATAGCTTAGTATCTTTTATAACTTTATTCAACTGCTCTATAGTTTATTTTCCAGCTGCTACTAATAGGCCTGTCTCAATCAATGTGTTGTGCCTCCTCACCCAC
Source organism: Lepisosteus platostomus (assembly GCF_059453375.1). NCBI lineage: Eukaryota > Metazoa > Chordata > Actinopteri > Semionotiformes > Lepisosteidae > Lepisosteus > Lepisosteus platostomus. Next base: position 12,744,080 of record NC_142625.1, on the reverse strand, counting down.
ATTTCTACAACTGTAAAAGCACAACAGAAAAATACCATCACCTTGTTTTGAGATGGATTCCAGCAATCCCTGCGCTCGTAAAGGAACTTTTGTTGTCCAATTTGTAGATCAATCGGTATTTGGGTAGTCGAGCTCCTGAGCAGCTGAACAAGAGAAGGCTCTTGCTCCAGTTGCAGGTTGATCCTGATGTCGCGGGCTCGAGCTGGGGTCATGTTGCTAGCTGACTGTGACTAGGATTCCCCTAGTGGGGGCACAGAGCACTACTGAGGAAGGGTTGAGATTAATGGGCCAGTCTTGTCTCAGAAAATCCCCACGAGGATTGGAGTCTCATCACTGTCAGGCACTGTGTGAACTGAACTGGTGAACAGTAAGAGTCATTTTCTCTCTGTGGCGCAGGGGTTGTTGCTGTGAGCTGAGACTTAAAAGAAGCAGTTGGTGACTCCTATTGGGTGATACATAAAAATGTAAAACTATAGGGTATATACTGTATGTGATCCTACATTTGTTGGGAATGATGATATGAATGGACCACAAACCGTCTCCCCAAAGATAGAGTAACCGTCTTTTATGAGATTTTAAGGGTGTGATGCAAATATACCAACCCAACAGAATACAAACAGTTAATTATATCTTAACAGTCATTTGTGGAGATCAATACATGAACTGCTTTTGCCTTCCAGTTTGTCATCCGTGAAGAACAATAGCACAAGAGATAAATGTCACTTCTTACGTACAGCTGTGCATATTACAGTTCATTTGTGTTTTTTACCCATCATAACATGCTATGCTAACTTGCAGTTGCTTATTACACAGTATATGCAGTATATTCACAATATTAGGAATTCCCACTGACCAAAGATCTGAGCTACTGTGTTCAGCAAAAAAAACATCTTACACAGCATGTGGCTACTGTTCTGCTAGGTCTTTTAATATGTTTGGTCCACTCCCATCTCATTCCATTTTTCCAGCAGGATCTCCCTTAGTGGAAGTTGCAATGAGGGTGATAGTGTGTTGGATATAAGTGCAGATTCCACCAGTTTTCAACTGAGTTGAGTTTGGGGCAGTGAGATGGCCAGATGGCCAGTATATCTTCTGTCCCTCACACAAAAAAATACACTAACTGTTGCTGAAATACTCTGCTGATATTGCTGATTTTTACAGGTGTACCCTTCCTCCAAAATTTGCAATGATAAAACTTATGATGAGGGCAATTAAGCTGGAGACAAAACTGATAGGAAAAACAAATGTAAAAATAATTTAAAATTAATTAACCATAAATCTTGGACTCAAATGAGCTTCATTTTCAGACAGGGGAAATTAGAGCAAAACTTGCATGAGCCCAGCATGCTTTGAGAGTGATCCTGTTTATGTGCAAGTCATTTTTTATCACATCTCATTCTTGTGGCACAAACAACCCTCCAAAAGTGTGAGTCAAACAATAATTTTCTGTGTATTACAGCTGAAGCATGTTTGATCAGTGCCTGTCTTAATGTTTCATATTTTTCATGGTTGAGTAGATGCGCTTCTGCCTATTTTCACCCTGTGTCCTTGCATTTGTTCGGATGCTCACAGCAAGCTATCTTAAGATAAGGAAAAATAATAAATAATATCCTCCCAAAAATGGAAGTACTTGAATCCTTGGATATTAACACCACAGGGATGTCAAACCAATTTCTCACCCTGTCCTGGTCTGTGTTTGGATTTCTCTTCCCTAGAGTGGCCATGTAAGATCAGACCTGGCCATTATTGAATTTGGGACACAACAGAGAAAGTAATATCCAAACTAGGCTTCTGGCTAAGATGTGAATCGTGATTATTTTTATTTGCAGCAGAGCTCCTCAGAAGCTGAACATAAAGTGTTTGGCAGCAGCTATAATCACTCTGTAACTCACAACTGGCAGCCCACTGAAGCTCAGCAGTGTGAGCCTGGTCAGTACCTGGATGGGAGACCTCCTGGGAAAGCTAATGTTGCTGCTGGAAGAGGAGTTAGTGGGGACAGTGGGTGGCGCTCGCCCTGCAGCCTGTGTGGGTCCCAATGCCCCAGTATAGTGACAGGGATACTGTACTGTAAAAAGGCACTTTCCTTCGGATTAACTGAACTGAGGTCCTGACTTTCTGGTGTCCTGTTCATATTTCCCATTGGCCTTTATCAATCATGGCCTCCTAATAATCCCCATCTATAAAGTGGCTTCATCACTCTGGTCTCCTCCCTACTGACAGCTGGTGTGTGGAGAGCGTACTGGTGCACTATGGCTGCCATCGCATCATCCAGGTGGGGCTGCACATTGGTGGTGGTAAAGGGGATCCCCATTACCTGTAAAGCACTTTGAGTGGAGTGTCCAGAAAAGCATTATATAAGTGTAAGTTATTATTAGCAGTCATAACACAGCTTTGCATTTTTCCCTGAATTACTAACCCCGAGTATGTTTTATATATGTTTTCAAAAGTCTAACTCTTTCATATAAATAATAATAATTGGATTCTATGTATGATCACGTTGTAAAAAAGCTGTATGATAGTGCGTGTAAAATAAACAACAGAAGCAAAAATAAATTAGAGAAATAAACCCATCGATTTGGATTTTGATATGTTAAAAACCTTTGTGAAAAGACAGGTTTTTATCTAGTTTTGAAAATGTCAGCAGTTACACAACCTGTAATGGATTTGGACAGTGAGTTTCACAGACATGGTGCTGCACACTAGAAGGCTGTGTCGCTTACTGTATAGAACCTGGTCTTTCGTAGAGTAAGAAGGTGTGAGTCAGCGGATCTCATAATAAAGAACTGGCTGTACTCATACAATTACAATAAATAAGTCCTTAAGATAACCCAGATCTGGATTATTCTGTGCCTTATACATGTGCAGAAGAAAAGTCTTGCTGGTAGACCAATACCTATATAATACCAATACCACCCAGAAATTACTGGTCTAAATCTATTTGAGACTAAGGTTCCCAAGGGAGAAGTACACAGACAGCCAAGAACCCCCAAGGGCTAGGAGGGCTCTCAGGCTGCTGCCCAGCAGTGACTCTCAATGGTTTAGCAGGCACCTGTGAGCTTGCAGTGTTATTTATCAGCACTTTATCTGTCCTCTTTTTTAAGCATTGACTTAGCTGCTGAAGCAACGAGCTGCAATGATTCATTCCTATTTAGATGGTAATAGAAAGATCAATTCTTTCTGATGGTAAAGATTTAAAAAAGTATCTGTCCTATGGATATTGATTTACCAATATTATAATAACCACAGCATCAGGATAGGGATCTGTGTTTAGACAGATACAGTAGATTAATCTCACTACATTTTTTTTATTATTGTCACGCCCTCATCCCACCACATTCTCACACGGAAGCGCAATCGCGCTAATAACACTGCAGCCACGAGCACTTCTGCTAAACGACAACGCTCCTGCCAATCAGCCAACCGCAACACTTCATCAATCAGCGCACCTTCTTCCTCGCACAATACTCCAGAACACTCTGCTCTTCGCCTGGTATTGGTTGTTCTTCGGAGCTCCTACTTCACCTTTGTTTTCTGAACCTTCTCCTGACTTTTCTTGATACGAACCAAGAAACTTGCCTTTGACCTTTGACCACGTCTCTCATCTAGCCCTCGTTTAATTTGGAAGCTACTTTCTTGCCTCTTGACCACCTAAGGTACCGCAGAGGGTCCATCCTTCCGTTTGCACAGCGGCTCGTTCGTGACAGAATACCGGGCGCAGATCATGGAGCCCGTGGACCTACACCCTATATCCTCCCTACTTAACCAGCACTCTCAAACATTGTCCCAGTTCCATCACTCCCTCTAGCTCCTCACAGATCAGGTCTCTCGGCTCTCGGCTCCCACCCCGGCATCTTCGCCCATCCCGGCACCTGCCCCGCTCCCCATCCCCGTAGCAGCAGCCACCTCACCACTTGCTGCAGCCCTGCCACTGATCTCTCCAGACAAGTTTGACGGTAATCCTGGTAAATGCCGGAGTTTCATCGCTCATTGCTGTTTATGCATCCAGATGAACGCTTTCCTTCATATCGTGAAGCTATTGGCTTTGTTATTTTGCTCCTCACGGCCAGGGCTCTGGATTGGGTCACGGCTTTATTTTCTAGAGGAGCCCCTGAACTTTTGGATTTTTACCTTTTTATCGTGAAACTCCAGACGACTTTTGACCTTTCTAGCTCGGACCTCTCTAATCTCTGCCTGTCCTCACTCCAACAGAGGCTATGACCCCTTCAAGACTATGTTATTGAATTTCAAGCTCTGGCCACAGCCTCTGCCTGGAACTACGAGGCGCTTATATGCCTTATATGGTTTCGTAAGGGTCTCTCCAAAGAACTGAAAGACCACTTAGTCCTTATTTCCCTTAGCCCCCACTCTCTGGATCTTGCTATCTTCCAGGTGGTGGAATTTGACGCTCGTCTTTGGGCTAGGAAGACAGAACGACTTCAGGAGGACGCAGGCTCCCCTCCCCTGACACCACAGCAACCTGCAATGTCATATATCCGACTTACCCCGGAGGTAAAAGACAGATGCCGTCGGGAAGGACTGTGCCTCTACTGCGGTTCTCCAGGTCATCCCCTTTCCACCTGTCCCACTAAGCCTCCCAGTACCCGACTGGTGCGCTCAATCTCTACCACTGTCAGCAATATCTCTCGTTCTCCTGTTCATTTGGCTCCTTTCCTCTCTGTATTTCTGTCCTGGAATACTTTTAAGATCTCCCTTTCAGCTTTTATTGATTCAGGTGCTGCTGAAAACCTCCTAGACGCCTCTCTTGCCAGGAAATAGAAAATCCCCACAGTGCCCCTCTCTCCTTCTGTCTCTGTGCACTCCCTGGATGGTTCCCCCCTGTCACCTGGATTGATTGAACGGCAAACAGTTCCACTTACCTTCACCATCGGCGCCACCCATGTGGAACAAATCTAATTCCTCATCCTTGATTCTCCATCACACCCGCTCCTCCTAGGCTACCCCTGGCTTGTTAAACATTCCCCCAACTTTTCTTGGTCACGAAATGAGATCCTCGTCTGGAGTCCCCGCTGTCTGATGTCATGCTGCTGTCAGGATTTCTTCAGCCCAACTTCCACAGGACAACTCGCCTCTCATTCCGTCTCAATACGCTGATCTGCACTCAGCCTTCGGTAAACAAAAGGCTCTGTCACTCCCACTGCACTGCCACTACGAATGCGCGATTGATCTTCTTCCAGGAACCCTACCTCTCAGAGGACGTATCTATCCTCTTTTGTGGGTGGAGTCTGGAGCCTTGTAGGAATACATCCGGGAATCCCTTCAGTCTGGTTTTATTCGTCTCTCCATGTCACCTGCGTACGCTGGTTTTTGTTTTTTTTTGTTAAGAAGAAGGACAGCTCCTTACGCCCCTGTATTGACTACAGAGACCTTAATAAAATCACTATTTGGAACCGCTACCCCCTGATGCTTATACCAGCAGCCTTAGAATCTCTACGTGGAGCCTCCATCTTTACCAAATTGGATCTCAGGTGGGCCTACAATCTGATTCGGATTAAAAAGGGGGATGAATGGAAGACTGCTTTTATGACCACACACGGGCACTACGAGTACCTTGTGATGCCCTTTGGGCTCGTCAATGCCCCATCTGTCTTCCAGGCATTTATGAATGACATCTTCAGGGATCTCATCCACAAATTTGTTTTGGTCTACTTGGATGACATCCTGATTTTTTCCTCTAATATTAAGGATCATATAGCACATGTCCGCGAGATTCTCTCTCGTCTCATTGAAAATAATCTTTATGCTAAACTGGAAAAAATGCTCCTTTCATGTGTCCAAGATCCATTTCCTCGGCTACATCATCTCTTCCGGGGTAGTGGAGATACATCCATCTAAGGTCTCTGCTATTTAGGACTGGCCCGCTCTTTGCAATCTAAAGCAGATTAAACGCTTTCTCAGCTTTGCCAATTTCTACAGGAGTTTTATCAAGAACTTTAGTTCCATCACAGCCCCCATTACTGCCCTTACTAGCAAGGGTTCCAACATTGGCAGATGGACCCCAGAGGCCAACCAGGCTTTTCTTAGACTCAAACACCTCTTTACCAGAGCCCCCTTGTTGCATCACCCGGATCCCTCTTTCCCGTTTATAGTAGAAGTTTATGCATCTGCATACGGAGTAGGAGCCGTTCTCTCTCAACGCCATGGTGAAAAGAATTTTCCTCGTCCCTGTGCTTTCTTTTCTAGAAAACTATCCCCTGCCGAGGTCAACTACAATGTGGGTAATCGAGAGCTCCTAGCCATTAAATTGGCCCTAGAGGAGTGGAGACACTGGCTTGAGGGAGCTCAACACCCCTTTGTGATTATTACCGACCATAAGAATCTAGCCTATATCCAGTCTGCTGAACGCCTCAATCCTAGACAGGCAAGGTGGTCCCTGTTCTTTTCCAAATTCCATTTAGTCATCACATACACACCTGGCTCTAAGAACCTGAAGGCAAACACCCTCTCCTGCCTGCATGACCCTCCAGACCTTGTCAAGATTCCCGAACCCATCCTCCCTCCCAGGAAGATCCTCGCTGTTGCCCAGAGCTCAATCGATCACCAGGTCAGACGTGCCCTCGCCAACACAACCGTTCCCCCACAATGTCCATCGGATAGGCTCTTTGTCCCCAATTCATTGCGTTCCTCAATCCTACAATAAGGGCACGATTCCCACTCAGCAGGCCACCCTGGTACCAAATGAACCCTGGACCTTATCAGCCGAGAGTTCTGGTGGCCCTCTATGAAGAAGGACATCCCTGATTATGTCCGGGCATGCCCTGTGTGGATGAGGTCCAAGACCCCACTATGTAAGAGGACCGGCCTCCTCCACCCTCTCCCCATTCCAGATTGCCCGTGGTCCCATTTGTTGGTGGATTTCATTACTGACCTTCCCAAGAGTCGTGGTAACACCACCATCATGGTCTTGACAGATTGGTTCTCTAAGGCAGCACATTTCATCCCCTTACCTGCTTTACCCTCGGCCAATGTAATGGTGGACCTCTTTGTCCAGCACATCTTCTGCCTCCATGTTATACCTAGTGACATTGTTTCCGACAGGGGTCTGCAATTTGTTTCCAGATTCTGGAAGACCTTTTGCAAGGCTTTAGGCACCTTTGTTTCTCTTACTTCTGGCTACCACCCGGAGGCCAACAGTCAAGCTGAAAGGACTAACCAAAGCCTCCTCACCTACTTAAGGTCCTACACCTCATCTGCTCAGGATGACTGGTTGGCACTGCTCCCCTGGATGGAATATGCCCACAACTCGCTGCTCACTTCAACCACCGGATTGTCTCCTTTTTTCTGCTCCCTGGGATTTTTCTGCTTGGGATACCAAGCCTCCCTCATCCCTGAAACCACTCTGGCCATGGACATTCCTTCTGTCCGCCACTACTTTTTAAAACTACGGCGCATTTAGAAATCTGCCAAGGCTTCTCTCCAAAAGACCTCCCTACGTCACGCGGGTTCACGGCAATACGAGAAGGACATTCTGGATCGGACACTTATCCTCGATTTCCATCGTACCTCCGTGGATAGATCTACTAGGGCGTCCGGTGCCGTCCATGAAGGGGGGGTACTGTCACGCCCTCATTCCACCAAATTCTCACACGGAAGCACACTCGTGCTAATTACACTCCATCCCCGAGCACTTCTGCCAAACTTCACCGCTCCTGCCAATCAACCAACCACGGCACTTCATCAATCAGCGCACGTTCTTCCTCGTGCAATACTTAAACCCTCCAGAACCCTCTGCTCTTCGCTCGGTATTGGTCGTTCTTCGGAGCTCCTAGCTCACCTTTGTTTTCTTGATAGGAACTATGAAACTTGCCTTTGACCACGTCTCTCGCCTAGCCCTCTTTTGGATAGGAAGCCTGCTCGTTACTCTTCACGATACGAACCACGGAACTATCCTTTGAGCAAGTCTCTCATCTAGCCCCCGTTTACTTTGGAAGCTAACTTCTTGCCTCTTGACCACCTAAGGTACCACACAGGGTCAATCCTTCCGTTTGCACAGCGGGTGATTCGGGACAATTATAGATTTATTTCATTTACATTCCAATTTATCATACAATAAATGAAAAGATCAATTCATCTAATGTATTTATTTTGGGGGGCTGACATTTTTATCCAAAATACCTTACACAGATCATATTTAGCTATTTTATATGTACAAACTCTGGTGCTTATTTATACAGATAGATGTGCTGGAGTAACAGGTGAAGTACCTTACTCAAGAATACAGCAGCATTGCTCTCACCTGGAAACATAACTCATAACTCTCTGGACTCACTAGTCCAAAGCCCTGACCACTACTCCACATTAAGCAAAACAGGGACAAAGGAACTCCAATATTTTCTTCTTTTAGTGTATGCTTCCCATTAAGTCAGCTTATTATGCTTATTTTGGGAAACAGTTGTTTAATTGCTAAAACCATTAAAAAACAGGATGGGACATTACATGCTGGGTGAGGTTAAAATGATGAAGGCATAAAGCAAAGCTCAAGTCTGCTGTGATTATTTTGTGTCAGCCAGTGCTCGGCTTTTAACTGTTCTGTGGGGTAAGGGGTAGTTAAGCTGTGGGCTTGGGTCCTCCATACTCATAGTGCACTTGTGATACTATCCAGAAATTAAAGGACTGAGTACAAAGTGCTTAGTCAATCAAATAATTGTGAAAACTATTTAATCCATTTAATAAAATAGATCTTTTTTGTGTTAAATGATATTTTAGAAACCCTAGTGTTTCTATAGCACATTTTAGCTTAATCGTTCCCATCAGCTAAACTGGCCATTCTTTTTAATGTATTTCAAAATAAACTTTCAGGACAAGTAGCCCATCATCACACTGAATCCATTTTAATACAGCACCCTGAATTTATTTTAACTTTTGCAGAAATGTGACATAAAACACTTGTTCTTCACTTTTGCTTCTTACCTTTGGCAACCAGAACTGATTGGAGTGCTCAGTTCAGGTTAATTGCTGAGCAGACTGTCTCTTAGATTCATGTCTAGGAGATTTGACCCCTTCTGGCCATGAGGGTGACACACTTGCAAGTCATGTGATGGTAATATCAAGTTTCTGACCCCTCTGTCTGTGACATAAGTGCCTCCAGCCTTGTCATACTCCACATTATCAAGACATTCTCAATGCAACTGCTTTATTTATACAAGGGGCAATTCTTCACTTCTTTTCCAATTATGAAGGCTATTTCTCCTATGCATATGGCTTAGTGACCTCTGGTTGACCAAAGTGGCAACTGTCATTTTTCCTGGTATTTGCAGCTTACTAAAAATAATCTAACTTGTTATGATTCGCTTGTTGTAATAGCTGCAGCTCTGAGCCCATGCAGCACTACTTCCTAAACAACAGTGAACTCCGCTACACCAAAGGATTGGGTCTTCTGCTGTGGGACAGTGCTGCTCTCTCCCGGTTCATTAATCAAACTCATGGAAGTGTTTCCTTCAGAATGAAAATTCCGAACCTGTTTGGCTCTCTACTGCAGCTTCCATACAGTAGTGCATGGGAGTGATAAAAAAAGCGACACTTATCCTCAGAAAAGGACACCATAGATCTTCTCTGTGCTGCTTTTTCACATTGCCTACAGCATCAATGGCAAAACTAAGGCATCAGAGTAAGGACAGATGCAGCCTTCTCAAATGCAGAATCATGGTGTCTATCTAGGTCAGGTACTGTAGATTATAGGGGTTATTGCTGTTTGGTAAGCCCAGGATAGATACGCTGACCAATACGGTAGCCAAAACTATTTCAAAAACAAAAGAAAGTTGCCAGAAGCCCCTTGTAGGCTGTCCCATGTCCCAGCCCACACACTTCTGAATCTGAGCCATGTGACAGCTTGATTTCCTGTGTCAGTGCACAAATGGACTGGCGATAGTTAGTGCTTGGTGGGTGTGTATTCAGCCAGGGTATCCTTGACATGCTGGCTAAAGTCTGCAAACACCTGACAGACCACTTTCAACAGAATTGTGAACCAGCAACATCTGGACTAGGGTTCAGGAATTCTGCTGTGAACTGATGCTTTTGCAAGCTGAACATAGATTATGATGAGACCCACTTTTTCAATTTTGTACAGTTATTTTAGTCTGTCACCTTTGCTGTGTTCATTTTTCATTACTCAGTATGAATATATACAGTATATGTATACACGTAAGATTGTACTTGAGTCAAAACTATTGAAAATGATTAGTGAGAGACATGAACAGTACTCAGAAATGCAAATAGATACTATTTCATAAAAAATACATGAAAGCCTATGTGTATCACTTTTGGTGGACTGGAATCCCATCTAATGAGTAATGCTGTGTTTAGCAGGTAAATGTCTGGTTTCCTATGAACCTTCTCAGGATGAAGCAAGTGTAGATAATGGGTAGATTGAAAAATAGGTCAGTCCTTTAGTTGAGGCATATGAACTACAAAACATCAAACTGAAACAATAAAACTGACTATAAATTCATAATCAAATATCCGAGAACCTAATTTTTGTCCTGAGCTCAATGACACAATTTTAGTGGAGTTTGTTGTGTTTTTTTTGTACATGGAATTTGCTCTTATTGCTCAAAGATATTTCTAAATGTCCATTCGCTCTGAGCTTACATGTATATGAATACATTTTTAACCCACGGTTAAGTGCACTTTACGGCTCTGGGAGCAAGGCCAATTTTCTCTGGCAGTAGTATCAAGGCATTCTAAAGACATCTGTCAGTTTGCACCAAAGTATAAAGTTCTGCCATATTTTAAACAGTGGCTTGGGATGGTGAGAGGAATATTACTGTGGTTATAATTCAGCAGAAAACATCAATTTTTACACAGCACTGACATTACAGGTCATTTAAGCTCTAAGCATATACCAGCAGGATGTCTACGAGCCTGGGAACAGAATAACAACACACTCCTGATAATAAAACATTTCAACCAGTTATGAATAGTGTGCTAAATTGCCTTTTCTAGCCATTTACCTGATTCAAATCCCCCATCTCTTTGTTTGTGTTGAGTAAAATTAACACATCAATTAGTAGATTATTGTTTTTATTAATTGATCTGGTAACAGTAAATTAGCAGTATTTTAATTATATTGCCAGTGCTGCACAGGAAACAGGAATAGCCTGATGTATTCTCAATTAGTAGAGGTAATTAAGAATTCAGACCACTCATGAGGTGTGAAATGGGAACACAGCCGAATAGATGGCAATAAAGCCACACACGGACTGGGCGGAACAATGGAGGGTAATTTCTCTTGCAGGCAGGATTGGACATTCAGCTGCAAGGTGATGCAAGTTAACCATTCATCCCAGGTTCTGTAAGGGTCACTCAGACCCTTATAGAATCTCATGAGTCCACTCAACATTGAAGGTTTGCCATGGTAAATTTATCATGCTCTGCTTGTGACTTCCTCCAATTGTTTTCATTTGTTTTTACTGTGCCTTACTACACTGGACTATTGATGTGCCTATAGAGAGGTACAAAACATAAATCCAGTAAGACATACTCACAGATGTGCTTTATTAAGGCTATGGTTGTATTCAAGATGTTCGAGTGAGGGGCTGCAAAGAAACTAGTATAATTTAATTCCATGCTGAAAATAAAAGGTTTCTGCTTTTAAGGCTTCTTCAGGTGTATGATTACATTCAGATTTGTTTCTGATTCTTGTTCTAAAAGATCAGAAAATAATAGGTACCTGTAAATGATAATACATCAATGCCAGAGTGGAATATATAGCAGATCTTTGTTGGCAGGTTTTGATTAAAACGTGAAGTCAATCATAAACAATTACCTACAGTATTACAGGAAAAGTACCATATATTCAACAGGGGCCTGAGGTGTCTTTAGATTTCCCTTGTGTCTGAGATCTAAACTGTTTTTATTTACACAAGGCAACTGGTGTTATGGTCTAGCTTGTTTCATTATAATTGCTCTTAGATGTTCTAAGTGCAGTTCCAATAAAACAAGCTAGACCATGCATTGCATCTTTAAATTATTAACTGAATAAGTACAGAATTGTGTAATGAACCAAAAGGAGCAAAACTGTAAGAGTCCAGTGAAATGAAAGGCAGGAGTGTCCCTGAAAATCTTCAAATTGAAACCATAATGCAGGTTTTGACTTCACACCTCTCTTCACCTCTCTCAACTTTGCACCACCTGAGTGCCCAGTCTGCCTCCCCCCTGCTCCCAGCTTTTGTTTTCCTATGCTATAGCAGCTGCCGACTTCCCTCTCTTTCTTCAAATAAGGAAAGCTCCACAGCCGAAACATTGTGTTTCTTTTCTTCTCCTTTCAGCATGGAATAAACCTTTACTTGTTCCTTTGCATTCTAATATTTAGCCTCTGTATCAGCCCCTTCATTTATATATCTGTAAGGGCATCTTTACAACTAGGAGTTAGTGTTTTAATTTGATCATGGTAGCCATTTCTGACTCTTCCGGGCCTACCCGTATAATGGATGGAAGTTGGTGACAAAGCCCCACTGCAAGTCCATTCCACTGCAAGACACTGACATTTTGATATTTAGTGCATCAAACTGCAGAGGATGTACTGCAATATAGACCCCTTTTTAGAGGCATCAATGTTTTGAAAGCCCTATTTGTGGCAGCCTGTTAAAAAACACTTAGCCTTCCTGCTTGCCTAATATAACCTCCCTTTAAAATATCAGTTTCTGTTAAACCTAGGGCAGGTGATGTATCCACTCCCATAATTCTAGCTATTATTTACCCTCATAATGCAACACTCAGTATCACTGAAAGCATTAACAGCATCACATTTCTATTTTGAAACAAGTTTAATTAAAATACTTCTGAATGTATTGAACTGGTATGTCAGCTGTCAGCAATACATGAATGTTTGCAATTATTCCCACCAGCCTGAAAGAAGTTGACAGCATCAGGTAACTCACCATGTATCCTTTTAATTTACACAGGTATTTTGATGACTAAAAACACTGGAAACCAATTAATCTCAAATCCAAACCCTTGCTGCTGTACAGTTACCTGGTTTAAGCTTGCTTGGATTTACAGCTGGTACACGGTTGGCTTCTCAGTCTGGATAATCCAGTGGGAAGCCTTGATTAATGATTTTGCTGGTAATCAACTCTGTAGTATTACCGCACATGGCTGGATAGGGCTAGGTTACAAATGCTGCACTAATGACAACATTGAACATTTGCTTTGAAGCTGTATGTTCAAAAGAGACCCTCAGAAACCCTAACTATACTTCAACAGTAAAGTCTAATAAAGCTTACCGAGGCCATGGTGAAGTGTGGACAAGTATAGTAATTAATAAACAAGAATAACCAAAAACAAGTCAAAGCAGAGTCAGTGCATAGTAAAAGTACAATATTGCACTTTCATAGTGGTCTTAAAACTGTAAAAATATGTAAGAGAGAAACATAACCAGAAGCCAGGAATTTCAAAAGTGCAGTTCTTCCCATTCTTGATATGATATGTTTTAGTATAATTGTTAATATATATTGTTAAAAGCATAGAATTGTCATGTTAAACTGTGCATCTAGAAAACTGTGAAACTAGATCATTCAGAATATTATATGCAATTTTGATTACACGTTATAAAATAGATATCGCTGCTCTGGAATCAGTCCAGAGAAGGGCAAGTGGATACAAGGTAATGTCCTTCACTGACAGAATGAAAGAACTGAACCTTTTTACCCTCAAACAGGTAAAACTACAAGTGTTCCTGATCAAAGCATTTAAAATCCTCAAAGGCATTGGCAAAGACAACCTAATGGGCTTCTTCAGAATCAGCAGTGAAGCATGAACCAGAGGACACAAGTACATACTACATGGAAGTGTATTCAAAGCTGAGATCAGGAAGTGCTTCTTTACCCAAAGAATTGTGGGATTATGGAACAAGTTACAGGCCACATTGCTGAAGATGATTCCCTGACTTTCATGAGATCCAAAACCCAGTTAGCTACTGTCAAATGTGCTAGATGGGCTGAATGGGCTCCTCTTGTTTGTTACTGTTTTAATATGCTTTGCTAATACCAATATCCTTGGTATATCAAAATATCCAATAAGGCAATTTCAATGTACCAGTTACGAATAATAAACATCAATGTCCATTTAGTTGCATTAAACACATACAGACTGTCTTAACTCAGAGTTTTCCATTCAGTTTTCAATTTATTTCTTAAATGCATCTCCTGCAAGACTGGTTACCCATGACAACAGTTTGCTTTTTATAACAAACCACAAATGTACAGTCCACCAGGCAAAGCTTCCATTATCTTAACAGATAATGTCTATAAAGTATATATAACTGTACAGTTACTGTTGTACATGTTGTTACAAATACAAGAGTTAAGAAAATTATAATATCAGATGAGATAATCAATTATACCAAGGATATACCTGAGCAGCTGGTTTAGTTAGAGGCCCTGGTGTTCTTTGTTCTCTGGCACAGCTCTGGTGGAAGAAGTAATAAATGAGAAGCAAGCTAGGGTAAACCAACTTTTATTAACAATAACATAAACTAAACAACACACAACACAACCTATCACAAGTTTACGCCCTTACCAACTAGAAAAAGTGAGACTGTTAACCCAGTCCTCCTACAGTATATAATGTCTGTCACACCCAGGCTGGGAGCGGCTCACTACCAGTGGTTGCCACGGGTAACCGCAGCATTCTCACGAGCCTTCCAGCCGATCCTGTGAGAACGAGATTAGGCCGCTTGTCTGTCCGACCAGCTGCCTTTCAATCAGGCAGCCAATCCTTCAATCATTCCTCCTATTGATCACCACATTTAAGGCTTGATTCACAGCTAGACCAGTTCTTTGACACGTAGTTTCTCGTTCAGCTCTGTGCTCAACAGTGAATCCAGCAGTGAAGTGCTCGACCCAGCTCCGTTTCTGTCAGCCTGTTTCACTGTTTCCCTGACAGCCCCATTCCTCAACCTGTCTTCCTGGTTCCAGGCAAGTCCTCTTCCTGTCACTCCATCTATCTGAATCCCAGGCAGCCCTGCACCAACTAGCCTGTTCACCTACATAGACTCTCAACTCTCTTTGGTATTCTGCAGAGAAGGCAGAAGCCCTACGCTTGGATTTCAGCTTGCCACACCTTCTGCCGCAGTGCACTGCAGGTGACTGTGGCATAACAATGCCTAAATAGGCCCACAAGAAAATTAGACTTGCATCCTAAATAAAGCAGAATACAACCGAGAGCTAAATGTCTTCCTATACATTTGGATACTACAAAATGAATGGGACCCTATTTTCCTATTCTTAAAAATGCATCTGCTAACCCTTAGAGAACATTTGTAGCCTGGGAATTCCTTATAAAGGAAATCAGAGTTTCCTAAAATAACGGAAAGGGAAGATCTGTTGAACAAAGTTCAAATACTTAGCTAAAACCTGGATTTGAATAAGGTCTTCTTGCCTGAACTTTTCTTCTCCCTCTTCTCTTCTTTCATCTTCTTTTTCCCCTTTTTGGGCTGTTTTTCCTGCTTTTGCCTACCTGTCTTTTATCCTGGGTTTCTAACTGATGAAGACTCCTAATGATTTACAAAAGTAATTCCTCAGAAGGTCCCCTTTGATCTTTGTCTCTCAAAAGCCTGAGAAGTGCAAATGTTGACTTTTATAACCATTATAACATCCATAACAAATTACAGCTTAGTATTTTTTTTCAAGTCCAGGTAGATGTAAATCAGCTGTTGCTGTTAAAACTGCCACAGATCCCTTGTTTTGTTTTTGAGAGGTTTGTGGGTGAGATGGAATGTATGATGAAAAAATATTTAAGCAATGCTTGAAAGTGAAAATGACAAACGCAAGGATGATGACACTAAACTGCCTGTCATAAGCAGCTGTTTTAATAGAAGCGTTTCTGGTAGTACTGGAGGTCCTCCGTGGTTGAGGCACTTAGTAATGATAGTGATATGTCTCTCACACATTAGAGTTTTACTCCAATTACTTCAATCAAGACATTTTTGAAGAGCAACCCCACTACAAATGCTGAGGTTCATGAACAAACACAACATTCACACCAGGTTTCCAAATGTCTTCATCACATTAAATGCCTGACACTCCCAGTTTCAAACTGCAGTGGTGAAAATACTTTTTCTCTTTTAAAAAGAATTGTGAAAAAAATGCTTTAATTACTACAGTGGTCAGGAAAGAGTTATCAGTTTCACTCCGCTGTGCATGAATCAGACATGCCAAACTTCTCCAGTTTAATTGAATCAATTGCTGCAGCAAAGGCTTGAAGGAAGAAGGGGGAAGAAGGAAGCTACTTGAGTGTGTTTATTCACTAAATGACAAAACAAAACATGATTTGGCTTAGTTTAATTTATTTTTTCAAAAGGTCATATGTAGTGTACGGGACTTTGTTGGGGCTTTGAAATTCCATTCATTTTCTAAAAGCTTCTTTCAATTCTGGGTCACAGGAATACACCCTGGACAGGACTGCAGTCCATTGCAGGACATGCACAGACATAAACACACTCATGCCAATTAAAATCAAAACCAATTAACCTCCCAGTACAGTACGTCTTTGGACTGTGAGAGGAAACCAGGGCAGCTGGAGGAATCCCACACAAACATACAAACTATACACAGATAATACTCAAGGAATTGAACCCAGGGCCCTGGTGCTGCAGCTAAGCTCTGTGCCACCATACAGTAACTCTAATTTGTATGTATCTTGCCTTTCATTGGTATCATAGAATATTAAAGATGTACAGTAAAAAAAACATGCTATGTGCTAACCACTAACCGCTATGTGTTTTGTTTTTAGGGGCCCACAAATTTCTTTGAAACCACAAAATACAAACCCAGCCCTGTCTCAATAATAAGTATAATAATAATCAATCCTTACATTTATATAACACCTCTCTGGACACTCCACTCAAAGTGCTTTACAGGTAATGGGGACTCACCTCCACCACCAGTAGGTTGTAGCCCCACCTGGATGATGGGACGGCAGCCATAGTGCACCGATGCGCTCACCGCACACCACCTCTCAGTGGGGAGGAGAAAAGATTGATGAAGCCAGTTCAGAGATGGGGATTATTAGGAGGCCATGACTGGTAAAGTCCAATGGAAAATTTGGCCAGGACATTGGGGTAACAGCCCTACTCTTTTTAATAAACACCCTGGAAATTTTAATGACCACAGAGAGTAAGGACCTCAGTTTACATCTCATCTAAAGTACAGCACCTTTTTACAGTATAATGTCCCCATCACTGGTCTCACTAACTGTTTCAGCACCAACCTTAATTTTAAACAGGTCACCCATCCAAGTACTGACCAGGCTCACACTGCTGAGCTTCAGTGAGTCACTTGTGAGCTGCAGGGGTTTATGGCTGCTAGCACAGCACACAGCATAAGAAATAAGGAAAAGCGCAAGGAATTAAATGAAGGAATATCAGGCTTCTGAACTAGCTGTGAACTGTGACATCATAGGATTAATTGAAACATGGTTAGGTGAGGATGATGGGGATGGATATAAAATTAATGTGTACACACTTGTTTGGAAAGACAGGCATGACAGAATAGGTGGTGGTGTGAGGCTGTATATAAAATTACCCTGCAAACTAGAAAACTGAAATAAAAGATTATGGGCATCTTAGAATCTATATGAATTAAACTTCAAAGGACTATAGACTACCAAACACAGATATGGGCTCCAGTAGCTCACTACATGATAAGATCAGGATGGTATGTAACAGCGGTGACATTATATTGGTAGGAAATTCTAACTTCTCACACATAAGTTTGGGTATTTGATGAGATATTCAATACCTGAGACTGAGATGATTGAATTGGTTGTTTCTTAACAGTTTGAAAAAGTACAATGTTCTTATTAACTTTATCTTTTCAAACCAGGATATAATTAAGGCAATGGATCAATTAAACAACTGTGCAATAGTAACTGTAATATGGTATCTATTGATGTTTACTATGTTTAAAAAATATGAGTCTAAAATTGGGGTTATAGTTGTAAAAAAACAGATTATTAAGGAATGAGACAGAGCCTACAAGCAGTGAATGGGGAACAGATGGACACAGAGTCAATAGAAGACGGCTGGTTAAGAAGTCCAGAAAAATATGGCCTAAATTGTTAAATAGAGATATTAAGATAAAAATCAGAAGAGAGCTCTCCACAGACTATGTAAAAGGGTACATAATTCAGAGACAGAAAAAGAGTGGAGCTGTAGGCACAGCTGAAAAATATATTAGAATTGCTATGAGTTAGAGAGACAAGAATATTGCAATACAGATAAAAAGTAATATAAAGAACCTTCTCCAGTGCTACATCAGTAAAACAACAGTAAAAGTGGGAGTGAAAGATTAGAGATATAAAAGGGGGATGATAATAAAATAGGATCACTTTATTGGCCATACTGTATACAGTACAATTTCTTGTATAAGGAATTTGTCTTTTCACATACCCCAACTTGCTCTCCATGAGACACACAAACAGGGAGAGAAGTTTGGAGTCAGAGCACAGGGTCAGCCATTTATACAGCACTCCCAGGGCAGTTGGGGTTAAGGGCCTTGCTCAGGGACCCAGTACAGTAGGATTCCTCTGCCAGCCGCAGGATACGAACTGGCAACCTTCCAGACGCAGGCACAGATCCTTAGCCTCAGAGCCACCTCACCACCCCAGGATACAGATATCGTTAACATACTAAATGAATATTTTGCACAGGTGAATAGACATCGATAACATGCCCCATATTAGCAATCAAGCTCCAGCAGTACAGAGTAATGGCAGCAGCAGTGATCCTGAAGTTCTAGAGAGGCCAGGGCACTTAAAAACTAAATAACTCAACCATATTATCCCAGTCATACTTAAGGTGTAAATGTAAATGACAGTTAAAGCTAAATTAGAAGAATTCACTCAGTAGTGAAACAAGGACACGTGGTTATACTTGGGAATGTAAGGAGAAATAATTTAGGATAGTGAATAGGAAAAACTTATTTACTTAAAGAGTGCTGGGTATCAGGTACAGGCTTCCTAGCTGGGTGATTGAGGCCCAGGCTCTAGGCTTCTTCAGTAAATGACTAGATGACATTTTAGATTAATTCATCTACCAAACTAGAAAATGAGAAAATTAGTCTCTCATGTATTATCCTTCTTATATTCAAATACTCCCTCCTCATTTATCCTGGGAGATATTATGTCTACTCTAGTGTAAGAAATAGTATGTAGTGCACTTTTGTTTTAAAATACCATATTTCACCTTAAAGAAAGCAATATAAAGGAGGTTGTAGGGACAAAAAAAGCATACTTAATGGAAATGAGGCCATTAAATCCATTTTACTTGTTCACCTGCTAAAAATAAATTTAGAGACATTTCCTGGAGGAGTCCAACATTTTCAGCATCTATATTGTGGCAGTCCTGGATACCCCTGAGTCTTTGTTTACAGACCTGCCTGTCAATTCAGCTTTAAATGATTCTATTCTTTGCTGAGTTTCTCAATACCAGAGACTGGCATACTGAGTGTTACAGATCCCCACAGCCTGGCAGGGCTGTATTCTGCTCCTAGAGTGCACCACTACCCCCTGCCAACTCACACAGCACCACTCCTGGCATTGCGCACCAGTCAGGATAACCAGAGCCAACATCTTTTCAAGTTTGCATTTCAGATTAAGAGACGAAGTACCAACTGATCAAAATAACTAATTCAAAGAGGTCAGGGAGCCCATCCTCTTGGTCTAGTTGGTAGCAGCCTAAAAAAATCAAATCATTTTATAAAGACTAAAAAAAGGGGATCTAATTCTGAATGGTGCAGACTTATCCTTTTTTAAATGTTTGCAGTTCTTAACAAGGCCCAGATTAAATGCAGTTTGAATAACAGTAAAACTAGAAAGTAGAAAAACAGTCCAAATGTTTGCGAAAGGCTCAGAGAGTTGTCTTCAAGAAAATGACTGAGGGAAATTACTACATTGCCTGAGGGCTCAGCCCAGAACCACGGAAGAGATAGTCCTTAAACTATAAAGCCAGCCTCATATTCTGTTTCTCTCTTTCCAGATGATGGGAAGCTGTCTTTTGAGGAGTTTAAGGCCTATTTTGCCGACGGTATTCTCAGTACCGAAGAGCTGCAGGAACTTTTCTACTCCATAGACAGACACCACACCAAGTAAGTTTTGCTTATGATGTACCATCATTCCACTCCTTAATAAACTGTTCAGAATATGTAACTGAAATGGCATTGTTTCGAGCAATGTCACTATCATAGCATAACACTGAAATGGTTTCATGAACCTTATGCTTTCAACTGGTATAGGACTATGTCATTAATATATAGATAAGTGAAGAAAAGGTAGAGATTTAATAAAATAAAAAGAATAAATATAAACCTAATATAATTATCTGTCACTTAAAGGATTCTACCTAGGTACAGAAAATCAGTTTATTTAATTTGACACAAGTTTGTTCCCTTTAGTAAAGCTGCAAATTTGCTCCCAAAAATCACCATTGTATCTGTGCTGTCAGATCCAATTAGTCAGTGGCAAGGCAGAGAATGCTGCTGAAAACACTGTTCTTGCTGTTGCACTAATTAAAACAGCACTGAGACAGAGGCAAGGCCTGACGGACAAGATTTCTAATGGTGCTTTGTCCAGACAAGAGGCCCTGACAGCTTTCTCACAAGCGTTAATTACTCCTTGTGCAGGAAAAGGAGGTTGATCTCATTCCCACTGTGAATGAAATTCAGCACCTTTTAGTGAACGATACTCATAAGAGTCAGAATCAGCTAGGAGTGTTGTCTGAATTAACATCCTTAGTTCCTTGTAGGTTTATTTTGCTAATGAGGCATTTTCCATTTGTCTGCTGGATTCTCACATTTCATGTCCGTGCAGCTCCTGGTCACCTCTTTATAACAGGTGTAGGCAGTCCTGCTGTGTCCAGGAGCTGACTGCTGTAGGTTCCTCCTGGGATGCCTCTTCCTATAGAGGTCTTTGGGTCTGACTGAAAACAGATTCAGAACGAGAGGCTGACTGATATTGTTTTTGCATTCTGATGCTCTTGTTTTCAAAATCCAGCAACAGATAGCCACTATCACAAGTCAAGCAGTTTATCAAACATGAATAATTTTATTGGACAAAATATGAATGTATATTGGATGGCATGGTGGAGCAGTGGTTAGATATGCACTGGAGATATTACAGCACTAGGGCCCTTCTATCAGTTCCCAGCAAATTTAACAAAGCAACATTTAAATATAGTTTACATGTCATACAGTTTGCATATCAGTATTTAACTTTCACTGTGTCGGATACAAATGCTGATCAGATAAAAAATGTTATTAAAACAATATTATCTCATTACTATCTTAAAATTGTAAGATGTCAAATTTAAATGACTAAAATACATTTTATGTTCCACAAATAATTAAAACCCCATTTGTAGACATTATGTATCTCAATGTGTAAGATGTTACAAACAAAACATCAGATTCAATTACCTTATGAAATGTTATGTAACTACGTACCCCACCTGAACTGTTATGTAATTCTGCCTTATATGAACAAGCCTAAATACAAAACTTCACTGACATCTTGAATTGATTAAAAAACATCACCAGCATGCTAATTTTTCAATTCTAAATTGTATTGGTAAAATAGATACAGATACAGTGCATAGTAATAAGGATAATATACAGTAAATAAAGCCATAAAACTTGTGGAGATGTTTTTGAGTGGGAACTGGACACTTTCATCTTTTAAATCACTTTAGACTTGTTATTGACAACTTTATTATCCACATAGAAATGACCTCTTGAATAAAATGTATATTAGGTAATTATTGCACTAATAATTTAATATAATATAAATGGTGTTAATTGTGGCTCCTCACTTCCTAATGAAATGCCATGAAACGCTTGTCTCCTGTGTAGAATGGGGCAGGAATTTGTCACACCAGCAACCTCTAGAAAGTGCATGGGCATCCCATATATCAGGCTCTGTTAAACACTTTTTTCATCTTTTTCACAAACTGTTTTCAAGCAAAATAATGATATTTTGAAAAGACTAAAGGTAGGTTGTCAGTCATTTGCTTTACCGACTAACTCAGCCAACCAAAGATTTATATTTCTTCTGTTTTAAGTAAATGAACAGCACAAATGGACCATTTTGCATGTTTATAATGAAAAGAAGTAATATCAGATGAATATCCTCTTGGAGTCTCTTAGGACTGAACACATTTTGCAATTGAGCAGTAACAGTAGTTTGTCAGAGATCAAAAGCAGAAATTATTGCCATACTGTATCTTTCCTGATTTATGAATGATAAACTACCTAATGCGTGCTTATACAGTACAATATGTCCTGAAAAGGTGAAATTAATAAAATATATGGTCTACACATCACACTGCCTGCTGACGTCCTTTTATCAAAAAAGAAATCATGAAGGACCAGTGGAAGGAAAGCACTGCAGACAGGAAGCATTCTTACTTTAAAAAGATTCTCTGCACAGTCAGAACTCCAGCACCTTCAGGTTACCATTCTAATTTTTCCCTTTGAAAGATGAAGCACCTCTGTTTTTCTCCAGTAATGTGTCATCAGCTTCTCTTCTGTAAATGCAGAGGAATACTATAAGCTCATTTCCTTTCTTCAGACAATATATGTGAATTCTGAATGTTTCATTTTGAATGAAAAAAGATTGTCTAAACTGGCAGCTTTGATCATGAAAGTATTTCACTCTCTGAACATCTGTGTATATAGTTTGTGATGCCACATGGGTCAGCTCACAGCAGTTGCACAGGTTCTTGGCGGGTCCCTGACCAAAGATGCATCCCAGCACAAGTTTGAAGTCAAATTGAACCTTTATTATATATTATTTATTTATAGTAAACTATGTACAGTGCTAGTTTAATAAACTAATTTAACTAAAACTAGTTGAATAAATACTAATACTAAATACTAATACTCAAAACTGAGTATTCTGGCACAGGCACCTAATACAGTAGCATGGTGGTCTGTGGCATTATTTTAGTGACCTGTGCCTTAAAACTAGGGCTTGTATCTTCAGCCCTGTGGCCTGACTGCAGGTCAGCAACTGGAGCTGCAGTACAGCAGCAAGTGAGGTGGTACAATAGCTTGTCTTCAGCTCAAGGGCTTGTATTATAGCCTGTGGACTTACACTGCAGTAGCATGGCTTGTGCAGTGATCTTGAAATTGCTCTCATTCCGGATTCTCTCTCCCTCTTCCTGGTTCAGCTCTCTGTTTAGCTGGGCTGGAGCAAGGCACACGGCTGATCTCTGCTCCAGTGATTGCCGAGTGCTCCAGTCGCCGTCCTGCCACGGCATCACAAGTTGTAGACATAAGTATGTGCGCCTGTCATTTGAAAACTGTCAATAACACTGAGTTGAAATATTCCAATGTTATGTCTGTTTATAGACATACTTGCTTCAGGGGTGGCTGGCTGCCAGCTACTGCAGCCCTAGGCAAACCATTCAATTGGCACCCCCTCCTCCCCACATTTTTAATAAAGTTGTGGGTAAAACATTTGCCCCTTCTGTCTTTAATTATTTAAAGAATTTTATAAACCAAGGTTTAATTATTCAGTTTCTGTTACAAACCAGCACAGCTCCAGTGCTTCCTTGGCCTGGGTCACACTGCCCTTTTAGCAATCAGCAGTAGTGTGTGACACAGACTGCCTTCTGCATTACAATTAAGATTTCATAAACCAGAATCATGAGAGAAGCATCAGTGCGACAAGCTGATTAACAATTGCCAGTTCTGAACTGGAAGGGTATAAAAAGAAAAAAAATAATTACTGCTTTTCATCCAAAAGCATTTTATATACATGGGAAGAGACACACTTCATCAGCACCTGAAGTGCAGCATCTGCTGTACCTGGGACATGCATGGCAGGCATTGTTGAGCAACAGATCACAGTGTAACGAAGCAGATGAAGTGGAGAAGTGACAAACTGCTTCAGCAGTTAATAAGGGGGGATTTTGCAAGCCCAGAGTTTAACCTGGACACTGCATGTCTAGGATGATGTCTTCAAGCCAACAAACTGCAACTATTCTGGTAAAGAAACTCTGATATAGAGAGAAGTGCCCACATACTGGTCCACAAACTCCATTATGTGGATCCTAGTACTGACTAGACTTCTTTATTTTTGAGGGCTGTAATACTTCAGTGTTTTGGTGGTCTGCAGATTTGCACTGCTATGATGTCATCTTAGGTGGCACAGTGGTTGCACCAGCTTGCATTGCTGCTTCGCAGAGCTGGGGCCCTGGGTTCAATTCTAGTGTTGCTATACTGTATGTGTTGAGTTTGTACAGTATATTCTTCCTGTGCTTATATGGGATTCTCCCTGATGCTCCAGTTTCCTCCACAGTCCTACGTACTGGTAGGTTAGTTGGTTTCTAGGAAGACTGGCCCTGGTGTGAGCGTGTGCGTTTCTGTGTCTGTGTGTGTCCTGTGATGGACTTGCATTCCATCCATTTTGTATCCTGCTTTGTGCTCGTTGCTGCCTGGATAGGCTCTGGCTCACCTGCGAATGCCGTACTAGATAATGTGAGTCTAATGAAAATGAGTAGATGGATGTTGTCCCTTGTTGCTTGAGAAAGAAGAAATGAATACAGAAGTCATTTAAATGTGAAGCTGTAATGTCATTTCATCCAAATGCAAATCTGGTTTTCAAAAAAAAAGATTGAAGGTTGGTATGTCCCAAGTTTTTTTTCCCATCCTGTCTTGCTAATTCTCAATCATATATTATAAACCAACTTACAGTATGAGTGAGTGAGTATTGAATTTAGACACAAATTTTAGATAATTTTTTTCTGAATTATCAGAGTCAGTTTTTGTGAAATTCCTGAAATACATTGGGTCACGTATATTCAAAATGTAAATGAATCTTATTCATCTTATGTTGCAATTTATTTCACAAGTACAGTATCTTATTTTATAAACTGTACTACAGGGTTCTGTAATATCTTGTTCATTGTCCCTCCTTCAAATCATAACAGATTATGGTATAGTATTTTTTATTTCATGTTGTAAATATTGTATGCTGTTGTAATCTGGTTGCGTGTTTTGCCACTAAGTTGCTCCTGTCACAATTACAGTTCTTTGATTGCAAATCTGTATTCTGGAGTTAACCAAATGAAATAAACATCAATCATTTCCTCATAATGCAAAGGTAAATTCTTAATTCACTGTATGCAAGCTGCTGTAGTACAAAGGGAACCGATGACATGTTGGGTTATACTTTTCTTAAGAACATAAGAAATGTTACAATTGAGCAACACTATTTGTCCCATCTAGCCCATTTGGTAGTTAGTAGAAAATTGATCCCAGGATCTCATCCAGCTGTGTCTTGAAAGATGCCAGGCTTGGTTTGACAGCTTGTTCCATACACCCATAACCCTTTGTGTATAGTACATTGCTGGGGGATATGGATACCAACAGCTACAGTGCAGGGATTATAGTCTGTATCCTGCATAGATTTAAAAAGTATTCATTTAATTAATCATTACATCAGCAATGCATTTCACGTACATGTGTTTAAGTATGTGCCTTGTTATAAGTATAGGTGACTAAGAAGTGCCTCTAAGAGTCTAGATAAAATGTGTAACACCTGGCGGTATAAACATTTCCAGCTTCAAAGTAGAGGGGATATTTGCTGAGATGACATGGGGGTCCAGATTCAGTGATCAAAGCAAGGTTTACCTTAGTTAATTAAGTTCTGGGTAAATTATTAAGTGTCAATCAACAATCCATAAAGACACCATATAAAGTCAGATCAATATAGAGAAAATTAGGAAGGAGGGAAAAACAGATAATGAGAGATTGAGGAGACAGGAACTTGAAATGTGTGCCCGGCAAGAGGTCCTTGTTCGAGACCATCTGATTGGAGCTAAGCGTTTGATCCTTACTAAGAGAGCTTACTATTCTGTAGCTTTTTGGGAACTTGGACTTTTTTTATGAGTGAAAAATTAAAACTGCCTCTCCTGCTTAGTGGGTACATTTTAGAATAAGGAGATAGGGTGCCATTTATTTGTGGCATCTGGGTTAGAGAAATTTAATTAGTTTAGAAGGCATCTTATCTCTTCTTTTGGCCTCTTGCAGGCATTATTTAAGACTCATATACTTGGTAGAAGTCTAAAGTCTTTCCCTGGTGGTCTAGACATTGGTCTCTGAAACACCTTGTGCGTAAACTTGTAATGTACACAGGGAAACGTTTGTATTGTAATTGTCGATAAATATTTGTTTAACCAAGTGTGTCTGAATTAGAGTATTTCTCTTTTCACCAAAGCTGTGCCAGTGAATAAAGAATTCACGTGTCTCAATTATACCAACCAGTCGGGTATATTCTTGGAGAAATCCTTACATGTTAGGGGTTATGATTATTTATTTTAGTTGTTGACTAAACCACTTGACAATTTCTGTTATTCACTATTTTCGGAACCCTCCATTTGCAACAGTATGTATGTGTACATAATCATACCTTCCATGAAGATCTTTCTAGGTGACTATTTCATTGCTAATCATGCTTACATTTTTATTTTGGGTGAGGTTCTGAACTCACACAAAGTTTTCCCTTTGACATTTTGAAAAACAATTTCACAAATGAGAACAATTTTACTTTGACTTTATCTTCCTGCCACCTCTCACACAGCTCTGGAAGACGATGTCACAAGACTAATCAATGTTTCCATAGGGATTTGAAATTACTGTATACTGGCCATAAGATGTACAGTTTAAAGTGTGAGTATAGGAAGGATAGCGAAATATGTTTTTCTGTGTAATTATTAAATCCATATTTCAGATCTAAAGACCAGTATGAGGCAAAAGTATAGTATTTCATCTATTGTTTCTTGCTTCTGGGTATTATTTTCCTTATATGACTAACCATATTAGGACAATATCAAATTTGTTTTTTGTGGGACAAATGCCTAACCGTTGTTTCTAATTTCTCAGTTGTTCCATGTCATATTAATTTTCAATACATAGCCTTGGCTCCAGCCTTTGGAGTTTTACTTTTTTGAGATGAGTATTTCAAAATCAACAATATAGAATGTCTTGAAAATGAAAGACACTTCTTGAGGAATAAGCAATCAGCAAAGACCAGATTATCCAAGGACGACAACCACATCTGATGACAGAAAACACAATATAGCTGTGAATATAAACCTCAAAATAAGAGCCAAACTGTTTGCAGGCAATTTCCAGAATGTAGCGGTGAAAGTATCTAAATTCACTGAGCATGGAAGACTAGACCTTCAGGGTAGTTACAAGGGCTATAGAGGCCCCAGCTACCTTTGTTGGTAGGGCATGAGACTCATAATCTCAGGGTTGTAGGCTTGTGTCCCACATCGGGCACCAGGTCCTCCATGCTGGAGGTTGGGCACAAGGCTGACAACCCTGTCCCGTAAAAAAACTAAATGTTACAGAAACAGCAATAGGATATTGCTGCCCCTACAAGCTGGAATGCATAACATCCATCCACTAGGGTTATATTGCAAGATGCAAACCCTCTCATCAGAATTAAAAACAGAAATGCATTTCACTGCATAAGTATTGAGACAGTGAAGTACAATTTGTCATAAGCACATCTGATGGTTGCCTGGGCAAGACTCAGACCATGTCAGATCGATTTCAGGTGCTCCAAAATACATTGTTGCATATTTGGTGCTTTGACACTGAGACTTCATACAGGAGTTTTGAAACAGACTATTATATGTTTATATACATTTCAATGTTTTGTAGTAAAGGGAGATTAATTTTATAGGAAGAAATCTGTATGAAATATCTTTTGCTCACTTTTCTGTCAAAAATGTAAATACTTCCAGAATCCAGTCCTTTGTTCATTCTCAAAAATGAAAATGTTTATTGGATGCAGTTGACTTGAGTTTCATGGAAGCAAAAATCTGAATAAATAGAAGAACAAAATCTAAGTCTTTTTTAAAAAATCTAAGGCTTTTTTTGCAACACCTACTGGTTTATTAAAGATGAGTATTAATTTTCATCGTTATCTGCGATCAGCACTCTAAATCTGATCTAGTTTTTAACAAGCCATCTTGGTCATTAAGTAGTGAAGTGAGTCGATGTGTCTCTTAGCTATCCACATTCATAGCTGCTTGAAAGGTGAGAGCAGTCTCTTTAAAGGAAGAACTTTGTGCAAAACAATGAGAAATTAAAATGTGAATCAATTATGTGACCAATTAAAACAATGTGAAAATTGTTCCTGGCTTGGAAAAAAAACTGACAGCTTTTGTAATGCAAGATAATGTTCATGCCTGCGTGAACAAAGCTGAGAAACAGTCCAATGAGACTCATTCCCCATTGGGCTAGAAAGACTTAGCAAGACTCCAGATGTAAGTTGGAATCAGGAGTTTGAAAACGAAGAAAGCTGAGAGGAGAAGAGCCTCCCTACATGCTCACAGTGACAGAAAGGAGCTGCCATCAGAGAACTGGGAGTTTATTTAGGGAAGGGAGCTGTCAGACTGAGCCGAGCTGATATGTCTTTCACAGGACATCTTTGACAACCAACAGACCAGTGTGCCTGGGTGTTTCACTGGATAGATTTCTAAATCAGCTGTCACTCCCTCCACAGTGTATTGTGTCCCGATCCAATTAAACCGTATCATGGTTCCCTAAGTAGGCAGCACGGTTTTCTGCTCAAATGTCTAATCTGGTATAGGATTTTGTCAAAAATCTCACTTGGAAAAAGAAAAGGAGGAAGGAACTGAGCTGATCTGCACTGCAGATGCTGTGCTTTTTCTGTAACAGTGATTGACAGTCCTTTTGCATGATAATGTCTAAAGATTCAGCTCAGTGAGTGACAAAAGCAGTCTATTCCAAACTGTTACTCTGTTTGAATTACTACATTAAGACACAACAGTCAGTCCAATGGAATTCAGGAGGAACAGGATCGATGAGGTGCTGTATAATAAAAGCATCTCATCATGCTTCAAAGTCAACAAAAAGTACCAATTCTTACAGCAGTAGATGAATCCTCCCAAACTGAGATCTGAAGTATTTTGAGTCTAAAAAAATCATGTTTTTGAAAGAATAACTCTTAATCTATAGAGTGACTACTTATTATACAGACGTAATATATTGTTTAAAAATACTTAGCTGGATTTCATCATTTCATCACATGAACAATCTCCTGTCACCTACTCACCTCCTGTCAGTATAATTTGCTAATTAAATATTTTTGATCTACTGGACTGTATTCGTTGTTTTAGTGCCCATTATTGTAATATTCCACAGTGTTGCGGTCAGACATGCAGCACTGGATTTCATTTCTTCTTATTGTAAAGCAACACTTTTTGTTCTGCAGAATCACCAAATCTAAAACCAAGAAAGTATGTCAGAAGAAATATTAAATTATACCAATTGTCCTCAGACTGTTTATTTTTTATACTATTGCAATATATCTTCCACTGAAACTGGCTTTGGAACGTTGCCCTAGCAATAAAAAATTGACACCATTTCAAGGGGAAAATTTTGCAATACCTTCCTCACCATAGCAACGCAGCTTGGGCAGAAAAATTCATTTGCGCACTGTTGAAGTTAACGGCCTCAAGGAATCATTATCAAAGCAGACAAATCAACAGAGTAGAATAAAGACAGTGAACCACTAAGAAATTAAATCTTTGAATTTCTATGATTTACTGGACCATGTACTCAACATGTGTGTGGGAAACTAGATTTGAATGTTATCAGAGTGCACAAAACAATCCCCCAGAGTTTTCTGTTTGACTCCTGAGTCTTTTTAGTTTTCTTTTTTTTCTCAGACAAAAAGCTAGGGCAATAATCAGAGGTAGCTAAGCAGAGCAGTATTGCACCTGGATTCCCTCATACCAAAGCCTAGTTACAGTGCCACAGTTTTAAACCATTACAGTCTGGCCTCATCTCAGGCAGAAAAAGCCTTCACAGTGCTTTGATGAACAGATGCCCGACCTCTGAAGCACTTTGGATTAAATTAACCTTTTTTTTCTCTTCTCCCTTTCTCATTGCATTTCAGCAACCTAGACACAGAGAAGCTGTGTGGTAAGTCTGTATCAATTTTAAGTACTTTTCTAGTTCTTTGCTTCTTTAGATGTGTGATTCCACTACATATTTACACATAAATACATAGTATCAAACTATCACATACTTAGATTGAAAGATACTGTATATACATTTATGTACACTCACAAGTGCCCATTAAAAGCTAGAGATGACTTTTATGTAGTGTCAGAAATTGAGTTTTTTGTTCAGATTCTGAACTGTAGTGTAATGATGTTAAAGAATACATCCTAACAGAATGAACTCTGAAAATTATACCGTTTTATTCCTCCTTCTGCTGCCTTCTTACAGACAGTTCTAATACCTGTTCAGTAATGGGTGGTAAACAAATTGACATATTGAATAAAGTGAATTAAGAACACAACATTGGGAGTTCATATACAAAATCATAAAATAAATTATGATCTCGCTAGCTCAATGAGATTAAAAACTAATATATTCCTATTTGTGTGTACCTCTTTTCCAGTAATATAATAATGTCTGACAAGCACAGCTCTTGCTGCCCCTGCAAGGATTTGATCCCAGTCGCTCGTGGGATCATATCACCCACAGCACCACTCCCTAGAGAGTGGGCAATTGCAGCATTCCAAAGACTGTTCCTCTGCCATGGCAGAGCCCTGAAGTGCATGAGCCCAGTTACAAATGTAGCTCACACTTTTCACAGTGGGTTTATACCTTTCTCCAACTGCAAAGTACTTCAGTCTCATTTTGCCCCTTAAGACGTCATTTATAAGTTATGTTTTTTCTGTTAGGAATATTACTTTTCACCCTATGCTCTCTAGTACAAAAATTCTAGAGAATCAGTAGCCATTTCTGAATGCTGCCTCTTAGAGCCAAGTGAGGTACAGAGACTCCCGAGTGGGACTGAAAACAGTCAGACTTGCAGTGGCTGTGTTCCATCAAAATGATGGAGAACAGCAAAGGAAATAACTCCTGAACTGTGAAAACCAAGATAGGTAAAAGCAGAGATAAATCTGAACTCCAGGTCTGCACATCACAGTCAGATAAAGAAGTTAATTTATACACTGTGCACCACTATACACTTGCAATTAGAAACATTCCAGCACGAGCACAGAAGAAAGCTGTTTGCTTATCTGGGTCCCGGCAGCTTGTTCGGCTGTGAAAATAAGCCTTTTGATTCAGGAAAGAAGTAAACAAAATTTAAAATGTGAAGTGCACCCTGTCACCCAGGCATGCAGGCTATAGACCTCTTTTAATTTAATCTTGTTCCCGTTCCACCAGCACATCAGCTGTGTCTAGGCCCATTATGGCACCAGACATGAGGAGTTAACTAGTTTCCATCAGTCTGAGGATTTCTAGCGGTCAATAACTTTGGAACAAAAGTCCTGAAGGACTACAATTCAGCAAGTTTAAATCACCAGCACCTTAATGCAGGTGCTGGCAACACCTGCCTGCAGGATTTAGGTGTCTGAGTTGAACCCTCAGCTTCTTAGTTAACCCTAGTTGAAGGACTTGAAGCAATACTTGGTTTAATTAGTACTTTTCTTTAATTTAGGGGCCTAAAGAGTTGCAGATTTTTTAGTTAATTTGAAATATTCTGATGTTTAAATTTAAAAGTAAAATTACTGATTAGCTTAAGAAAAGTTGTTCAATTAAGTTTCATAGAGTCTGGAGCAAAATCTGGAAGAGCCACAGATTTTGGGAGCCCAGTTCACTTATTAGTTCAGCAATAATTAGAAGCTCTGGTGGAGTGAAAACCAGATCTGTGACAGATTCCTATTAAAAACAAACAAAAAATCAACATTTAAAAAAATATTCTTCAAGCATGAGATCACAATGAAAAGAATGCAGGAAACGGATCATATGCGTTAATAATTAAATGTTTAATTCAGAGAAAAAACATAGAAATTTGAAAACATAAACCAGCTTGTCTTCTTTTGTAAATGAAGAAATGTGTGAATATGTGCTTTAAAGCAAAATTGGTATTAGAATGAGACAATTGAGGTTCTGAAATGAGAGAACATGCATTACTGTGTATTGTTCCTGTTTTTGAAATCCATCACAGTTCTAGTGCTTTTACAATGATGCTTGCTTGGTAATTAAATTCTCTTTTTTTTATTAATGCTGCACTCCAAGATATTTATCAGGAAAGATACTGAGTGATGGAGCTACATTTAGGAATTTATGATATGCTGTGTTAAGTAGATGACTGAACACAGGTGTCACGACTATAGTCCCCCCTCCTTAAGGGTGCTCCAGCCCTTTCACTAAAGACTTCATTCTCTGCACCTGTTTCCCATTCCCTGCCCACCTTAAAAGCCAGGCGCTGACGTTCTTCCGGGCTCTGCATCTGATTTCTATATCGTGCGAGTCCGGGACCTGGAAGCGCCTGGTCCCGTTAAGGTTTTAACCTCGGTTCCCGTTCCTGTTCCCCGTCCGCCGGTTCCGACCCGGCCTTCGTGGTTTTTAATTCCTTCCTCTGATGGATCTCCTGGTTTTGGACTTACCCTTGCGTTTTGGATTTTCCCTAAGGATTACTCTTTGGGATTGTTCGCCTCGGCCACACCTCCCCCGTGCACCAGCGCACCTTGGACACGCCCCCTTGTCTTCAGCCCCGTTTTCCTGCATGACGTTTCCCCAGTGTTTCCCCACTCCGTCGGACTGTGTCGTCCGCATAGGGTCCGGAAAGAACTGTTCGTTACAACAGGAAGATGCACTGGCATATGTAAAATTACTATGCTGGGAGCATGTAACTATTCGTATAAAATTTGTATCAAATCATATCGTGTCAACTGACATGAATACTTTTACGTACTGTATTCAAAAACATATACAATACTAAAGCCTATGATCTATAATGACATTAAATTGTCAGCACTTATCAAGATTTGCCAGTTCTATTGATTTCTCTCAGTGAATTATTCTTGCAACCACAATAATAAAAAAAGATTTTGATCCTACATCTACTATACTTTCATTTGTACTTTCTTTCAAACAATACACATTGACTTTCAAATTTCATTTTAAATCCCCAAACAATGTGAAACAATGTTTTAATTGCTGTTTTTCACACCTGTTTTATTTCCCGTTTGATTAGGATAATCATATTTATTTAATAACTTTCTTTAAAGCATTCAGCTTCAGGGCCAGAAAACTTTGAAAATCCCTCTGTGAATTAACCTCTAGAGTATTTAGTAATGATTTGCTGTTGTACTACCTCAGTGCCAAAAACATAATTGGTAGTTGGAAGTATGAAAATATAATCCTATACATTTACATATAAAATATATGTTAATATAATTTAATGAACAATTTTGTATCTGGATCAACAACATACTGAGAAATAATTGATCTCTACTGTACATTCCACTACACCTGAATCGTCCACAGAACAAATGTTGAATTTGGACCTGAAATCATTTTGTTCTAATTTCTAAAAACACTAAACTAATATTTACAAAGCTTGTTTAAAATGTAAATAAAGCTTTGTGGATTAAATTAACAAACTGAATTACTGACGTGTAACTCTTAAATCAATTAAATCAGGTTTCAGACTGCCTGCTAAAAGTGTATCTTTGTAAATTTTTCATGACACACAAGGTAACAATGACAGATGGGCATAGTATTTTCACAGTTCATTACAATTGATGTATTTACCATGCTTTTACCATTATTTCACTGTTCTTTATCATGCTTTTCTCTACCTTAACCATGACAAACTACTCTAAACTTGTATAAAAGCTGAACCAAATAAGACAAATATACTGTACAGTTTTATTCACTCAGCTTATCAGGAAATATGTGAATAAATTCAGACATCTGAGGCCATCAAGAGTCATGGCTGATGTCAGGAGATGTTGCAGTTTCTCTTGTTTGAAAGGCAAAACAAACCAGCAGAAACATGATTTCCCACTAGTTCTTTACATAGTGGCCTTGTCTGTGAGCCCCACAGAGGGCCCTGTGCCTTGGCAGGCAGATTATCCAAGAGAGAAGAGTTTGAATCCTGCAGGACTGTATCTGTTGTTGTCTTGAGCTGACTCTGCTGTTTTCTAGTTAGTCTCAGTCAGACAAAATGCATCAAATACAGTATAAGATGAGAAAAATTGATTCGGTTTTAGACACGGGCATATATAATACAGTGTGGCTCAAAACCTCATTGGTAGTTGTGTCAACTAACATAATCAGAATAATACTCTAACTCTTCTTATGGATATTATAAAAACTAGCAATAGCTGCAATAAAAGTTTCTTAAATTAATGTAACATTTATGGAAGATCCACTGTCTTTCCAGACTGGCTGATGATCTTGAACAGATTATGTATTACATTAAATATTCTAAATTTAGTACACAGTCATCAAAGAACAAAAAATATTCTAAAACAATGTAAGTCATTTTCACCTAATTGAAAACATGGCAGCACCAACTATAATGATTTTCCAAGTAAGCTGATTTGACATTTATAACAGCTTATGTCTGTGAGATCCATTTAATTCATTTCATAGCTGTTGCTCCCCAGTGTCCCACCTAAAGATTTCCCTCTGGAGACCCTATATTCCTGAAGCCAGATTAATATTTCTGTCAAAGAGCTGGAGACTCACATCAATGGTTAATTCACAAACGAAATCCTTTTCTCTTTATTAAGAGGCTCGTCAGGGGATTCATCAATAATATACAATAATGATAACAATAACCAAAATCACTTCTAAATCACTAGACTGGAAATTTATGGATTTATGAATCAGTGTGCTTTTTGACCTTTTCTCTTTATTGCAACATTCAACAAGCACTTAAACACTTCATAGAAATATACACGGTTTGGGGCCGCTCAAAGTATTTCAAGCCTACACTTTGATATCTGTAATGGCTTTGAGGTCTCTGACTGAATGTCCTTCTTTCTCATAAGACACGATTTTGCAAAGAAAACAGTGATGTTTTTTCTCTTGCTTCCCAGACTACTTCTCTCAGCACCTTGGGGAGTATGTAAATGTGCTTTCTGCCCTGGAGAAGCTGAATATTGCAATCCTGAAGGCTATGGACAAAACCAAAGAGGTAAGTTGGAATAATGACTCAGAAAGAAAAACTCCGAGATTTTAGATTAAATACAAAGCTTGCTCCACCTTTTCATCTCTACAAAAAGTCCTGGACAAAACACTGATTGTAGTGAAAAAGAAAAAAATTGTATGTCACTGCCTTGTTTATTTTGAACATGAGCTTTAGAAAGTCAGTAACAAAGTTTACTTTACAGCATTTACAGCATTACACTGCACTACATTACAAGCTATCATTTTTCTTCATGATAGCTTCATGACATAATGATATTCCCAAAAAAGTCTTTTTACAGTATGTGCTTTAAAAATTATTATTTTACATTGACAATACATTCACATATATTTTTTCCATAAATTTGGAGTTGCCAGTTATTCTTGTTTCACCCATCGGATGTGAAATAGACAGTTGTGTGTTTTTACGTCTCTTCTCAAAACCATAGTTCTCTTGACCGCACAAGGGAAAAAGAGAAAGCATGGGCCTTCTTCTCTGACCCACCCAGCCACCTGTCAGCCACATCACAGGCACCGCAGGCCTGACCCAGAGGCTTGGTGCTGAGTGGAGGAGAGGCACGTACCGGGGTCATTGCCTGGGCCAACTGTTCCTCTCCTTCCCTCAGCAGTGCTCAGCCAGCTGTGCACCCCACTGTGGGGAATCCTGGTCACAGACGGCTAGTGACATAAGCCAGGCTCAGACCAATGCCTGGATGATTGATCTCAGATCTCATCCTGCACTTGGGCAAGCACCTGTACAGGTTGAGCCACCTGGGAGGCTGGGTTTACATTTCTGACTAGTAATTAAGGAGTTCTGAGCAAAATATGATTTTATCCTGCCATACCAAATACCACATATCTGTGCTTCACTGAACATTTGGTGTGTGATTGCATTGGCTTGAAAACGCAAGCTCTTCAGAGTCAAGGCAAACACCAGCGTGTGAACATCTTGGACATCAGTCAGTATAATAGTTATTCTATCATTGTTTGAGAAGCATTTCTTTAAATTGTGATCTTCTGTAAAGATATCTGATTTCCTTATTTGTGCCTAAGATACTATTTGTAAATGAACATTAGAAAGGTGAATCACAATCAGTTAACAGTGCTGTTATAACCCACAGGAAACGCTATGATTCCTACAACTGTAACTTTACAGAATACATTTCTGATATGGTCTGCTTGGCAAAGGCTGTTTAGTCTTAACACTAAATATACTGTGTCTGTGTTTACATACATTGAAAGAAATAGAAGGGTTCATTTCGTATTTAATTAGTCCAAGGATGAAAGTCAAATTTGAATGATTCCCAGCTGAGACAGTGGCACAGATTTGTTTTCACAGATTAGGAGAAGGAATCATGATGGCAAGCCAATGATCCATTAACTGAACAGCTGATCAATCAGGAACTGCAGACAGCCAGAGGTCAACAAAATCTGTCAGAAGCAAGGTGCACCAAAGTTTATACAAGAGAGAGTACTGAAAATGCTGATGTATGCAGAACCAATACATAATGTAATAAATCTGGCTGAACCAGTAAAAAAGCTATCTGGGCCATGCAGTAAAAAAAATGTTGCCAGCCTACAATAACAGGGAAAGCACAGGTGGTGGTTTATAATAGGCTAAGTACTACAAGGACTGGGTGATCTTACATTTGGGCAGGGTGTCCTTAGTCCGGCACACAGCAGGTATAGAGCTGGCCCTGGGAGGTGTGAGAAGAGAAGTAACTGATGGAGTCCGATGTGCTCTCCGTCCTGCCTTGCAGAAAAAGTTTTGCTTTTCAGTATCCTTCTGTCTAATCTGCTATAGGAGGTTCTCTAGCTCTGGAGTTGGGGAGAGCTCTATGTAAACCAGACACGTTGGTTATTTAAACATATGCTGTTTGTTACAGATTCAGATCTGCCCTCGCTGTGTTTCAACCCAGTCAATCACATCATGGTTCTTGTTGTTTGTGAATGTAAGACAACAGTGTTGCAAGTTGTGCTTACACACACAGGAAATCCGTCTGAACATTAAAACACAAGCCTAAAATAACTAATAGAAGACTGTTATTAACTAGAAACATTCCATGTTTCAAACAACATTGGTCTAAAGTCTTATTAAAAAGTACAGGATGCTGAGGGGTATCCAGGATGCTGGATGTTGGAGAGGACCTATCTATAATTTGATCTTTGCCTTAGCAGGCTGTCCATCTCCCTTCCTGTTTGGCAGAGGGGTTATGAAGGGATTCTGTTAAGCTTCCCTCAAGCCTCCCTCCATTTTTCTCAAATACCAGGTTTTATTGACTTATCTCTCATCTCCTATTGCACCTGTGGCTCTTCAAAAAGACTCTTACTTTTTTGAGCTGTAAGCAAGCTCTATATATAACCCTCCATCACCTTATTACAATAACTTTTGGTTGTTTTTAAGATGTTAGGGCCAACAGAAATGTTCTTATATGAATATTTTTTCACCACTTAATCTGAGGGAGAGTGAACTTTAATACAAGCTCAAGAATGTGTTGAGAAGTGCAGTGAGAGAACTGTATAGATCCTTCTGAAGTTTTACTGTATATGACAAAACAAAGACATGCTAAGTGCAATGGAAAAGTGTTATATTATTCTATACAAACATTTTGGTTAATTTTCACAAAGGGGAAAATGGCATCTTCTGTACAGAACTCTGTCTCACGCACGGAAGCTTTGCTGGCATGTGGCGTCTGCATTTCTCTCTGATACATCACCAAGCGCGTGCAATCAGGCGAGGGTGGTTTGGAGAGTTTGGAAGCCAGTGATCCATACTCGCAAGCTGCTTCAGTGCAGTATAATTATGCACAAAGCCTTAATTAGAAACCTATTCTATCACTTTCAAAGTCAATGCAGCCAGATCTGAAATCCTCCGAGACTCTAACATTGCTAGTTACCAGCTGTATTCTTGGCACAATGTTCAGCGTCACAAAAAAGCAAGTCCATTCTGAATCCTCCCAACATTTCTGGCTCTTAATTATCACCTCTGAATTTCAGGAATTGTGTTTTTTTCCTGATAATGAGCTCCAGGCAGTGTTTCATCTCCTGCTTCAAACAATATATTTGTTGAGAATATGATTTGTTGCTGTCTTAAGTAAGTGGAACAATGTCAATAAAGAAAATTGCATTTATATAGCATCCCAGAGCATTTTATATATAGGCCTGCTTTATCCATTACTCAAGGCCGCCATTCTGTACCAGCAGCCTCACTACACAACAGTGAGTGAAAAATTGCTTCAGCAAGTGAATCAAGGGGGAATGTAAGGGAAGCCACACTGTCCAAGTCTGGAGTGGAATTTAGTCAGGACACCGAGATTAACACCGCTGATCTTATAAATAGTGCCATGGGATTTTTAATGACCAAGTGATCAGGAACATGTTTCTCAACTGAAAGACAGTATATTCTACTGTGAAACTTACTGGGCATACTGACACAAAGGAAGCACGACACCTACTGGTCCACTAACAGCATGAACTCAACAACAATAAAACTCACCTTTGGCCAGGAAGTTGGGATACTAATGCTGCACACTAATTAAATAATCCATTCATCTGTTTTGAGTAACTGCTTTATTCTCAGAGAGCTGTGAAGAGACTAAACTCTTCACAGGACACTAGTCTGTCTTTTCATATATCCAATTAAATGTCATTTCAGACACAGAAACATAATTTAAAAACATCCCCCAAAAAAGATTAAAAATGGTGCGATTAAAGCTTTGATGCAGAAAGTCCTCAGAAAAAAAGTTCCAGTCATAAATCTTCTCCTGATGCACT
This sequence comes from Lepisosteus platostomus, assembly GCF_059453375.1. Lineage (NCBI taxonomy): Eukaryota > Metazoa > Chordata > Actinopteri > Semionotiformes > Lepisosteidae > Lepisosteus > Lepisosteus platostomus. Next base: position 12,705,309 of record NC_142625.1, on the reverse strand, counting down.
GCAGCATTGTCCTCATTTATCACCCACTCGCTGACACAACTCTGTGGAATACAAAAGCATTTCATCTTCTCTTTCCAGAACTGGCAGCACTGGGCTTCTTGCTTCATGCTCATGTCATCCTAGGAAATTGGCTTTGAACTTGAAAGGTCCCTTAGAGGGACCTCTATTATAATGGACTTAAGATCCAATACACAAATGTCCACGTGGGTTCAAACCCCACTCCTGGTAGACTCTGTCTTCCTTGTTAGTATAGTGCTGAGTATCCCGGCTTGTCATGTGGGAGACCAGGGTTCGATTCTCTGACGGGGAGTTGCTCTCTTTTTGTGGGCGAAGTGGTGGTACTGTGGCTAAGGATCTGTGCCTGTGGCTGGAAGGTTGCCGGCTCAAATCCCTTGGCTGGCAGAGGAATCCTACTCCCTTGGGGACCTGAGCAAGGCCTTTAACCCCAACTGCTTCAGGGGCGCTGTACAATGGCTGACCCTGTGCTTTAACCCCAAGCTTCTCTCCCTGTCTGTGTGTCTGTGTCTCATGGAAAGCAAGCTGGGGTATGCGAAAAGATGAATTCCTAATGCAAGAAATTGTATATGGCTAATAAAGTGATCTTATCTTATCTTATCTTATCTTATCTTATCTTAATGTATTTATGAAATGTTCCAATTTCTGAATGGACTCACAGCTCACAAATAAATACCACGATAAAGGAGCACCTGCTGAAAGCTAACGTCTCCACGCAGACATTGGACAGGACTGTTTGCATATTGAAGATAATGTTATAGTCTTCACGTTGCCTTTAGTGTGATGGTCTTCAGCAAGACCACATGAGTAAAAACTGCCCTATTTGATAAAAAATAGTGAGAGTGAGCGAAATCACAGATTGCACTTTATGCAGAAATTGAAATTGAGCAACAGGGAAGTCAAAACAACAAAAACTGCAATGAATGCACTTGGGATAAATCCTAATTTCCAAACTTTTTGTTGTGAAATTGCTTTTTAAGTCACTCACTTTGTCTTCTCTGAGAAAAAATATCCAAATTTAAGTTCCCTTAAACTGCCCTGGCCTGTCTCTCACTGAAGAAAAGGTTTCCTTTCAAACCATTTACAAGTACAATGAGTGCCCACCCCAGATGGCCTTGGTTTTTGAGACCCAGAACTGAAGATCCTTATCTGCTTTTCACTGATGACACACTGTAAATGAAGGAAAGCAAGATATTTTTGCACATACTGTATGATTTTTGTGCCCTCGCGTTTCCATGAGTTCACTTATTTTTTTGTTTGTCTACACATGTTGCAACCCCACAACTGAATGTAATGAGCTTTTTTCCTTAGTTTACCAGTCTATTTAAAAATGCAAAGAGAATCCAAATTTATGGATCTTTGAAAATGGTTCTTGATCTCAGACTTTACAATACTTCAGAGTCAACAGAGGAGCACACTATTGTATGGCCTGGTTAACTGTGTTAATGAGAAAGCATTCTCAGAGCCAATGCTGTTTATACACCAAGTTAAGGATTATACAAGAGTTGAATGAGAAGCAATCGTAACAAAATGCTCTTGGTGTGACACTGTTGAGCTCTATCTAAGTAGCTAATGCTGCTGACTGTGCAGTCTGTGTAGGCAGCATGACAAACTGGGACTGACATCACCTGGAGCTGCTGTAACCTTGCTGAAGTCCTGAGGGAGGAAAAGGGCAGAAACTAGGGCGTTGTTTTTGTTCTCATTTTGCTCTGTAAGCTTTTAGCATTGTGAAGGAATTTGATTACAGCATGGTCCACTATAAAAATACTAATTTATTTTCCAATATTGCTGTGTGCACCATATGGTTCTGTCTGAATGGAAGAGTTGCTGAAGCTCCACGCATAGCTCTGTGAGGTGATTCAGACAGAGTACTCTGAACATCCTCTGAAATGCAGCTGGATATGAAATAAGGAATTTGAAGTATTTACACTGTGCCAGGTTTAACACGGTCTTCAGTTTTCAATGGGAAAGGGAATTAATGGGACTTAACATGAAGGGAAATATAAAATGAAGAATTCTGAAACAAAAGCGTTCTTTCTGGACCCTATGCAGACGACACAATCCAGAGATGAGTGAGGAAAACACGGGGAAAAAGGCATGCAGGAGTCGGGAATGAAAACGGGGGGCGTGTCCATGGTGCGCAGGTGTTCTGGGGGGTGAGACCGGGGCAAACAATCCAAAACAGAGTCCAATGGGAAATACAAGACGAGGCAAAAGTCCAAAGCCGGGCGGTCCATCCGAGACGAAGACAGACGGGATTAAAAACCGGAGCGGGATCTGGTGGAGGGTCGGAGGGTTGGAGGGATAAGGGGGGGGCCAGATGCTCCAGATTCCGGACTTGCTTGGTACAGGAACCAATGCAGAGCCCTGAGCAGAGTGAGTGTCTGGCTTAAGTAGGGAGGCAGGAACAGGGGGCAGGTGCACAAAATCAGCACGGAAGTGAATGAGCCGGAGAGCCCTTAAGAGGGAGGTATGGAAGCCAGGGAGTTAAAAAAACACGCTATGGTATCTCGCAATTGCGACTTAGTATCTCAGAATTCCGACTTTATATCTCAGAATTGCGACTTAAAAACTCCAAATTCTGACTTAAAAACTCAGAATTCCGACTTTATATTTTATATATCTCGCAATTGAGACATTTTATCTCACAAGTTTTTATTTAAACACCAGAAATACAAAACCAGAGGCAGAATATGAAAAAAGATACAGAAATAGACACTTCACATCCAGAGAAATTCAGTTATAAAAGCTGAAAATTATACTTTTTACATATTTCCATTTTATGTCCTTCTTTACTTAAAAAAGGTCTTCTTTAGCTCAGCTGGCAAGACCTGGGTTCGAGCCAATGCAGTGAGGCACGAACTAAGGTGGGAGCAGCGAGGACACAAGCCCTAGAACCCGAATCCGTTACAATAACAAAAGGACAGACAATGAAATGTGGTCACAATTCTAAGGTTTTAAGTTGTAATTCTGAGTTTTCAAGACGCAATTCTGAGATATGAAGTCACAATTCTGAGATACTAACTTGGAATTCTGAGATACTCCATACAGTAAATGACCGTCGCGGTGCCCTCCGCCACCCCGTTTCGTCCCGCAGCACCTGGAGCGCGAAGCAATCCCTGGTCTCTGGCGTAACGCAACAGGGAACCAGCCGCATGAGCTAAAGGAGACCTCCCTCAGCCCAGACAGCTGAGGTCCCTGCTACGCGCAGTGAGGGCGCTGATGTCACCATATCCGAACTAGCTCCACTACACATAGCGCGGTTTTTTTTTACTCCCTAGCGGAAATGGGCTTCCACAGGGAGGGACTACAATCGTGACAGAATTCAGATATTTCTAAGTTCTTTCAAAATGTACTCTTTCACAGCCCTATTCCAAATAAGAATGCAGTACCACCCCTAATGTGAGTGAAGATGACAGGGAAGACTATAGTGGTCTGATTAATCAGACTGGAGTGATTTTTAGCCAAGAGGTTTGGGAATAAAAGAAACACTGAAACCTAATACAAAGTGAAAAATGTTGGTCTGAAATGGAATACATGTCCATCTAAATAATTAAGTGACATGCATAGTAAAATGATTGTGCATATACTGTAGAAAGAGGCTTTTTTGAGAGGTTTTTGTAAGGGGAATTACAAGTAATTTGCACCCTACAGTATGTGAAAACAGAGAAAGGCTTGACTGTACTGAGCTACATTTTGTATGTTGATACAAAGCTGGGAAATCCCTGGATACCCAAACCTAGTGTTATGGGGTCCATATTTCCAAATCAGTTGTGTTAACAGAACAAGTTGGAAGGCCCAGAGTCAGCAGTATCTCAAGCTACAAATTAGCATGGACGAAGCTCTGAGGAGAAAGAGTGGGGAAAATACATTTTCTTTTATTGAACCTGGTCACTTAAAATATGTGGGGTACTCTAGCAGCTTTACCTGCAGTTTTGGCCATTAACTTTATGTTTTTTTCAGTGCTTTCCAAGTATTTATATTGTGCTTTACCATATCCCTCTGCTTTTTCTTGCTTCTACATTTACTGTGCTCCCGTGGAGCTTCCATGGAGAGGTACAGGAGACCATTCTTTGGGAAAAATTCTTTGCACAGAAATTGTGCGCAAATTAGTAAAGGAAAAACCCAATCTCAGTTTGGGGTCTGTATGTGGCACATCTGTGAGGAGATGTATTCCTGTTCACACAGCATGTCAGTGCAGGGTTTCGCCAGACAGAAAGACACGAGGGGCTGAGCCCCATGGGTGTTTATGGTCACCATTAAATCACAACTTCCTAAAGACATTGAATGATTTAACTGTGATCAGTTAAACAGTTGATTTAGAGAACATTTTGAACAAAAATCTGAACAACCCTCAGCCATCAAAAATCCTTAAATTTAAGGATGTAACTTGCTCAGTACATTTAGTGTGACATAGGCTGTGACATATGAAGCTAGTTGGACAAGATAACATCAAGACCTGGGTTTTAGAGCTCCTGCTCTCTTGAATCTATTGGCAAACAGCACTAGAGTCTCCATGGTGCTCCCAAGCCTTCAGAACATCAAAGAATGCACACAGATAGCTTCCCCTGTGTTCTGTTAAAAAGTGAAATACTGTGTGGTTTTATTACAGAATTTTGAAAAATGAATGTAGTTTAATTCAACACCCTGCCACTCTTGACCTGAGCCAACAATCTTAAAATGTTTTCAAGAAAGCAAAGAGACACTGTTTGGCTTGCATTTCTATCTGTAATGAATTAAGAGATGAGTCAGGGAACAAACAACACAAACCAGAAGCTGTTTAACACAGTGAACTAAGAATTCTCCCAGAAAAGTTAGACTGCCATCTCTGGAGCCATCCACAACCATAGCAATGCACCCTGACTACACACACAAGTCAAGAGAGTCTTTCAATTTTGCAGAAATGTCTAAAATTATTCAATGCCACAAATACTTATTTTATAGATATATAATTATGTTAGCCCTAAAAAAGACAGAAAAGGCTAGTTAAGTCACTTAAGAAAAAGCCACTACAGATAGCTAGTTAAGTAGGTAGAGATAATAAACCCCAATATTAGCTAAAACAAAGTTTAATTTCAGAAGCACCAGCCCCTAATCTGTGAATTTCAACATTAAAGAATGGAAAGTTGCTGTTACAGTGCAGTTAGAACATAGCAGAAGTCTTAAGACCTTGAATTGTGACTAGAACTGATGAAAGTAATGTGTGAACAGCAGATTTAAGATTATTTTATTTCCTCCAGGTGATAATGCAACACATTCAGGCAGCACGATCTAAGGAGGTGATTACAAACAGGACAAAGAGCTGTATCACTTCTCTTACTGAACCAGGAGTCCCAGTGATGGGGCAAAAAATGAATTTGGATTATATTTCAAACACATTATACTATGACGACCCAGACATATCAACAGTTTAATCTGCATTTTAAGTGGCCTTTCTTTGCATCATAATTTTTTTTTCTTCTGGTGTGGTAACTGAAGGGCACCCAGATTTTGGATGGTCATCTGTCCTGGTGGTCTGCTGAAACCTTCTCTGCAGTTGGGACAGTGGAGGGGCTTACTCCATAGTGTCTGGCAACGCTGGCACATGACATGCCTGCCTGCAGCATGCCAATGGCCCTCTCCCTTGCTTCTGATGACATTGGAGGCATTATGGAATGCACAGAAAACTGATTAAGTGTGGCCTTTTTCTTGCAGTGACCTTAGCTTTGAATTAAGGCCTTTTTAAAGGTGACCTGATCAGGCTTTGTTCCACCTGGACCTCGTTAGGTAAAAGTGCACCTAACGAACTTTTGTGTGATTGTCAAGTTGCAATGCTTCACTGAACAAGCTGTATTGCTGGTCAGAGGGCTTAAAACAAATTGACAACTTTTTGTGAAAGTACATAGGCTATAACTATAGCATTCTCTTTCTAAAAAATGTTGCATTTCTTTTTTCCATCAGTATATAAATATATCATTAAATATATAAATATATAATTTCTGGCACAAACACAAAGATTTAATTAATGAATTGCTTACACTTATATAGCGCTTTTCTGGACACTCCACTTAAAGCACTTTACAGGTAATGGGGACTCCCCTCCACCACCACCAATGTGCAGCCCCACCTGGATGATCCGACGGCAGCCATAGTGCGCCAGAACGCTCACCACACATCAGTTATCAGTGGGGAGGAGAGCAGAGTAATGTAGCCAATTCATACAGGGGGATTATTAGGAGGCCGTAATTGGTAAGGGCCAATGGGAAATTTGGCCAGGACACCAGGGTTATAGCCGTACTCTTTTCGAGAAACACCCTGGGATTTTTAATGACCACAGAGAGTCAGGACCTCGGTTTTACATCTCATCCGAAGGACGGCGCCTGTTTACAGTATAGTGTCCCCGTCACTATACTGGGGCTTTAGGACCCACCTGGACCGCAGGGTGAGCACCCCCTACTGGCCCCACTAACACCTCTTCCAGCAGCAACCTTAGTTTTTCCCAGGAGGTCTCCCATCCAGGTACTGACCAGGCTCACACCTGCTTAGCTTCAGTGGGTTGCCAGTTGTGAGTTGCAGGGTGATATGGCTGCTGGCTGCCATATCACCCTGCAGATTTGCATAGGAATTACACAAAAATGCAGAATTCTACAAGAGAAAACCAACTCTAACCACTGAAGGTCTAATTGCTGGTGTTCATACCATGGCTGTTCACTAAAGCTTCTTTGTGCAAATACCACTCTCTTTCAGGAGTACCAGAGCTCCTCTGAACTGGGGCAGTTTGTTACTCGGTTTCTGCTGCGTGAGATGTCCAGCCAGCTGCATTCCTTGCAAGTCTCACTAGAGTGTGCTATAGAGGCAGTGGAGGAACAGAGCTGCCAAGGAAGGTAAGAGTAACAGAACACCTGACTGTTGTCAATTGTAAGAGCTTCAAGGTTTGACAAGGTGGCAACAAATAATGACAACATACAGTAACAAAGAGCAACTCAAAGAGACTACCAAACCCCCACATCTGTGACCTCGCAGTGGAACTTGCAGTGCAACAGTGCGGTGAACTTGCAATGCAACAGTGATCAGTTGCAGATGTAATCAACATTGGAGGTGGACTAACCTACCATTAGGGAGATTTTCTAATTATTTTATTGCACAGTGTATTAATGGCACGACACATGCCATCTGCAAATAATAAAATTATTATACTTATTTATCTTCATTAAACAGGTAAACAATACAGATAAGATATAGGTAAGAATGTGGATTTGAGTGCCACTTGCAAGCTGTACAGTACAACTCTAGCCGGAGAATGAGAGAAAACCATTTATTGGCAGCACTGCATAAAGGACTGATTGCTAGCAAGGGTTGAGCCTCTCTGGGTTGAATGGCTTTCTTATATTCCTAGTATATGTTTTTCCCATATAATAGGATCATATTTAGCTCACAAATTAATTTAAAGGTAACCTGAGATTTGTTATGATGTTGATGAAGTGGTGCTTTTACGTAGGAGGACAAAGAATAAGAGTCTGAGGGGTGAACAGTCAAACTCTCAGCAGGCACACTGAGAACCACCTCTCCCAGCTCTACAAGGCGCCCTGACCTCAACAAGGCATGCAATTCAAACTAGGAGCTGTGCCAAACAAGGATAACACATTTCTCAATCTATCTCTCGCTCATGGGGCTACTCGTGTGAGCTTTGGTTGTTTAAATCATCTCTGTTTCTTTTATCACCTCACCAAACTGGGAATCACTTACTGACCATCACTGCAATTCATTGCTATGACTCTTCTGTCCTCACAGAAGAAGATATATTGCACACATTATTCTGAAGAATGCTCCGTCCAGTTAGCTGTCCTTTTTCGCACTGCCAGCCCCACAGTACTCATAGAATCACAGGCTCAGTTCTGACTGATGGCACTCTAATGCATGCCACAGTCTACCTTAATCCACCCTTCCTTTGCAGTGTCTGGTCAAGCTTGGCCACTGCTTGGAAATTCTCTGCAACAGCCCACAACATGGTCATAAGAACACCTTTCTTGGTTAAGCCATTGTGTATGTTTTCAGTTACATGATATAATGCTGAATATTTTAATGAAAGACTTAAAATAACCAAGTGATTCCATGTCTCCTGTCAGGAAGAATGTGAAGAAGCTGAAGGACTTTTCAGTCCAGAGGACAAGCAGGAGATGTGGACGGCGGTCACTGAAGAACCTATGCTTGTCTCCTACAGACCCTTACTCAGGCATGCTCACCTCAGGTAACATAGTAAGCAAGAATCTATGCCTACCAGCCAAAATTGCTCTGAAATATTCCTTATAAAGGCCAGTTCTCCCATTGCCTACATTAATACAACATCAGAACATACTAAAGGATACAAATTCGGTGTTTGTCTGATCACAGTTTGCTGATAAATAATAAATCCTGAAATTCATCCAGCCTCTTCTTCATGAGTGAGAAGTCTCCTCTAGGGAACCAAAAATGTTCTGTTTCTGGACCTTTTCCTATTTTCTACTTTTGCCCTGCAACTTCTTCTCATTTTTTAGCTTAAAGTAGTCTCTTGCTTTGACCATATATAACATAGACAATCATTTTGAGAGCTTTCTTTAAGATAGCAAAAAAAGTTGAAGGTCCCCTGTGTATGTAGGTTTTATACAGGTACTGTAGGTCTCTTTAAAGCATAGTACCTGCAGAGCTGGAAGAAGTTATTAAACTGGTCTAATTAAGCCAGAAATAAGATGATTCGTGTTATTAAGGGCACAGCTGGACTGAAAACCTGTAGAATGACCCTCTAGCACTAGGACTTTTCTTTGTGCTATGTTCTTTAGATAGACAGAGATAATTCCAGGGCAGAGTACTGCACAGAAAGGTTGCCAGCTATTGCTGGTAATAAACTACTGGATGTGAATGTTTAACTGAAGTGAGAAGTGATTGTCTCTGTCTGTTACTATTGGGAAAATAAAGCTTGTTTAAACACAATGTAAAGTGAAATAATGTCTTTATCTTTTGTTGCAAATGGCTTAAGAAATAATATTACTGCAATATTTTTAGGAGATCACTAGATTTTATTTAAAGAAGTTCAAGTAGGTTATTAATCAATATTAATATTCACATTCCCTCTTTTTTTGGTTTAAATACCAGCATGACACACTGAGACCAAGGTCAAGATTAAATCAAACTTCAGCTCACCATCCGATTACAAATTCAAAGCTTAGCACTTGATTGCTTCTGCACATATGTAGTGTCACACCAGGTCGTGGTTTGGATCTCAGAGTTGGTGGATGGGTCAGTTTTGATATAATTTGTACCTAAATCAGCCTTTTTTCAGTTTTAAGGATTTTAAGCTTCCAAATGCTCCTTGTTGACTTTGCACAATTGCACATTTAAGAAAATCAGAAACAAGTTACAGTCTCTTTAACTGCTCTTCCCAAGCACTAGAAAACATTTTTGAAGTTTGGCTGGATTCCTACCAAGGGATTAAAAGATTCAGGTCAGGTCTGAGCCATCTTGCTTTTGGAGATCCAGATGGAAGGATGACAGCTTGGTGTGCTGAACAGGAACAGTATTCCCAAATGATCTGTCCCATAGTGCATCATCTCTTAGTTACAGACACAGGCAGAAGCTGTGCTTAAGGCAGCCTGGGGAGCCCAAGAGACTTTTGTGGCCTTTGGAGACTTCCAAAACTGAGAAAACTTTTTCCTCATAAGTGATATACTGTATAAAGCTGTATGCTCAAATAATATTTTAATTGTATCATTAAATATGTGTACAGTTTTTTCAACCAATGAACACTGCTGATTCCTCTCAGCTGTTTTCTCATTTTCCCACTAAAAATCACAGACATGCAACTGTGAAGTTATTAAATATTCATTGTACTTAATTCTGTATTGGCTGCATTTCAATTTGTAATTTGCACTTGTAAATTCTTGTCTTTATATGTCTAATATGGAAATCATACCTGCTGTCAACACATGTATTATTGCATTGTAATTCTACTGAGTTAAGCATTTTCAATAATGGGAAATATAAAATTCCATGTTTTTCTTTGAAAAAAAAATGGGCCACTGTTGCTGATGGTTTCTCATTCATTCTTCCTCTATCAGGAATAAGTGTGGAGCCAGACAGCCACTGGACCTCTCAGATAAACAGGCTCCAACAGCTCATCGACAAGTTGGAGTGTAAGGTGGGAGGACAAACCATCTGACTGGAGTGCAGCGCGAGAGAGAAGTGCTAGATATCTGATACCACCATGAGTCACATTGTCTTGCTGGAGCCCTTCGCAAAGTTAACAGGATCACATGTTTCAATTTTCTACTGAATCTTTAAATTTTGTGTGTGTGTGACAGCTTAATTTTTTTTAAATGATGGGAATTTTCAGCTCTTGTACTTTGTATTTTCTGTGTCCACCCAACAGGGTGGGACTCCTTTATTAGTCACAGATTAAATGAGCCTTTTTTAATATTGCTCATTACAGGAGTTATTAGCTAGAAAAAGTCATTCTTCCTTCAAGCTCAAAACAGATTCCATTCTGCCTTTCTTTCCTTGTTTCCTGATTCTTAACTGTCACAGGTCCTTAGCTGAATCTTATCCCAGACCTGATAGGACAGATTAATGGGATGAATACCCATTTCTCATGGAATGCATCAGTTTAGTATAGCTAATCAACCTACCAGCATGTTTCATTTGTGGTAGTAAAACCAGAATGTTGTAATTATAATATATACTGTAATTATGAGTGTTTTCCACTCATGGAAACATAGGGAGAACATCCACACAGAAAAGCAGCAGGTCTAACTTGCGTATAGTTGAAATGCTGCTTAAAAGTCAAGTAAATGATTTAATTGATTTAGAAACTGTAATACCTGTGCAGATTTCACCTCACACCCTCACGCCACTACTGCATCTAGCCACGTCTGTACATGGGCTGAAACTGCTACTGAACCAGATGTGTCTCTACACAATTATCAGTGCCACTTGCCTCCAATTAATTAGGTACTTACCTCATTATCTCTCTTATTCTCTTCATGATTTAAGACCTACCTCATGCCTGCTTTCTGCTCAGTCAACTGGGTTATTCCCTTAAGTTTTCAATGTGTTCCCTAACACTGCTTCCCTTTCTCTTAAGCACTTCCCAACTTTACTTGCAAACTCAGTTTGTATCTTAGTTTCGGCCAACTGTGTTCCAACAATTTCCTTGACTTTACCTAATGTAAAGAGAGTTTATTTGTCTGTCCCTTTATGCATCCACCCCCTCATGAGCCAGTGTGACCAAATATTGCATGACCCTTACATCTGGGGGAAGGTCAAAAGATGTGTTTGACCCCCAGATTGTGCTATAGGGTCGATACATTTTATTTACAGGGAGCACAATTACTCCACGATATACTGGACATCCCTGTTACAGCACACCTCAGATCACAAATGTGTGAGGACTGAGTGGCAGTGTATGCTCACTTATGGAGTCACTGTGACATTGTCAGAAGTCAAAAGACAATATACAGGTTCTGTGCTATGCAACTTGCACCCCTGATCACAATATTGAATATTGAACTGATCACAATATTAGTAGTATTAGTATTCTTATTTTTCAAGAGGGTAAATTTAGTACTCTAGGTTGCATCAAAGGGATCCCTAAATTTTAATTTTGCCACATCTCGCAAATAAGATCAACAATTAGGATCAACAAGTACCCCCATAGGCATGTTTCTGGCACACGACAGGCTCCCACACAGATACATGGACACACTGGGCAACTGAGCCCAGAATGAACTCGGGTTCTAGCATGTTTTAGTCAACAGCGCTTTACACTGCTCTCCCTGTCAGAAAAAAACACCACTTTGCAAAACTGAACAGGTACATAAGTTCACTAATCTTTCTGCGCTCAGTTTATCACAGGAGAGGCAAGGCGTCACTGGGTAGTGTTGCTGATTCATGGCATTATCACAGAGCAGCACCACAGAGGCTTTTAGATTTTTTAACAGGTTTTAATTAACCCTCCATGTTTGACTCAAACATTTTGACTTCAGGGTTGTAATTATCACTCCAGACAAGTCTCATGCATTTAAACTCCATTTTCTGCTTTGTGGGTAAAACTGCATTTCTCTTTTCTTCCAGAGTCCAAAGCTCGAGCCTGTCAAAGAAGATACATTTTCCAGCCCTTATAAATCTGTGAGTCTGCACAATTAGATAATCTCTCTCTGCAATGAATTCCTGTCAGGTCTCCTTACAGTGTGTATTTACTTTCATCTGAAATCTGGATGAGAACGAAATCCTCCTGTCATTGTTTATCAGTTAGATGTGTAACCAAGTACTGTTAATGTTTTTTTCTCTAAGAAATAATTATTTCCTCATAGAAATTAAATCCAGGGATTTCCTCGCATTACAAAATAGTTTACTTGAATGAAGCTAAGAACACCATCATACCACTTTCATAAATACTACACAACATCCTAAAACAGCATGTGTAAAACACCTATATAGAAAAATAAAAGATAAACATACTGGGATTACTGGTACGGAGCTGATCTGCAAAAAATCCTTGTCAGCTCTCAAATCCTTAAAGGTGTCTTCCTGCGTTTTTCACATGACCTTTCTCTACCTTGAGCTCTGCTCTTAGTTTTTACTTGAAACTATGTATTATTATGAATGGTCATCAATAAGTACATGTCAGTAATGTTATGTGCATAAATGGTTGTAAAGAATTATGCATGTTGTTGTTCTTATTGTGTAGTGTTTATGACCTTTCTTTAGTTTTAGATAAAAAATTACTGTTTTATTCTTTTAAAGATGTTCTTTCTTAACATGATTTAATCAAAGTATTGAAGGTCTCTCCCTTCTATGAGTTTTGCTCACCCTTCCTTTTCTTTTTCTTACATACAGTACATACATGAGACTATATGAACAAGTGTCTCTTTTTACTAGCTTCTAGGCGATTGCACACACACTGTTTACACACATGCAGTGAGTGTGGATTTGATTAATTACAGGAGATGAATCTGGATGCAACATTCCACTCAAAGTATGACAATAAACCCAGTTAAAACATGGATGTAACCTTCTACTATGAAGTCTAAGTGGGAACTCCAACTCAAGAACCATTAATGCTATCTGACTCCATCCCTTATTAATCCTGAAATACCAGAAATGCCCAAATAATTTCTCTACTGCTATATCAGTGCAGATCGAAATCACAGAGGATAAGCAAAACTGCACAACAAGGATAATCCTGTTAAAGCTTCAATAGATTTCCACAAGACAACAGATCAGCCTTAAAAATGTCTTTATCTTTAAAAGAAGCTCATCTGAGTACAGTGTGGGACCTGAAATACGAATTACATCCCTATAACATCTCTATCTCTATACGCTGCTAGGGTTTCCATTGGGCAGAAGCAGCAACCCTTCAGATAAATGATAATATGATAATAAATGATAGCTGAATTATTTTTAATTCAGTTATTTGTGATAGGTGTGGTGGTTAAAATTGTTAAATTAATCCAGTACCTTGTTTTCTGTGCCTTTCCAGAGTATCCTATTAGTGCAGAGGCAGATGTCAGTGATGGAGAAGGACGTTGAAGAATTCCGCCAGTCACTGACCCGGTACACCGAGGCCACAGCCAGCCAGAGTGCCAACCTGCAGTAGGTCACCTCCCTCTTCAACAGCATCCAGCACAGAACTACAGTAGCTAGTGACCGAATCACAGAAGCACCACAACACAGAAAAATCACAACCTATAGTCAGTCTGCTGCTGCCCATTGAAATCACATGACACAGAATCAATTATGTCATTTCTGTTTAATCATTATTTTTGCAAGAATACTAAAACTGACAAAGGTACAGAATGTGATGCATGAAGAAAATTGCTTGCATGTGAAACAGCACATTAAATTAAATTAACTTTGAATTTGAAATTAAATTAAATGGCACATTAAGTCCCCACATGCTAGAACAGTAGAAAAGCCTGCCTGTCCTATTTCAATTCACACTGGATTGCAGCAGTAGTACTGTAATTGAGCAATCTGGCATCAAAGGGGTACTTTGTCCACATATAGTGACTGGTGGAGATCCCTATTGCTCCAGGGCAAAACATCTGATGCTAGTTCTCCTTTTCAATTTCTAAGCAAATCCACCAGCTGGAAAAGAATGCATGGAAAACTGAAATGGAACATTTTATTTGCTTGATAATGTGCTGTATATATTTAAAAGTTAGTTTGATGTAAGTAAAAGTGGAGGAAATGTTGAAGACGACAGAATTCAAACCAATGTGGGGTTTCAGTACAGGGAAGGAGATCTTTTGATAGTGTAATGGAAAGGTAGAAGGAGCAACATTTCAGAAAGAAAAGGAGATTCATTTTAGAACTGCCTATATTTCATTTTCAAGTACTTGCTCTAAGGTCTGATTGTGTAACAATCTCCCTGGAATCTGCCTGCCCCTTTCTGACTCTTGATTATTTTTCTTGCCAAGCTCCTTAACTATAGCTCTCTGTTCTCCTGCAGCATCTCAGTCCAGAAGCTACAGGAAAAGCCGTGTTTTGTAATGTATGAATTCTGGGAAGACAGAATTGCCTGGACCAGGTAGGGTTGTGCAATTGATATGCACAGCTTCTGTGCTGCAGATTACTGAAAAATGGAACAGGGGAGCTTTCTTGCAGAACAGATGGCCCTCATCCCCATTAAAATCACTCATCCACCTCTTCATTTCCAATAAATCAAAATCAGTAGACTTAAACATGCTTATTTAACCTTCCTCTTGACTCCCAGCAAATGAAATGAGACTTGTCATATAAATTGTTTTCATGAGAAAAAACTGTTGCATAATATACTTTGGGGAATCATTCTCTTAGAAACATATTTTGTCGTACAGTTTCAGTAATTGCTATAGCTTGAAAGAAAGCTTGTTAGATTACCACTATGTTCAATACACTTTGGATAAAGCTTCTGTGCAACTCTTACATTCTGTAATACTGCGTGTATAATCAATGTACCGATGATATTTACACAAAAGTGCATTAAGTTACATCCAGCTATTATAATGCAGGCATTGATCAGCTTTGGGATGTTACAGTAATGTGGCTGCAAAAGGGCAGCAGAGACATTAACAGGCATGAGTTATCTCCTTTCTCCTTACCAGTTACTTGCAGTCCAACGCGAGTAAGACATTCCAGCGCTGTGTCATTGACGTGCTTGAGAGTCCAGAAATGGTCACCACGATGCTGCTCCCAGGTGCGTGACCAGTGTGACTCGCACGTCTGAGATTCTGGGAAACAACAGGGCCTGTCACCACTCACAACAGGTGCTGTTGTAACTGAAAGGTTGCAGGTGACATGAGGCCATTCAACACAGTTTGCTTGATTGATTTGTCATAGTTCATTCATTTATGGAAGGTGAAAAATGCAGATGAAACCAAGTCTTTTAGCAAAGATAACTGTAGTATATAATGACAAAGTATATATTTGAGCATAGTAAAACTGTTAAAAAACCATGGACATTTCCTGTGGTAAGCTTTGTTCTCTTTCAACACACTCCAGTGGTTCAAGAAGGATCCTTCAACAGCACACCTGGGCAGTTTGTTCCAAACTTCCACAAGAAATGCTTACTGAATTCAGATCTAACTGCGCATCCATTTTATTTTCTACTGTTGTCCTTGTTTCCTAGTTTCACATAAGAATATGTGAACATAAGAACAGTTATGGTGGACGTTTGGCCCAAAACTTCAGTTTGGATACTAGTAGCTAAATGGTGTGAGGATCTCATCCAGTCATTTTTTGGAAGAAATCAGGGTATAGACTTCAACAATGTGGCTATGTAGCACAATACAAGACCCTCGCTACTCTTTCACTCTTTTTGTAGTGCCTCCAGTGCTCAGTCTTAATGCACCACCGTGTAGTTTTCTCTGGTTCATGTTTCTTTGTTGATTCTGAAAAAGCGACAGGTCTCAGAGGATTTTAACTGCTTGAATCAGGACCACTGATTCTTCTCTGGTCTTATTCTTTTAGCCTGTAAGTGTAGCACATTTCTTTAACCACAAATCAGAAATGTTGGAATCTAAAATACTGTAAATTTATGGTTTTGTCAAACAGCAATACTACAATAAAAAGTAAAGGTTATTATCACACTGACAAGTAGAAAAAAGAAACACAATATTTAGGCTGTTGAGCCTTCTTCAAGTGTAATGAATGTAATGAGGAGTAATGAAAAAAAAACTACTACTATCTGAAATCACCATTGCGCACACAACTTGATATGCTCTGCACAGGAGATAAAAAAAAAATAGCTTTTAAAATTATATATCTCCGGCAAGATTCAACTATTATTATCCATCAATCCAGTTTCTAACTGCTTTATCCAATATTGGATCGTGGGGGAGCCGGGGCCTATCCAGGCAAGCAACAAGCGCAAGGCAGGATGATAATTATTATTATTAGTAGTAGATTTCCCTCTGTTTGCATGGATTTACTCTGGGTGCTCCTTTTATCTCCCAAAGACGTTAATTGTTCTCTGGTGTGAGTGTGTACATGTTTGTCTCTGTATGTGTCTTGCAATGGACTGGTGTCCCTTCCAGGGGGTATCCAGCCTTGTGTCTTTTACTTGCCAGGATACAGTAAGTTCTGACTCTCCTGCGATGCTGTATTGGATAAAGCTTTTAGAAAATGGATGGAATCCATACGCACAATTTTTCTGTGTTTTTACCTTGATATTTATTTATCGTCTCGCATATGGTCTGAAAAATGTCTGTTGAGATGATAACACTGCTTTACGGCTGGTGTTTAGCCCTTGAAAAATAACATGAGTAATATTTACTATTGAAACAAAACTAAAAAAACAACATCCTGTATTTTGAATAATAAGCCCACCTTGTTCATCACACAAAATTGTGAAGAAAGGAGTGAACTGCCTCATTTTTAATAAAGTCTTGTTTCGTTTTTTTTCCAGCATCCTGGTGGATTATGAATAACAACTGACAGCATCAGGAACCATCACTACACCCACACAGATCCGGGGAAGAAAAAAGAAATTCAAGCCTGCAATGCTTTCTTCAAGGCTATTAAAAACATCATTTAATATATGTGTGACAGCATCCCAGACAACTTGAAAGTCAAAGCGATGTGGTTTTATTATTAATTTGAAAACAGCAATGCTAATAGTGTTCACACACAGGCAGGCATACATTTAATTAGATATATCTTATGGTTGAGTTATAAAAATATATACTCTACTTCTTTCTGGAAAAAAGGTTATTTTATTTGTGTTTCAGTGAGGTTTGGGGTTTTACAAATTCAGTGAATGAAAATGGAGGAAGTCTCCAATAGAAGGAATTGTCTCCAATAGAAGAACTGTCTTTAATTGTCCACTTAATGACAAATAACTTAATAATAATAGTAATGTTCCAAAGCTTTTTAGATGACATGTAAGTGCTGCTGAATAAAGTCTGTTAAATTATTAGTTTCATTTATTGTATTTTAAACGGACTTTTAGCTTCCGAGTTTGGATTGAATTGCAAGTCTATACAAACACAGGATCTGGGTTATTCACAACCATTGTTTAAAGATGTTTTTATTGACAGCTTTCATATTAAAGGGTTGGAGGATATTTCACCCATGCATAAAGTGAATTAATACATTCAAAGTCTACTAATGATGCCAAGCTGACAAATTGTTTTGTGTTACTATATGGTTTAGGTAGCTTGGATTTATATTAAATTTGTTTGAAAGAATAATGTTCAAAAGATGGAAGAGAATACTGCATTCATCCAATGCATCATTTTGACAACAGGACATAATTGATATTCTGGGACACCTGTTGAATCATTTTAACAGATTATTTGCTTTCAATGAGCTAATCTTTCCAAATCATCCTTCAGCTAGGCTATTGTGTCCCTATTATGCTGACAATTGAATGACGTCCTTTGCCTTGCATTGGAATTGTTCTGCATTCTTTCTTGGAATCTATGGTATCTGTGAATTTCCTGTTGAGTTTTTTGCTAAATATTTTTTCAGCACATAGTGAATGCTTTGTATAAGTTATCTGAACTTTCAGAATGTACTTTTATTAATTTGTCAGAAGTTATTTTCAGTGTAGAAAAAAGATGTACAGTTTCTAATATTGCATCATAATGTCAACTATGTTCAGAACATTGTTAGCTGTACTGAAATGCTGTAATAGACATACTGTACTGTAGTAAAAGCATGTGATCTCCAGATTTACTGTCTCAAGGCTGTTGGTATGTAGGTGTTGGCAGGGGGCCCTGAATGCTAATGCTGTGTTAAATGATTCTGAAAAATTTAAACAGCTGCAAAATTTACTTTATCCCCATAAATAAACTGCGCATTTCTGCCTCAAGCAGGTGTACTCAATAGACGGTGGTATAGAACCCTGCCTTAAATACAAACAGATGAATAGTAACTCAACAAGTATGACTGTGGATGCATTTGTTTAAATTCATTTTTGACAAAAACAATGGCAACAGAGAAGTAAGCTTTAAAAGTGTATATTGGTGAAGAGAGCTTTGCATCATAGTCCTGTAGTGTAACAAGATTTCTCTCCAGCAGTTTTCACTGTGGAACAGGAGCTTCCAGACCCCCTCCGTCTTTTCAAATCATCGATTCAGCAGGGACAATTCCCCACTGCCTCAGCTAGCATCCGGACACCATCATGTAATGACACTAAGACTGAAGACTCCATTTTAAAAGCAAGAATGCAAGGTAGCAGCTCTTCAATAAGCCCAAGAAAGCCTTTTTCTGTTTATCAGGGCAATTTTTTTTTTATTTTATTGAGTGAGTGTTGATTTGCTTTTCATTGTCTGGGCATGATGTTTGTGCTTGTCCATTCTGGGGTAGCACTGGACTGCCTTGGAAGAAAACTCCCTAGCTCTCAGACCCATTGCATCAGAAAATTGGATGAGCATCAAATTAATTTCTCTTACTCCTCTGTTTAGGTGATATATTCATTTTATTTAGTAATTGTCCATGAGAGAGACGGAAGGCTCGTGTCACTATGTTACAAATCACAAGACTAGTGTCTTTTGACTATTGATTAGTTGAAAAAACAGATTAAAAATGGCCACAGATTATTTCCTGCAGCGATCACCTTCACGGGCCTCACTTTGAAATTAGATTGAAATCCATTTGGCAAACGCCCCTCCTATTAAATCCAATGGACCACAGAGTACAAACAGGTACAACAGTGACATTGTGTTTCCAGGTTTAAGACTGAGTAGTCAGCAGGGTGTAGAACCAAGCATCCTGTCTTACAGAGCTCTTATGAATATTGCATGAAATCTTTCATCACAGAGACATGATAGAGGACCTCTATGAATTTTAGGAAGGATAGAAAAATAAGAAAGGCAGTACCAATAACAAAGTAAAAGAAATCCTTCGCTCTAACTTTTGTTTAATAGTTAAATGACACAAAAAAAAACAGAAAGTTTCTCATGTTCATGAAATAGGAAATGCAGGTTGCTTAAATTCAAGCAATTCAGAAAAAATCACAGCCATGTGGAAAAGAAGCAAGAGATTCAGAATTCCTGTGCAGATTAAGATTGTTTGATTTAATTCAAGGATTACTATATAAATCCATAATAAAGGTTTCAAATTAGAGGAGGCCATTCAGGTTCATTTGCTACTGGTAGCTAATTGATTTGAAGATCTCATCGAGCCACATATTAAAACAATCTTCAACAACATAGCTGGATAGTTCATTTCAGGTAGCACTGAAACTTCTACCAGCGCAAACTGCTACAAAATCTCCATATTAATAAAAATGTGACTAACCATTTTTTCAACCTGAATGATCTGACTAAGTCCTACACAGGGATGCTAGCTATTTATAGACCTCCTGGGGGTAGTAGAAAAAATGGTATAAGGGGTGGCTTCTGGTCAGAGGCAGATGTTAAGACATTCAGTCTCACACCAGCCTGTACAGATCACAACTACACAGGTCCCCCAGACCAAACATGTCAGTGTCCTGAGGTCTTAACCTGGGTCATGGCCACTATAGTATGTAAACCAGTTCTTTCCTGGATATGGCACAATAGGAAACAGACATCAATATCCAGAGATTTCATCTTTAAAAGACATTCAGCTTCATAGAGAAATCACACAGCACCCGTCAAACAACACTATGAATGTCTTGTTGAGAGTGTTGATTTGCTTTTCATTGTCTGGGCATGATGTTTGTGCTTGTCCGTTCTGGGGAGGCACTGGGCTGCCTTGGAAGAATGAAAGCTGGTTCTACTTTAGCCTTGCAAAGTTCTCTCGTCATACAGTATGTTAATGACAACATATTTCATTCGTGCTTATACTAATATATTTACAGCTTTTGTTTTCAAAATCTCATTCTCCTAACAAATATTTTTAAACCAGGGTGTGTACAAATCCATATACTAATGTTTTATATACAAACTACAAAATCTCTGTAACTACAGTAGAAACAACACATCTACACAAAGAGAATGAAAACAACTGCTTCCAAAATGAATGGATCTTTATTCTTCCAAAGCTCATTTCATGAAATCAATTGTGACAAAGCAATGAACAGAAATAAAAAAATAATTGTATAATATATAATACATTATATCTGTATTTTTTATTTTTATATATGCATTTAAGGAAATAAGTTTAGATTTCCTAAACACTGAGCAGAATGATACAGTATCAGTACAATGTCTTTACTTTGTCGGGCTTTTCTGAGAAATTTCTGTTCCTTACAAGATAACAAGACAATGAGAAAACTGGATGTAAGTAGAAACACTGCACTCGACAGACAGATCCCAGAGTACTTTATGTAAAAGACTGTGTAGTAATTTACTGTGGAGTCTTCTGATTCCTGAAGATTCTATGTGATGCCCCATGATGTTTCTCTTTCTCTGCCACACATCTCTCCAGAAGCCAAGGGGAAACACCAGTAGCACAGCTATTTATCTGCATTGTGCAAAGCACAATAAAAGAGTGCCAGACCTTAGTAGAATGAGCTTATTTAATTGATTTCTAAGTAGCTGTATTATAGATGTACAACATACAGCAAATCAAATGAAGGACATTCATTCTGTGGTGGATTTTGTGGCAATGCAGTATTATTACTGCTCTCACGTGATGGTAACAAGCTTTTAAGCTTTGGTTCACTGCATGTTTTTCTTTTATTAACATTATGTCATGGATATTCACTGAAATGGATGAATGGAAATATCATATGAATTGATACTATGAAGAGACCATTCATACTGAAGATCTGTTTCCCCACATTTTAAATAAATGTACTTCATGCATGGAGAGGCTCTGGCTCCCCTATGACCCTGTGTTGGATAAAGCCATTAGAAAATAATTTGATGGATGGGTGAATGGACAAAACTTGATGTTGATTCGTTCTGTATGGCAGCACATTTTAAGGAAGTTTGCAGACACTGAGTACATGAGCAGAAGAGCACATTCAGTGCCACTCACACAATCTCAAATGTAGACGGATATTTCTATGCTGATAGGATACATCGAGCCACTTACACTGAATTAGTTTTAACCCAAGCAGTGTGAATGTGCCCCACCCTTCCAATGGGGTTCAAGTCTGGCGATGAACCAGTTCCTGACTGTGCTGCGCTGCCCTCCTTCCCTTGAGGTATTGGGGGTATGTCCAGGCCAGGACCAGCAGCAATTGAGGACCAAAGGTAGTGGGCACTGCTGGCACAGGGAATGCCTGGTCAATGAAGACAACACACAGCTGTCACACCTACAATAATAATAATAATAATAATAATAATAATAATAATAATAATAATTGCTTACACTTATATAGCACTTTTCTGGACACTCCACTCAAAGTGCTTTACAGGTAATGGGGACTCCCCTCCACCACCACTAATGTGCAACATCCACCTGGATGATAAACCAGCAACTCTGACACATCTTACTAAGAGTTCACAAGCGACAACAACGTTCAAGGACTGAATGTTTGTGAATGCTCGGAAAACGTGGTGAGAAAAGTGTGGCTTAACCCGCTTGGTTAATGGGCAGCCTCCTGGAAATAGGATGAGAAGGCTCATTCAGACAGAGTAAATCAAGGAGCAGCTCCGAAGCACAGTTGGGGTGGAGGAGTGACAAATGCGAAGGGAGGTGTTTGAGTTTAGATTAGGTGCAGCTGTGTGACTCGTTATTGTTATCTCCCCCAAACTTCAGTTAATAACTTCCACAAAGAAATACTGTCCCTGCCACTGCCTTACCTAGAATGTAAAAACCACTTAACTCAGGGGTTTGATAACATATATTATCCCAATGGAAATTCACCATGAATTAGTGTGAACAGGCATCTGACTTTTTATATGACTGATGCATAAGCAATCAATTATTTCTTTGCTTAGAATGAAAGATATATATTAAAGGGCGGGAGTTGTGTGAAATTTTAAATGCATGTAGACAGGCGGCTGTGATGGGTGTATCATACCAGCAGAAATAATTATATTCCAGTTAAAAATAGCAAATCAAGATACAATGCATTAAAATTGCATCTTCTGTATATTTATAATTAGAGCAGAACTTCTGATGAGGGCAATTCATGTATTTTACACCTCCTACTTCTCTACCTAAGTGCAGTGCAGCAACTGGCATAATTGAGGTTATGAATATAATTAACGTCTGGAATGAAAACTGTTCACCACAGACTAGGGTACTTTGCTAAAGAGTGGAATATTTTAATACTCCAATGTAGCCCTTATTAATTAGCTTCAAACACACAACAGGGACTTTTTAAACTTCCCCAAGTTAAATTAGGCCATTATTAATTATGCAGTTTCTCAGTCAGTGCCTGGGTGCTGCAATGCAGGGCTTGAGCGCATATCAGACACAGTCACAGCTCACAGCCCTTCTACACTTACACTTGCACAGAAAAGCAGGTCAGTCCAACAGAAAACAAACTATTCCATTTCCCGTGGGAGCAAGCAATCTGTGAAAGCCCTAATGTCAACCACTGCATCCACAAATCAAACTAAGATACCCAAAATATTGGTGCCGGAGAATAATGTGTTGCCCTTCTGTGTGCAGCAAAAACAGCTTTTTACCCCCTCTACCACCACCCCAACATTGGAAGACATCTTTAGTTTTTTCATACATTTTTCCTTCATTTTATTTCAGCAGCAAGAACAGCTTGAACTGGACATGGTGTGTGTGTGCCCTTCTTGTAGCAGAATCACCCTCCATTCATGTTGGGAGAAGGGTAATGATGTGGGAGATTAGACTCCATATTCCATGTGTTCACAGGAAGATTTGAAATCTGACCATTGTGCCAGCCAGGGAAGAAAAGGGTAGTTTATTTCAAGCTCCTTAAACACATCACACCTTGTCTGTCACTGAGAAAGTCTATTCTAGGGCTTCCCAATCCTGATTCCAGTGAGCTCATTGCCCATTGCCCTTCAGACCAGCTGGACATGTGAGGGATCTCATGACCTGACTAGCTCGACCTTTTCGTTTTCTACTTCAAAATGAGATTTTTACATAACTTATGAGTTTATTGAAGTAAGACTTAAAAAGGTCTGATTGTGAAATGTTGTGTTGTGGAGATATGGAATGAGTTGGGTATTTGTACAAAGAATATATCAGATTCAACCTTAACCTTCTGCCTGGAGGTGGGAGAACAGGTTACATCTGTCAGGGAAATCTCACGTAGTAAATACAAATCATATTTTTATCCAAAAGAACCACTGACATGGAAGTTTACTCTTTCCATGAAATGATTGGCAGTTTTGTACAGTTTGATGTGCAGCTTTGTTAGTGATAAAAAGACATTGTTATTCAGAAATCAATTCAAAGGAGAGTGTCAAAGTTATTTCCTGGCCCTAAAGGAATATCTTGAAATATAGTGAATGTCAACGTCAACATCTATTTCAGGACAAACAGTGAAACATGAATCAGAGAACACAAAGGGAAATGTGGATTTGGGACTAAACACAGAAGACAACTTTTCTTTACACAAAACCATCAAGCCCTTGTTTAAAGCAGATTCCTTAAAACACTGGGTTTATCTTTATGAGATGCTCCCATTTTCCTACTTGTACTGTATTCCTGTTCTTGTAGGGACTTTACATCAACCCATATTCTATTTTGATTTACTATTCAAACCTCCTTTCGAATTGAACTCTGATGGGGTGAGAAAAGACCAAGAACAAATGTTCTAGATTTAAAAGAAAATGCCATTTAGTTTACATAAAGATTGGTGAGAGAACACTGGTGAGAGTTCAACATGTTTTTTTACATTTTAAACTTGTCTTTCTCCACTTCTGAGGGTGCTGTCAGTTAACAATTAAGCTTTCAATAATTTCTAATTTATTGCAACCTAATGTTAATCTGTCAGCTGTCTGTTTCCTTCTCATTCTTCCTTCTCTGTATCTCATTCTTACAAGAACATCATCTATTTTGTTTTCACACTCCCATTTATTCTCAGTTTCTAACATCTTGGTAAAGAAATGCAGTGAATTGTCACGAGCAGTCATTAAATCACTCACGCATTAACTGAGAAGAAAATATTACTCATAAAAGCAATTATAATATCCTCACTGTGTCATTCTAATGATAACCTTCCAGAGCAGTTTGAGTGTAAGAAGATATGACTCAACATCCTAAAGAAAATGGGTTTTGTGTGTTTACAGACAAAAACTCCATTAACTTTCGTGCATCTGAAGATTAGAAAATGGCAGATATTCTGTTACTGTTAGAGATCTGTACATACTGTACTACTGTATGTAGTGATGAGAATATTGTTCAAACCCTGGAAGGTTGCTATTATACCATAAAGCAAAGTATTTTACACAGGTTAATAAATTAAATACTAAGTTGTGCAAATGGGTATAAATGTAACTTGCTTTGAATACAATTTTACCAAATAAGTTAATAATAAAAGCACACTCCTTTTTACTTATGGGATTTAAGATTTACAGCAATCTACCAATCATGCATTTAAATAGTATGGAACAACAGGAGGGAACTTTGAGTCTTCAAGTCAAGCCAATTACTGGACACCAGTCCTCCTAATAACTTAATTACTTAGTCAAATATTTCATTGCTTAAATGGGGCTGATCAAGAACGTAATTTAAGATGGAAGAAAGAGCTGTAACACAAAACAGAGGAACAAGGTCAATTTTACAACCTTAAAACTTTGAAATCTTCTGTAAGAAATTAAATTTAGGGGACAGCACTGTGCACAGTAGAATCTTTCAGCACACAGTGATACAGGAGAGCTTGGTCAGCATAGCTAGACATCCAATTAACTTTAGAAAGAGAGCGGAACAGCAGTGTTAACTATCCAATTATCTTCTTTAAACGGAGCTAAGATGAGTAAGATGAGTCTGTGGATGTTCTGCATATACTGTACTTGAAAGAAAACTGTAAAGCATTTTTTAAAGAAAAACATTTTAAGAAAAGACATTTAGCCAGAGCATCTCTTATTACAGCTTCAGAGCCTGTCTCAGTCAAGAGATAAAAGGCTTTCCCTGCATCATGATGTGCATCATGGCCTGTTGATAAACAGTTTGTTCCAAAACTGACGCAACACTACTTTAAAGAAAGTAAACCTTCTTGCTGGGGAAGACATTTCAACCAAAATCAACCTTTCAAACTGGTGCAGCCTAATCTGGTACTCTTTTTATTTTTCACCACAATAGGTGATGAAACTATTCAAATATATACAGTAAAATTTCATATTCTTCCACTTACTCAAGATTTTCCAAGGAGACTGTAAACAGCTTCCCCGTCATGCAACTGGCTGGCAGCTACTGTATAAACAGAGCCCAGGATTAGGAAAGCAGGGTTAAAGGATGCAGTGGCTGACATGCTTTTTGATATGCTGTCAGAAAAGAATATAGGAAAATTTACAAAAGACAGGAGGTCATTCAGCCTGTCAACTCAGGGTTTAAGTAGTTAATTAATCTGAAAATCTCATCCAGCCATTTCTTGAATGGCACTAGGCTATTGACTTCAACACTGTGACAAGCTGGTTTGTACCCTTTGTGTAAAGAAGTGCCTCTTGCTGTCAGTTTTACAAGTGTATCCTCATAGTTTTCACATGTGTCTGCTGGTTTGTGTTTGTGTCTCACTGTTTACCCTCAAGACATTCACTGGGTTGACTTAGTCAATGCTTTTGAGGATTTTGAATATTTGAATAAGGTCCTTCCTTAGCCACCTTAGATCGTGTATAAAAGTTGAAGTGCTTACCGACTTGCAAGATCTAATACAGGCTGGGAGATTATATCAGAGCTTTGGCTCCTAGGACAGAGTGCAAGAAAAACAAGTGATATAAGGAGTTTAAAGGTGTATAGGAGTTCATAAAGGTGTCGTGAGCCTAATCAAGCCCAGGTGCATAGATGAATATTGAGTTATATTGTAAAATCCACAAGGATTCAGTATAAGGAAGCTAAAACAAGAAGCTTATCTTTTGTTATACAAGCAAGCACTACAGTGATCAAACCTGGAAAAGGTAAAAGCTCTTCTTCTTTTTCAAGCTCAGTGCTTCCTTATAGTTTATGTTTCTGCTGCCTCTGCACATGTCAGTTTTAAAAGTAATCTTTTAGGTGTTTTCCCAACCATGAATTTTGTCTTATTTTTTAAATTTCTTCTGCAGCTTCTACATTGTTTGGTAATCCTCTTATTTCTGTATATTCTGCAAGCTTCACTAGTATAGGATAGTAGCTACAGTATGGCATAAATGTCGGGAAAACTTCAAAGTATTTAAAGATATAAAGTAAGCAACCTTCTTTGCCTTTTTTGAAAGCAATTACTAAGTTTTTTTTTTACTTTATCAGTTTGGAATTGATTGTGAACAGTTTTTACAGACTCAGACAGCAAGAAAATGGAATCCTTCCAGAGTTTGAATACTTTTGCAAGGCCTGCCTACATTAATACAGATGAATGTAGATCTGAAAATGAGAACATTCTTGCTTTTTCTTTTCTCTCAAATTTCAGCTGAGCCGCACTGGGATCTAAGTGGACTGGTTTAGGCTTTATTGTAAGCCCGTGTTAATGTTAAAAATTATTTCATTACTGCTATCCACTCTGTAAAGTGCTCTTTGTGTAGTGTAAGTCAGTTTTTACTTCATATTTGAGCTGTTTGTTCTAGTCTTGATTTTCTGGATTTCAGTTAATTACTGCAAGTTTGTGCTTTATGTATGCTATTGTCTACAGTTTATATTGCATGTCTGTTGATTTTTTGTCAGTCTCACTGATATCGAAATGTATTGTTGCTAATAGTGAGTAGTAATAGTACTGTTTGAGCTGCTCTGATGGTTTCTCCCAATATACCTGAGGTAATTTACAATCTCCTATAAAAATAACTTCTTCCTCTGCACACATGCCCATTTGCATTGTGTAAGACTGCTGTGACGGGACAGCCTTTGAAGCTCTGCAGCTGATTTGCTGCTAAGACAAAGGGCCTCTAACAACTGCAAATAGACTCCCTAGGTGGCACTTAGGTTCATTATTAGATAATTGGTGAAGGGTTAGTGTTCGTGCTCTAACATGGATTTTAATTAGAGGTGGTTTAGAATATAAAAAGGGCTCACTTAGTGGTAGTGGGAGTAGATTCCGCGACCCTTGATTGACAGATTAAATTCCTGTGACCGAAAGCTATTCTAATACAAAGTGCTACATCTAAACCTTTTCTTTCTTTCCTGTCTCTCCAGAGAGCTGTGTACCCACAAATGCTGTTTTTATCACCTCAATCCTCCTAGACACATTTCTGTGATTCCAGTTACTTTGGAATTTCACGCTAATGCAGCAGCTTATTTTTATTTTTTTCCTAATATTCCTGGCATGCAGGTATACAGCAAGCACTAGTTACCTGGTACCTGAGACATCCCAGATACACATCCTGAAAACAGAAACGTGCAACAGCCACTCATTCTCTCGTACCTGCTGTTCAAGGGGCAAATCCAACAAGCATTGTGTGTTTGTGGCTCTCTGTTGTTTTAATAAATTCCTTTTCATGAGGAGAAAAAAGGATTGTTATTAAATGAGCCACAGTTAAGGGCTCTCCGTCTCTTCCTGATTCCACTATTTCACTTTCTGGGCTGCAGACAGCCAGGAGAGAAATAGAAATCTCCAGCCTGTTTATTCAGTGTCACACAATTCGTTCCCTTCTTGACCAGTTAGGATTCTTCTTGAAAAAATATAAATAGCCACACTAATATTTTGTAAAAGCCATTTTGTATGAATCAGCAGTGATGAGCAGGCAAGCAGGTAATACTTACGAGTGGCTGTGATGTCCTCATTTATTGACTGAACTGTCACTGTAGGTGTTGGTGTCAGAGACAGATTCCCAATATGGTCACCCTTCTCCAGGTAAGATATTGCCCTGTCTAGAGCCAGTAAAGAGTTTATCAAGCAACATGCAGTAGTGCTCAGGGCACAAATTATGAAATATTTCCTATACAGCACCTTAAGTCTAATGCAAAACTGCAGTTTATAAGGTTATTTCAGCAGATGTCTCATACACTCCATACATTATTATAAAATAATAAAAATCACAAATTTTCATGTCCAAACCATTTTTATAACTTGCTTTCCATTCTGGTAGCTCTCTGACTAGATTATCTGTGTACATTCTCTCTGTCTATTAGAGTCACTGCCAATATATTTATCCATCAGTATATAGTTAGATGTGAGATTGTCATCGTAACAGCTGTGTTCCGCCAGACAATTAAAAACTAATTGTGCTTCTTGCCGGCCCCAGTGGAATAGCTCTATTAAAGGGTTCTTTAGAAAATGGAAACAGCTTGTGGGAGCTAAACATTCATTTTGGTGGAGAACAAATTGAGAAAAGAGCAATAAACTGCTGTATATGTGAGACCCTTCAGAATACACAGAAATGTAAAATATTTAGAAATTTTACTGCGTGCAGATTGTGCAAGAGCATGAAGCAAAATCTTTTCTGAACCTTTGTAAAAAAATAGAATTTAATTAAGGTTACAGATTTGTAGCTGCATATGGACAATGTTCTTGGACAGCCTGAACCGGGTAGGGAAATCAAGGGTGAGAGAAGAAACAATACAGCTATTTGCTATCTAATAAACATATATTAAATTCATTTATTCAGATTAAAAAGACAAGTGCTGATTCTGTGCTGTGCTCACTTTCCTTCACCCCTTTTCTACTGTTATAACGCTCTGGTGGGTTGGAGATGGTGTCTTCAGCCTGGTGCCAGATCACTTCAAGCCCCAGTGTCACAGCAGGACACAGCTCCAGCACCAAGAGCTGCAGGACTGCTGTGGATATGTCAGCACTATAAAGCAGCCAGCAGGCTGGGAGGATGGTCTTAGACAATGGACAGAGACAGCTATACTACTACTGGTTTTGAAATGCATTTAGAGAAGATATAGTAGGAGGAAACAAAAAGTAGTATTACATACTGCCCTGGAGTGCAATGTGCAGTGAAGCCTGGACAGCACTAGATAACATCTCCAAATCATGTCTAGACTTGCATTAAAAAGAGTGACTGTTCTGATACATCACTTAAAGTTGAAATTGCAGAGGATCCTCAAGACTGGGAAGAATTTGCATATGAAACAGGTAATACATCTAGTGACAAGAAGTGAGAAAATAGAGCATGCCTTTAAATAGGTTTCTTAAGTTTGTGACTCCATGATAAGATCAGGCTTATGCTGCAGTCCATGGTGTAGATGAATCAATGAGGTACCCCTCCCCACTACTACAGAGACTTTACCCTGTGATTCAGTTTGCTTTATTTTCTCCTCTAAACTGGAGCCCTCAGCTCATTTATCTTGGCTGATAAATTTAGGCTTTGCTCCTGTCTGTGATAGATGGGAAAACCAAAATGAGAACACATGAATAAAATAATAAAATCACCCATGCAAAAGTGCTGCTATTTTTGTTACATTATGAATATAATGCTGATCTTCACAGATCAACATTCACAGTTCTCAAAACATTACAAACAATTTTGAAAACATTCTGGCAGGTCCTTTCAAACATCCTACAGCAAAACATTACAGAAAATCATCATTTACTTTGATGGTTAGGTGAGAGTAAATTATTTTGCAAGTGTTCCCTTTGTATCACAGAACTGGGAGGTGGCTACTCAGTGCAAAGACAGCCTTGACATCTGAATAGACAATTATGCCATTCACAATAAAATACGGGCAGTAGTGCAATTGTTTTGCCCATCTCCTCTCAGGAAAAGGCTATCTGTGTATGAAAGTGAACTAGATTGGTCACAGTCTGTACCAGTATGAAATGCAGTCAATTAACCCCATTGATGCCCTCAGTAAACACAACAGCACAGAACATTCTGTCTTATTCACATCACATCCGTTTATTTTTACTCTCAAAGAATAAATGGAGGTCCCACCACATTTTAGCAATTTGCATTTACATACATGTTCATAACAGGTAATAAAATCTCAAAAGGAAAGTAAATGGCAATTACATAGTGTTATCTTCTATGTACATTGTTTGTAACCCATTTTGGGAATTTCTGTAGCTTGTCATAGCAACACTGTCCTTATCTACTTCTTCTCTACACTCTGGGTCTGACCACAAACTGATGCAGCTCTGCCTGACTCTCCCTGGAAGCCACAGGGGGGCCTTAGCTGGCAGGGCTGATGCCACTCTGGCTGACCTTGCCCCCTGGGAGCCCTGGGCAATGGAAGAAATGCACAGACATTCCTAGTTGGCTCCACATGCACCCTAAATACACAACTACTGTATACTTGGCTGGCCAGCTCAGAAACCACTTTGCTTCTTACACTTAATATCTGTATCCATTCACAACACATAATGAGAAAAGAAAGAATTTGTTGAGTATCCTGTATGGCTCCATAAGAGGCAAGGTCATTGACGGATGGTACCCTAAATTATCAAAACACTTGAAGGAGTAGGTTAAGCTCAGAACACTACATTTCCTAGAAAGCTTAGTGATAATGTCATTGATTGGCCTGGGGGAAAAGGTTGAACAAGGGTATAACACAGAAAGAGTTATACTAAATAGGGTTATACTAAAAGTTGTTTTAGTTTTGTCATGGTTGATAAAACTAAGAGTGAGTGATTTGTGCTCCAGAGACTGGACTCTGTTTTGATTTGAGAAGGATATTTTTGGATAAGCACTTTTCTTTTAGAAGACAGACGTTTGGCTTTTGTGTTTTGGATTTTTTTTTCTTATTAGAAAGGCTTTTTTTTTGCAAGCTGACTCCCTCTGAGACAGCACCCTGCTGCTCATGCCGACAGGATACAAATAGTTTTATACAAATAGTTATGTAACTAGCACACCAGGGCAATTGTTAAGTGTAGAACTGTTTTTATGTGGTTTTGTGTTTTCACCTTCACACAAGTACACCTACTATGTTTGAATTACACTGTCTTCATTTCAAAATATCAAATAATAAATACTGTGTGAATAATGCTCAAGCCACTTGTACTAAATGGAAGTGATGCAGACTGAAAATATCCACCAAGTTCCTACTGCCTCCACAGGACCTAAACCATCACGATTCATTTCAGCTGCCTTTAGATATTAAGTGAATGAGAATTCTGTCTTTGGCACATTTATTGCTTTATGTCATGCTTCATGCAGCAGTAAAGGACCTCGTCTCACTGTTGCTGAGATAACCAAACACATGTACAGTATTTTCAACGCAAAGATGCTTAAGCTCAGTACTTAGCTTTTCGAAATGCTGAGAGTTCCACCTAATGGACATGAATATTACCACAGCTGATATTATGTCTTCTTCAGGCAGTAATTTTGACAAGCCTACACTGAATAAACAGCTTCATCCTTTTTAAGATTAAGATTTTTTAAACAAAACTGCTTAAGTTATATAAAAGGAAAACAAAATGTTATAATGTACTGTACAGAATTAAATGATATTATGGTAAAATTGCATAATGTACTATTAAGCCCTCATTTAGAATATTGTGGTCAGCATGTTTCAAATTGATATTGCTACTCTGGAATCAATCCAAAAAGTAGGCACCAGATGTATGAAAGAAACAAACCAGGCTGAAAGAAACAAACTTTTTAATTTTGAAAAAAAAAAAAGACTACGGAAAGCCCTAATAAAAGTATTCAAAATTCTCAAAAGATTAACAAAGTCAACTTAGCAGACTTCTTTAAACAAATGAAATATGAACCAACTAATTGGAAACTATGTGGAAGTGTATTTAGAACCATAGGACATTTCTTTTCCCAAAGGTTAGATTAAAGGGTTTTGGGAGTATGGAACAAATTACCCAAGCAAGAAACTACTGTACTGAATGAGGTTCTTGGACAGATTCATGATCAATGGATCAAATACCCTCCTCTCATTGTTACTGTTCGTTTGCTCTTATTTCATTACTAAATCATATCAATCATATCTTTAGTTTTCCAGTGGCTTTGCCATTGATTCGTGACAGCTTTTGTCCCATTAGACCTTTATTGTGGGTTTGATCTGGCTGCATCTCCAAGGCCTGTGATCAAGAGGATGATGCATGATATGACAAAACCGCATCGATTCTGACATTTTAGCTAGAAGACAAAGGTGACACTATCTGCGAAAGCAACACAGAACCTGCAGATCAGCTGTAATAAAAGAAAGAGGTAACCAAGCCATATTCTATAATAATATTAATAATAATAAGTAATGAATCTGCAGATACCTTCCTCTAACACAGAGACAGATGAAATCAAAGGGAGTCCTGTGAGCAATGTTCAGTTTTATCCCAAATCTTATGGATTACCATTTTGATTGTGTGGATCAGGAGATACACACTGCATTTAACTTGGATGAATGCTTTTACAGAACTGTAGACCAATAATTAACTGCTCTTAATTACTTGTAGGAAGACAACAGTAAAAATTAAAAGTACTGCATTATTGTCAAAGAAATACTGTAGTCTGCATTGATGCTTTATTTTAAAAAATAAATATTTTACACCATCTTTACCAAAAGCCATACTCAGCTGAGTTGTCTGTCTGCAATATTTGTTTTAGCCCCCTAGTAACAAGATTGTCTCTATTATCTTTGAAATTAGGGAAATTAGGGAGAGGCTTTCTGTTCCTCCACATTTTGAGATAACATCCATAAAACAGACATGTAAATCTTTTTAGCTCTTGCAATCACCTCGCAAAATATAACAACGATGTTGATTATGCAACATATTCTGTGTGTTGTGGACCTACTGTAAAAACATCGAAAGATGTAATATGAAGAATGGCATAGAATGTAGTGTCATAGTGAGTAACTTTCTATAATAGATGTTATACAAGATTAAAAAGAAAAGAGGAAAAACAAAACTTTTCCAGGCTTATGACAGGTCAGGAGCATGACCTTGATAAGAGGTGGAACTATTGTCAACAATCATCTTGAGAGAGACAGCACATCTATTTGAACATATTTAAATTGATTATTTACTTTTAAGACTGACTCTTTTCTCAAATTTCAAACAAATTGTGAATTGCTAGGGTCTTGCACCATGATGTAATTATATATGTGCATTATATTATGTTTAACAGCAGTCAACACACATGCTGGTAGGTTATTTGGCTTCTGTACAAATTGGCCTTGGTGCATGTTTGCATGTTTGTGTCTGTATGTGCCCTGTAATGAACTGGCATCCTGTCCAGGGTGTATCCTGCCTTTCGCCCAATGTTTCCTGGCATTGACCCTGAACTGGACAAGCCATGAAAGCTATGAAAGTGATATGAATTCTGCCACAAGGTGGAGCCTGAACTTAATAAAACTAAGGCATAAGGCATAAAATAAAACTCCCACTGGCAGCATGATCTAAGAAGTCCACAAACCTAGTCCCTGAGAACCCCCATCTAATTGGTGTTTAAACTAAAGTCTTTCAAAATTATGAACACTTGGAAGTTATTGGTTAATTAAACAAGTAATTTTCTAAGTGAAGAAAACTCCCTGAAGTCTGATGAAGAATCTGATTTGTGTACCAAATGATCACTATATTACTCAATTAAAAATTTCTGCCCTTCACTTAATCACAGATACATTTGTACAGGTACTGTATTTAACAATTGCTGAATTAGTGGCTGCCTATAATGTCCAGTGGACTGGTGCTGACCGGGACCGGGGTGAAAGTCTCTTGATCTAGATTCTGATCGGGTCTAGGCTGGTATGAGACTGTCTCTCACACAAGCAACAATATACTCTAGCACCATGGGTCTCAATCCAGTAGTGTGTAGGTTTGATCTGAATATTTTTTTAAATTAATGGCATTATTTACAACTCATACGTAACCCATTTATAAATTAGAATGTACTCCATTGGCAAACACAAGAGAGTTTGAAAACAAGTGAAAGTCATACAGCCCATCTAACTTGTTTGTGTTTCAATAGAACTGCTTTTACAACATGGCTAGGTAGCGTGTTACAGACTCAGAGAACTCTTTTTGCAAAGAAGAAACGCCTTCTTTCCATTTTATATATTTATAATACACTTTCTTACCTAATGTAGCATTAAAATGTCCATGTAGAAACATTTTCATTTTTGAACATCAGTAAGACATGTGAGCTCTACTACATCAGTATTTATTCTGTTAGTGGTGATATTGAGTCTGGAACTATTTCAATTGCAAATCCATCTCTAAACTCTGTATATTCACACACGCAGACAGCAGGGTACATTGTCTTTCTTCTTGTATAAACACCCTACATGTTAATGTTAAAGGAGTCACAAAAGCAAAACTTCAGTGAGATGAAGTCCTTGAAAATGTTTTCAAATTCAAACCATGGGTAAGTTGTGTGATAGAGATTGCATCAATAACAAATACTTTGCTCCTTGGCTGATGGAAAGAAACTGTAAAGCAGGGAAGTCCCACATTAATACTTAAGAGCCACTGCCAAGTAGGTTTTAGAGGCCTTCAGCTTCTTAAGAACAAGAAAAGACTTCAATTTGTAAGTATATAGGTTTAATTCAGCAATTAAGTGTTGAGGTGAAAGGAAGACAAAGAAACCTACTGGCCCATCAGGACCTCCAGGACTGGACACAATACAGTGCCTTGCGAAAGTATTCGGCCCCCTTGAACTTTTCAACCTTTTGCCACATTTCAGGCTTCAAACATAAAGATATAAATGTTTTATTTTATGTGAAGAATCACCAACAAGTGGGACACAATTGTGAAGTGGAACGAAATCTATTGGATTTTTGAAACTTTTTTAACCAATAAAAAAATGAAAAGTGGGGCGTGCAAAATTATTCGGCCCCCTTGCGTTAATACTTTGTAGAGCCACCTTTTGCTGCGATTACAGCTGCAAGTCGCTTGGGGTATGTCTCTATCAGTTTTGCACATCGAGAGACTGAAATTCTTGCCCATTCTTCCTTGCAAAACAGCTCGAGCTCAGTGAGGTTGGATGGAGAGCGTTTGTGAACAGCAGTTTTCAGCTCTTTCCACAGATTCTCGATTGGATTCAGGTCTGGACTTTGACTTGGCCATTCAAACACCTGGATACGTTTATTTGTGAACCATTCCTTTGTAGATTTTGCTGTATGTTTGGGATCATTGTCTTGTTGGAAGATAAATCTCCGTCCCAGTTTCAGGTCTTTTGCAGACTCCAACAGGTTTTCATCCAGAATGGTCCTGTATTTGGCTGCATCCATCTTCCCCTCAATTTTAACCATCTTCCCTGTCCCTGCTGAAGAAAAGCAGGCCCAAACCATGATGCTGCCACCACCATGTTTGACAGTGGGGATGGTGTGTTGAGGGTGATGAGCTGTGTTGCTTTTACGCCAAACATATCGTTTTGCATTGTGGCCAAAAAGTTCGATTTTGGTTTCATCTGACCAGAGCACCTTCTTCCACATGTTTGGGGTGTCTCCCAGGTGGCTTGTGGCAAACTTTAAACGAGACTTTTTATGGATATCTTTGAGAAATGGCTTTCTTCTTGCCACTCTTCCATAAAGGCCAGATTTGTGCAGTGTAAGACTGATTGTTGTCCTATGGACAGACTCTCCCACCTCAGCTGTAGTTCTCTGCAGTTCATCCAGAGTGATCATGGGCCTCTTGGCTGCATCTCTGATCAGTCTTCTCCTTGTCTGAGCTGAAAGTTTAGAGGGACGGCCAGGTCTTGGTAGATTTGCAGTGGTCTGATACTCCTTCCATTTCAAGATGATCGCTTGCACAGTGCTCCTTGGGATGTTTGAAGCTTGGGAAATCTTTTTGTATCCAAATCCGGCTTTAAACTTCTCCACAACAGTATTACGGACCTGCCTGGTGTGTTCCTTGGTCTTCATGATGCTCTCTGCGCTTTCAACAGAACCTGAGACTATCACAGAGCAGGTGCATTTATACAGAGACTTGATTACACACAGGTGGATTCTATTTATCACCATCAGTCATTTAGGACAACATTGGATCATTCAGAGATCCTCGCTGAACTTCTGGAGTGAGTTTGCTGCACTGAAAGTAAAGGGGCCGAATAATTTTGCACGCCCCACTTTTCATTTTTTTATTAGTTAAAAAAGTTTCAAAAATCCAATAGATTTCGTTCCACTTCACAATTGTGTCCCACTTGTTGGTGATTCTTCACATAAAATAAAAAATTTATATCTTTATGTTTGAAGCCTGAAATGTGGCAAAAGGTTGAAAAGTTCAAGGGGGCCGAATACTTTCGCAAGGCACTGTATGTCCTGATACATACTCAGTCCTCATCTGAAATACACATTAGCATAAAAAGTAACATAACTTAAATTATACGTATGGTAATTACCAATTGTTGTTTGTGTCTGAAGTGTTCATGAGCTGTATTGGCTCTATCATGATGAGCATTTACTTCCCTTGAATGTCAATTTGTAGCAAAATACCAGACTGATAGACCACTTCTTTCATTGCTTGTCTAATTAATTTAATCAATCATGTATTTCTAACTAATGTTTCTGGATGTCCTGTTTGATCATTTTAAATCAGTGCAATATGATCAGTGCCTTTCTTGAAACAAAACATTATTGCTTCTCAAGACTGGAAAACCATGAAATTTAATCATCTGTCGGCTCCTTGTCTCAAGGTCTGAATACACGTCTGTAAGTACATTCAGGACTGCACTGATCCTTAGAACAATAGTGTCCGAATCTGTTCCAGGAGGAACAGTGTCATCAAACCTTCAATCTAGCTCAGTTCTTAAAGACCTGCAGTTTGTTAGCTCAATATTGACTTAATTGGGCCAAATAACTTCTCCAAGCTCCTTAATTAAATTAATTCTTCATTGAACCAACAAGTTGCTTTGCAGGAAGTTGCAAGTTTGCAAGTTTTGTTTCTACGCAGTGGTTGGAGATCTAAAGTTACATTCAATAGTTAAAAGGCAACCTCCTACATCTTTACAAACTGGAAACAATCAAAGAGTTCAAATGAATTATTAAGTGCTCAAATATTAAATGCTTAAGTGGAACAAAAACAGGCAGGTATGTGGCTC
Organism: Lepisosteus platostomus; assembly: GCF_059453375.1. Classification (NCBI taxonomy): domain Eukaryota; kingdom Metazoa; phylum Chordata; class Actinopteri; order Semionotiformes; family Lepisosteidae; genus Lepisosteus; species Lepisosteus platostomus. Next base: position 12,667,945 of record NC_142625.1, on the reverse strand, counting down.
CTCAGGACCAGGATTGAGAACCATTGATTTAAGGGGACTTGGAAAACCTACATACACATGAATACTCCAGGACCAGGACTGGACATCCCTGGTCTAGAGTCCACAGGACTCTTCAAAACTGAATCGGATTTCAATAGGTTTTTCCTTAAGAAAGTAAGATGTAACTTCTGTGCTTAACTTTGCTAAATTAACGTTTTGCTAATTATCCTGAAGCAAATCGGCATTTGTTTCCTTAATCCTGCCAATGCCACTGATAGGTATTAGATTTGAACTGAGAGAGTTTTTCAAGGGTGGCACAGTGGCTTGGGGTTAATGAAACCACCTCATAGCCCTGTAGGACAGAGTTCCATTTTGAACTAAATTCTACTTGTGTCCAATTGGATTTCCCTCAGGGGTTCTGGTTTTTTCCCCACAGTCCAAATGTATGCTGTCCAAGGTAATGGGCACTTCTTCATTGACAATCATATATATATATCTATGATGGACTGGCATCTTGCCCTGTGCGTTGTGGGCTGTATGACACACTCTTCTCCAAGGTTAAAGCAGTTATTGTAAATGATTGGCATGGTCTCAGATTAAATATATTGCAAGGTTTTATTGATCAACAGAGAAATGTTAAGTGCTAAAATGAAAACAATAAATAGAAAAATTGAAATGAAGAATATTGCAATTGTCATACTGTACACAGTATCAAAAGCATGAGGAGGACCATTAACCAACAGATGGCTTTCTAGAACTTGACAGGTAACTTTAAAATCCTGTTCGGTCTCAAAGTGATTTGCTGATTGTAGTCCACCAGCTGGTCCACCTAAATTTTGGAGGATGAACGTGGTTTGGTACAATACATGTAGAAGGGTTGTGTGTTTGGAGTTGGACAGTGTACTTTCCACCTGTTACTGTGCATCATTAATCGGCAACTAACCACAGAGAGAGCTGCAGGAAAACAGCAGTTTATTGAATAAAATGAGAACATATTGACTTAGCAGCACCTTAAAGTGGTTATACCTGAAACCAAGGAGAGAAGACAATTGTTAGATGTAATTTAGAAAATACACCATTTAAGGGTTCAAGTAGGCCTAGGCTTACTGAGCTTTGTGGGAATGAAAACCAGGAGAGAGAGAGACAAGTTCATGGGACAAGCTTTGATAAATACAATAAACACATAATATGGTTCTTATCCTAGGCTTATAAAAAAGCAAAGGAGTCTCCCTTTTTTATATTTTATTTGATGATGACAAACATATAAAGAACAATGTACAATATAATCCTGAGGTTTTAATAGAACTGTGAAACATAGAGAATAAAGTGAAAGAAAATCAACAAGTTTCTAGCTTTAGGCCATAAGTGTACAACTTCAGGCCTTGAGGACCAATAACCAGCAGGTTTTTTTATTTTATGTTTCTATGAATCACAGACCTTTGAAAAGTGTTAAATTGGTCCAATTAAGCTGGTAATTAGGTCAGTTAGGTCCTCCAGAACAGAGATTGGATAAAAAAAAACAGGCAGATGCCAGCTAGTCTCCAGGACTGGAGTTCTGCATTCCTCCTTTAAAGCTTTAACAAAGAAATTGTCCTCTAACCATGCTGGCAAGACATTTTTCCAGACTTTTTAGTTTTTCAGTCATTCATATCTTTGTTTTTTATCTTTTCAGAAATGTAACAAAGAGGTTTATTGTAACCGTTGTGAAACATTACTTCAGCTCAAAGCTTCCAAAGACATGCAAGGCAGGACAGCCAACATGTAGGGGTCTAGATACGGAATGGGATGTGCTTTTCTGTGCTCCCACTTGCTGTGTGGAGAATGCTCTGAGTTCTCAGATTTGGAAAGTTTTGTTATCTTAAAGTTCGAATTTAAACTGTTTCATATAACAATTTGTAGACCAGGAGTGCTCGACTCCAGTCTTGGGGGGCCACAGTGTCAGCAAACTGTCCAGAAACAGGGTTTAAATCCCTCCAGTGTGTTGTGTGTATTGTATTATGTATTTACCTTGTAATTTGCACTTTGTGTATCCTGTCTACAATGTTTATGTCAGTGTCCTGTCTGTCCTGCCTGTATTTGCACCATGGACCAGGAGGAACGATATTTCGTCCCACTGTATACTTTTATATGGCTGTAATAACAAATAAATGTGAACTTGAACTTGAAACTTGTATTGCAACTAAATATTGACCTAACTGGGGAAGTTTGTTAGCCTTTTCCAGTTCTTCAGGTGCTGCTGACTTAAGAAAAAACAACTTTAAAACGTGTTGGATTGTAGCCCTCCAAGACTGAAGTTGAGCTCCCCTGCACTAAAGGGAGAAACACACTCAAACGTGTTCATCAACAAAAACCTTTGGCATTTACAAATTATCAGATGCACCCAGATCTGCCATTTTATATTGCTCAGTAAAAGGGTCACACAAGCACAGATATTAAGAATTGAAACCTCAATCCTGAAGTCCCTGAAAGCAAAATCCAAACAGGAAATGAATCAAGAACAAATATTAATATACAGTTTTGCCACTATGTCCAACAAGTACCAGAACTGGTGTTCAAAAAGACCATTTTCAAGCTGGGACTGGAAAATGAGAAGATATGATCTATTGAAGTTAATTCTTTAAGGTTTCTAAATCATCAGACCACCCACCAAGCTTATTTTCCTTCTCTGGGTATACAATACATATGCTTTTGAATGAATTGATTGCATTCTCAGCACTGTGAGCTAGGATATGACCAAAGTCCAATTCAAATTACAGTAATAAATATCAGAAAATTGTATTAAAAACAAAGGAGAAAAAAGAAACCATGATTAAATAAGGAAATCCTGTATCTCTTATGGTGCCTTTTTAAGTCCACCGGTTATTTAGGATCCAGATCACACCTAGAGCAAACACATGCCAAAGGTCCATCCAAGGTCCAAGGAAGATTGTCCATTTTGTCTTAAAGACAATAATACCAAAGCTTGGGCCAAGACAGACCAGTGCCTGCTTTGTTTCCTTCCATTTCCTGAAACCCTTCAAAAAATGTATACCTATATACCTTAGGAATATTTTTTCAGTCCAAAGTGAGATATGTTGTGAATCACACCCGAGCAAATTCAGAAAGATGTCTTTTATCAAAGAGGACGGAAAACGCGGGAGCTGAACAGGCCGTCCTCTCTGGAGTTTTTAACGGACATCCCATTGTTAATGGCTTAGCAGAATGCCGTCCTCAGATGGCTTTAGTGTCCGTTGGTTTCTCCGCCAGAAACGGAGGCCGGTGTCGAGGACCTTGAAGTGATGCTCGACACCTTCTCGGGGGCAGGGCTGGGCACGCCGGCGCCCTCCGCGGTTTTGCCAGCGCCCCTGGTGGCTGCAGCAGAGAGGGGTTTGGGCTGTGCCTGAAGTCCGGGGCTGCAGATCAGGTGGTGCCTCTCCCAGTCTTTGTGTTGGCAGAAGGAGCCGCAGTAGCGGGCAGCGTTGCACCCACTGCAGGTCTCGCTGGCCTTGCGCCCGCAGTTCCAGCAGCTCTGGAAGAGCAAGGTTAGCAGAATTCATCACAGATTTCCTCCCCAGGGTCTCTGCAGCAGCAGGACTAATCCTAGAGCTATGCCGCCGAAACGGAAGATTACAGTGCAGACAGCTGCTCTGCTCTACTGGCTGCCTCCTTTCCTTTCCATCTGCCAGAAACTCTGCCTGTTGAAGGGGCTCCTAAACCTCAGACTGCACAGTCCCAGTATCTGCTAGTTGTCAGTCCTACTGTGCCCTGTTGCATAACTGAACTGAGGTCATCAGTACTATCTTGCACAAACTGTGATAACTGCCACACGTGCTGCAATCAGACTGTGAATAACACCTTATCACTGAACCATAACTGAAAGTATCTGAAGCACGAGCAGATCTTAATGTGCAATTCACACATTAATAATTTGTTTCTTTTTTCTAAGAGATACATGCTTAAAGGGAAACAGCGGCAGTTGCACACCACATTGAATAATATACCACTGAAATGAATGCTGCTTAGAGTATACTGAGAGGGGCACCCCTAGCCCAGCAGATAATCACTTAGCCATGTGGGTTCACAAAAGCCAACAGACCAATAATTGGCTAATTTCACCAGTGGCTTTAAAAGCACATCCCTTCCAAAACATCCTGATCCATACTTTACAGACAGTTCTAATCACAAAACAGGCGTGTTGCCAATCACCGATAAAAAAACGTTTTCACTTGGATCTGTTTCTATCCTGGACATAGGCAATTTGGAGCATAATGATCAAATCTGAATTTGAATTTGTGCTCAGTTCCTGTTGACAAGCAATGTTTTGCATACTCTAGGATTTTAGGCCTGACCTTGGTCCCTTCTCCAATGTAGAGTATGTAAAATTTCAGTGCAGTTTCTTTAATCAGCTTTCAAGTGTTTTTATCGCTCTTTACCTCACTTGAGTCTTCCTGCTTATTGACGACCTGGATGACGTCTTCAGTGGCCTGTCGCTTGGCATCAGCAAGTGTCTTCTCCATCTTGGCTCGCTCTGCTGTGATCATCTCGAAGGCCTTCTGCTCAGCCTCCGCCACTGCCTTCTGCACCTCATCCATCGCCTGCCGCTTCACCTCATTAACTGCCTCCTCTGCAAGGGTCACAGGAATCAACACATCCCCTCCCTTTTTCTGTTGTTTCCTAGCTCTTGCCTTAAATAACACAGAGCTGTAAAACGCATTGAACCCAGTACAGAAGGAAGTGCCAGAGCCCATTACTGATTTGGCAACACTGATAAGTATACTTGAGCAACCAAGTCACAATAATGGATTGCTTCAGTCAATACTGAAGCATGATGTGTTGCAGAGAAGATGGTCTAATTAAAATTGACTAAAATGGGTGTCACTCAAGGCAGTTTCTAGTCTATTGGATATTCAAGAGGTTCTATTAATGTAAAGACTGCATACTGCTCAGTTTGATCAGACTTTTATCTTGATGGAAAAAACGAAGGGGGGAAAGGGCCCTCTAGTTTGATGTTGTTTTATTATTGTTTCAACCCCCCAATTTGGAATAGTCAATTACATTTTTTTACATCTCTGATGTGCTTACTTGATCCTCTTGTCTTTTAACATATCACAGGTAACACGGGCCCTCTGTCTGATGATCGGTACTGCCTGGAGGAGAAGTGTGTCCCTCACTGACACACAGCACGTCTGCAAGCACCTGAGAGGCCGCAGGGGCTCTGGTATCACTGAGAGCCAACCATTCACCTACCAGCAGTTGTGAACAGGATTCCCCAAGTGGGACATTTGGCTGTTGCAGTTGCAGTCAGCTAGTGACATGAACCAGACTCAAACCTACAGGCTCCAGGGTGTTTGGGCAAGTGCCTTTACCAGCCGTCCCACTCAGGCAGCTGCTAGAATATTGTTATTGAGTTGCTCAGAGTCCACTTAACCGAGGGCCTGTAAGCTTCACCAGCCACAATCTCAGGTGCTTCCCAATACACAAGGCTGAATTTGCGGTTTTTGTCGGATTACATTGTCATTTAGCATGCAAAACAGGCTTGTCCACTGGGGCTTCTCATGCCCAGTGTTATTGTTTCTCTGTTATGGTTCTCCGCACTTAGCTTTGCCTAGTCTTTTCAGAAGTGAAATGTGCTGGGGTGCTTTATTTGCCTGGTAAATGACATTTTCAAATGCTACACATTTTCAGGAGTGAAATTATGCCAGAGAAAGAGGAGATGTAGCAAAGTGAACATTAAAAAAAATAGCAATATATTAATTAACATCTGATCCTGTATGTACCTACAATGGGTCTACATGCACGTCTCCGACAGCTTAATGTTCTTACCAGCCTTTCTCCAGATCTCATCCGCTACGTAACCTGGTCGGGATGTGAAGTCACGCTGAGGTTCTGTGGACAGGTAAGATCGGTTTTAAAACACAACAAAATCAATCCATAACAAAATCAAAATTAAAAGAGGAGGATTTCTGGGTAAAGGTGACTTTGAATTTAGAGGCTTCTGCACAGAGTTCTTACATGACAAACAAGACTTCTGTCTGTAATTGAATCCTGTACACTGTTGCCTGTTGTTATACAGCTCACAGAGGGACACAACAGTTAAGGTCGGCCACTATTAAAACACTCCACAATGTCAGAAACCTCCTGGATTTTTTAAAGTAAAGTCCTTTTAGAACACATACAGTATCATTTAACAGGCTTTAATGTTGTTTGCAGTTCTTTATGCAAAACTGAAGTGGGCAGATTTTATTTTCTACATATATGTGAAGTCCAGCAGAGGGCAGCCTTTTAAAACAAATATCTGACTTATAAACGTCAAATACCAATGGGATATTAATACTTAAGGCAAAACCTTTTTTTATTTGTCAATGCTTGGATTTTAGTACCGATTTTAAGGACCAAAGGCAAACAAGACTGTATGTTAAATCGCACATGTGATTAGCTCAGGTGCTCAACATAGGAAAGTTACTCCAGGTCATTTAATTCACAGGCCTTTCACCTATCGAATGCTTCATCTTAACAGCCTTTATTTTTGAGCTGTTAGTGAATTAAAAATAGTTTTGACATTTATAAGCCTTTTCCACACATGCAAAATCACAGACTTTGAGGCAGAATCCATTTCTCTCAGCAGACAGACACTCCAAAAGAATAAATTACTCCTGCCAGCGTTAGTTGTTCAAAATGGAAAATGACTGGAAAATGGAAAATTACCTGCAGTTTCCTGAAGCGGTTTAACTGTATATAATTAAAGCAGCACTCTTGTGACTGTGGCAAAATACTTTTTCAATCCGTGAGAAGCTCTGTGCGAGAGCCCCACACACTCTCTTTCTGGGGCAACTGCTGAGGTCTGGAGCACTCACCGCTGTTTAGGCCCTCCCCAGCACGGGGGCTGTGAGCTTTGGAGAAGGGCTGCCCACTCTTCCTGGCCTCCTCATGCTCGCTGGAGCGCCTCCTCCAGTAGTTCAGCTCCTCGCGGTCAGACTCCTGGCAGCGGCGCAGCACTGAGATGGAGCGCCGCGTCTTCTCCACCATGTCAACGATGCAGTTCAGCACCTGTGCGGCACACACATGGAGAGCAGGGGTCACACACAGAGACAAGGGTCTAATATTAGAAATGAAAGCACTAGCAAGATTGCAGGGGATTTCCCTGGCTTTGTATTATGCATGACAAGGGACTGAAAGTCATAAAAAGGAAATTCAGTGCAGGACTAGGGGACTAGTGACTAGGGGACTGAAAACAGGGGACAGAAATAATGGGCATATCAGACAAAAGAGCTGAGATACATCGGCCAGTAGGGTTACCATATTTGAACATCAAAAAAAGAGGGCACCCAGAACAACTTTCCTATTGCTAGGGGGTCAGGATGGAGAGGGTTTTCAAAATATCCAACGTTTTTGTATGTTCATTCGTAAAATAATTGTGATGATATTTAACTGTGTGAAATGCATAAGTCCCCTCTGCTGCAATAACAGCATCCTCTGTTTTGCCGCCAGATTTTACAAAATAATCTCTTAATTTGGTTGACGAACTCTCTCCTCGAATTGCCCTTTTGTGTTTGTCAAAATAAGCTTGCAAGTCAAGTACACCTTTATTTGCCACGGAGACAAAAGTACCAGGCTTACACACCAAACATTCAGCTTCCCAGTCTTTTCTGCCACTTCAAAAACACGGATATTTATTTTTAGTTCTGCTGTGAATTTACACTTTTGCTTTGGTATTGTGTTTGATGGTAGGAAAACAAGAAACAAAAGAGGGAGCCTTTTGAGGGAATGCTTCTGCACTGCGCAGACTGAGTAAGACACTGATATTGGCACCCGATTTCACTCTTTCATGACATAATAATACATGCACAGGATGAAAACTAAACGAGGACGTAGGTCGCGAAGCGAACTAGAGAAGTTAATAAATTATCTCGCTCTATTTCTAACCTACTCATCTACTGTCTTTAAAACTTTTGTTTATAATTCTTCATGGTGTTAATAAAGCAGTCAAAATCCCAGACATTTCTGGATATTTGAAAATTCCCCCCGGACGGGGATATAAGGATCAAAATAGAGGACGTCTGGTCAAATCAGGATGTATGGTAACCCTATTGGCCACTGACACTAGCTCTGCTGCTGAACCTGACACAGACTGCTAGTGTTAGCAAGTGTTGGAAAACGGCTCAAGGCGGTACGATCCAAATGATCTAAGTGCTCAGGGCTGTTTATATTATATGTGTGTGTGAGTGCGTGCTCACGCTCATGTTTGTCATTGAGATTTTCTGGGGTTCCTATGAGAAGATGACTTGTAGGTGGTACTTGGATGCTTTGGTTTGATCAGGGGTGGGTCTTGGTCGAAAAAGTTTGAGAGAACCACTGTGTTAAAGAATTGTGAAACTGAATGCCTTCTATTTTGTTTTACCTGAAACAAGAGCAAAAGTATCAATGGACAAACAAAATGCAGTGAAGAATACTATCCTGAGGACTTGGTTAGAACCTGCTATTTCTTTTTCTTGTGTTTAGTTAGGATCTTTACATGATCTTTACAGGTCCACGTCTCATTGCACTCAGTCCATCAGTACATTGGTTGGTGCCTTGGGTCACTGCTTTTGATAAAGCAGCACAAATGATGTGATGTCTTGTGTTCCTTGTCCAAATATACTTTTCTCCTCTTTTTTTTTCCTTTCTCCTTTGCTTTTTGACTAAGTACTGTACTGAGAATAATGTAATACACATTGTGTTATCTCTGGAAGATGTCTACCTGGTCTGTTTTGTTCTAGAATTTCTTCTGTGTTTCCTGCCTTGTGGGGTTGGGGTTAAAATAAAAATAACAATTAAAAATACTTCCATAATATGAAAGAAGTTGATCAGCATTTGAACAGAATACTTGCACCTCAGGTGTATTTACAATTCACTTATATTAACATAAACATTGATTAATTTAACCCCAAATGACTGCTTTTGTCAGAAGTATAACAAAGGCAGAACCAATGCCTTTTAACAGAGAGATCCCAGTGGGTGTTTTCTGAAGGCCTATTAAAACAGTGCTGTGATCTAAGCAGGCTCCTCTGTACTAGAGCTGCTGAGCCTTGAGATGAACTGTACAGTGCCAAAGACAGCTAATATTTTCATTCCATCTGGCTATGAATTATGCAGCATTAGATGAGGCCAGATCAATCTGAAAATGAAGAGGGCACATTTGAAGTCACTGAATGTCCTATTCTGTCTTTTTTAAAGGGCTAATCTTCCTTCTGCTGACAGCTAATACTGCAGTTTTAAACCTCTGACATTTATGAAGAATAGACCACTAAACCTAAACACGCACCATTGCGCCATACACAGAAATCCCATGCGTGTCTTATGGCATTAACTTTTTCGTCTTTCAAGGTGCACACTGAAAACAAATACACCAAGCAGGAAAGATGTGGGAATATTGAAAACTGTCTTTACAACAAAAACAATGTTCATTAAGAGTTTTAGTTATGTGTTGTGCTGCATGGTCCGTCTTGCCCTGGGTCAACAGTTCAACAGTTCAGGTCTTACATGATCCAAGTGGCGCCACTCGTCTGCCCACTCCCTGTCCGTTAGCCTGTGGTCCACTGGCTCCTCACGGTAGCCCCCATTGGCGCCTGACAGCAAATACAGAAAAAATAATCAGACAAAATAGTTCCCTTCAGAGGCTGGTTGTTACTGAAATCAATGCAACACAAAAAAAAACGGCTTTGTCTTGCCCTTTTATCACGAATACAAACTCAATTCAATCATAAATAATTAACTAAAACTGTGGCCAGAATTGGTTACAAGCAGTCTAATTGATAATGTCGGAGGTGTGGGGGCATTAGAAGCAAAATTTGCCTAAATTTATTTTTTTCCCTTAAAGAAGGTTCTATGTTTCAGTTGTGTGAACTAAATATCTAAAGATTGCTGTATAATTGTAATATGTACACATACATATTGCTGTCTGAATTACTATAAAAAGACAAACTGAAATAATTAAATACTTTTTTAAAAACCTGAGCTTATACAAGGTTTTTCTTTTATCTTTTTCCTCAAGTCTAAAAACAGTACAAGCAGTTGCCAGCTACAGACTGGCTACACCCCGGTGGGGGCTCATTAGTGTCGAGCAGTCAGGCATGGAATATACTCTTTTAGGATTTTATTCCTTAAACCAGAGCACAGTGTTGACATGACTGCACTTTACTGAGGCTACCGAAATAGACAAAACAAACACCTTCTTTGCAATTGTTTTGATATACGTGTGTATATACTGTATATAAATGCATATTTTCATTCTGAAATTGGGCTTCCTGGTTTGATTTCATTTTGAAAAGCAGTACTGATTGTTATTTTTACTGCCTATGTGCATATTTTTTTTATTTGGAACAGCTCTAAACTAAACCACTTAGTAGAACTGTAAATCTGGATCCCAGCCTTCGAGAACAAACCCTGGCAGTGTTGCCCTGCCACACTGGTGGCAGTGTGCTGTGGAATGCCCCTCACGGCGTAACGCATCTCAATCAGGAGCCCCCACACACGGCGCAGCTCTGAGAACAGCGCGCCTGATGAAAAGCAGACACTGACGGCAGTGCAGAGCGTGCTGGACGATGAACATCTGGAACTCAGCTGTCAACATTCCCTTCCAACTTTGAAAGAGCCCTCAGAGGCCCGGAGCATTCAGGGAGCCATTCCGGCTGAGCTATGTGAGCCACTTCTAAACAGCCCGGGCTCATAACTGGATCTGACACCCCACAGCAAAAGAAGCCTCGCATAAAAAACAACACCCGGAGCAAGAGCAGATCCCTCGCGTTCATCATAGCTTTGAGCTTGCAAACATGCAACTCTGCCACAGGAAAGTGGTTTTGATTATAAAGTTGAACAAATGTCCAACTGACATTATGGGCATGTGCTTCTCCACAGTTTAATAATCTCCACAGCTCTTGAATAATCTTCTCTGGCACTTTCAGAACGCGAACGGCCTGTAATTTGCGATTTTACCACAGCCCTTTCCAAAATAACTCCTGAGGCCGTTTGTGTTCACAGAAAGATTTAAGGATAAACCTAAGAGAACTTCAGATGTTCTGTTGAAACACTAGAGGGCACAAGTTGAGCAAAATACCTCTGCTTGGCAAAATAACTAATCTGGCAAAAAAAAATCTAGAATGTTTGTTTTCCGTGTTTCTAACCAACTAGATTCTTTGGCACCGGATTTCATATTGAAGAGTTTGTTACTACAGGTCGCATGTGTCTTACAGTGAAAAAACAGAACTGCTGAAGTGGACAGCTTACACCACACTAGATCCTTCTTGAAAGTTATGCCGAGCTCTTACCCAGGTGGCGGGGCCTGTCCTTCAGGTCCCTGAGCTCCAGGAGGCGCTGTGGCTCGCGGTATAGATGTGGCACGGCAATGTCCTCCAGAGCATAGTGTTGCAGGGGCGGAGGGGTGGGGTGCAGCTGTCCGTTGAGAGGGAGGGGCAGCGGCAGGGAGGGGCTGTGGCGAGGGGCGGGGCTGATTGTGCAGATGCGTTTGGCTGGAGGCTCCAGGGGGGCGGGGGCTCGCTCATGAAAGCCGTTCTCCTTGCCCCTGTCAGAGCAAACACACGTGCACATACATGTATAAGAGCTGAAAAAATGACAGAAAAGGGGAGGCCATTCCTAGCGATCCAAGCTCATTGGGTTGCTAGCATAAATCTGAAAAAGTCACTTCTGGAAAGAAATTAAGTTATTGGCTTCAAAAACACAGCCTGCTTGTTTTATAGTCCCACAATCCTTTGTTTGCCGTGTCTGAAGCCACAAAGGATTTGAACCCACAGGCCTCTGAACAGGATTCCAGAGCCCTAACTGCTACATAACAGAGTCGACCTTTTCCAGACCCCACCGCCACTGCATAAAGCAGCAATTCCTTATTTTCAACTTTAATCCTTTGGTCTGTGTGTCGTTATTGGTTTTGAGGAAGTCCAGTGGGTTAACTCTGTCAATGTTAATGGATTCTGAGGATTTTAAATACTTGAATCAGGTCTCCTCTATATAGAACAGCCTGCTAACTATGGTTCAGATATCCAGTCTGTTGACCTGAGAGGGTCAAATGTTTGCTATATGCGTGACAAGCTTTAGAAACAGCTTGCTGGCTATTGCTCACTCTTCAATATTTAGCTAATTTCTTACGTTGGAGGTTGAATCAAGCATCAGACAAGCCGAGAAAGCCAGTAGGTCACACTGACCAACAACAGCCTCACAAAACATCTGTATTACTAAGCGCAATGAGTTTGGATTACTTAGGAAAGTAATAAAAAGGACGTGACTCACAGAAACACTTCTCTAAGCACTGTGGGAGTCTGACAAGCAGCAGCTGAGATGCGGAGCGTGGAGTGAGGGAAGGCGTGCTGCAGGCTCACCTGTCAGGGCTGTGCCTCTTGCCGCTCTCGCTGGTCTCCAGCAGCAGCTCGGAGGAGTCGGGCGGCGACGCCAGGGTTGTGCTCAGCAGGAGGTGCTCGTGCTGGGAGAGGTACTGGGCTGGCGTCTGCTTGGCGGCACGAGCACAATGCAAGAGCTCCCTCTGCAGCAAGGGCAGGTTAGCCTGCGGGGGGCAAACACAGCAGGTGACGCGCTGAAGAGCAGGAGAGTGACGGTGAGGAAAACATGCGAGCTGTCTTCCTCGAGGCACCAGTAAATGGCACTGCATTGAGGATACCGCAGCTTCAATCACATGAACAACACGACAAATTGATGTGCTGCCAGGGTCTTGAATCATTTCTAATTTCATCTTTTGATCTTGGAGATGGAAACATTGGAAAGAAGGTGTAAAGGTCAAAGAAAAAGTCAATTGTATTTTCTATGTCTTCCCTGAACAAAAAGTTTGAAAGCACATGGAAAAGGAAAAAAACCTTCAATTCATTATATGACATATAGATGGTTTTGTCCAGAATTTTGATGTACAGCAGGGCCAGGCACGTGGATACGGGCCCTCCTGGGGTAATGAGAACCAGGCCCTGGTGTGCATAATTACACCCACTTCCTCATACTCCGGTTTAGGCCTCCGCGCATATGTTGTCTGTCATTTAGCCGTCTTCCGCAGGCGGAAACAAGATTTAAGGCGCCCTCAGAGCTGAATGCCTGCATTAATGCGATATGGAGCCCATATGGTGCTCTGAGCTTATAAAAGGAAAAAAAATGTTTTATAGTCATGTTTCACACTTCCGAGCACTCCAACCGAACCGCTGAGGGAAAACCTTGCTTCAGACTCAGAATAAATAATGGACAGAAAGAGGTGAAGAGTATCTTTTGACCTCTGCCTTTGTTCGCTCCTTGACCAAGTGGATTATAACTATATCTTTTTGTTTGAAAATTACTTTTTAATTACTGATTTTTTAAAAAAAAGCTTCAGAACACACCTCTGACATGAAGAGGCCTTTCATGACTGCAAAAAATATTTGTTATCTAAGTAAATTGAAAGACAGGGGGATTTTCATGATGCAAACAGTGGTATAAAGCCTCAGAAAGAATGTTCTTGTTCTTCAGTTTACCCCTTCATCGGCTATACAGAGTAAACATCTTTGAAATTTTAAATCACAGAAGCATCTCACAAATTCAAGGTCATTCCTATGTCATCCCTAAAATGTTTAGCTATTGTTAAGACCACATCCATATTTGGGATCCAGAACTATTATTGCAATGAGACATATTTTATAAGATGGGTTGTTGCAAGTGAAAAATCATTATTATTGCTATTGTTGAACTCGGTGTAATAGGCCTTTAATGAAATAAATGCTTTACAACATACAGGTGAGGCACAGTGTATTGCATTTGGAGAAAAAATAGCAGGAACAGTGAAACTGATACCCCATAAAAATCTGGTTCACCTTTAAAGAAGAATTTTCCACACAATTTAACTTTCAACAAGCTTATTATAAACTGACAAATGCTTAATCCTGCAGGGCACACTTGCTAAATTCAGAAGTGCCACACAGCCCTGTGAGTCACACAGGGACAGGAAGTTTTGGGGCTTTGGATATGATGTAAGAGGTTCCCCAAGTGATCGAGGAGGTACCTTTAAAAAAGGAATCACGAACGGCCGCAGGGGGAAGTTTGTCGCCTCTTGGAGCCTGGAGTGGAATTCTTCAATTGTGACCGTGGAATTCTGCAGAGGAATTATCCCACAGGCAACAAAATGGTTAAAAATTAAACACCACCTGACCACCTTAATTTACAACCCATATGATGAATGAGAAACTTTGCAGACCCCCCCATGACTAAAAATTACATCATGAGAACAATAAGAAAACAGATGTACTCCAGCCTCAAATGAATTCTGACTGTGCCATTACGGGCTACTGCACTGCTGTTGTCCACAGACACAAATCCTGTACTGTGTTCGTGTTGGATTATATTGTATTGTTTCACCCACTACATAAACTCTCATGTTCCCTTTTGTAAATTATGAAACTTTCTGCGTTAAATTGTACTTTTAAATTTCTAAAGTATTTTCCTGAATCGAAGTCTAATAACAAAGGCACCGGATATATACATGCTTCCTCATTACAGTCTGAACAGCGGCCACACTCACCACCAGAGCAAGCACCAGGCTGCGGACACTTTCTCCGATTTCGGGGGAGATGTCGTTACCAAACTGCTGCAGCGTGGTCAAGAAGCGTTTCAGCTTGCTGAGCTGCCGGGCTCCACACGTGGCTGGGAGCTGCTGATTGGCCAGAGAGGAGGAAGAGGAGGACGAGGGCCCGTTGCTGAAGCGCTGAGGCGGGGAGGGCACACCGTTCAGAGTGGGCGGAGAGTGGCTGATCCCATTGGTCACTAGCAAACATGGGTAGAAAGGCGCATGACATGGAAGGCCTGGGAGTGTCCAGCGAGGACACATTTACACTCTTTTGCATGTCAGTACTTGAGAGGATCTCCCACTGACTCTCATTGACCCATTTTCAATAACAGCTTATTTCAATACAGGATCAGTGAGCCAGAGCCTAACCTGGCAGATAATGGGCACAAGGCAGGATGCAGCTGGATGGGATGCGCATCACAGTGCACACAGATGGGGAACAATGTCAAATACATGCCAAATGCCAAATTATCCTAGACAGTGTGACTATGGTGAGAGAGAGGAGGCCAGAACACCCAGAGAAAACCCACGTGGCCACAGGTGGAACATGCAAACTCCACCTAGGAGGTGCCCCAAGCTTTAACTGAACTCAGGACCAACTAATATTAACTGACAATAATAATAAAACAAAATTTGGGGTCACTTTTAATTTTTAAAGAAGACACCATTTCATTTCATACTGTCCATGAGAAGACTTTCTTAAACTTTGGTCCTGGAATATATATATAATTATAATAATTAATAATTAATAATTGCTTACACTTATATAGCGCTTTTCTGGACACTCCACTCAAAGCGCTTTACAGGTAATGGGGACTCCCCTCCACCACCACCAATGTGCAGCATCCACCTGGATGATGCGACGGCAGCCATAGTGCGCCAGAACGCTCACCACACATCAGCTATCAGTGGGGAGGAGAGCAGAGTAATGTAGCCAATTCATAGAGGGGGATTATTAGGAGGCCATGATTAGTAAGGGCCAATTGGAAATTTGGCCAGGACACCGGGGTACACCCCTACTCTTTTCGAGAAGAGCCCTGGGATTTTTAATGACCACAGAGAGTCAGGACCTCGGTTTTACGTCTCATCCGAAGGACGGCGCCTGTTTACAGTATAGTGTCCCCATCACTATACTGGGGCATTAGGACCCACATGGACCACAGGGTGAGCGCCCCCTGCTGGCCCCACTAACACCTCTTCCAGCAGCAACCTTAGTTTTTCCCAGGAGGTCTCCCATCCAGGTACTGACCAGGCTCACACCTGCTTAGCTTCAGTGGGTTGCCAGTTGTGAGTTGCAGGGTGATATGGCTGCTTGTATATAGGTATATATAGGTATAGCAATAACTACACTTACAAGTTCAGTTTGGGGAATATTCATCACCAGACTGCTGTAATGTAACAGAAACCCTCCACCTTGTGAATTGTTCCTCGTCTTACACAGTACACCTGCTATGTAGAAATGGGAACTTGCCTTCAAAACAATGTGTATTGTCCATCATAGATAAATTTACCTTCCAGGATAAATATGACCTGATCGAAAAAGGAGGATTTTCCATGCTCCATATTCACTTTGTGAGGATCTGAGTGTTTTCCCAATGTTACCAGGGGCATTTAGAAAACATTTCTTCCGACAGATGTGTCAGTGCTGAAGAATGTGCCTCTGTGCTCATTCACGGGGTTTCAGGAGGGTAAACCTAAATGACCTCAGCTGAAGCAGAAAAGTACTCAAAGGCCTTAGATAAAACAAAACAGCAGCTCTATACAGTTATAACCACTGGCATTACAAACAGGAGGGAACTGCAGGCTGATAACAGACGACTCACGTGTGGTGGAGGAGAAGGAGGCTGGCCGGGGCCCGCTGGGGTTGACCGGTGGCAGGGGTGGCATGGCAGAGGGAGCGGACCTAGAGTGAATCTTGACCTCCACAGGGGAGCCGGGCATGGCAGGGGGCTTCTTCTCTCCACTGTCTGAAAAGAGGATGAAAGGGACCTTTAAAAAACTGTCTGTGGACAGGAAACTACAGCAACCAGAACACGGGGTGCTGTCAACTTCAGGTCCACAACTAAAACAGCACCAGCCAGTTAGTTAGAATCAGTACCTCAGAGAGGTTCATGTCTTTAAAAAAAAAGAGGTTTGAAGTAATGGAAAATTTAAGTTTGGTCATTAACACAAAGTTCAATACTAAGACTGGCCTCTTGGCCATACACTAGATGCTGGAAACACTTTCATATACAGACACCTTTGTCAGGAAGGCAAACGCACTTTTACTCTGACTAAAGATAAAACACAGTAACACCTGAGTACTATCTGAGTACAATAGTAGCTTCAGGAAAAACAGGGGACTTTAAATCACATTAAGATGGATAATTGGGCCTAAATCCTGAAAAAGACTTAGTCAGAAATCCTCTTGAGGACAGGACTCACACAGGGCTCAGCCACAAGAAATCTGTGTGACATTCATATAAGTGACTGATTCTCTGAGATTTCCAGAATATAATTCCCTAAAAAAATATGAACAAAACCTCTGTTTTTTAAACGAAGCTTGTTCTCTGAATTAGCCAGATGTCATCCAGCCCTTGAGCTGCAATGCGATTTATTGGTGAAGTGCTAATGAAAAAGCTCATTGTGATGAGAATAATGTTCTGCTATTGAGAATTAGGGAGGAAGATTTCTGTATTTCACGGTTACCAACAGGACCTCAGAACTATTGAGGGTTTAATATGTACTCCCAGAACACACTGGCTCAGACATGAACACCAAATGCTGGAAAGGAAAACAAAAAAAACTTTAACAGGATTAGTCTTTTATTGCCCATGAGAAACTGAAAGCTCCTGAAGACTGGTGTCTCCTATCTAGAGCAATGCCAGCTGGTCACAGTGCTGTAATATATAGAAAAGAAACACCTGGCCAGTTATTAGAATAATAATTTGCATCCATGTAGGACTTTTCTTCTCAAAGGATCTCAGAGTGCTTTACATATAGGAGGGGACCCACATCATTCACTGTTGAAGTGCAGCCCCCACCTAGGTGAGGCGTAGGACACTCATATTATGCGCTCGGTACACTTAATAATTAGATACATAGTGAAAAAACCTCCCAAGTTATAAAGTAAAAGCATGATCTTCAGCTTAGCTGCATGGCACAGGAGGGGAGGGGTATCAATGCCTGGCTGAGGTGACTGACACTTTGAGCTGAAGAACAGCTGCAAGACTCTAAATTTTAGATTCATCACCACGACGAAATGGGATGAAAAACAAGAAGCAAAAGGAAGTCTTCACCCTTTTGCAGGTTTTTTTTTGCAGATCCTAATCAAATGCTTTTCATCGAGACAGTTCTTCTCCCCAGATATATCCTCCTCCCAAAGACCAGTCTGAGTAATTCTGCAATTAAACAGATCATGCGGTCTCAGGTTGTATTCCCTGTAACACCTTACTGCCCAGTTTCACAAAGGACCTCCTTGTGTTATCCTAAGCTTAATAAGGTTCCCCACAATCTTTTACATGTGTAGCTCCATGTAAAAGAGAGCTCTGTGCCACCTGTTTTCAAACATGGTTGCTCACAGGTATTTCCTGTTTCATAACCTCACTCCCCACAGGCAGCTGGGAATTCTGCAAGGCCAGAAGTCTAACTGGAGAATTCAGCTTCCAATAAGTAAATATCAACTTCTGTATAATGTGCTGTCCCACTGAACCCTGTAGCAATGAACTGTATTTGTTACCTGCTTGTAAAACCTGCTGCAAATTAGATCTACATCTCTATTCCTTAAAGAGTGTGCTGAAGGATTTCCTCTACCTACCAAGACTTTCACTTACAAACTTTAAAATTCTTCAACTCAAAGCTGTGGCAAGGAGCAGAAAACACTATGCTTTAAAAGACACATGATTACCATGGCCACAATGAAATCCAGTCACCTTCTACCAAAAACAAATGTATTTCTCCAAAGACAAGGTGGCCATTTTCTGCAAAAACAGAGAACAAAAACTGATTGCCAGTTTATCTTTCAGAAGAGAACAGCATATCCTCTTTATACAAGTTCTGAACACCTGTCTGGTACTCTGCTGAGAACAAAAAAAGCAGCCTAAAATAACCCTTGTGTTTATAGATTAAATTAATTAATTCAAATAACAGATATTAAAATATTCATCATTACCAGGAAGTTAACATATACATGTCAGACCTAAGTGAAGCTAAGCTAAGAGGTAAGTGAAGTTCTTGCTGAAGAACACATCTTGCCTTTTTCTGTGAAGTCAGCCTCTACCCGTTCATTTGCAGCTGCCACATTCACACAGTGTGCTGTAGCAGAATGTGTTAAACAAGCACAAACAAGAAAAACTTGTACTTCTAAGGCCAGTTAGGCAGGAACAGTATCCGACCACAAAGTCACCTTGACCCTGTGTTCAGCCACAGGGGGTCTGCATTAGTTCCGGCTCAGCAGAGAATGGCTGCCGCTTCACCTCAGGCTGTCTTGGCCCTTCTCTCCCTGGGAGGGGGCTGCCCGGTTCTGCACCGCGCACACGAGGCAGCGAGGAGCCCTGGACAAGCTGAACTCTCGCGCTCGCACTGCTGCGCTCCGCTGTCACATGAGGTACATTCTGACAGCTTTCCGGGTCTTCCATCTGCGCCTCAGCTCGTTTGCAATTCCTGGCTCCGGCCCTTTTCTGTGGTAATGCAGAGCCGTCTGCACTGCAGCCAGAGGCTTTCCTCTGATCACTCCACCTGCTTTCCATCTCGACAGGGCTGGGGAGCAGCAGCAGGAAGTCTGGTCTTTGTGCTTCCACAGCGACGCTCCAACTGCTGTACAGAGTTCTACAGAACACTTGGTCCAAAAGACCCATTAAATGACACAACATTTTCTCTCCTAGCTAGTGAAATCAACGTTTGTCACCTTAGAAAATTGCCTTCTGCTGGCTACAAATCTGTTTTATCTGCAGAGCTGCGATCCATGACCACTTGCATTCATAGAACTGAAAATGTCTGGGCAAAACTAGGAACTAATTTAAAAATCCTGGGTCAGTAAGTGATGACAAACACTCCATATATGCATCCCTTTATTCCACAATAGAACAGTTCAGTCTCTGGCTAATAAGCCGTATTAACACTGTAGTGTCTTCAATGGAAAACAGGAAGGGGAAAACAAAATGAGCATCTGCCAGAAGATTCCCTGTGCGTTGTGCTGCGCTGATCCAGAGCCCACTGAGCGTGAAAGACCTACACAAACCAGGACATGGAAACACAAATGCCCACTTACAATATTTAGAGAGAGGAGACAGACCACGCAACCTGCTGTCAGCTGAGTGAGAAGGATCTTACTGTGGGGCCACCTTGGATAAATATTGATCCAGAGTAGTCTATTTGACTAGCTAGTCTGTGCCACCTGTTTTCAATTGAAAAGGAGAAAACCTGCTCTCTTAGAAGCAAAAACAAACAGAATAGAGCATTCACAATGCAATGCACACTACTGGCCAGATTGGCCAATTGATAAACACAGCACACCATGATAATTGCAGGAGGATAGATTTCTATTGTTTAAAAATGAGATCACAGCTTTATTTCTACTTATCCAAAGCTTACCTCCTCCACCCTCAGCAAACAGTTTCAGCATTTGGGAATATTTAGTGTGCCATAAATTTGATAAAGGGGACATTAAGAGTCCTACCAGCTCTAAGAACAGGAAAGGTAGCTTTCTGTGGAAGTCAAAGACCTCAGAGTACATCAATATCACCCGTAATTTCCCCCTCATAGAATAGGGTAATTGAAGACAGATACCTGTATGTTACTGGAGAAAGTAACATTTTTGCTATATTTTGTATCACCAAAAAAAAAAAACAGGTGGACCATTAAACTCCTTCCATCTGGCGTTACCAAAGGAAGAGCCTTCATATGTTTCCAGTTATCTCAATAAGCAGACTCAGTGAACTTAGCTTACAACAGACTCAAAAAGTAATGGGGTGCCTCAGATGTTTAAACAGTCTAAATATCAGTTTCAGCAAACTAAATGATGGAACATACATTTACAAATACGCCAGTGAGGAGCTGCAACATTGTGCAATCAACAAAGGGACAAACAGATGCTAATTCTACGCTGAAAAGTAGGCAAAAAAGAAAATCAAGGTTTTGGCTGTAGAACCTTCAGATGTGGAGAGATGTGGGAGAAAGCAGGCCACAGCGAGGGTAAGGAGGCCAAAGCAGATCTGATAGATCCCCATTTCTCGTCCCATGTTCATTGTCACACGGACCTTTCAGTCCGTGTCCTTTCACAGAGGTCCGGGGCTCTCAATCCACATCTTTTCACAGAGGTCTGGGAGTCTTGATGCCAAAAGACATTATCCTTAATCTAGGGTTATTATTATTATTATTACTCTTTCCACACACCTGAAGAAGCTTCAAAGCTGAAACATTGTTTTTTTTCTTTCCACTTTACAGTGTGGAACTACTGCTTCCACATACAAATAAGAAATGAAAAACAAAATGTAGAACTTGTCAATACATGTATAAAATATTTAATACCAATACTTTGGATAGAAATACGCCATAAACTTCTGGAGTCTGTACTAGTCAGTATTTGTTCCAGAGTGGGACAAATCCAATTGGATATATATTTCAGATTTAGATAATATACCAAGAGGTGGTGGATGTACAATTTAGCAAATTCTTCATTTATTTAGGACAGAAGTGTAAATCTTATTTTTTCCAATTTTATTGCAAACGATCTCCTAATTTTATCTTTATCTGACTTAATCTCCTATTAACTCAAAATGAACATAAGGAGGGTTATAAAAATCTAGCTGTTTCTTTGACAGAAGACAGAATATAGGATTCCATACTCCCACAATCCTTGGTGTAAAGAAGTGTCTCCTGTGTTCAGTTTTAAATATGCTTTCTCACAGTTTCTACTTGTGTCCTCTGGTTCTTGTTTCATTGTGAAATCTGAATAAGTACATTGGACTGTGTTTGTCAAAGCCTTCCTGAAGATTTGAAATATTTGAACCAGGTCTCTTCTATTCAATACTAAAAAGATTCAGTCTTTTAGCCCATCAGGGTAGAACACTTCTTTGAGTGAAGTAATGTATCTGGTTGCTCATTTCTGTAATCGAGCAGCAATACGATTTTTTGTAACATAGTGACCAAAACTGACGCAGTTTATTCACATACTTTGTGTGGAAACCAGATTCCCACGTATTGTATGTACAGTACATCTAGAGGAGTATTTTCTCAAGTCCTGTTTGTGTTTAACACAGGCAGCCTCTGGGGAAAATCTGCAGAGATCCAGGTGCTTCCAATCTCTTTGTCTAACAAGCATGCAAACCCACAGCTGGAGAGACACAGGTAAAATGCAAAAAGCCAGATGGAGAAGGACAGGCAAGAGGCAAGGAAAAGTAGCCGTGAACCAAAATAACCTGGGTAACTAAACAGTTTTCACCTCGGAAACCCACGAAAAAACAAGGAGCTGTGTCATTATTCCACACATGGCGGAAGCGTCTCTCACCGAAAGAGCTGAACCACTGTGGAGGAGGTATTAATGTGAGAGACTGGCTGCAGAGGTTCAAACCCTGAACGTGCCACCGGCTTATCCTGCGTCACCCAGAATCACCTACTGAGCCTCTTTCTGCTTCCAATGATTGCTGGCTTTGGTGCAAAACTCCCTAGTCTCTGTATTTTGCTTTGAATAAATAAGTCTTCTAAAAAGAACTCATAATTACGTATCAGTTTTATTTACATTTACAGTGAAAGAAGTACTAGTATGAATGTATCACTTGAGAAATAACCTAGCAAGATATCTGTGGAACAAACAGACTGGAGAGTTTCAGCTCCTCTAACACTGGTGCTGCTGACCAGGCCCCACAGCATTGACACTGCATTTCAAAACAGAACACCTTAGACTGGACTGTGGCTTTCAACATTGTGAGATACTGTGCCACAACTTAACCCCCTCCTAGTCAGGGAAACAAGTATTTGCACCTCAGTGAAAGAGAAGAAATTAGTTTTGGAATTAAAAAACAGCTTATATAAAAGTGATACCAGCAAAAAGGAAGACAATATTATGTCTCATATTGTCATAATGCCACCCTGGTCCAGTACTGTGAACCGGTGGTTAAATTCTGTATCAAGAGATTTTAGCTTCTGCTGACACAGTTTAAGACCATTTAGAAATGAATGGTACAATGCAGTGGTCTGTGCTGAATTCTGTAGTTCTCTAGTGTGGATTGAGCCTTCACATACTAACCCAAAACCTCATATCACTATGATTCAGGTGGGTAGCTGCATCAGCATGCATAGTCTGCAAAGGAACAAGTAATAGGTTTATTCCATGCTGAAAAGAGAAGAAAGAACACGTTTCAGCCGTGGAGCCTTCTTCAGGTTTGCTCATTATGATTCAGCTCAGCAGCTCTGACCTTGTGGATATTAGCAATGTTCCTTTGTTTGAAAGAACGTTAAGGGTGATATAGATTTAACTTACATGAGCCTTACCCTGTAAAAGGATTTTGATTAAATGTTTTGTGAGATATCTGGGTGTTATAAAGGGCTAAACATTCTGTGCTTATCCAATGTAGCGTGCATTTGTTTTGCAATGGAAAGCCAATCAAAATCAAATTATGCCTTGAATGACTGTTTATGCTGTAGGGACAACTCAGACGTATGTAAAACATTAAGAATTTGTAGAAATAAATGTAGGAAAAATAGAAAACAAAGCAAAAAGAGAGTATGCCAAAAAATGAGTCATCTTTATCTGCAGTTTTAGATCGATACTACCTCAGATCTGCTTGGCAGTAAGTCAAGAATTTTGTCTCCTGTCAGCTTTGTCACCTCCTCCTATACTGCAGTAATACGCTCCAAAGGTGAAGTACGAGGGACACTTCAACACAGCTTTGCTTTCTCAGACTGCTGAACAGGTAACAGAGACCCAGAGTCTTCTCTTGTCTCTTGCATGAGTGCAGAGGAGATCTCCTGCCAAGTCTGTTGCTTGACTTCATAAACTAAAGACCTCTCCAAGTCCACCCCATGACTTTCAAGAATGAATAACGCTCAATGTGTTTTGAATATCAGAATATGGCTAAAAAAACAAGCTTTTTCCCAGATTCCAAAGTAACTGATTTTCAAATGTATTGCTTTCTCATGAATATCCTTTTCACTTTAAAGTGGCTTGTTGAAACCTGATTTCATTTTCATTCTAAAAGTCTCTTAACTGCTGAGTTAACCTGAAACGGTAGACCCCTTTCTAAATTGCCACCACTGAAAAGACCTCATGTTTCTAAACATTTCCCTTGGTCAGGATGTGCATTACCTATAATTCCAAAGAAATAGCAGCACAAAATACTAGCAAAAGCAAAAGAAAGAACAGTCCTATAGTTATGCCTCAACAGTTTGTAGCCTCGTTAGTGTCTGGAAGGAAGGAAATAATATGATAATATGATAAATCCAAAAGAAAACAAAAACAACAGTGGAATATTATGGTCCATGACCAAAGAGGCGAAAGGGTTAAGCTATCAGCTCTTTAATTGCAGTGCTGCCGATACACCCCAGCCCCCACTCTGTCTGTCCTCTCTACCATATGGATCTAATCGGGCAAGAGCCAGCCAGCTGGGGCCTCCAACAGTCACCTGTGACAGAGAAAAGGGGACAGAAGGCTTCAGATTCTTATCCAGGGGAGAGACAATGTGTTTGCGGGAGAAAGAGAGGAGAGGGGAGGGGGAAGGGTGGAAGAGGGGGGCAGTCCAGAAGCCACGAGACTCACAATGAGGCAGAGAGAACGGACTCTGGCGGAAACAATGACTGCACCTGGTCCCTGCCTGTCCACACGCGATGACAATGTAGCACACATCTGTTCCCAGACTGCACTGCCCCACCCCCACTCCCGGCAAAACCACTCTTTTTCATTACAGCATAGCAACAGGTTTGAGTCCACCACCCCCACGCCAGACCTAGTCACTCAGCTTATGAAAAAATGCATGTTTTCCCATTTTCTGACAAAAGAGAGCCCCTTCCTTGTCTTTGCAGCTACAGCAGAATGCCTTATTTAGATAAATAGAGCAAAGGAAATTAACCTTTCAAACATTTACAAGAGGTGTCAGTCAAAAAGAAAAGGTGTCTTGTGCGCACAGTACAAATAAACTGCTTTTGAACAGCACCCTCGTTTGGGCTGATTATTCATGGCTCTCTGTACAGGATAATAGATTTATTCACTGCAGCAAACAATGTTTTTTCTATGACTGGGAGGCTCATTCTAAACAAAGGGAATCAAACAAAAGCCTTCAGACACCTTTAGTTTTACATTAAACAGCTCTACAGAGTCTGGCGCTGACCTTGTGCAAAATTAGTTCTTATTTGGCCAGCAAACATTGTTCCAATGACAGCTTACAACTATCCCATAGGCTGTCTGATTTCTCTGTGTTAGAAGTTCCTCCAGCAATGACTGGATGAGGTAAACAATAAAGGCCCCACTGGTCTCCCCAGCTGGAGTTTAAAACTCCCCCAGTTTTACCTGAGCATAGCATAACAACACAAAAATGGTTAGAAGCAAGAGGAGGCCATTCTGCCCATTTACCCCGTTTACTAGTTAGTATCTCATTGATGGAAGGATTGTATCCATCTGTTTCTTTAAAAAGCCAGAGTATTGGCTTTAACAACATGGCTGCATAGCTTGCTTCATGCTCCTACAACCCTTTGGGTAAAGCAATAGTCTTTACACACACTAGTGTGTGTCCCACTAGTCAGAATGGGAAGTCTGTCTCTCGTATCAGGTAGTTTCCACCTGTGTCCTCTGGTTCATGTTTCATATTTTATTCCCAAGTCCATTTGGTTGACTCTGTCATTGCCTTTGTGGATGTTGAATGGTTTTATCTGGAGGTTGTTCACCACCAGAATTCCATCATGGAAAGAAACACTTTCAGTTAATCCATTTATAAACTACCCCTGCACACACTGAGAACCCATAGCAAGGACCTGTTAGAAAATATTTCTGTAAAAATATTTTTGGTGTGCAGTAATTCTATAATATGGTCCAGGTTCACAGTCATCTTAAGTCTGCTTCCACGTGTGGTCTGAAAAGCACCATCAAGGAGAGCCAGGCTCAGTGATTACTTAAGGGAGCCACTCCTCTCTTGCTCCCTAGTATAAGTAACCCCCAAGAAATCTATGCACCACTGAATACAGGCCAAAGCAATAATGCAATGTTTCGGTTCATGACCAACAGAACAAACCACCCCAGTGTGCTGTTCAGGCAGAACGTGTGTCAACGGGGAGAATAAATTAGATGGTGTAGGAGCTGTCCAGACAGACAGCAAAAAAAAAACACAGTTGTTTTGACTTTGTTTCATCAGCTCAAACTATTAGACCTTCAAATACAGTGTGCATTTATCTTGGCTCAGTTGATTAGCTTAGCCTAGGGCCTGAACAGACTAAATTGGGCCTATTCCCAAGATAAATAAGGTACCTTCTTATAAAATGGCATTTTTTTCTCCCTTTTGTAGCCATTTCTTAAGCTACAAGTCTGTATTTAAGAGGTTTTCTAACTGGCCTTATGTGACGACTACCAATTCCTAACTATTAAGCCTCTTAGTCTTGAAAACATATTCTACCAAAAATGTTTTAAAAGGAAGTGAAATACTAAAATTGCAAAAAACAAAATTACCTGTAATATATGCACCCAAATGGAAAATGAATTACCGACAAAGAGGAAAAAGAGTTTGGCCAGAGATCTTCAACGATCTATAGCTCAGGAAAAGTGTATGTGGCATGCCAGACTCGTAAATATTACACTCTGTTCAAGACCGCTCATGACCAGGGAGTCTACACGCATTGCAGGTTTGGCTGCAGAAACAGAATCGTGTGTGTGCATGCATACCTCTCTTCTGTTCTGGCCGATTCCAAACTCAAAAGCCCTTTGTGGAGTTTAGTTTTCATGCAGTCCTCATAGTCACAGGGAATCTGACCAGCCAGGTGTCTGAGATGCCAATAAACTATAATGCAGTCTCTGGAATAGTTTGGTAAAACTTTGCACGTTGTGCTGCCCAAGCACAGGTACAATTCAGGATGAGAGCCATGAAGGTAGAAGGTAGAAAGTTCTTAAGGAGTGAAGAGGAGAAGATGATTGAAATTCTGAGGGAAGGGGGGTGCAGTAATCTTAACCTGGTGATTTTTCTATAAGGGAAGCATAAAACAAGAAAGCGAGGAGGGCAAGCAGTAACGAGAGAGCCTGGCAGGGAGGGTGACATCGTTAAGGTCATTAACACACAGACAACATAAATGGGCTCCATACAGCCCCTTTCCTGATGGCTGCTTTGGGAAGCATTATATTATCCAGTCATTATATTAACTGCTCAGAGCTTTGTTACAGACTCTCAAGACCCTCTTCACCTCTCACAGCTAATTGATGGATTTCTTTCATGCACATTAGGAACGTTACAGAAGTTCCAGCCAAGAGCCGGATTCTCTCTTGCTTGGAAAGAAATGGGTCTAGACCAATTCTGCAAACAAGCAAAGTCTACAAAAATGGTTTATTGTTTCCTCCACCTTGCACAGAAACTTAAACAGCAGCATGATTTCACATCACTAATTGAAAATGTTAAACAAGAGACGTGCCAATTTCATTCCAATCTCTTTTTATTCTTACGCTGCTCTTTAATCATGAAAAAAAAAGTAAAATCAAAGGATTGAAACACATAGTGCTGTTTAGGTGACAGTTTTAATCCAACACCATTAGACAAAGGCAATATGAGTGGATTAATATTATGTAACAGACGTACAAAATTAATGATAAGCAAGGTTACAAGTAACACAGCAGTACTATTTTACATTTTTTACTTTCACCTCTTTAGATTACCGAGACGATTCCCTCAGAATGCAGGCAAGCTACACTACCTAACATGGATTGCAGTTCAGACACTAAAACAACATAAGGGTCATACATGCTGTCTAACTTACATTTCAGAAATGTGCTAATGCACTTATCCTGTGCCCAAGCCTGTGTGTTTTAAACATCTCTCTACTCTAATGGCTGGATAAGAAATCCAACCCAGCTAAAATGTGCTGCTCACTATACCTACGGTCAACATTTGCTGGAATACTTAAACAGCCTGTGAGAAAAACAGTAAATCATTCCTAGAGGCTGTTAAGTATAATTAGTATTTTGCAATGCTCTTTTCTTTTCATGTGTCTGTCTCTCTTTCCTTTAATTTTACTCTTTCTTGCTAAGGAAGATTTGGGAGAGATGAGGAAAGGGGACTGGAAATTTTAGATTTTCCTTTCATAAATTGCTCTCAGTTGAAACACTGTACCAACAATCTTAGCAGACATAGAGGAATTTCAAAACTCTTTACAATGTTGTTATTCAGCTTCTGAAGTTGTACTTTTGGCTTCATTATCTATGGCTAACTTTGTCATTATAAGTGTCAAAGTAATTAATGGTGCATCCATCTAAAAATCACTTATTGGAAAAAAAAGAACTTAGGATATTACAGTATAGGCAGTATAGGTAACTATTAGCTTTGGCAAGTTCGTTAACCTGTTCTATAGACAGCTGAGCTTCCCACAAACTTAAAAAAAAAAAACATTGTCAAATGTTAACATTCCATGGCAGAATTGTTTTAGCACAAACTCCTTATCAGGAATTTTGGAATTTGTACAGTGTTGTATTTGTATGTCACAGCAGCAAACTTTATCAAAGATGATGATATCGGTTCACATCTCATGTTCATACTTCATTTTAAAAGTAAAATTTAAGAGAAGCATCATGGTACTTTTTTCAGTTTTATTCTTGGAAACCTATTTTTTTTAATCTGCTAAGAATGTGCTGTTCATACAAGGACATGTAGGATCTTTGCTACACCATCAAATGTTTTTTACAAATATCACAGTATTATCTTCACACAATGTCAATCGACACTGCACTCTTGTTTAATTGACACACAATTTTTCACACAGGTTAAAGGTTTGGTGTTGTAGACCTCCATTGAAAGAATCTCAGTTTGGTAAGCAAATTTCAGAACTATAGCCTAAGAGCAGGAATTTCATGTCCAGTCTCCAGCCTACAAGAGGGCATGTGCACTGTTAAAACTATTCAATGTTGACTTTAATTCCATGATGCTATCTGTGTGTACTTTGAGAAAATGCTTATCCATGTTCTCCTGTCCATCCCTGTGGCTATCCCACACAAAAAAATTCCACAATCCCACATGGAGAAGTTGCTTGTTTGCAGTGAGGAATAAAAAGCCCTGTGCTGCAGAGATGCTGTCCCATGTGATTCCCGAAAAGAACGGATACAGATAACAAAGGAAGACAGCAGTAATAGAGAACAAAAGAGCAGCAGGGAGCCACTATCACTGTCTGTTGCTCAGTAGGGGGGGTGATGTTAAAGTTGGGACAGTTATTGTTTTACTATGTGTAATTATTCAAACCCTGTGGTAAAAAAAACAGATCAGATCAGATTGCTGCCTGTCTCTTTCAGAGGTTTCTCCCATTTAATCAATCATGAAGTTCTATTTGTCCCAAGGAGAATGTGAAACAATTTGTGACAGGTTAAAGGATTCATGACCCGGAGAAGTGGTGCTTACTCTGTATTTCTGCCCAGTCTGGGCTGTCCAACCTGTGCTGCTATGAGCGTCCGGAAAACTCAAAACTGGCCATGGCCAAAACAAACAATCATCCCTGGGGGTCAGAACGTAACAGATTATTTAACTGAGGGAAACTGCTGTCCTGCCATGCAGAGGTGCAATACAAGAACCCATTCCGTCTGTGTGTGTCTCTCTCCCCTGCCAAACTGACAAATTTCAGCTTTCTGGAATCTGTTTCAGAGCATTCTCCCACAAGTCACACAAAAGGCACCTTGTTTCACTGCCTCGCCTCACCAAACAGCAGATTTTAGCCCTGCTAGAGGACGTTTTTACTAAGGGAAGAAAAACTACAATTAATTTTGGAGGTGAACAAAAGACAAACAGACCAAAAAAAGGAACAAAAAAGATATTGCAATCCAGGTCAACCTTGTCCCCCAAAAAGCTACCAACCAGTTCACATGAAACACCTTCCACCCCAGTACCAGAGACTAAAAAAGGATATGCTATTGCAGTTAAGTACTGCGAAGGGCATAGAGTTCCATTCACCTGACAGGTAATGCCTCTGTTTCCTTTTGGAATTAGTTTCTCCCTAACCCTTTTTGAGCAACAAAGAGTGACACGGGTCACTTCTCAGGGCACAAGTCATGGCTTCAGGGTCTACTCCTGAATCTTACAAAGACACAGGACAGGCCACCAATTCTGCCTCGTTGCTGTCCAAATGACAAGCTCAATAGACCCAAGCTGGACAAAAGAGCCATTCAATACCATGGCTCCCACACGCAATAACATGGCTATTTTCGAGCAAATTATTTTGATGGAGCCCAGGTCTAAATCACGCAATGACAGCCGCGAAGCTCGATATTACATCTCCATTCACTGGGCTTAATCCACTATTTCCTGTTCAGGTCAAAGCAGATGCAGCATTTTTTGTCCATGAAACGGACTGCCCATAACCCCTCTGTCAGAATACAGAAGGGGCTTTCAGCAGCTAGAAATTCCTACACTTCTTCTGAAAGGTCGAAAGCCATTTGTCAACTACTGGTAACATTAAGTTACCCTGCGAGAAACACATAATGCAGATGTAAGCAAAACATTCATTGCATTAGGGCTGAAATAATGCTTCAGAAAGAAGTGGCTCCATGGTGTGTGGTACTGTATCACTTATTCAACTGGAGAAGCAATTTCTGATGTCTCCACTCGATCTTCTGTTTCCTGCATGCCACCCAGTAGTAGCAGTGATGTGGGTCCCCACATACAGTATGTAAAGTGAAACTTGATCTAATGAGATGAAAAGCACTATATAAATGCGAGGAAACTGTATGATTTCTGCAATGTAACTGTTTATTTTGCTTTTAAATGTCAAAAAGGGCTGCTGGATTTTGAAACATGCCAGTTACATTTGTTGCAGCAGTGTCACAAAAAAAAAAGCCGGCAGCCGTTGACTTTGAAGATGGTGTGAACATGCAGGAAAATTTCTGCATCATAATGAAGGGTTAAGCAGCAGGGAGACATGTAAATCAATCAGCCTGATACTTACAAAGCAAAATATGCAACTTAAAATTCTTTACTGCTACAGGAGCGGTCTGTCCTTCAGTGAGCCTATGTGTTCAGCTGTGCCCTGTTCACCAGATGCTGTCAAAAATGAATTCTGCTATGGATGAAGATTTGATTATCAAGTACGTGGTGAAGAGAGAAAACACAGCAGTGGCTTGGGCTTTAAAAAAACCAAAAGAACCCAAATCAACTCTGCTCTTTCTGTCACTGTGACACACAACAGATGTACTTTAACAAACCCTGTTCTATCTGAAGGCAGTTTAGACTTTGCAGACTTACTCATCAAGAGCCAGAGTGGGTAAACTGAGCTTCTCCAGGCTTCCCCACAACAATTAAGAGACAAATCCTGTCTCTTTTTCAGCACCCTAGGAAAATCCCTTCACCCCTGTAGCTCATGTTTAAGACAAATTTACCACCAAAACATTAAACCCATACAGACGTCCAAAGTTTTATTTGAAACCATTGTCCCTGCCTCTTTCAAGGGCTTCAATAAAGACCAGGAAGGCCACACAGGCTAGATTCAGGGCTTCCTCACATATAAACTTAAAAAGAGACACACGCAGATACCAGTCAGACAAGAAAAAAATGCTTATATTTTTTGTCCATTAAATCACAGCGTGTGAATTCAAAAGCTTTTGCATTCACTATGCCCTTCACTTGAAAAGAAATGTACACCTCAGTCCACATACCTAGCCTGCTACACAAAGCACAGTGAGCAAGAAACTTTGCTCTGGATTTAAGGAAAGAGCAATGACGATGTACTTGATTCTAAAATTTTAGCTTGAATTAAGAGACATTCTTAAGAATGCTACAAGAGAAACAAATATAGAATAGAAAACAAAAGTTTGCCTTGGACATCTAGTGCGTTCTTAAAATGAAGTAGCAGATAAAACCCCTGCTCTGTTCTACTTTCCCAGCTCCTTGACCACCCAGCCCTGTTGTCAAGTGATGACTCTTACCTTAGCAGTCAAGAAGAAATCGTGACGAAGCAGAGAGAGAGAGAGACTGGGAAATAACTGTCCAGCAAAGCAAAATCATTTAAAAAAAGACCTTGAAGAGACACGGTCTTCCTCACCTCCTCTGTGTCTCAGCCTGTCTTTATTTTTTACTGTAATCCTCTCTTTTCTTGTTGCTTTCTTTTCCTCCCTCTCTCCCTCCTCCTGACACCTTCATATGTCAGGCATGCGTACCCTCTCCCACATATGTGAGCTCCAGCTCAGCCTCAGCTGCCTATCCAAATCCAAGGAAACACAGATGGGTCCCAGATGGAAAAGGCTATCCAAGCAGACCAGCTCTCGCTCTCTCTCGCTCTCCCTCTCTGCACCACGCCAGCACTGCCCCCTCCCTCTCCCCAGCTCACGGACACTTTCCTCTGTTTCCAAGGGCTGCCTGCCAAGCTGATGTCACCCCTAGGCCACACCCCCCGTATGGATCCCAGCCAATCTGCTGCTAATCTGTTTAATGTATTTACCGAAGGCCTCATAATTATCATAACTAATTGCTCTGGCACACACAGGCAAAACAAAAGCCCTGCCAAGTCCACTGTGATCCTCGTCAACACCCTACCACCTCCTCACCCCCAACAGACAAGTCTTATATTTTTCGGGATACATGTATATATAGGTTTGATTAGCTTGATTTTAGCTCTCGGACTCTGCAAGGTGGTGGTCGAGTTATTTCCAGTAAACCTGTCTCTACCCTGATGATGCACAAAAAAAACAACCGAAAAGATGTTTCTTTAGCAGAAATCATTCCATTCTCACTGATTTGTTCAGCAGGGAGCACATTGTTTCAATGCATGAAAACAAAAGGGTTTTTCAGTTGTTTTTTTCTGCTCACGGTTACAAAAAGCAGGCACGCTTTTAAATTTAAAAAAAATCTAAGATCTTTTTTTATTTTTTCCTAGGGCTGGGGGATTTATAGTTGTGAACGAATACCTTTTGTATTTTACTGGAAATAATACATTGTACTTCAGAATCACTGACTCAGCACAGTACTTCCACAAATCTAGTTCTCTAAATTAAGATCAAGCTCTTTGCAATCCAATTATTTAGCCAAGATGAAATTTTAAATAATGTAGATATCCCATGACTATTCGTTTCTTACAGACAGCATTTATTTCTGTTCCTAGTTGCATCAGTATCAGATATGCATACAGCAATAAAACCATGAACTGTTTTCTCCCAGTTTCTTTTTAGAGCAAATTGGTTCAGTACCAGCAGATAACCTTTGCATGGCCTCAATACAGCCAGCTCTCCACCTATCACAACTTTCGGACACCTTATCTCATCCCCTGCTCATCTTATTTTGTGTCTACAAACCACCTGGAATTATTACTAAGGTGATTTACTGGTACTGTTTGCTCTTTTCTAAGAAACAGGAATCACTGTGCTTTTTTAATTGCCTCTTGAATGGTTTCCCAGTCCTGTAGGCCAAGAAAACAAGTGTAACAGAGTGGAGCATTGTGTGCCCAACGTGGTTCACGTTTGCATATATTATTGTGACTGAATTGAGAAAAAGACACATGCCTCAGATTGAGAAGAATGTGGAATAAAAGGATAAGTGATAATGCTAAAAAGATCCTTTTCTTGTTACTGAAACACTGATTTAGTGGAGCACACAGCTCAACACAAGGTCTGCAGGAGTGCAGGAGTCACAGGGGTTCTCTGTCTGCACCGCACACAGGCTCCTGGGAGATCTGCAACTGCCATTTTTGGTTCACAGTCAAGCAGCACAGAGTGACTCGCCGACACCTCTCCCGTCTCCCCTCCCCGTGTACTCAACCACATCTGAGTCTCTTCTACCAGAGGCGGATGAACGTTCCTGCGGGAGGGAACTTCTGTTTGAACAGAGCCTGGCTCTTCAGGCTCGGAATTCACAGTTGTTATCCAGCTAGAATTGAAAGAGCCTGACGCTTTTCAACTTCCGCCTTCTTGAGACAATCCAGCGTGCTCAAAAAAACACATTAATTCATAAAAACACTCTGTGATTAATTTCCACCGAGTGAGATAAAGGAGGCAGAATACGCATTAAGAAACAAACACCCGCAGTGCATGTTCTATAAGCACAATATCCTGGGTGCTTTTCTCTTATGAAGACTTTATTAAGGGACTTTATTTTCTATTTTTTATTTATATTCTTTATTTTATTTATTTACAGTACCAGGATACACTGTTTTATTTAAGCACTGTAGTATCAATAGAAAACTTAAAATGTGTCATATTAAATGAAAACACAACCAAAACGTATGACCTTACAAAAAGAGAAGAGCAACGCAACAACAAAACACTGTAGCAATGCTGAGTTAGTGTAGAAAACCCCAGCCTTCCTTTGATGAAACAAATGTAATGCACAAATGTAATGTTCTTTCCATAATGCTGGAAAGAATTCAGTGAATCCTGATATTAAAGGTCAGTTAATCCAAGTTGCCTTGAATATCATCACAGGTCACATTTGTGAAGAAAAGCTTTAGCCAGCCATCCCACAGAGGACAAGGGGTCTGGAAGCTGAGGCTGTATGGAGAGTTAAAGGCTTCTAAGCAAGACATTTGCAGGCCAGTGCAAGCCTGCACAGCACTTTGTCTTTCACATCCATCACAAACCTTAACCCTCACCTCCCTGCTTGAGTCGATCGGCAGTGTTCGTGCGAGGGCCCTCCTGAACTTACTCAAGCCTACCTTTAATGTATTTATTTGTACAAGAAAATGATACAAGGCTGTGTATGGGATTGCTTTTCTCTGTTCCCTGCAGCTGCCAGTCATTGGGGTAAAAGAAAAAGGAAATGGAGCCTCTGTACCACAGAGTGAGATATCCCAGCCTGCCCTGCACATCTGGTTCCAGTCACACTCACTCTCAGAACATACTTTTAGAAAAATAAACAGCAAAATTTAAGTGACCACTCCGCTTATTGAAAACAGAGCAGAGCAGCGAAGGATTCTAGGAAAAATATATACATACATAAATCATTACTGGGCTGCCAAACCTCCCTAGGTAGTGCTGATACCACGGACAGAATGTTATTTCTGAAGTCCCAGCCTGACCTTCTTCTGCATGAAGTGAAACAGATTATAATGCCAAGGCTGCATCATTCCCTAACTCCAACCTCCACAGCTACACCAAGAGAGATTTCTTATTCTGTCCCAACAGTTTTTGAGGATTACACATTACAGCACTCCAGTCAGCGATTTCTGAGCTTCCTCCATCTGTGGGAGCTTGTTTTTGTCTTGGTTAAGGAAGTTGATCTACACCCGAAGCCACAAATTCTGATGTTATTCAACCGGCTCACGTTACCTTAGAAGCTATAGCTTTTGGATGAAATCGACTGCATCTTAAGTTTCTGGTTAAAGCCTGCAGTCTTAACAGTGGATAAGAGTTCAGCTTTCTGCATGGTGAAAAGTGAAAGCCCACAGCTACAGGTCAGCAAGTGTGTCTCTAAAGTGGGGATACTGTTGACCTTAAGTACCATGACAGTACGACTCCCATCATCCATCTCTGACAGGCTGACAGGAATCGTGCGGAGAAGTGACTTATTTTAAATGTGACCCTATACTCCTGGTCTTGGTCAGCCTGGAAAATGTATTCACAATTATTCCACACTCCCAATGTCTCTTGTGGAAATTTTGCCTGTTGCTTCTCAACAAAGTCACAAATGACAACCCGCAGCAGCTGACATCATTATTCTGAATATGTTTATTTAAAAAAACAACTAGCCCCAAAGGCCTATAGTAGACCAGGTTTTTTTCTTAAAAATAAAAATCAGTAACTACAAACTATTTTTGTTGCACTGAATTTATTATTTTTTGTTCTGGGGCCGCGACATTGATATCACAGTTCATGGATTGCACCATCCTGCAGTACAGCAAGCTGAAAACAACACAAAGAAACTCTCATCTCTTTTGTCTCTTAGATAAGATGAGCCTTTAAGCACATAAGTGGAATAAGCAGCTTTCTGGAAATGGCAGTTTTTAAAACTATCACCGAGTCAAAAGTGCAACAATCACACTTCTTGCCAAAGAGGTGCCGGGAGTGGCCAGACTGCTGGAGTGAATCATTCTCTCAACAGGAGAATGGATAGCCCCTGTCTTAACAGCCAGTTATCTTAAAGTGTTTACAAGCCCACAGGCACAGAACAGTAGAGTAAATGGGCCTTTATATGAGAAAACAAGGCCCCGAAACTGCAGGGATTCTACAGTAAACAAGAACACACAAGATCTCAGAACACTTAACTGCCAGGCATCCTACAGTGGCACTTAATGTAGTGCCTCTACCTTTTCATTTTCAAAAATGAACACATTTCAAGAAGAAACAACATTGTTTTCTAATGCAAAAGCAACAGTTTAAGAGGCTGATTCAAAATGTTTTCTTTCTATTCTGATTTTGGATCCTGTTAACTAGCTTCCAGCATAATATTCTAGGAACCTCTCTGCCCTTGTTTTTCTGACACAAAAGAGTTTTTAAAAAGGGATGCAGAAGAGTTTTTTTTTTACATTGTTAAACCATGCCCAAATGAGCTGACAAATGCCTTTATTGGATCAGTAAAGTTATTCCAAGGGAATTTAATAGATAAGGCATTCTACCTTTCTTGTGATCAGTCAAACTAAATGCTTCGGGTATAATCATCTACATCTTTTATGTTGAAGGAAAGCTTCTTGAAGCGTTCTATGATTTCTTGCAATTTTTACCACTAGGCAGAGCTCAGACTCATCGGTGGTTTATCCTTGATTTAATGGAGCACAGATCTGCACCTAGTGATGACTATATCTCTCAAAATCGTCATTGTGATTAACTCAAAAGCTTAAAAGGGGGAAATTATTCAGCCCATTTAACTCATGTGATTGCTAATGACTTGTCAAATTCAGTCACGTCTTGAAAAATGCAAGGGTACCGCTTTGACATCACGGTTGGGCTGCTTATTCCAGACTCCCACAACACTTTGCGTAAAGAAGTGCCACTTGTTCTCATTCCTAAACGCACTATCCTATAATACCTACTTGTGTCCTCTGGATCATGATTCACTCTTGTTCTGAAGAAGGTGTCACATCATTGTTGTCCCTGCACTGATTGCCTTATTTCACTCATTGAGATCCCACCTTCCACCCATTAAACATGTAAAGGGCCAGCCCCTGAAGCAAGAAAAACTCCATTGACTTCCATGAGGCCTCCCCCTCTCCCCCTGCCCCTACTGCCATTGTGCTCTGCTTGTCAATCGCCTCATCTCATCCATAACAAATGGCTCCAGGTTTCTTTTTTTCCTTCTTTTCCCCCTTCTTCCCTCTGGATGAAAGGCAGGCATTGAGCCTGCAGTGGCATTCCAAAACCCCAGCCCACGGCTCCAGAGTGTCTGGCTATCCAGCACTTCTGGGAGCGATTAGTTTAAGCAAAGCCTGACCCGCCTACTCACCCATGGAAAACCGTCAGATCTCTCATTACACTTGAGGGAAGGAGTGTGTGTGTGCGTGCGCGCGCAAGGGTCTGGGTAAGTGTGTATAAGTGTGTGTTTGTGCGTGTTGGTAATGTATGTGTTTAAAATGGATCTGAAGAGTTTTACATTTGACTGGATGCGTGATGCAAAATTTCCCACTGGTTCAAGCCAACTCCCCCCCCTCCATACACACACACCTCCACCAGCACCATGATTAAAAATGATTAAGCTTCTCCTCACTATATTATGTAAAGCCCACTATCCTGCTGAACTCGATATTTCTTACGATCATTACAAACACCACTGAACTCTCGGTGCAGATAGCTTTGACAAATTCTTAAACCACTGGTGCATAACTGGACTCCTTCGAGGGGGGAGCAGATCTCTTTAAATCGCCAAAAGCTAAGGGCCTTAGAAAACCACAAATAAATTAATTTTGCTTAATTAGCTCATTAAGAGATCATGTGGGATGTTAACCAGAGGAATGGAGAAGTGCACCGCTGTCCCAGGATAGCAAAAGAAATCCTAAAAGTGCAAATACAGAATTATCAGTCCTTGATACAGAGATAGAGAAATGGATACTTGAGATACTAAGATGACCCCAGACTTTCTTCATTGCTCAAACTAGGTTGCTCACTTACTGTAAACACTCTTGTGTGGCTTAAGCACGTTTTGTCCCTGCCTCTCCTTTCTTAAATACACCAGTACAGTATCATGTCGTGCCAAATACAAGCGTTTCCCATCTCAGCGATCTGTTCTTTGCATTTTGGTTTAAAAAAAAATGCAAAAGTGGAGACGACAAAAAGCAAAAGAAAGGTTTGCAGCAACAGGAAGTGGGCTCTGCAGAGCAATGAACCAGACAGGAAAAAGCACTCCAGAGGTATGGTTCACTGCAGATGCTTCAGAAGAAGACAAAAGAGCCTCTCTGGAACAGGTAAACTCTATAAAGTGCCATCAGGTGAAATGCACAGGAAGGGCCCGAGGTATGATGTTATCCTGCAGCAGTTATCAATCACACCAGAGAGAGGTCACCAAATCCCTGTATAGAGCATAATAGTGACTGGGAGCAGGGAGAAAGAGGTTAAGAGGTCAGCCAAAATGCAATAAATGACAACCTAAGGTTAATGACAAGGGATTCAGGTGTCCACCGAAGATCCGCCGCAATTAGGCTCATAAGATGAGAAAAGAAGTTCAGAGACATGTCAAATGTAATCACAGGAATCAGATACAAAATTAGAGGTTTTAGTCAAAAGGGAGCTACAGATGCTGGGAGTGTAAACTATACATGAAAAACTGCTGCAGCGTGTCTAACTACTTTTACAGCTCATCCAAACAGTATGGCACCAGGGGATTTCAGGGTCTTTCTCAGGTAACACCCAGCGAGTTAGCAGCTGAGCTCAGGGGTCAACAGAGAACCTTCTTGAACTACCACTAAAGCACTTTACAAGCTTTACATGATCAATTACATTTATATTTAATTTCCTCTGTGCTGTGCCCTCATTTATTCCTGTAAATGAAAATATATTACAAGATAATTAAGAGGAAATAGTTTTACAAAAAGGATCCACTAAAGAAGAGCCAGAGCCACAACTTTATTAGTATTCTTTGTTACTATACTTCAAATATATTATCAAGCAATAGCCACTACCTTACTGTTTTCCCAAATGCAAAAGACAACACCAAATCTCAGTTCATATGAACCTAAAAAAAAAAAAATCTTCTTGGCCAGGAAATGTACAAGGCCTGTTGTATGTTCATTCTCATATAATTAAGGGGAATTCTGTGTCATCACAGAGGAAAAGAGGAATACGGAGCGAGTTTTCATTTCAGGGCTATGAAAATGCGTTTAAAAGGGCAAGCTCTGTCTCTCTGCCTTCCTGGAGAGAAAAGAGAAAGTGATGAAAAGCAGTAATGCTGGGTCCTGTTTGAACACCTGCAGACAAACTTCTCAAGGTCGCCCACGATGACTGTTTTTGGTGCAGTCCCGCAGGTGACGAGGCAAGCTCGGAGCTTGCCCCTGGGGCTGCCCCAGCTGTGTGCTGTGACGGCCACACCTGTGTTTCTGCAGATGTCTCATCTGGAGACAGCTCTGGGAACACCTGGCCTGCCAGAGACAGCCCTTCGAGGCTTTTCAAGGCCTCAATTACAGGGCTTACAGATAAGGCCGCTCTCTCTCGCTTGCTGTGCACAAAAATGCCTTTCCCATGTCTCCGCAGTGTTTCGGCTTGTTAAGAGCAAACTCCCACAACGTCCCTCCTTTGCCGAGCAAAAGGCAGGCCATCACGTCTGCCCAAGAATCAGGCAGTAACCCTGAAAAACATTCCCAGCCAAGTTTATTGGAAGCAATTCAAAGAGATCCACGGGATAATTGTTTCTTTGATAGCGGCAGCTGAGAAATTTTAGCAATCCGAAAAGATTAAACAAACACATGCGTCTTATTTAGATGCTGAAAGCCTTTGAATATTATAATTTAGGGAAAACAAGCAGCACTTAACTCTTTTTTTGTGCGATGGGAAATATTTTTTATTGGATTACACTTTCATGTCAGGATTCCCCTGCAAGGCCAAGGGAAAAATGTGAATGTTTTTTTCCTGTCTTTGCCTCAGGAATCCAAGAGCTTCATCCATTAAGAAACTATTCAGTAAAGTAAAATTAATTGAACTACTTTCATCATCTTTCATGCATTACCACAGAGCACCACTCTTCATCAAAGCTGGTGTCTTTGCCTGAGCTTTTAATGCATTGGGGAGAAATTCACTGGGCAATTGCAAGGTAACTACGTTGTGCCTTACAAATGTGTCTACAGACATGCACGCTTCTGCTGGTCAGAGTGAAACGTTACTGCACTCACTCTGACTGCTATGGTTCCTGAAGATACCATGGTAGTTAGCATTCATCAGAGTGGAGATAGTGACCTCTGTGTCCTGACCCAATTTCTATTCAAGCCTGCAGCTTGTACTTTAGCCCACCTGAATCTCCTGTAGCATTTCACAAGGCACAACAATTCCTATACTGAGATGAGGGTGCAGAACAGTCTCTTATGAGTCATGGTCATGGGCCCTACAACATGTAAAGTCCTTTGGGATCCTTCATGATTTAAAGCACTACACAAAATTAAATGAATTATTAATTATGATAGAATCTGATGGTTCTATATTCTTTCTGCATGTTATTTTCTTACTTTACTTCTTGTTGCAGAAAAACTGTCACTAAATTACACCAGCTTTTACAGCTTTGTCACAGTTTTCCTACAAAGCACACCATTGCCCAAACCTCTCCATCCCACCACATTTTTCTTCTTTCTCGTGTCACGGTCCACACATTACAGGAGGCCACTGAGTGAGTGGCGATTTAGGTGTTGCTGTGCAGTGGCATCAGGCGTGGTCCTGCAAGACCTACTTCAGCCAGGTTAAGAGCAGGGATTAGTTGTGTCCGCTAATGCATTCATTTCTGGATCCTCGAGCACAGCTGCCATGTAAACATGATGACACTGCAGACTGCCATCTTAATATACTGTTGTTATTGAATCAATAATTTTGGTTAAATAAATTGTGACATGTAAGAGCATCATCCCGGTTTTGATATGCACTGTCTGAAGGCAGTCAGGATCTCCAGCCTGCGGACTGTGCCCCCAGGAGGTTTCCTGAAAGACGGGATTGTAAATTCCCTTCACAGAGAATTCAGGATTTCAGGAGGAGAGCAAAATCGCCTGGCGTCTTTTTAACAGTGGGCAGCTGAAGCGATTGT
This sequence comes from Lepisosteus platostomus, assembly GCF_059453375.1. Classification (NCBI taxonomy): domain Eukaryota; kingdom Metazoa; phylum Chordata; class Actinopteri; order Semionotiformes; family Lepisosteidae; genus Lepisosteus; species Lepisosteus platostomus. Next base: position 12,627,136 of record NC_142625.1, on the reverse strand, counting down.
AGAATCAAGGTGTCAACAGAGAAAAACAAAAACAAATGATTCCTCAGTTCAATTCAAATCTGCAAATACAATCTTAAGGAATTCCATACTTCAATCCTCAATTCTCAGTGCCCATATTGATGGCAATCTTATAGTTTATTATTAGTTGGGTGCGTTTATCAAAGCAACTTGCATTATGACCTAATGACACACAACCTTGCAGTTACACATCCAGAACCCCGACTACTACTCCACATTGATGTGTTATTAATAATTCCATAACAGTGTAAGTAAAATTTACCCAGACTAAAGACAATATTAAGAAAAAAAAACATTTACGGAAAAGTACCCCTCTATTGCAAATACACATGGTACTAAAAGAACAAAAGCAGATACTGTACATTCAAGGAGAAGGATAACAGATAAAGGCCTTTGCCTGCAGCTTTTTCATAATGTTCTCCTCAAACACATCGCGGGCAAGAAAGACAGATCCAATTTCAGGACTGCCAAAAGTGTCAAGCCCACACTTCTCTAAACAGCCCCAAACGTATTGTTGAGCTTCAATGAGCCCAAGTAAGTGAATATAAATGAGATTTAAAGCAGTCTACTGGGTGCTGACAAGTGCAGTGCAGCTGGGCTCATCAGGGACAGAGAAAAGGGCAACAGTGGAAAACCTTAAAGGGGTGGAAGGGGGGCAGACAATTCTAAAACATAGGCTTTGTTTGAAAACAGGGCAAAAGTACCTTTTAATGAGTAGAATGTAGGGGGAGGGGCACCATGCTAAGCACTTGGCCCTATTTCTTTTCAAACTCTTTTCAAACCGTGACTATTCTGATTAGCTAGACTTAGCAGTTGCTGGCCAACACCTTTTGTTCTCGATATCCAATCTTCATGCAGTCTTACTTAAAAAAAGGACAAGAAACTCCCAAACGTACCATACTTGCACACATTTGGAATCAATACAACTGATGTTGCAAGAGAAATATTCTTTGTTTTTGAAAAAGACTTGCTGTTGGGAGGTCTCCGAGCTCTCCTCAATGCTAGCATATTTATACAGCAGTTAGACAAGGGAAATTAACTTACAACAGTCTTAACTTGAACCGACAGTACCAGGAATACAGATAATAAAAAATAAACTCTCTTTTCTACACATTTCAACATTTTACTTACACTTTAAGGGTTGTTTTATTGAAAACAACACTTATAGAAAGGTAACATGAAAGAAAAACCAAAGCAGAAAAATGTGCCTAAGCCAGCGGGTAGATCACGATGTGTCAGCAACAGCCTCTCTGCAAGTGTCCTCATAAGCATTCCAGTACCCAATTCTGACTTGACATTTTCTTTCATATCATGGTAGAACACATACAGCCACTAACCGGCAATAAAAATAAAATTTGACTTACGGAGCGTGGCCGCTCTAATGGGGCTCCTCCAGACTGAGATTCCAATAAATGACTGTTGATGGGCAATCTCTGAGAGAAGTACACATCTGGATGCAATCTCCCCCCCACTCTGCATGCAACAACAAGAAACAGCTGTGCAGGCCTGTTGTCAATTATACTGCCATTCTCACAGTGATGATCAATCAATTTGTGCTTTAGGCTTTTTCAGCAATTCATGTGAGGAGGAAGGCTTAGTACAGAGCATGAGTTTAAAGAGACTCCACTTCTTCCATGTAAGTACATTACAGTGAATTAAAAACAAAATAACCTGCCATGAACTATACAGGATCGATCACTGTAAAGCTGTTACTTGAAGGAGTTTCTAAAACTACATTGCACAAACTCAGGAAGTTCAGAACTTGGAAACTAGTATCCCAATCAGGGCACATGCAAGCAATCTCATCACTCCTTTCTTAATGTCCTTGCACTTGCTTCCAATCAGGTTTCAGGCTGATTTCAAAATCTGCCTGCTTACATTTAAGGTTCTACAGGCTTGGCTCCAAACTATCTAGCTGATATGTTACATGTTTACTGCCCTCCACACAATCATTATCATCCAGCTGATTCTGGTTAATGTGTTAATACAGCCCTGCTACATTTAGGAGAACAGGATCCTTTCTTGCTGTGCCCTAAAGCTGAGGAACACCACCCCAATCTGGCACTCAATAAACCTTTTCTTTTTTGTATTTTATGTATAGTGAAGTACTTTGAGATGACTGGATGTTAAACGTGATGTATAAAACAAAGTTTATCATCATTTCAGCATCATTTTTAGTATGCACACAGTGCATGCACAGTGAAATCATTTTAAACCACAAGCACACAAGCACGGTAAAGCGTGATAAAGCATCTGTGCAACCATGGACAGAAGAACCTTCTCCTAGGGAAACCTGCCAACATGACATTTAGAGACAGCCACTCACTTTCCAATCACTAATAAAAAACAAGCTTGTGCACGAGTATTTCCTGTTCACATTACAGGATTCTTCAGGTTTTGATCCTTTTCACTGTTCCCCATTCCCTGTTTTTACACACAGGAAGGGGAGCCCCACACCAACTGCACATGATACAAAACAGAGCTTAATAGAAGCTCTCATGCTGTGTTTATTAAGAATATGTCTGACACACTGCAGTGTTCTCCAGCACAGCCACGGCTTAGATTTCGAACACTTACACATCAAAGTTCTGTTGCCTTCCTTGGGGCAATAGCTTTAAGATACACTAAATGTGAAAACTAAATAAATTAAGGAAAAATTGTGAAAAAAAATGTTTCAGATGTTACCACTGCAGCTGGAGGCCAAGGGATCAGATATGTTTACTTCAAATTGTCATCATAACCACTTGTGGTTTGAAAAGGTGTTTCATCTCTTACTGTGTGAAGTTATAGCCAGTTTGTGGCATAGCATGGGAAACGTGCAGTAAAACCAAGTGAAATCAGGCTAAATGAATGCCAAAGCATGCAGAACAGAAAAGGTGTAGAAGTATTGTAAAGCCAAGTAAATGCACGCTGGACATCTGCAAAACTATGTTTTTAAAGTGGTAAAAATATATAAAATGTACAAACATATACAAATTTGATAATTATATCTTAAATCCAGCAAAAGCACCCTGATAAATGTACAGTTCTGTATTTTCAAAGAGAATCATTTAGGTTTAATGGGTATAATTCTTCAGATGTGTTCCACATGAAAAGCATGGTGTCAAGTGAAACAATGGGAAAGTCTTGTTTCTCATTATTATGAATCAAACTCAGCCCATCAGACTGAAGTGGTAGGGAGGGGGCATGAAATGAATTTTCAACCTCAACCTCGCCAGCCTGGGCCCAGAAGAACGTCTGCAGGTGCTGGAGGCTGGAGAAACCCCTGACCGCGAGGGTGGATTCGTCACTCAGGCCTGGAGAGGCTGAGGGCCCCCCCACACACACAGGGACATTCTCAAACACGACAAAGGGCAAGTCTGCAAACCGCCGTGGAGCCAAAACCAATTAGAGAGCTAACACGAACCTGCAGGCCTTTGTCATTTCCTGGCTCTTTAAGCCAGTGGTTTGGAAGAGATATAGAGAGAGAAGTGAAAAAAGTGAGCCATCAGATCTTTGCTGCCTACAGATTATTCTTCTTACTATATTAGCAAAAACAGTACAGAAATGTTACAAAATCAAAGCCAAATTATTTTTTTTCAACATGGTTTAGTAGTGTTGCCTCCATGTACTTAACAACAATAGACTTCATAGCACCTTTAAAAGTGGCAAAGGGTTTTGAGTGGAGATGCAAAGAGGCAAACATAGACATTAATTAAGTAAAAGCCTTTCTGAAGCAAAGGTTTTAAATCTGGACTGAAAGTGGTCAGAGAAGATGGATCTCTGATATCCTTGGGGACAGAATTCCAGAGCTGTGGGGCGCAGCAGGAGAAGGCAAGAGAAGGATGGGCCTGTCACCCACATATTTAATTATCAGAGAATTGTACAGTGCTGGAGTTAGTTTAGTACTTTACTCAGTGGAGGGTTCAATGTCCCATAATGGTATGGAACCCAGATGCCAAGGTTGAATATGACTGTACACCTAACCGTGCCGTGTGACAATAATAAAACGTTTCGCCGTAATCTAACATACAAAACTGCATTAAAGATAATTCTCTTTAAAATTAAGTTATAAGAAAACTATACTAAGGCACAGAATACTAATAATAAAACACTGTTCCATACAGTATATAACATACTTCCTATTCAGTGATGGGGATAAACGCTTGGTTTCCACGAAAGGTACTGTAAAATCTGATGTTAACGTAACAGGTATTAAAAACCAAGACGTACCTTCCTGGCAAATGCACGAGAAAGCGAAACAAAACTGTTGTCTGACCCCGGAACGCAGGACTGCAGAGCCGAGGCTTAAAATCGCTGATGTCCAAGACAAGTACAAGGTATCATGCATTTAGTAAATGAACCCCCGAGACAAATTAAAGCTCCGGGTTAAACAATGCTACTGTCGTGTCCCAGGCGCCCGACAACCTCCTTTTGCAGTGCAGGAGTGTCGCCCTGCAGGGGCAGCCTAGACAAGTGGGAATTTTCTACTGCCAGCTTTTAGACTGGTGTTATTATCCTAAAAAGCTGTAAACTCCCCAGATGGTGCTAAACTTTGACTGATGGGTTAATCCCTCAATTCAACAGAGAGACGGGAGAAGAGAGCGCGCGAGAGAAAAAAACTGGCTCAAAAATTGCTCATACAACGGTTCTTTCTTGATTATAATTTACATGACAAAAGACATTTCGACTATCAATAGGGGAAATCCACAACAGTCGTTTTCAACGAAACTTCAGTTCTCCTTTTGATGTCTTTTTGGGGTTTTGTATGTTATTCAACTCCTTACAGGAGACCAAAACCAGAATTAACGCAGACTTAATCTAGATATGACAGCTTTTCCTCAATCTGCTGTATTACCAAAATTTCGATGCGAATATGTTGAATGTCTGTCTTTTTTAAAAGTTAAAGTTAAAGCTGGATATTATGTGGATAAGTGATATTTTCTGTAGTGGCGCCACTGTCTGTAAAATGGTTTCCTAGATTGGAGCCAATGATAAAATCTGGCTCTTAGTCATTCTTGGAATACTCTCAACTGCAAAAGAAAAATAAATCCACAAAGACAGCTATAATAACGTTTTCTGTAAAGCAAGGCGACTACATTTATAATGAGACAAGACTTAAGAGACTTTGATCTAAAGGTTGCAAGTACTGTTTTTGTTCTGTCGTAGAACGATACATTCACGTCTGTTTAAAACTGAAGTAGGATAATGCTCTAAAATCTTGTGTTTTGTCGCATTGACACAGGGATCTTCAGACGACTTTCCTTCTACTTTGCAACGAGGAATTAAACTCTCTTTGCTCGTTTGCAGCTCCGCGCTCAAACCTTTTGAAGTTATTAAAGATGTCAGCCCAAGGAAAACAACGAACTTACATTGGAAGGAGCCCGGGATTCCGACCATGTTAGTCCTATGCAGATGAAGACAGTGGGACAGCTTCTGCAGCGGGTCCGGTCAGTACAGTTTTATCAGAAAACTACACGGACTCTGCTGTACTGCTAGCGGCGGATCACTAACACAGCCTAGTAAATCGGGGAAAAGCGGTAGCGAGGAAACCCGCCCCTCTCCCCCAACCACAAGCAGGATTGATCTGGAGATGAATGGGGGCGGAAACCATCAAATATGAACCGCCAACAAAAGGAAAGAAAAGATCTTTGCAACATACACACATTGTAACACAAACATGTTAAGATGCACAGAGAAGTGCTCGCGTGAATTTTGAGACAATTGAAGCCGCGGCGCCGTGATTCATGTACTGGGCTATAACACGGTCTTTATGGAGGAACAGCATTTTGGAAAACACTAAGCGCGCAGAATGCCTGATTTGTCCAATTCAACTAACTGATGAGTTGTACGTTCTGACAGCAAAAGAGTTCAGGGATTTTTCTACGTGACTCATTACAGTATGTCTAATGTTATCAAGCCACGTTTGTAGCATTTAAGGTTATAGGCGTATATGTGGTGATTGCACCATCTTATCATTCTACGTGTGTATGTTTTTGAAAATTATACAGATTATGGATATTGATTGAAATTTGGGCATTTTTTAATTAATTGACCATTCAATGCCGATCATCATATGCTAGAGTGACTGTTGCATAACCAATCACCTCGTTAGGGAGAGGGTGTGTCAGGCACAAATTATAAAATTATCTGCTAAATGTCAATCGTAAAAATCAAGAAAAAACTGAAAGAAACCACAATGCCTCCTTTTCAAGATAATAAATCCCTCAGTAAAGTGTAAAAAACACTTCAGGTGGACTTGAAAGCAGTGGATTTAGACATACTGTGGAATTAATCGTGTTGTTCTGCGACAATTTTATGTGTAGATGATCCTGATGAACGTCAGAGAGCATGATGTGGATGAGCAAAACAATCTGCTATTTGTTGTGTACAACTCACCAGTTTATGGGGAGGCCCAAGAGTGATGGTCTGGCCAGGAGCGTCTAGTCAGTGTAGAAATCCACTTCTAGTGACTGATTGCAATCTGACTGCACAGTTTTACATAAATTAAGTAGGGAACTCACTTGCTGGCTTTTCTGTGGGCTTATCCTGATATGACAACATAACAGCAAGATAATGTATATCCTCATGCTGCTTGTGTAACAACAGGGGCAGTTTGCTTTAGGGGACAACATTTGTAACCTGGTGCAAAGTTGTTCTAGACCTACAGCTAATGTTGCTTCCAGTGGTGGCAACACGCACTACTTCCAGTGACTTTGACAGTAGACCCCGTTGATAATGCTTAACCTCATTAATGACAAAATGTCAATCAGTAATCAAATTAATTTACCAATTACATATCTGTTCATCAAAATGTCAACCACTGAGCCTGTCACAGATAAGTTCAGGCAACATTACAGAGGCTACACCATAACTCAGGGCAGACTGTCTGTTGGATAGGACTGTCTGAATAACCTTTATTAAACAACACCTGCCAAGCACACTTGTTTTATAAGCTCATCTATACATGGGCAGGTGGCAGGCCTGCTAACATTGTGAAGCAAACGTGGATACCTTTATGCCCCTCTATGCATATGTCCACATGTATCACTCAATTATACGTCCCTCTTAGGAGTGAAAAACAGGAGCAAATAAAACATTATCTTCCTACCTTTCAGGAAACATTTTACCAGCTTAATACTAGATAAAAAGGACTCAGTGTATTTTACATATTATGTGTTTTCCACAGACTTTATATTAGTCATCCATTAATATGTGCAAATAATCCAAAACCAATTTATTTGATTATGGTTAAATTATATCGTGTTTGTGTATCCAAAAGGATTATTGGTTTCCTTAATGCAACGGTTCTTGTGTCTTGTCTCAACAGATCACCTAGTGTCAGATTGAATCAAAACACATAATTGTTCAACCTAATGTACAGTAAGTCAATTTACTGTGTCTAGTTTCTGTGCTTTGAGAGCTATTGTAGAGGAAGTATGACAGACACCATCCTGTTTTGCAAAGAGAGACTGAATTAAGGTTTTATAAAAAGGGTATTGTAAAAAGCTAGGTGGTAAATAAATAAAGGAGGTTAAAATTCAAACCTTCTTTTGAATGTTCTGTTCTGCAAGCAAATTACAACAGTTATCATTTACACACCTCCCTACTGTCAGGAAAAACTAAGCAATAATGTTTATGGGTACATGATTTCTGTGCTCCCTGGCACAGTGAGGTAATGTAGTAATACACAAAGTGGCAAACTTAAAAGACATGTATTTATTTACAATAATTTACAAACACAATATGTGTATTACTGTTATGTGCAGATTTTTATGAAGACTACCTTTTACAACATAAGGAAAGAAACTTCAACCCTGCAACTGCCACATAAATACCAAGTAGGAAATTGGATGGAGCTGGGAGCTTGCTTCTTAGAATAAAAGCCCTATGCAGGACTAAATCACTCCCTAAATGGGTGTTATACAAATGGTAACCTCTCTCCCTATTACATATAGTGGCTCACTAAATCAGAAAGAGATTTCTTTAGCCTGCTGGACACTATAGATAGAAAACTATTTTTATCGTTCCACTGCTATACATCGACAGTCCTTTTGCTAAATCCTATATTTCTGTTCTGGGTTGTGGTAAGGGAGCAGCCCTCTTGTGGTTTTGTTCTCTGCCTTCTGTCTTTTTATTGCTCTCCTCCATATCTCTATGTTCCTGCCTTGAACTTATAAACTTATGTTCCAGTTTTCCACTGTACCTTCCCAAAGAGGGCTGCCTTTCTAACCCCACTAAGGTCAATGTTAAATTGTTAGTAGTAAATTGTTTGGCTACAAGACTTTTTGGCCATTGCCACTGCCTAGTGTGACAAGATAAGATGAGCAGCTGAGCTAACACTCCAAAGAATTCCCATTGTCCCATTCCCATTGACCTGAAAATATTGGGTACTGTGAGATGACGTTAAACTTTTTGATAGTTCAGTCACATGTAATAGTAAAAGTATGTGTCCATACTGTATATAAATATTTGAGTAGTAGGTATTGAAATGGGTTTAAAATTTGTAATTCCTACCAGACCAAAAGTTTTCCTTTATCCCCTACTGGTGCAGTTAAACTGTCAGCTCAAAACAAAATATATTAAATAACTTTAAGGATTGGTGCAGGAATACTGAAACACAGGCTTCATGTTAATCAGAAAATAAACATTTTCACCATTTTCAACAATCATCACATGGGTGACATCATATCACTTGTCAACTCCATAAAGAATGTGAAATTAACAACCAATGATGTGATATAAAAAGGAGTATTTACTTTTTAATTATAAAGCCAGTGTTTTTGTTCCTTTTCAATAAAAATAGATTTCTGTCTGATTTCTTTGTGGCTTGATGGAGTCCTCCCTCCATATTTTTATTTTATATTAAATATATTTTATATATTTTTATTGTTCTGGTGATATGCTCCTCTATATATCTTTTCCCAGGGATCTTGTCTTCCTCAACTCAGACCAGTGACAGAAGTGTAGTGGCGGCTGTTTTCCTTTCTTCCTCTGGTTCTCATGAGCAGCTCCAGGATTCCAAATTCCTGGATACAATGACCCATTGAGGAGCCATGGCTCTGCTGGATCTGATCCAGGCCCTTGCATGTTATCCTTTGCAAACAGGACATTTGGATCCTGCGATAACCACCCTGCCCACTTCCCACACACAGACACTCGGCCTCTTCCTGACACACAGACACACACACCACACACTCCCTCCTCTCCTATCTGCCCCAGAAGGCTGCCACCTGCTCTCCCAAGCATGCTGCACAGCTGCTGAGCTACAATAACAAATTAACACCCACTAACTCAGCCTATTACCCACTGTGTGTGACGGAGTAAAACCGATCTCTGCTGTCTCTGCGCTGACTCCCAGATCAGGTCGAGCCAACTGAGAACAGCCCATCACTCACTCTTGACACCTTGGGAGCTGTCGCTTAAGGTAGCTTTGCATATTCATCCCCATTCATTACACCAAACAGGGCAGGAGGCGTGGGGGGTGGTCAGTGCAGAACCTTGTCAGTTGTTTCAACACAGTCACTGCTGCCTCCCCCTGAATACAGACCCTCAAGCAAACTATGAAAGGAGCAAAAACAGCATCAGCTTTCAATAAAGCTCACAAACACACATGAGAATGTGAGAAGGCAAACACAAGCCCGTTTCCATGCAGCACTGGACCTCTTCTTCTTCTTCGCATTTTCCCATTTATGTGGGGTCTGCTTGTTTGCACCAATTTTTCCACTTCGTACGGACTGTGGCGTCTCGGCAGGTGACTTTTGCGAGGCGCATGTCGCCTTTCAGCCGATCCATGCAGCACTGGACCTATAAATCACAAATGCCTTTGAAGCATTTTGATGCAAAATAAAAAGTTTCAGTTTTATTTCTCTTAAAGACTTGCTTTGTTTTCCCCAGGAAATACCAGGGCTTTTGTGACACAAGGGTAATATATACAGAATATTAAAAGAATTTTCTTATTCTATACCCTGATGGATGTCAGAGAACACAGGGTAGACGTGCAGAACGATACGCTAACATCTGTGTAAAATCAATGGGTAGTCCAGAGTGTGAAGTGGCCTACCAATGGGCAGACTCCAGTGTCTGTCCAGCTGTGGCTAGTCTTGTAGTCAGGTTGTAGTGATTGATGGCAACTTGACTGCACAATGCTACAGTGATCAAATCCTAGGGGTCATCTGCTGCCCGTTCTGTGGGCTCATCCTGATGTGACAACATAACAGCAGGATAATACAAGTCATCTCATCCAGGTGGATGCTGCACATAGGTGGTGGTGGAGGGCAGTCCCCATTACCTGTAAAGCGCTTTGAGTGGAGTGTCCAGAAAAACGCTATATAAGTGTAAGCAATTATTATTATTATTATTATTATTATTATTATTATTATTATTATTATTATTATTATTATCTAACTGCTTGTGTAACAACAGCTTTCTTGCAAGAAGGGAATATGACAATCATGTCAGGGACACCTTACTTGCCAAACATGAGCCCAAGTAAACATTTGTGGGATAAGATGGGATGACATGTGGAATCTAGGGATCAGAGATAAGAGATAAGGACAGGCTTGTCAAGGGCTCTACAGAAGAATCCAACAAGACAGCATCTGGGGCCTGGTGCAAAGCTTGCATTGCAGATGTGTAGCTTGTATTGCTTCCAGCAGTGGCCACACACATGCTACTAGCTTTTGACTTTCACAGCTGACCCCCTGTTGATCAATTTTGAGGACAAATGTTAATTTGCATTCTAAAGGTACCTGTTCAATACAATGTCAGTACACCTAGTATTCATAAGTCTTTCCTTATACAAGAAGTGTCTTATTTTCCCCCTCAATTTATAGCACTGAATTAACTAGTTTTACAGTAAAAGCCATTTTTTTATTTTAAAAAGTAATTTAAATTATGAAACAATGACAGTGGCGTGGTGTCTTACGATTCTGACTCTTAGATTCTGGGCCCTGGGTTTGATTCTCAACTGGAGTCCAGAATCCACCTGTATGGAGTCTGCATATCTTCACTGTGTTTGTGTGGGTGCTCCTGGTGCTCCAATTTCCCTCCACCTTCCACAGACATACTGACTAGGTTCATTAGTGTCTTTTAATCATTCTTGCATGTGCACCTAGTGATACAGTAGCACTCCTGCCTTATGCCTTATGCCTCCAAGACAGGATCTGGGTTGCTGAGACTCTTATCAGGCTAAAAGGTTTTCTGTAATTAATGATGCAACCACAACATTCATCACTACAACTTGTGATAGTGTGCATCCATTCACTTTCCAACAGGTTACTCATGATTATACCTTTGGAACACCAATGTCATTGTTTAATACATCTCCCCGAAGAATGCATTTTTAAAACACAAGTACTCACATCAAGGTATTAATTAGAGCTTTGTGAAATCAAGTTGAACAAAAATGCTTTTTATGAAACATCATAGTGGCCACAGCCTGACAAAGGTAGGGCTGTTTGTCCTTTCAAATTAGATTAGTTGGAAATAGCTGCCTACAATTATGATACATGAGGCTCTCATAGAGTAGTGGTTCCTAATAAGGCATTCTTCTCTGGTTTGGAGAGGTCGTACCTAAAAGTGCATATAAAGTATATGTAAGGAAGGTATCTTGTTACTAATTAATCAATGGAAATGGCTATGGGACCCTTTGGAATAAAACATGCTGCATTAAGTCATGTAGCTATTGTTTTATAGCATAAACTACTGTTCAAATGCCATACAAATTTACCGTTGCAATTGTAAATAACACTATACCTAGTGTTGTCCATTAATTTTACATATGTGATGTTTTTTTCATATAATTCAAAGATGAATTATACCAAAGCAATTCCTATGTTACCCCTTGTGAGCACAATCAGTTCTTTTCCAGGATTAAGTCTCTTGATACTGGATGCATTTCGGAAACTGCTCTAATTAAGTCTCCTTTGCTGTGCTAGCTGGTAACAGGATTCAAAGATCTGGTTACTATGAAGTCAGTGTGGGAGTGTTACATCAGGGAACAGCAGGATTACCACTGAACTGGACCTGTACTCAATGATGAATTGTCAGACTATCTTAAAAGTTATGCTTACAGCTGACACCTCCAAGCCTTCAAAGCATTAGTTATTCCACAGTATGCTGCATAACTCAACTACTAACATTTTTTCCACTGGTTTCAAATCAACACTCTTGTGCAGGTAGTTGCAGGGGTTCTGCTGCTGATTTCTCCTTCTCAGAGTGGGCTTTCTACCACAGCAGTTGCCTTGTTCACTCACCGGGGAGGGGGGGAGACCAGGAGGGGGTGGGCAGCAATTTCCCTAAGTTAAAGGCATTGCAAGTGTGGGGAGAGAGAAAGAGACAGTACAGACAGACAGAAAAGGGAATAATACATGAGCAGATGGGAACTGAAGGCACTGTTTAATGGTATAACCTCCTCCCTCACTGAAGACGGCCAGAGGAAGTGCCCTCAAAGCATCTGGGCATTAGAAAGGGAGGGGTGATTGGATGCATGTCAGGGTCAAAGGTAGAGAGCAGGAGCCAGCCTGTGCTGCTTACTCAGACACCCCCCCCGAACCATCCCTCCAACTGCCTTGACCCCAGAGACTTAGGCACAGAGAATAGACCACTTTCCATCTGACCAGGAAACAGGTGGGGATGGCCAACAGTCATGCCTAGGCCACATGTTGCCCAGTCTGAGCCAGGCTGAGCCCAGGCAGGCTGTTCTGGAGAAGGCTGCCTCTCAGACACAGGGCCCATATGGCAGCTCAGAGGGCTCTCTGAAGCTCTGGGGGAGTTTCAAATTAATCACCAGACCATCCCAACTGTCCACTGTCTTCAGGGAGCATATATATGTGTGTGGATATGGATGTATCTCGCAAGGGAAGTAATCAAAATCCCCTTCTTTTTTCCTCTCTAATTAATTCCTAAATCTTTTCATACTATTATGCTTTATCCAGATGGAAAACATTTCAGTTTTTTTAAGCCACCTGCCGTATTTGCAATGCAATGATCTTGAATGGCAAAACAGAGATAGACAAAGGTTCTAAAATTTAGATTTTATTTAAACAGCAGGAAATGATAGCTCCAATGTTACTAATTTATTTTTCTAGTTAGTACATTATTGTGTTTCAGAAGACAACTCTGAGAGAATAGAATGTGAAACATACCAAAGAACAAATAATTCCAGTTAAAAGAAAAGTCAGAAAGAGAGATACACCTAAAATGTTATATTATTAGTGATGCTAATCTGTCCATCTACAAGTAATTTATTAGTATAATTACTGTTGTAACTGATTTATACACGTGTTTTCACTGGAGGTAAAGATTTTATTTCCACTTAATTACTTTACAAAAAAGGAATTATTTACAGTTGTATAAAACATAAATTAAATACTGTTTGCAGAGGTTATCAGTCTAACTTCTTAAGAACAACTTAATAATAACTCTTTTGTCGTATTATGAAAAATGTGCTCAATTGGCTATTAGGTTTAGTCGGTGTCTTCTGGCATTTGTTTGTTGCTGATCATAACTTTCTTTTTCATTTTCTTTGAAAATGTATTTCATATCTTTGTATAGGACTGAATTGTAAATCAGCGTAACAATAGCGACACCTCCTGATTTTTTTTATGGAGAACCAGTCTATTGGTTCTGTCAAACAAACGAACTGCCCTGTAACTGAACAGGTGAGACCACTATGGTCGTGCTTTTCTTCAATTTAAAATCCACGTAGAGGTTTTTAATTTATGTTTTTAGTTAATGAGGGAAAAACTATGAAATTATATAGGGGTTTTTGTAATTATAACAGGAAGACAGTTCGTGGCAGTGCTAAACTTCAGTTTCTCTGGTAAAACAAGACCAAATGAATTAAACGGGTGCCATGGTGATGAATCCAGAAAAATGTTAAAATCAGAAAATTCCTAACTAAACCACGAATACTAAACCAATCCAGAATTGACAAACAATTCTACTACTCTATCCTTTGTTTGGTATGACCGAATAATGAGGTTTCCATGAAAGGCTGAAAACAGCAAGAAACAGAAAAACAAGTTTCTTATTTTGATTAGCGACGACACCTGAAGATTCCAAAGTGTATTTAAAACATTTTAATTCCAACAAGACAAGAACAACCCAATATATTTGTCACCGAATCAAAAATTTAATTTAACAATAACAGCATCTCACTGAACTGATTCAGACACATCAGTGTGATTCATAATTCTTCACACCCATTGTTAAAACATGTCCCATCAAGAGTTGTTACCACCTGATCACGCAGTATTGCGAAAGCTGTTTTGTCGACGCTGAAACCAAAATAAATTTTCATTACATATATCAAATATAAAACGAAAATATATATCCCAGGCAGGACTCTTCGTAAATGTAAAAGTAATAAAATAAAAGCATGTTGTTCCTTGTTCTATAACCAATAAAAATAACAACGATAGAAACGGTGATCATGAAGCACTGTCTGTTGTGACGGCATTTTTTAAAAGTGTGATTACATTGCGATACTGAAATACTTCCACGAGGGGGAAATAGATATTCAAAGAGCTATCGCAAAAAGCATTCAACCCTCCTTATAATTTATTCCTTCAACGTGAAACATTCGCCGAGGCGGAGAGTCCTGGTCCTGGTCCTGGATGGTTTTCTAGGTCTCCTCAAAGCTGCACTCAAACTAGAGCTGGGAGAAGCTGTTAAATTGATTAATTCAGCAATGAATTGATCGAGGTAGTTAAGAGCTGAATTGTAATGAAAACCAGCAGATACACCAGCCCTCCAGGCTGTCTAACTTTGAATTGCTGGGATGTACTGTTTGATAAATTGTATGTAACATGAACTGACATGTTGCCCAGTTTCTGAGATTGCAAGAAGTAATTGCACTTTATTATACATTATTCACAAAATCTTTATGAATTCTCTTTGGTATCGAAATAGAGTGTATTACATCAGCAGTTTTTTATTAATTTAGTTTTGATTAGTTTGATTGTATTGGTATGTTCATCTGTTCACTTCAGTCAGGAATGTCCAGAGGTGATCATTTAGAGATACGGGGTGTTGATGTTTTCACAAATGACCTACTTACGTGGTAAAATAAAATGTTTCATGTTCTTACAAGTGTATGAGAAAGTTCATAAGGGCCGAGTTGTCAGTTGAACCCATTGTCCCCAGTCACTTTACATGTGAGCGGGATTTCAAGAGTTCTCTGAAACTGAAATAAATTAACATCTGAATTGAGAAGTAAACCCTTAGTAAATTGATATTGCTGCTTGATTGCTGCCCTTGGCCTGACATTAAAATAATTTTACATGCAATAAAAATAATAAAAAAACAACCAGAATATTTTAAAGATTTTATTTAAATCTTATTTGCAGACACTGTTACTAACAAGATGCCATTTACACTGTCTTTATACTTTTGTTTTCATTTGCACAGTATGTTGAATACATAAGTAATCAGATGTGTACTGTTCCTTTTACGGATGAACGTTTCAGTAGCCAGTGCAAATTAGGATTCCACTTTAAACATGAAACTTACAGTTTTTCAAAAAAAGGATACTTACTGGAGTACTGGATACTTATTTATGTTCATATTGTATTGTTTTTGTCCCCTGTGGTAATTAAGCAGCCATTTCTCTTCAGTAAAGATTAAGTGCTTAGTCCAAACAACAATTTAATTCAGGTTCATAGCAACAATTGTGGTGCCAGTTGGTAACGCTGGGTAATGATGACTGACAAAACCTTCTGGATTGGCTTGCCATGACCAAAGCTGGCTACCCCTTAGCTATTCTACTGTATGTAAATGTACTCTGTTTCCAAAAGAGACTGTCCACTTCATTTTCAGCAGACAGTGCGCCTCCTGTTGAAAGATGATATACAACCTGTCAGCCTCATCCTATAAAGAGAGAAAGGAAATCCTAGCGGCTAAGTATTCCATATATGGTCCAGGCGTTCCTGCTATTTCACCTGCTGTCTAGTGCCAGATGCACTTCAATGCTCCTTTAGGTTTTGCACTACTGACTCCTGCTATGGTCTGTCCTTCACTCCTGTCTTCCCCACACAGGACGTTCTCCCCTGAGTGTTCAGTCCTCAGGAATCTGCAGCTCCTTGGCTTGCCTGGCATTTTGCATGGCCTTTCAGACCGCCCAAGCTGACACCCCCAGTTACAGGACACTGCGATAGCTCCAGAAGTGCTTGTAGGTCAAGGGGTCAACCTCCTGCAGGTAGAGGCACATTGGCCACAGGGTCAGGTAACTCT
The DNA here is from genome assembly GCF_059453375.1 of Lepisosteus platostomus. NCBI lineage: Eukaryota > Metazoa > Chordata > Actinopteri > Semionotiformes > Lepisosteidae > Lepisosteus > Lepisosteus platostomus. The sequence goes on along the minus strand of NC_142625.1, from coordinate 12,610,903 downwards.
TTATCACGATTTGCTTTGTGTTTCTGCTGACGCTCACAGCACTGCCTGAAATGGCTAACGTCGGTTTGCAAGGTTCTGCAGGCTAGACAGCGATTCAGCTACTTTCTGTTGCCCAAACCTAGCTGTCTTTTGACAGAAGAATGCTTACCTGTATGGATGACAGCAAGCCTCTACCAGCTCTGTTTCACATTTTGCTAGTTGACCTTAAGTAACTTGAAGCCACCACACAACTGGAAAAACTCTGCCCAGTGGACTGATGTCTGACCTATTTGTGGAGGGGAACTTAAGCCATCCCACCTAAAGAAATTTATGGCAGTAAAGATAATGTAAATGTCAAAATCGATGTTAATTAAAATCCCTTCTAATGAAACACTAACAAGCTCAGTATATAGACACTGCTAAATTAGTAGCTGCAGAGATAACAACTACAAACACTTTATAGCATATTGAACCGAAATATTCATAATGGCTCCACTCCTCTCATGCAAAAAATATATATTTCTGGAGCCACCCCTGGTTTTCAGATATGGCCTTCATGAGCACAGTATTATATTTATGTACCTTTACATGCAGCAGCTGAGATGATTCGTTTTCAGTCAGTAGCACAAGTGTAAAACTCTCATTTCGAGCTTAAGTACTGAACAAGTGGTAAATTAATTACTGCTTAATTTCAGAGTGCTTGGTAAAATGGGAATGAGCGACTTTGGTAAATGATCTGACTGGCCTTGAGCACAATTTTCTCTCTCCAGAGCAACACATCCACGTGACAGGGAAAAAGATCACAGACACAGACGATAAATGTGTGCATTATGAAAGTTGTTTCACAGATATTTTTATATTGTAAATTAATATGCTAACAGTATGTAGTACAATTCATGAAAAATAAGTTCATATAATGTTCTGCAATTATTTTCCATTGGAGTGGGAACAGTGCAGCAGGATAACGTAGGGCATCATGCTGCCTTTTCTCTTCTTTTGTTAGTTCTGTTAATGTTAATACTGCTACTGCTACTGCTACTGCTACTGCTACTACTACTACTAATAATAATAATTGCACTACAATCCTTGGAATCTCACTTCGAGAAGCCATCTTCAGAGAAAAAAACAGTAATCAGTTTTATTCGGCCATTAAACATCTCTGAACTTTTTCGAAAAGCGCCTACTTCACTGGATTGTCACTATCATCGAAGCAACTTCTAATGCGTAAAGCAGAAAAAGAGCTAAGCGCCGCGATTGCAAGAGAAGGAGAGGGGAGGGTCCGTGGTGTTCCTCTCTCTTGGCATCTCCGATCATCACCCCCCACCCCCATCTCTGTACAGGACTGCCAACCCCGTACAGAGTGGAGTTATTCCAGGAATGTGTTGAACATGGCTGCCGGGATGAAGGCGCAGAAAACTGGACTGTTGGAGCTCCGAACCTCCGTGGATCGCTGGATCCGTGTGCTCGCCTGTCTCACGGAGGAAAGCCTGACGGTGAGTCCGGGAGAAGCTACCGCTGAGCCTGTGAACCCCAGCCTGAGCCCAAATCCCCTGGGAGCAGTGAACGGAGATTCAACCAGCGTCGGGTCGAGCTCTCCAGTCCCCGAGTCGATCACCAACGTCAAACGCACTGTGCGAGTCACCAAGCAGGATGTTGGGGGTCTGGGAATCAGCATTAAAGGTAAAGAAAAAACAGAATTTCCTCACACTTTCATTGCTTTGTAACTTAAGACATAAAAGTTTACTTGAAGTTAAACTTCTTTCATTGAAGTTTGTTTTCAAGTCGACAGCTCTTGACAGCCTTCGTTGTGTACATGTAGTTACATGTACAAACTAAATTATGATTATCATTAATCTCCCGAATAAGACAACTGGACGTATGTGTGATATCACATTATCGACTGTTATCAGGTGAAATTCCTTGGGCTCAAGTGAGTGTTGTTTTTCCGACAAATATACAGAACGAAGAAGAAAACCTCGGTCAAAATGTTTGCCCTTCATAACTGCATTTTGTAAGATGACTGGCATTGCATTTGTTGGGCTGTTGAACACGTGAAACAAGTGTTCTGTGACAGCAGTTTCCATTGCTGAAGTTGTACAGGAGGATATCCCCGTTTAGGAAAACAGGCAACATTAGTTCTAAAACGGCGTGTGAATTGTACAGTACAGCGGATTACTTTGTGCCGTAACTTGTGGTTAACATTGCTGTAGTTTTACTGCTTAAATATTGTATACAGTTCGGGGAAGATCCTGAAGAGAAACAGTCTGATAATTCTTTTACTAAGTGATGATTTAAGCGAGAATTGTAACGTATCGGTTATGACAAATTCATTAAAATAATTGATTCTCTTAACTCACGTTTTCTTCGCGTGGAACAGAATGTTAGGATTTAATATTCAAATGATCTCAAAACTCTAAATCGAGCCATTCTCCAGATTAAGTGGTCAAAAATTAAGTTTAAAAATTGGTGAATGGAGTACTGAACAGTGAGTTTAAGACCAGTAAAGACGGCATTGTGGCAGGACAGGGCTGACCACTCTATGCGTAAGGTAGCATTGAGTAGCCTTCTACTGACAGCACACATTATAATTTATAATTAGGTTGTAAATATTTTAAGAAAGATTTGCCACAGTATCACAGTTCTATTATTTGATAATGATTGGTCACTTTTTATTGTGTCTGAATCAAAAAGGTACAGAGTTAAAAATAAACTCAGCTATGTGTCTTTTTAACTATGTGGGAAGAAATAAACAGCTTGATTTCAAACATAAAACTAAAAGTAGAAGTGCCACAATACAGTTTTAAATTAAATATAAGAGCATAAAAACATTTCAGCCTTTACAATTACCCATTTGGTAGTTATTAGCTACTTGATCTGTGAATTTCATCCACCTATTTCCTGAGAAGAAACAACATTGCTGGCAAGCTTGTTCCATACTCCCACAACTCTTTATGAAAAGAAGCGACTTGCCCTGAGTGGAGGAAATCACCCATATAATTCTTGGAAGACGCCAAGGTATCATCTTAGACAATGTGGCTGGTAGCTTGTTACTCCCACAAACCTATAGTATCTTTAATGTAATGATCTCCTGAAACACATCACACAACTATTAAAAGTTATTTTTGCTTAGAGAATGTGAAGTGAATTCTTGGCGGGACTGAAAAAATGTGACAAGCTGTTGAAAGATATCTACACAGGCTGTAACCTTTCAGAATAGAAAGCTAAGTAGAACCACTGGATCTTAGGATAGTGTGAATTTTGTTTTCAGTAGTTGTTGTTTGCATGTGGAGGGAGGAAATTAGTTTGGAAACAGTACTTTTAAAGATTTCAGGTACTTGTTTGATTACTTTTCCCTTCTAATTAACTTTGTTTTCACTGATACAGGGTTTTACTGTCTGGTCCATCATCATTTGTTTCGCAAATGGTTTTAGTTATATAGTAAGACAAGTCAAGTCAGATCAGTGATGAGAGGACAGACCGGCAAATCCTTAAACAGTTTGCAGAAGAATTTAGGAAGATAAACAGACACTTTGGGTTTATAATCTCTTTAATTTTTCTGGTACAAATTTCAGTACCAACTTCAAAACTCTTATAATTTGTGGATGAATAAACACAGATAAATAAAATTGCAAGTTCTTTTGCAACAAAGTTCAGTACAAATCCTCGACATTTAGAAAAAGCAAAGAGGTGATGAAGTAATAATCCATCTATTTTCTAACCTTTTTTCCAATATAGAGACAGGGGGGAGCTGGAGCCTACCCCAACAAGCAACAGGCACAAGGCAGGATACACCCTGGATGGGATGCTAGTCTAGCACAGGGCACCACAGACACAAACACAGATACAAACACACACTCATTCCATGGTCAAACCTTCTAGGAGACAGTTAATCAATCAGTATTCTTTTGACTGCTGTAGGAATCCTGTTTCAGGACATACAAACTCCACACACATGCCAGGAATTAAACCCAGGCACCCAGAGGTGGTAATCCCTGCCCATCATGCCACCCCTTAAAGTAGTACTACTACTACTACTACTACTACTACTACTACTACTAGGACTACTACTAGGACTACTACTAGTAGTAGTGGTACTTGTAATAATAATAATTTTCATTAATGAAGATTCCAAAGTTCTTCACGTAAAAGTGCGGACCTAATTAATCTATTCCTAAAGTGAAGCCCCCACTGTGTTGATGTGCGTCTGGTTTCCAATGCACAGAAGATCAGGTAGAATACTGACATTGGCTTCACCTATTGAATTGTGGAAAGTTTTAGATTGCACAGCTCAAAGAAGAATTTAGCCAGGACTGTGGGATTAGCTTCCTTAATCTTTCAATAGTGCCTATGGATCCTTAATGATAAGGTCTTCTTTGAAGGACAGCACAGCATCCTAGTACAAGTCAAAGTCATGCAAGCAAGGCTCGTATTCTTCATTTTAAAAGTACATTCAGTTTGCAGTTATTCCCTGTAGTCTTATTTTACTTTTCTGAATATGCAAGATAACTGCAAGACCTCATTTCTGGAGCACTGCTTTCTTTTCCCCTTGAAGTTAAAATATAATAGTTTGCTCAGGTGACTGATTTGCTTTGAGGTTTAATCAACAGAATGAGGCTATCTAGCAAAGAAGAAGCACAGGGCAATGAAAGCAATGATCTTACAGCGAGATTAATTCCTATTCCTGCTTTTAATGGGCTACCCTGTCTGCTGCACAGTGTGGCACATCTCTGGGCACTGCAGTGCGGTAAAGTGAATAAGGTATAAGGCCATTGAAACACAGTATCATAGAATTATAGAGAATCGTAATAGTTGTTAGCCAGATGATTAGATATCTCTGAATTATATATAGACTACTTTGTTACCTTGAGTAGAAAATCAATTAAGTTTACTTTCCCAATTCATTTTTAATTAACCATTCTGCATTGTGAACAATTCTGTTTTTTGGCCTGCAGTAGGCTAAATTTGCTTGTTGTTGATTGAACAAATATGATATACTTATTAATAGTAGAGTTATAAATAAGATACAGTGGATAAGGGATACTCATCTATTCAAACAGTGACTAGGGGCTGATTGGGACTGATAAGAAGAGTAGGTGATCAAGGAGGGAGTGTTGAGCTCTCAGCAGAAATACAGCGAGACTGTGAAAGCTGTTGGATATAGGAACATTTCCAACTTGTTTCATGCTCAGAACAATCCAGAGGCTGTGGATACAAGCGCAATGGAAAACTGATACAATTATGTAAAATTAGTATGATTCATATACTCCACCCAAAACCAGTATGAGTATGTCCCAGCTGTCCACATCTGCTAAGACCTGCAGTAGGGTTAGTGCAGCACTTCACACTCCTAAGCCAAGAGCTTTGTCTCATTATTGTCTAAAGAATGGGAAGCAGTGTGTGTTTAGATCAAGTATGTTAACCTTTGACTCACCTCATCACTTTCATTAAGAAACTTTGCATCTATCCAAATGGGTACAGTTGGAAAGCATAAATCATGCACTGCATTTAACATACTAACAAGCGTTTTCTTTCCTGTAATCATCAAGAAAATGCAGTTATGTGAAATAGATCGTCAAAGGTTCTGTTTATCCGAAGGCAGGTGATTCTGATGGTTCTAGGAAGAATGTTTGGACCTTTGCAGGTCAGTTTGCATGTCCACTTACTTGTTGCACAGACTCCAGTTCAGTCATACTGGTACAGTAGCTCCCACATACCCTGATGATAGCATAACAATCTTGCGTTCATCTCACACCTTGGCCGGAAATGTACGTCCGCCTACGGCAGTTGATGGAAATCTTCTTCAAGCTACAGTATGTTACCGTATTCAACTACGCCTCTGTGAAAAGAGACAAATTTCCCTCATGGATTGCTTGGTAAATGGCATCAGATGATCTGAGAGCTTCAACAAAAAATGATCTAAACTACAAACACTAATTAGTGCAATAAAGCTATTGCTTTATTGGAAACCTATTTATTGGAGACTGGATTGGAAATGTTTTTTTTTATTTTATAAGGTTATTACCTTAATTTAAAAAAAAACATTTCCAATCCAGTCTGGTACCAGTCTAATGGCTGTAAGGGAATTTTGTTTTAGATTAAATAAACAAAAACTATAAAAATTTGAAAGCACTTGGTGGAGGGATTAGATTATTTTTTCTGAACATAGCATTTCTTCTTAAAAACAAGAAAAACAATAATTTCTTAACAGTACATTTACATGAATTAATATTGTAAAAATACTGTATATGTAATCGTAAATGTGTTTTTCCTTAAAAGTGACTTTAGCTGAGAAACAAAAAGTTCTTTTGAACAGAAAAACACTTTTTCATCAAGTTGAAAAAATTGGGAAGCTTGCCTATTATACCCTGTCCCAAGATTTGACAAGTGTTGACTGAGCACTTTTCAGAAAGAAAAAAAGCGGACTTAAATGTAGATAATGTCATTATATCATGAAAAAATATTGGTATGGGCAGCTTTCCAGTTTTTATACATCTAGCTCTTTCGCTGATGACAGAAGGATCCTCATTTGGAATTATTTTTCTTATTATATGCCAGGTTCTGTACCACTTTAGTCTGGGAAACAGCTGTTCCCTTCTACAAGAAAAAAAAGTCTATGGGTGCAAGGGAGTTCCAGAGGAAAGTGAATCTGCAATAGGAACATGGTAAAACAGTTAGAACTGTGAAATTACCACACACATTCACAATGGTGCACTTTGGTCAAGACTGTTTCACCTGTAGGGACTGGTGAAAAGCCAGGGATGTGCAGAATGAGAGACGCATCTGTGAGGTCTCGAGTGACCGCAGATAGAACTCAGCCAGCTGACGTGATGGTGTGAACCGTCTGGCTGGCCCTGTGTGGCTGTTGACATGTGCCTTCTATAGCACAGGCTGCACTGGCCAGAGATGAAAGCAGCTAATAGGAGCAGATTGGGCTGGTTGTGTTTATTTTAGTGAGTGCTCTCTGGCATAGAATATGGCATCTTGCTTTGGTGCCAGCTGCGTTGTACCAAGCATCAGGCCTGGGCTGAAAGAGAGAGGAAGACAGAGGTTGCACGACTACAGAGCTGTGATAGTAATGGAAGCACCTCTTGTTCTTAAAACCAAATCTAAAATGGTGAGATTTTTTTTGTGACAGAAAGATCAGTAAGATGTGCTTGTTTGAAAGAGCAGGTACACATTGCATTCTGAGATTTGTTTTAAGATGGAACTGGAAAATGTAAAAGAAAAGCAACTCGCCGTGAATTAAATGTGTACTAGATTTGCCAGATAAGAAAAATTCTAATGCTAATATTTTTATGGTGTAATGCAATGAAGTTCATGCTGCCTCATTTAATCTACAGGAAATTCTACAGAGTCTTGCAAAATTGTTCAAAGCTTTCCTATGGTGTCCCATTTTCTGAAATTATTAAATGATGCCTATGCAGTTTTTTAAACTTATTCAATCCTGAATGCACAAGCTGTAGACTTCTAAGGGCAAAATAAACTACAGTAAAAAAATGTCAGCAAATCCTAAAAGAAAATAACTGAACTATTTTGATTGCATCAGTTTTCACACCCATCAATTATTTTTGGCAGCAATTACAACTAAGTCTTTTTGGGTAGATCTCTACCTATTTTGCACACTGTGTTATGACTGCAAGCTTTAAAAAACAACAGAATGTGAAAACAGTGTTGAACTGGATACCCGTGCAAATATTACACTTTGGTACTTAAAAAGTCCCTGGAGGAAAAAAAGAAAATACAGCTTTAAATGAAGGGATACAGGAAAGAGCAAAAAAAAATTGGCGTTTTCCCTCTTAGTTACTAGTAGCTAATTATTGCAAGGTTCTCAACATGTTTCAGCTTGTTTTAGACATCCACCACCTTTTGTGCAAAGAGATTCACCCTATTCTCAGTTTTAAAAGAAATTCCTTTTCATTACCTTTCTTTATGTGTCATTATTGATCCTGAAATAGTTCAATTCATTTTGTTAAGCACTGTTTCATCATGTAAAATACATCCCAGATACTGGCTATTTTATTCAAGTTCCAGATACAAAAGCAATAAAGTAGCTTCTCAGCCCAACTTTTCTGGGTTCCTCCTGATGATAATTACTAAGAGTAATATCTTTCACAGAAGGTGTTTTGCTGCACGTGAAGTCAAAGTTTTCCCTCTCACTTCACTGCCATCCTGCAGATTGCCAGAGAGATTTGGTCTATTAGCCCATCTCGATGGATTTAAATTCTAAACTCTCAAATGCCCCAGAAAGCAGGTGTTAGAATGCTGTCAGCATTGTTAGGTATGAGTCTCATATTTGATTATTTTGCAGGAACACAGATGGAAAACTCCTCTCCCTAGTAAATTAATTAGTTGGACAATTTGTCCCCAGTTTCTGTACAGGGAAAGATTGGGTCATTGTTTTTTTTGCACTAGTGGTAGCATCATTCTACCATAAGGAGGAACACTACATTTTTAAACTATAATGATCAGGTTGGACACTGTAAAATGTGACAGAGGTTAGATCTGAACAGAATATGCAAATATATACAAAGTGGAATTTACTGACTACATAAGTATTCTATACTTTGGCTGCAATTACTGCTTTCAGTATTTCTTGATAGGTACCCAACAGCTTTCACATTATGGTGGTGTAATTTCATCCATTTTCACTAGCAAAATTTCTCCAGGTTTAACAAGTTCATTGGGGATAGTTGATGGACTGCAATTGTCAATCCTCACCATATCTTTTCTATTGGATTCAAATCGTTCAGGGTGACTGGGTCACTCAAATACATTTACTTTTGTCTCGGTAGAGCACTCCATTCTAGCTTTGACTTTGTGCTTCAGGTCTCCGTTCTGCTGACATTTTCAGGGATAAGTAACCGTCTCCTGATCTGATCCTCTCTAACTATTTATCCCTGACTTATTTCGACTTTTGAGTTCTTGGTCTTCATGACCAATTTTTCTTATCAAAATTTCTTTCCTCAATGCTTTTATTTTTACATCTAGTGAAAAAGCAATAAAGTTGCTGCATAATTCCAGAAGCCTCACATGGGTGACCTGGTGCTGGATTCTTGTCTTTTTCAGGAGGGAAGGAGAACAAAATGCCCATCCTGATCTCTAAGATTTTCAAGGGTCTGGCCGCTGACCAGACGGAGGCGCTGTACGTGGGGGATGCCATCCTCTCTGTGAATGGCTACGACTTGAGAGAGGCCACGCACGATGAAGCCGTCCAGGCGCTGAAGAAGACAGGCAAGGAGGTCATTCTGGAAGGTAAGTGTGGATCCCAGTATCAGCCTGTCGTCAGCTGTTTAAAAACCTTGAAGTATTAAGTATGCATACATTTTCTCATACAAAGGGTATTGCCTTCATTAGACTAGGAAGGAATGAGTTTATTGTGTTTAAGCCTAATGTCAAAGGCCTCTAGGTACATTTAGAAAAAAAGAACAGAACTGTTACAAACAAGATGTCATTTGGATGTCTATTTAGTTTGTTTGTTAGTAGCTAATTTATCTAAGGATCTCATTCAACTAAGGTTGCTGCTGGAAGAGGTGTTAGTGGGGCCGGCAGGGGGGCGCTCACCCTGGGGTCCATGTGGGTCCTAATGCCCCAGTATAGTGACAGGGACACTATACTGTAAACAGGCGCCGTCCTTCGGATGAGACGTAAAACCGAGGTCCTGACTCTCTGTGGTAATTAAAAATCCCAGGGCGTTTCTCGAAAAGAGTATGGGTGTTACCCCGGCGTCCTGGCCAAATTTCCCATTGGCCCTTACCAATCATGGCCTCCTAATAATCCCCATCTATGAATTGGCTTCATTACTCTGCTCTCCTCCCCACTGATAGCTGATGTGTGGTGAGCGTTCTGGTGCTCTATGGCTGCCGTCGCATCATCTAGGTGGAGCTGCACATTGGTGGTGGTGGAGGGGAGTCCCCATTACCTGTAAAGCGCGTTGAGTGGAGTGTCCAGAAAAGCGCTATATAAGTGTAAGCAATTATTACTATCATTATTATTATTATTATTCTGTGTCTTGAGAGACTTCAACAGCATTACTAAACAGTTTGTTCAATATTCCCACAAGAGCCTTTTTGTAAAGATGTGTCTCCTGTTCTTAGAAGTACTCTGTTCTATGCACTTTACCATAAATTACCTTGTGACCACTGGTTTGTGTTTCACTCTTGCTTCTGAAGTAAATTGGTTTGACTTTGTTTTTGTTTTTGAGGATTTTAAATACTCAAATCAGGTTGCCTTGTACTTTTCTGTTTCAAGAATAAAAAGTTTTAGCTCTAAAAAGAATGTTTTGTCAGAAGAGAAAATTCCTTTGAATATGTGAATATATCTGGGTTCTCTTCCTTAAAGTTTCCTAATAAACTTTACTAGTTTATTAGCTATTCTAGAATCTAGACATATAAATAGAATATAAATGAGGAAGGGATACCTGAGTTTAAGTATTTATCCCCTAACTGTACCCTGTGTTTCCTATCCATTACCAATTCTGCATTACCTTGCAGGAAATTGTAAATGTATTACCTTGTATGTCTACTGCATGCAATTTGAGAATTAATATTTTATGAGGACCTTTAATTAAAGCTATGTTGTACACTCATAGTATTACTGCAGTTGCTTGTCAGAAGAACTCTAAAAAGTTAGATAAACAAGGTCTGCCTTTTCTAAATTCACATTTTTGATCCCTTAGAATACTACTCCTTTTCACATGATCCTCTACATCAGTTATGATTGTTGTTTTTTTCATTTAATATAAGTCACACTTTATGGTCTATAATTTGTCTTTACTCAGAAAATGGAACAGAAGGAAAATGTTGGTAAAAATATAAGTTAAATAGTTGTTTAATACATCAGCCTTTTTACTGTCATTATTGAAAAGTTTCCCATTTTGGTTTGTGACTCTTTACTTTAGACTTTACTGTACTTTGTTGATTTAATTAAAAAGTATAGTAAATAATAATAACAATAATAATAAGAGTTCATTATTTTCCATTGCAACATTATTTTTGCTTTCTTCGCTTTTCTAACTCTTTTACCCTGTTTGTGCAATTCATTTAACCCCTTTTCTTTAAGTTGATCTTGTTCTTTTTTTTACTTTTTGTAAAGTGCTTTCCTTCTCCTAATATTCTTCTTAATTGATTTATTTGGGCCCTTGTTTTCCTGATATTGATTTAGTTACTAGTGGGATGTTAATATATTTAATCTGACATCCATTCTTTACTGATTCCGTATCCATCCCATTCTACTGCTGTTAAACAATCATGCTATTATTGTGTACTATACAGTTTCAGAGTTTACTTCAAAATCCTAGCATATTTATTATGATCACAGTTCCTCAACGGTTCTCTCACCTCTGTTTGTGATTGATTGAAAAGACTGGTTCAATATGAGTAATCTGTCTTGTAGTTGAAATTTCGATTTCAACTGCTAACATTCATATTTTTCTCAATTTAAGTTACAAAAGATGCAAGATAGAATGTAAACTTTCTGTAGTGTTTGAATTTATTTTTAAGGGGCGATAGTATACTGTATGCTGCCTGTTATATGCAAAAATGCCCTAATTTAAGTAAGTAAATTTCAATATTAGATTATTGTAAACTTTTATTAGGAGGATTCAATGCTCCTTATGTATAAAAGTTGATGTCTCCTTGTTAAAAAGAAGTGAACATCCGTGCTCACAATTCTGTTCAGAGAGCTTCCTCTTGCTCAGCAGAGATTTATACAGTGGAAACAGTGTCCCTTAAGAGCATTTACAAACACTACCACATAAATGTCTTTGTTTTTTAACTTGAAAGAAGTACAGAAGACCCCAGTTTGAAACGTTGATCTTTTGTACTGCTGGATAAAAAACTAACAAGACAAACAATGGTCTGGCCTTAATGCAAGGGTGAAGCATTTATATAATAGTGTAGGACAAGAGGAAACACCAGCTTACAGTAGTGCTGATTGTAAGAAGTGTCTTTGAATTGATGTACCATGAAAGACTAAATTGCATGAAGTTAAATTCAGTTCCCTTTCCATTATTTAAATAAAACATCGAATAAACATTTCATACACATAACTTTTTTTCTTTTCACAAAATGTTCTTTGGGCCTGATACCTTACTATTCATTAAGAAAGAAGCCTCATAGTCTCAGAGCTGTATTTGAGGAAAGGCATGGCTGAGGTGGGGTAACATTTATTTGAGGTGTGCATCCTGAGCCCACAGAGATGTGTCTGAGGAAGAGGTTCAGATCACATGGGCCCTCTCACAATACTTTCAAATTTTATCCCACTCTTCCTTGCACAAAAATTCAAGCTCCTTCAAATTGCCAGGGGATCTCCTGTGCACAGCCCTCTTTAGGTTATTCCACAGGTTTTCTATGGGATTGAGGTCTGGGCTCTGACTGGGCCATTCCAAGACTTTGGTCTTCCTTTTCCGAAGCCCTTCCTTGGTTGACTTGGATGTATGCTTTGGGTCGTTATCATGTTGGAAGGTGAAATTCCTCTTTATCTTCAGCTTTCTGACAGAGGCCAGCAGGTTGTTTGACAAAATATCTTGATATTTGGAGCTAGTCATTATCCCATCTATCTTGACTAAAGCCCCTGTCCCTGCTTGGCTGTTCTTTTTTGTGAGAAATGTGTTCTGTCTTGCCACCCTACCCCATAGCCCTGACATGTGCAGAATACGGGAGATTGTGGATCAGTACCTGCCAGAAATTCCTGCAGCTTCTTTAATGTTGCTGTAGGCCTCTTGGTAGCCCTGAAAAGTTTTCTCCTTCTCCTGTCATCAACTTTGGTCTTCCTGATCTTGGCAATGTCCCTGTGGTGCCACATTTTCTCCACTTATTGATGATAGTCTTCACAGTGCTCCATGGTACAACCAATGCCTTTGATATTATTTTATAGCCCGTTTAGTACGTTTCAACAATAAGATCCAGTAGATGTTTTGTCAGCTCCTTGCAGACCATGGCTATCCCAATAGGATGCAACCACGAAAGTTTCAAGGAAATCCTACAGGAACAGCTGATTTTTATTTGGAGTTAATCAGAATCACTTTAATTGATGGCAGGTGTATGCTACTTACCTTTGGACATGATTTTGAAATTGATTGGTTAACTCTGAACACAGCTACATTCCCCATTATAAAAGGATGTGCAGATTTATGCATCCAGGGTGTTTTAGGTTTTTTAATTTCAATTATTTTCCTAATAATTATCAATCTGTTTTTCTCTTGAATTTTGTTGGTTGCAGGGTCAAATTAAAGATGGAAAAATGTCTGACATGATTTATCTTGATTTCTGGCTTTACATCACAAAAACCTGCTATTTCAATAAGGGTGTGTAGACTTTTTATATCCACTGTACCTGTCAGGATATCACATTCCTTCAAACCCACATATGGACTTGGTTACTCTATTGAACCTATTCAAGAGCAGCAGTTTAACATAGTCACTACAAAGGAACACAATAAACTTATCTGAACACGTAAGAGCCTGACCTGTGTTTAAGTGGTCCTTTTATTGCCTAGTTCTATTGTAATTGTATAAAAATATTAGTGTCACAAACCAAGCTATATATAAGTCTGCTTATTATTTATGTAGGTATTCCACTGTCTTCTGCTGCATGTAGTGCTGAGGAACTCAATAAGTGTGAAGAGGATTGCTGATCTTCACTTTAGTTTACTTGAGTCAAACATCCTCAGGCTCTGCTTCAGACAGCTTGTAATGTGATACAATGCTTTGCTGTAGTACAACCAGGGTGGCATTTTGATAAAGCTTTCATTTTCACTGAGTATAACAGACACAGCTGTTTAACTAGAGCCTGCTGTTTAAGGTATACTTTGCTGTTTATATTATTTGTGCATTCCTTTAGAGAAGCAAAACCTTCAGAATAATGGCAAGATCAGATTTCACAGCAGAGCATGCAAATAGCCTGTTTCCACTACACATATGAGATCAGCATGGTCCATACAACCTAATGTAATACAAATACTCATCTCTCAGTGTTATGATTATATCGCTTGTGATTGTATTGCTGAAGATGTTGGTTTGGAATTAGAAGATAAATATTTGAAAAATAATTTAATTTGTGCTTTTTTTAGCCTCTATCTTTAAGGAATGTATTTCTCTTATCCGCATGCCCCTGTGCCCTACATTTTACAGTTGTAACATTTAGGATATATTATCTAACATATGCAACATATAACATAATCCCAGATTGAAGACTTCAGTGCTGTCCAATCTCACCATCTGGCCTGGTTTTCGGTATGTTTAAACATAATTAGTGGATGTCGCTGAGCTATTAAGTCCTATCCACCTGGCCTGTGTTGCTCTGAATGATCGCCTTTTGTGCTTGGAGGATAATGAGCCCGACCCACTTGTGGTTTCCTGAGCTGTGGGAATGCCAGAAAATTGATGTTTTTCAAGCAGCTGTTAAATGCCTTGGCCACTTCCCTTTCTTAGCAGTTTTAGTGCCAAGGACAAATTGCTTTCTTCTGAAAGGTGGGTGACAGTAGTTTTAGAGATTAGGGATTAAATCCGAGCTGCTCATGTACCGCTCCACTCATTTGGAGAACCATCCTTCAGACGGCTTCTTAATTATTTAATTGAGAATCAATAGGAGTGATACTACAGTTAAATTATAGATGCTGATTGGGTTCGTGGAGTGGAGTGTATTGGAAGAGCTACTTAACATGGGGAGTCTTGAAGGAAAAAAGGTTTTTCTTCCCAATGTACTTCATACTTACGGATGGCTTCAGAAGCCACATGTCTTGCTGCCTCTTTTGAGAGCTGGCTGGTATAAAGTGGTATCAATATGATGCCCACAAAATCTGGTCTCGAACGTTTTTATCGCCTGTCTAAAAGCAAAACTCAGCAGTGGGCGTTGGAGTATATCAGTGCTTTTCTGGTCTTGTGGAATAGAGTTTCCTGTCAGTGTCAGAGCGAAGAGCAAAGCCTTTCATCTCAATTTATCATGGACTCCCATTGCCGTCATGTATAATACAGAAAGATAAGCCTGTCGTGTTTTCACAGAAGCTTTATTGTTAGACTGTGGTGGACCCTGCAGTTGGAACCAATTGCTGTGAGCACTTATATTATGCCTGTACCCCCATTGAAGTAAAGTGCAGTTACATGAAGTATATCCACACAGATGACTGACTTAATTAAAATGAATAAAAAATATGAAAATATATTTTGAAAAGGTTCTAAAGGTAGACATTATCCCAGTGATATATCTTACTACACACTGCAGTATTCCCTTTAACCCATTAGGGATTTTTTCTCATGACAAGTATAGAAAACTTTATAGATAGTAAAAAAAGGAATTGAAAATTGCTTTTGCAGTATAAACTTCTTTGGATTTTTGGATCTATGCAAAGGATAGCCTCAATAGCCTGAAATATTACCATTTGAGACTGAACTTTGGAAAAAAATGTAAACAAAAAACAAACATTGTACCATTGCAAAAACTTGTATGTTGAGTCAATTCACCATGTGATTTAAACTAAATGAATAATCTATGATGAATTTAATAAGTGATGTTTGTTGTTGCTGATAAATTAATGAACATCCCTAAGAAATATAGTATTTGTGTCTGCAAAGACACATTAAAAATATAAATATATTCCAAATGTCCCTGGCATATATTTCACAAAAAAATGTTGTAAATGGGAAAAGCCAGATGTAGCAGAGAGTTTACTGTTTAGTCCAAAAACAGGTCAATGTCAATGTTGCCCCTGCCCAGACACAAAGTGGATGAGTTATACAGTCTCATGGCAGAACGCAAGAATGACCTTCTGTAGCGCTCCCTGTTGTACCGTTGTTGGATCAGCCTATTGATGAACTTGCGCTTCATTCTCACAAACATGTCATAGAGGGGATGGGAGACATTGTCCATGATGGCCTCTAGTTTGGACACCATTCTCCTCTCAGCCATTACCTCCAGGGTGTCCAGGTCAGACCCAATGACAGAGATTGCTCTTCTGATGAGTTTGTTCAGCCTGTTTTAATATACTAGAATAAGATAAAATAAAATTAAAGTGGATTTTGTAGTATAGAATTAATCAAATGTTCCTTCACTGATAAAATTGCTCAAGCTATGTCCTAGTCTGTTTTCTGAAGTGGACATTTCCCTTGAAATGCCTCTGTCAAGGATGTTTTAGGACTGTCAAATCCCCTCCTGCAATGTCACTGGCTTGGGAGACTGGCTTGTTTGGATAAGCAGGTCTAGTTGCAGAAACAACATGAGAACTCCAGATATAGATGTAAAACCAGGCTTTAAACTGCAACAGTGTCAATGAAAAATTTCCTGTACCTGTGACATAGGGAAGGTGTTTTATTATTTTGAGATGTATGTAGATCAGTACACAAAATGAAATGACACCAACTTCTTAGTCTATACTTAATTACTTTTACAGTGTTATATCATGGTAAAAGCAGAGCAAATTGTGAGGCACGTTGAAAACTAGCTGAAATGTTGAGAGAGTGGTCAAGTAGCCCATGTGAAACTATGGGAAAACAAAGGAAACCGATGATATAAGGATGATAACACCGAAGAGGAACTCAGGTAATGCCATGAAAATGTTAGTTAATTCAGTATTCAGCATATGGAATTCAACATTCAGAAACATGAACACATTCAGAAGTTTATTTGTACCAGAAAGTGCCTGTTTCCTTACCCTTCTGAAATTATAGTGAGAGGACTGGCTCTACAGTAATGAAAATACCCTTAATGTTCTCATGTTTTACTGACATTGTGTGTAACAACTCTAAACTTCCTTTATGTTTTTTCTGTGGCCCACTAACAAAGTCCATTATCTGATGGAGTCAAAGAAACAAGCAAAAATGTTTTCCTATGAGGCTAGTTAAAATGTTCAGCTAAGATCATGTGGAGAGTAGGGAACTGTGTGCTCATCTACAAACAAAAACCAAAAGACACTAGAGTTCAAACATGTTTTAAATAAAAGCTTCTGTATCCAGAATAAGATTTAGTTTTGCTGCAGTCCCTTGTTGTGCAGAGTTTAAATGCTCTTGAGCTGGGCTGTCCAATCCTGGTCCTGGAGGGCCAGTGTATCTGCAGGTTTTCTGTCTTTTATGAGAGTAACCAGCTGGCTTAGACCATCAGGAGACGCGTTGGAATGAAAAACTGCAGATAGTGTATACTAGCCCTAAATTCACTGGTGAATATATACTAATGGAAAAAAGAAACGCAACATTTTCTGGAATGAGAATACTATAGTTATAGCTTATGTACTTTCACAAAACGTCAATTTGGTTTAAGCCCTCTGACCAGCAATACAGCTTGTGCAGTGAGGCATTGCAACTTGCCAATCACACGAAAGCTCGTTAGGTACACTTTTACCCAACGAGGTCCAGGCGGAGCAATGCCTGATCAGATCACCTTTTTAAAGGCCTTAATTCAAAGCTTAGGTCACTTCAAGAAAAAGGCCACACTTAGTTTTCTGTGCACTCCATAATGCCTTGAATGTCACCAGAAGCAAGGGAGAGGGCCATTGGCATGCTGCAGGCAGGCATGTCATGTGCCAGTGTTGCCAGACACTATGGAGTAAGCTGCTCCACTGTGTCCCGACTGCAGAACGGCAGGACAGATGACCGTCCAAGATCCGGTCGCCCTTGAGTGACCACAACAGAGCAGGACTGACACATCAAACTGGTCCATCTGAGAGATCGTTTCAGATCTGCCACCCATACTGCTGCTGAAACTGACAGCAGACACAATGCCTGCAACAGTGACAGGACAGTGAGGATCCATGCTACTGGCCTTAGAGCAAAGCAACCTGTCAGAGGCCCTCTGCTCACACCTTATAGACGTCACACCTGACTGGCTTGGGCCAGACAGAGGCTGCAATGGACTCGTCAGCAGTGGCATCGGGTCCTCTTCACGGATGAGTCACTCTTCAGTCTTCCAGGCAGACGGGAGGGCCAGAGTGTGGAGTAGGAGGTGTTGCATTTCTTTTTTCCATCTTTATATATACTCTGGTGACCTTGGGACAGGATGAGTATCATCACCCAGAAAGGCTAGAAAATAAGGCAGAGCCTGATATGGAAAGTGTAATTTTCTTAGACAAATAAATTAAGATTCTAATGCACAAAGAGAGGCTGCCAACATATTGGGCACACCCCTAGTCTCTGCATTTTACAGTATGTTCTGTGCTGGGTGGTTGTACTGTTCTGCCCGCGCCCAGATTGGTTATCTGCTGCTTCTCCTAGCTGTTTCACGGTTTAGTAAATGAGGCACAACTATCTTTAGGCTCTCTAGTGTAAACGGTAAAAATACATTTACTGCTGTAACAAGAGATGCACCCTTTTTGCCAAGGCCAGCATAGTAAACCATAGTGTTGTGCTGCTTACATGGGCCTAAATTAAAGACACTGAAAGTGGAAGTAATCTCTGCTCATTGATGCCATATGTCTCAGAGTGAGGGCATTTATGCTTTTGAAAGAGAATTTAAAAAAAGCAATGGGCAATAATAAAATATAAGTTTGACTTTCATTAAGGAAATAAAATCTTTCTGAAATTTATATTTGGAGGTATTTGTTTTGTTCCACATATTGCTGTGCGTTAGAGAGACTCGCGTTTTTTTCAGTATTTAAATATGTGAGTTAAAGTTTTCATAAAGTAGTTCCCCTAATTTAAGCCTTTACTCCCCTTCTCTCTAGATGTTACCCTTCTGATTCTCTAGAAAGTTTATGAATCCCATATCTTTCTGAATTCTCCCATTTTTGATTTTAGGAGATAAGTAATCTTTTCCAATGCAAGACATGAAGTCATCCCCTTCAACCAATGTGACTCACAGGGACTTTCTTCCTGTCTCCAAACATAGGCTATCACTCATTTTGCTTCCAAAAAGCAGATGGTTACCAATGAACACTCCTTTTTAGTCATCATAAGCTCTTTTGGATATACAGTATATTAAGCATGCATAATTTAAGGTTAGGAGGCAGTTTTTTACCAATAATCTGTGAAACTGTATGCAATACCTTCTTACAAAAACCCTGAACTTTCAGACATTCCCACATGCAGTGAGGTAAGGTAATGTTATCTTTGCATTTAATACAGAAGTCAGGAATATTAGGATTGAATTGATGAAGTTTATGTGGTGTGATATATAATCTTCCTATCAACTTATACTGTAAGAGTTTTAAGCCAGTATTAACAGTCTGAGTCTGAGCTTTCAAACAAGTTTCCCTCCACTCTTCCTCAGATATGTCTTCTTGTATATCTGTCTTTCAAGCTGGAAGCCTACAATCAAATGATTCTTTCAATTTGAGTACCATGTACACCAATGAAACCTGTCCCCTTCCTTTTGAGTATTTTAAGGCATAATTCTCTAAGGTGGATAATGGAGGTTGGTCCAATGAGTGATTCTGCTTTGACAGGATATAATTTCTCAGTTGTAGATACTTAAAAAAATGGGTTTTTGGAATATTATAAGTGTTTCTAAGATCCTCAAAAGGAATGTAGTACCCATCTATATAAAGATCTGATACCTGCCTAAATACCTAGATTTGACCATAATTTAAATTCTGGATCAGACCTCCCAGGACAAAAATCTTCATTACCAAAAATAGGAGTAAACTGAGATATCTGTGAAGCCTCTCCTAGATATGAAAGGGTCTCGTGCCAAACAGATATATTTTCAGAAAAGGATTTTTTGTCTGTTTTTTCAATTTCTTACTATCAGATGAAAACAGATATATATTCAGTGGGATCTTAGCTATTGATTGAGATTCAATCAGCATCCAAGCAGGTGGTGGATCTGTGTTAAAATAAAACATACAGTAGCAGCCCAGATCTGTGCTGCCCAGTAGTACCATTTTAGGTTCGGTAATTGTAGCCCTTCCCTATCGTATGGTAAATACAGTAAAGACAATCTGAGTCTAGGACGTTTATTATTCCAAATAAAATTTGTGAATGCTTTCTTCAATAAATTACAAAAGGAAGGAAGTGGGTGGAGAGGGATTGACTGGAAAAGATACAGAAACTTTGGTAAAACTGACATTTTAATTATATTTATTCTCCCAATCATTGATATGGGCATTTGGTCCACCTATTTATTGATTCTATTACTGATTCTATTAAAGGATCATAATTTTCTGGGATTATTTTGTTGACCTCTGGGGTAATCTTAATGCCTAAATAAGTAAACCCCTCCTTGCATACCACAAAAGGAGTTCGAATTGGTGAATGACTCCTCTGTATGACCCCGGTTCTAATGGTGATTTTCCGGGTTTTAGTAACAGTGTAATTAATGTACGATTTAATAAAAGAGGTAGAGTTTCATTTTTATATGACTCTTGGTACATGTCCATAATTGGATGAATTAGTTTACCTTTAAATATTTTATAGATTTCTATAGGGTGTATTTCCTCCATTCATATTGACAATGGCTTCAGACAGCTCATCAACCTTTAAGTTATCCTCTAAACCTGCAACTAAATCCTCCTCTAGATGAGAAAACTCCAGAGTATCTAAAAGGTCTGACTGCTGGGGCTGGCACACCTCTGAATATTCTGAACTGTATAGAGTCTCACAATAACATTTAAATGCATTATCTCTGTTGGATCAGCTGTAAGATTTCTGTAATTAGACTGAATGGCATTTATTGCTCTCTCTGATTGTATCCATTTGATGCACCAAGCCAATAATTTGCTAGCTCTTTCTCCCTGTTCATAATAACTTTGTTTCAGTCGCAGTAAACTTTTTGCTGTCTGATTCTTTGATAATTCATTGTAGTGAGCTTTTACTTCATTCAATTCAGAAATTAATTTAAAGGAGCTATTTGAAAATATTTTGTCTTCTAGTTCTTTTACTCTGTTCTCTAATCTTTTTATTTCGAGTTGGGAGGCTTTAAATTTAGAGCTTGTATAGCTAATCATTTAACCTCTAAGAAATGCTTTAAAAGCTTCCCATCACACACAAGCTGAAGTTTGAGTTGTATTTACCTCCAAAAAGAAATCTACCTGTGCTTCAAGAAATTAAAAAAAATCCAGATCTTTCAACCAAGTTGTTTGAAAACACCACCTAGAAGGTCCTCTAAGAGAATTTGGACATAGATAGTTAAATTAAACACATGCATGGTCTGAAATAATTATGCCGTCATACCAGCATTTTGAAATTTTAGGTAATAATTCTACGGATATCAAGAAATAGTTTATTTGAGAAAAAGTTTGATAAGTGTCTGAATAATGAGAAACCTTGAGTTCTGAGTTTCTAAATCTCCAAATGTCCAATTGGTTAAAATCTTCTATACAGTGATGTGGCTCTTTCTTTGTTTGCTGATAAAAAGTGTCAATACCAGTCGACCTATCTTTTTCAGGGCAGAGGGTACAGTTAAAATCTCCCCCTATGATAAAATGACTTGGCAGTGAGGCCAGTATCAGGAATACATTTTGAAAAAAGTTGGGATTATCATTATTCGTTCCATAAATGTTTACTAGATTACGTTTAACAGAAAGCAGTTCGCACTGGATAATAACATACCTCCCTGAACGGTCACATAATGTATCTTTTACTTGTAGAGGAATTGATTTGTGTATAAGAGTAACACATACGAGACAAAACACACCTGTCCCGGCCATCTCTTGCGTACTCTATCTATGTCCTCAGACATCAAATGGGTTTCCTGGAAAAAAAATATTTTAGATTTTGTCTTATTCTGTTAATAACTTGCTTTAACTTAATAAGTTTATTTAAGCCTCTAACATTCCATGATGTAAACTGTATTTCAAAAGGCACTGCCATTTCAGGAACATAAATAATTTATGATTAGAATTTTATTATCTCTGTTATGCTCTCTGCTGGTAATAGTAATCCTACATTTTAAGATGCATTCACATTCAGAACAAAGAACAAAATAAACCTTGCAAACATCCATAGAAAGAAAAACACAACCAAACAGAAAAAAACATTAGAACATAAAAAAAATACTTCCCCAATCGCGCTACGTGACGCTTCTCCCCTACCCATTCCCTTTCCAGCAAGACCTGGCTATGGAGCCTGTCTGGTCCTTGTTCTTAAGGAACAGCTCTAGCCTGTTTTAACAGTCTGGGCCGAGCCCCTTATAAATCACATTTGCTAAAAAAACACTAAATGAAACAGATCAATAATTTGGTGCAATATCTTAATGAAAACCAGTTTAGCACCAGTTACCTTGAACATAACACAGAATAAAAATAAATTTAAAGTATACAGCATTATAAATTTAACAAAAAAGCAAATACTGTAGTCAGTCCGACTGAACTAAGATCAGCAAAGAACCTTTCTTTCAGTAGCTAAGCACTGTACAATACAATACATTAAGGCTATACAAGAAACTGCAAACCCATACTCATCCCTCATCTTTCACTTCCTGATTTTCATTTTTTAACTTCTAAACAAGTTTCTGTGCCTCCGACAGGCTATGAAAGGTGTTACATTTTTTCTTGTATGTCACACAAAATATCGCAGGGTAGATGATTCCGTATCTGAGACAGGGATACCAAGAGCCTGAAGTTCCTTCTTCACCGCATCAAACCTCATCCGTTTTCGGTGAAGCTCTGTTGAAATGTCCGGGAAGAACATTATTCGTTGATTTTCAATCATTATAGTCCCCTTGACTCTTGCTGGTTTCACGACCTGAACCTTGTCGCTGTAGTTTAACATTTTTATTATAACAGCCCTTGGGAAGGACCTTGAGGGGTCTTTGTTGATTCGGCCAATTCTATGTGCCCTTTCAATGACCAGGGGGGCAGAAAAGACATAGTCGCCCAGCACCTCAGGGAGCCACTTTTGTAGAAAAGCACACGTCTTTACCCTCTTTCTTTTCTGGTAGGCCCACAAGCCGCATGTTTGAAAGGCGACAACGATTTTCCAAATCATCCACCTTTACAGTTAGTGCCTTAATAGGCCATAGTCTCTCCCAGCCATTCTGCCTAGCTCCGCAGACCACTGATTTAATCCTCGTTGGTGCTAATTCATTCCTCTGCTTCTGTTATCCGTGTAGTGTGAATTTTCTGCTCCCCTTGGATTCCTTTAGGATGCAATCAAACCTCGCAATAAAGTCCTCTTTCATAGAGTGAATGGCGTTCAGAATTTAGTTTGATTCTCGCTGTCGCTTTGGACCCTCCCCCATTCCTCCCTCCTCACTGGCATTCCCTTCAGCCTCGCTCTGCGAGTCCAGTTTCGGCTGTTTTTGAACTTGTTTGATCATTTTCGGTGCCATATGGTCTTAAGTCCGTTATTGGTCAAATTGGGAATCTAACTCGCCTTGTGTTGATGGTGGTTAATGTATTGGGCACAGCTGTCTCTGGGGATGAGGGGGCTTTTAGGTCCCAAGTGAGAATGCCCTGATGCCACCTGTGTTTTTGTTTTTGTGAAATGGCCCAGCACACACTGCGCTGCAGGGGGGGTTGGGGGCACAGAACTGGTTTCCCTTGTGATCTGTGTCACCTTTCAAAGAATAATGACACAAGGTTCAGGACATATGCTTCCATGCTCTGCTTCACTTTTTTCCTAGTCAGCTTATTTCACATTTCAGAAAAGAGATCTAGAGGTATGACCAAATCGTTGCCTAACTGAACAAGTAAAATTAGTTATAGCTGCTCACTGATTGAGTCCTGATGCTACAACACCCAAAACAACAGAGGCCGTAAGCACTCAGAAACCATACCAATTCTGAGCAGCAAGACTCACACACTGGGGTGTGATTTACCCATGGACAGAAAAAGACTAAAAGTTTCCCACCCAAAACCAGATATAAACAGAGTAGCTCAAGAACCTCAAAACAGCTGTTCTCTATTTTGCATGATGTCAAAGTGTATTGCAAGTGTTTGACTTGCTTTTATTTTTAATGAAACATAAAGAGTTTAATTACTGGAAGTTGTCATCTCACTAACTGAATCCCTATGTAGTGGATTCTGCTTGAAAAATTCATTGATACATAGAATGCAAATTAATTTCAGGTGCCTAGTTTATAAAATTGTCTTATCTAGGCTTTTACTCTGTGCTTTGTTTTTTGTACATGCCATTACAATCGTTCAATAAGCTGGTGTGCTGTATAGACATGAAGTTAAGCCTGTTCATTTTGAGCTCCATTAGGCTAAATATATTGAGAGGCATTTAAAACAATTCAGTATTGGAACCACATAACATGAGTTGCACTTTTAATGCCTTTCAGTATATATCAAACATTATCTTGTAAAGTTTATTTGTTTCAAACAAAGCAATAAAGGACTTTTAAGCTGTCACTGTAACCCTTCCTAAATCTCAGCTTTTGATAATGAAATGACAGCATTCCCCAGCCCAGGGTGATAAAGGATCACAGTAATATGGTTGGTGTCCAGCTAGCAGTGGGACAGAACTCATGAATCGAAGCTGCTTGGAAGCTAAACTGTAGGTAATTGGAAAGGCTGTGTGGCACTGGTGTCATGCACATAACCAAAGGGATTTATTGATTCAGCTTTGCCAAGAGGGTTTTAAATCCAAGATAAAACCTACAGCCCAGTGTTGCCAACCTATTAAATGATCAATTGCAATTTAGATTCTCTGTGTCAAATGGTTAAGTGCCGACAAGAAAATCAGCAAAGGGCAGCCCATTCAGTTTTTCCTGCCGTTTGATGTTTGTGTGTGCATTGGAGCAATTAAACTTTTATCTTAGTGCTCAAGAGTCCTGGAAGGTGGTGACTTGCAGATAAATCAGTTAAACTTCGTTCTGTTTTACAATGATTCAGGATCAGTAGGATAATGTGTTTCTTATTACTAATGTAATAAGAAATGTATTAATGTATTTAATGTATTAAATGTATTAAGAATAAGTAATGTAACCAATTCATCTATGAATTGGCTTCATTACTCTCTGCTCTCCTCCCCACTAATAGCTGATGTGTGGTGAGCGTTCTGGCGCACTATGGCTGCCGTCGCATCATCCAGGTGGATGCTGCACATTGGTGGTGGTGGAGGGGAGACCCCATTACCTGTAAAGCGCTTTGAGTGGAGTGTCCAGAAAAGCGCTATATAAGTGTAAGCAATTATTATTATTATTATTATTATTATTATTATTATTATTATTATTATTATTATTAATGTTAAGTAAAGAAAAATAGAAGTCACTGAAATTGGAATGCAGTAACAGATAGCTTGAGTTCTAAAGGGAACTAGATTACTATTAGATCTCAGGACAACCACATGCTTAAAATAGGGCAAGTTGTTTAGATGCCAATTAACCTGCACAGCAAGTTTTTGTGTTATGTGAGGAATACGTAGCACCTGGAGAAAACACAGGGTTGCAAGGAATAACATGCAAAGTCCACAGGCCAGACTTGAACCCAGAGACTATGAGGCAGCAGCACTTACGGCCAGACCACCAATTTGACAAATGTGACGTCTTACCCTTTAGAGCTGTTTTTATTGAATTTCCAAAACCAACAACTTAATAACCTTATTTTATTAACCATAGTAATATCGCCTTATGTAGGTGGTTCCTTGTGTCACTAGTACTTAAATGAAGTTTTTAATGAGAGTTTGGAAGGGATGACAGCAACCAAGTCACTTTGTTCCCAGATATCCTAATTCATAGTCATTCCCAACATAATTTCCTGAAAGTTACCAATACCATAGGTAAGCCTCCCCTTTTGCATTTGTCTCATGAGTCCCTTGTCCACACCATCCCCTCATTTGCAGATGCCCTTTGATGCACTCCTCACTCTGCAGGGGGTCCTAGCCTCCTCGTCCTATAGCCAGGTTTGGTTGGCCTTCAGCCAGGTGAGTTAAGCCAAATCTTACCGGGACTATGCACTCAATAAACATTCCCAAAACCCCTCATGAAACTTATTCAGTGATCTGCTGAGTCAGTTTGGCTAATATGAAAGCACTGAAAACTGAGCATTTCAGAATTCCTCTGACAGGGTGATGACAAATGACAGTGAATAATGTTAGCAAAATCAAATTTGTCTGGTCCTTGTGACCTGAAAGGTTGTCAGAAGGCTGTCTGCCCATGTGCCTGAGTAACAGGGATGCTAATGTAGTTGGCAAAGGCTACATGCTGTGGCAGATAACTTGCTATTACTGGAACAACCTTGAGCTGTGGACCGTGCTGATTTGACAGGCCCTCCCCTCCTCTCCCCCTCTCTCCTGTCTCTAAAGCCCCATTGAGACTCCCGCCAAACTGCTGTCACTGAAGCAACAGGTGACGTAGAGAAAGTATTTCATACCACAGCCCTCCTGAAGGCCTTGTGTAAGGGACAAAGAGGGACAAAGAAGGAAGGAGCCATGATACTCAGGAGAGGAGTGGGGTACTGTGAAAACATGGGGAATGTTTCATTACAAACCCATTTACCCTGCTTTTAATTTCTGTTTAACTGTTGCTATTTGTTTAAACATAATTAAGTGTCCTTGTAAACGGCACCCCACCCCCTCCAGCCCTTCTTTCAAGTAAACTGTGACCCGAAGTCCTGAAGACTGGTCATTCTGTCGTTATTGAAGCCATTAATCCAGTGCTTATAGTTGCAAAGACTTTTCTCATTCTGGTTCAATTACTCAGCTGTGAGCTACCTTACTTTGCAAGTTTTTTTATGTATAGCATAGAACACTGCTGTGTGTTACAGACAAGAGGAAACAAGAGGGTTGCTGCATTACTTCTAAACTGATTAAACTGAAGGGTTGCCATTACGGTGTTATTTTTGGATTAGGTCTGATACCAATGGAAAATCAGACAGTTCTAAGTGTAACCTCCTGAGAATATGTGATTGGCGTTATAAGCATTTATCTCTTTTGTAAAAAAATTAGGTCTGAATGAAATCTGATTCTTGACCCCCACACTGATTATGAATTCTTCCAAACCCACTATTTGATGGCATCTTTCCATTGGGTAGATATAAGAAGCCTTTAGCAAGCAGAAAGCCACCATCGTATCGTTTATATGGAGTGGGCGGAATGGTGTTTTAATTTAGTCCAGGCTGTAGGCTCTTAAGTGAAGGTTTTTTAATAACATGTCTTCTTTTTCCATTCTTCCTCTAATTCCCTCCAGTAAAATAGTTTGAAAAACATTGGGAAAATATGTTCATACTACAGTTATAAAATTGGCACAAGTAACATTTTGACTGAGCTCACACCCCTTCATATTCTTTGTCCTTATTCATTAGGAAAGGAGGACTGACATTAGTAGCCAAAGTGGCCCATGTTGCTTAAATGTCACAGAGTGTAAAATAAGCAGGAAGGCGCTTGGCAGATAGTCCCTTGCTATTATATTGTATATGACTGTAATAATAATGCACTTTTACAAGCTTAGATTGCCTTTGCTACTGTGTTTTATTAAATTTCAGTTGTGATCTTGACAGTTTCTGATTTTTCAGAACCAATGCACATTTTTGTCATATACAAATTTAACATGCACATATGGACAACATTACACAATTAAAGAACTAAAAGCTGACTGCCTTTTCTTTCCTTTTCATTTGCACAAAAATGAAAAATGGAAAAAACCCTGGATTATTCTAGCTCCTTTTATGGTGAGGACTGAGTCATGTCTGCCACTGTTGTCTCCAGAAAGGAATGTGGCCAGCAGTCACCAAAACTGTACCCATGTGTCTCTGCTCAGGCTTCAGAGAGTCCTGGGACACATCTGTGGTCTGGCACCAGCACACAGCTAGACCTTTCTGCTTACTGACTCAAACTGTTACTTGGTTCCTTTGCCATTCATGTGTGGACGAAGAGAGTGACATTCTCTATGGGGTGCCTGAGGTGTTTAAGAGCAAAGTTTGATTTTCCAAATAGATGAACAGATTTACTAATGAGTAAAACCAGTTTTTAGCATTCTACCCCTTTTAATTAAACAGTTGTTTTCAGTTGTGCAATTTTGTCAAGTTTTCTTTCACCTGCTCTGGGGGGCACATGGTTATAGAGAGAGGGAGGAAACACTTGGCAATATTGTTATAAATTAGGACAGGTCTACCCAGATCTGGTTTTCCTAGGTCTCCTTAAATCACCAGCAGCTGAGGTGTTGTGTTGTTAATGATTTAAGGAGTGCTCTGCTCTTGTAGAGCAGCTGTCACGACTATAGTCCCCCCCTCCTTAAGGGTGCTCCAGCCCTTTCACTAAAGACTTCATTCTCTGCACCTGTTTCCCATTCCCTGCCCACCTTAAAAGCCAGGCGCTGACGCTCTTCCGGGCTCTGCATCTGATTTCCATATCGTGCGAGTCCGGGACCAGGAAGCGCCTGGTCCCGTTAAGGTTTTAACCTCCGTTCCCGTTCCTGTTCCCCGTCCGCCGGTTCCGACCCGGCCTTCGTGGTTTTTAATTCTTTCCTCTGATGGATCTCCTGGTTTTGGACTTTCTCGTGTGTTTTTGGATACTCTATGGATTACTCTCGGATTGTTCGCCTCGGCCACACCTCCCCCGTGCACCAGCGCACCTTGGACACGCCCCCCTGTCTTCAGCCCTGTTTTCCTGCATGACGTTTCCCCAGTGTTCCCCCACTTCGTCGGATTGTGTCGTCCGCATAGGGTCCGGAAAGAACTGTTCGTTACAGCAGCCATATCACTCTGCAACTCACAGCTGGCAGCCCACTGAAGCTAAGCAGGTGTGAGCCTGGTCAGTACCTGGATGATAGACCTCCTGGGAAAAACTAAAGTTGCTGCTGGAAGAGGTGTTAGTGGGGCCAGCAGTGGGTGCTCACCTTGCGACACCTTGCGACCTAATGCCCCAGTATAGTGACGGGGACACTATAGTGTAAACAGGTGTAAACGGGCACCGTCTTTCAGATGAGACATAAAACCGAGGTCCTGACTCTCTGTGGTAATTAAAAATCCCAAGGTGTTTCTCGAAAAGAGTAGGGGTGTAACCCCAGTGTCCTGGCCAAAATTCCCATTGGCCTTTACCAATCATGGCCTCCTAATAATCCCCATCTATGAATTTTCTTAATTACTTAATTTTCTTAATTACTCTGCTCTCTTCCCCACTGATAGCTGATGTGTGGTGATGCTGCACATTGGTGGTGGTGGAGGGGAGTCCCCATTACCTGTAAAGCACTTTGAGTGGAGTGTCCAGAAAAGAGCTATATTAGTGTAAGCAATTATTATTATTATTAATTATTGTGCTTTAAATTACTTTAGATGATGTGCTTTAGTGCAAGTGTAGCAGTATGATGTTACCTAAAGGGCTAGGCAGTGCACATTTTTTCTGAGCTGGGGGAACTGGTCTTTAGTTTGATGCTTACCACTCTGAGCCTGTGGGTGACCAGGATTGAATCCGAAATGTGGCTGATATACACTTAATCACACTGTGAAATCTAAACCAAAAAAGAGCAAACAAAACTATACATGCAACCTTCTGAACCAAATCTGGTTATCTGAAAAGGGTTCCTGAGTACTCCTCTGAGATCTGTCCTCAAAACAAAACCAGGCCTGGCAAGAGGCAAATAAAAGAATTTATCTGAATGTTATTATCTGAATGATATTAAAATTAAACTTATCTGAATGAGATATCTAAGTAGAATTTTCTGTTTTTTAATTCATGTCCACATAAGGACAGGCAGCCAAACAGCTGAAAAAATAAAAGACCTGTTAAAACACATAATTAAAAACAGGATTTAATTCAAAGAAATGAACGAGAGCAAGATAAATGTGAGGTTCTGTTTAAATCATGACTGTTTGCTTGAGACGTGTAAACCTGTGATATCTTCCTTTCTGAGAGCAAGTGGTGACTGACACTTCAACAGATTTTTTAAGCATTTACACTAGCTCCACTTTGAATCACCCTCAGCATTTTGTTAATCTTATATTCATTTTAATTACTAACAATGAAATGTATGTCCCAATGACATGTTCCATAGATAAGTCATGGCATATTAAACACTGCCTGAAACTTAAAAAGCTTTTTATAATATCCCTGTAGATCTTTTTAAAATTGTCTTGAACTCCATAAAAGGGAAATTTAAAAGATTTATTGCTCACAGTTTCTCATTTCCTTTAATGCAAGTAAGTTAAAAAACTAGACACATTTTAGCCATGAGAAATATTTTGCAATTCAGATAAGTACAAAGTTTATGAAACTATTAGCAAGTCAAGACAGCTTAAAAAGAAAAAAAGTGAAATTGAATTGGTCAAGGCACATCTTCAAGATCCCCTTGTGATATAGGTTGAATTTCATCCGAAGCTGAAATT
Source organism: Lepisosteus platostomus (assembly GCF_059453375.1). Classification (NCBI taxonomy): domain Eukaryota; kingdom Metazoa; phylum Chordata; class Actinopteri; order Semionotiformes; family Lepisosteidae; genus Lepisosteus; species Lepisosteus platostomus. The sequence continues at coordinate 12,580,801 of NC_142625.1, read as the reverse complement.
TAATTAACACCAGTGATGTTGTTATGAAAGCAATCTAGTTGAAAGTTATACTGTATATCTCAGTTTCACTCCCATACATATGAACATAAAATTTTGATTCACGTCTTCCTCGATCTTTCATCACTGGCTGTTCTCCACATTTTTAATTGCATGATCTTTGATGTGACAGCCATAATTCATCAACTCATGCAAACCCGAAGGTCTCTCTTGGGTAGATTCCACCCTCGTGCATGAGTGCATGCAGCTCACTGGTGAGGGGATTATCTCAAGATAATCTATTTTGCCCACAATGCAGTCAAGACACCCTGACCTTTGCCATTTTATTTTTAGGACACCTGATCTTTCTCTAAAACAGAATGACCTTATCACTTGGACTGAGCAGCTTCTTTAATGAGAGAAAGTTGTTAAGGTCACATTTGGAGGGTCCAGCGATACTGTATTCTGGATGTTTTACCCTTCTGCCCTATTATCTTCTTTGTGCTGCTGGTTCAGATGGCTCAATCAGCATTCCACACCCCCCACCCCACCATAGTGCCATTCTGATCTGCCACAGACTTGTGTTGTACAGCACATGATCAGCGAATTGCTTATTTTTTATTTTACTTTTATACTGAAAAGCTGGGATGCAGTTTTGAAATTGAGAATTGGTACAGCTTCTAAAGATAAAGTTTGAAGTTTGCCGGAGACAAACTCCTCGATGCTTAAGGCACCAGAGAATTCACAGGTTCATTAAAAGAATGTCAAAGAGCCAGCAGCCATATCACCCTGCAACTCACAACTGGCAACCCACTGAAGCTAAGCAGGTGTGAGCCTGAATGGGAAACCTCCTGGGAAAAACTAAGGTTGCTGCTGGAAGAGGTGTTAGTGAGGCCAGCAGGGGGCGCTCACCCTGCAGTCCAGGTGGGTCCTAATACCCCAGTATAGTGACGGGGACACTATACTGTAAATAAGCGCCATCCTTCGGATGAGACGTAAAACCGAGGTCCTGACTCTCTGTGGTCCTTAAAAATCCCAGGGTGTTTCTCGAAAAGAGTAGGGGTGTAACCCCGGCGTCCTGGCCAAATTTCCCATTGGCCCTTACCAATCATGACCTCCTAATAATCCCCCTCTATGAATTGGCTACATTACTTTGTTCTCCTCCCCCCCCCACCTCCCGCTCCGACGGCAGGCAGGTTGGAGTATTTCTCGGTCGCAGTTAATGGCAACGTCAGCTCAAAGATTTGGTTCAAACCACCAAATGGAGACTGGTGTGCTGATAGGCGGACCCTGTTGATGCGGGATTAACGCTAGGAAAGAGAGAGATTAAAAGAATGTCAAAGGTTCTTATTAAGAACATATGAAGGTTTAGACAAAACGAAAGACAATATGTAAACAGCTCAGATAGTTTAGATTAGATCTGGGTTTTCCCATTCCTTACTATGGAGTACTTCCTGAATACTTACTTCAGGAATACTTACTATACCAGTATTCCTGAAAAGGTAACAATTGGCTGAGCAATGTTTCATCGGTTTGCCAAACAATAGGGTCCCCAAAACCTTGCAGTATTACCAGTGCGATCTGCATCAGTCCTCCATCCTTCACTGAGCTCCTCTGTAGGTGCTGTGTGCCTGCCTTTTGCTGTGAAAAGATGTGGATATTCTGCACACACTAAAGAGATGAGTGTGTTGTTTTCATCTCTCCTGTGCCGAGTTTGGAGCTGTAGGTGTGTTCTGGGTTTATTATCATTTAAAAAATGAAAATTTGTCTATAAACTATAAAACAATACTTAGAACAATCACAAACCGGTAATTACCAGAACTCATTCTGTTTCCAATGTACTGTAATTAGATATTTGGATTATGTTTTGGCCTGGATTAAATAAAAATTTAAATATTGCAAATTACAATCCCAGTGCTTAATGGTGTCTTTTTTTGTTTACAAGAGGCCTCTTGTTTATACCCACTGGAAACCGGCCATCAAACATGGGGTTTGGAATTTGCATTTGGTGGTTGTGTGGTTTTGGCTGAATCTGAGTCTTTTTATGGGGGAAAGGTTTACTGGTCATGGGGTTGCCTTCACATAAGGCTCCTGGAGGTTTAGGGAGAAAGGGGCATACATCAGCGTAGCGTGCATGTAACTAAAAAAGGGGAAAGGGGGTTTGAAGAGTGAACACAGAAACAGCACACGGATCTGCTTTCACTGCATCATAGATAAGCCAAAGTAATTACAGCACAGTCCAGCTAATTTTAGCCCTGTGTGGAAGCTGACAGAGTGTATTATTCATGGTAACATTTGGATTTTATTAAATCCAATCTGCTTTTAGTTGACTCTGGCTCATTTTCTGTTTCTCCACTTGGTCCCATCTCAACATCCGTTATTGAGCAACAAACAATAATGCCTGCTGCTTTTTTTTTTCAAAAATAGTTCCCTTTATTTTGTCTACATTTCTTTTTTGTGACCTTTTCTTTCTTTTTTCTTCCATAACTTCAAACAAATTTAAATCACTTATAAATTTTAATATAAACTGCTTCCAAGTCTTTTAGCATCTGGGTCCACTATCTAACCTCTTCTGTACTCTTTTGTTACGCACATTAAAAACAAACATCTAAAATAATCAAATAATTGTTCATTAACTGGTCTGCGTTAATAACCAATTGCAGACGGTAAATTTGGCAGCTTAATGGGTTAGAATGTATGTGATAGATTTTATGCAGGGGTGCAGCTGAAATCACAGAAATCTTAGCCATAAATGTTCAAATAATTGATAAGTTCAGGCATGTAAATGTAGACATCTTTGTGTTTCATGCTCTTGTTTCCTCACTGAGGTTTCAAAGTTTATTTTTCCTTGATTTATATCTGTAATATTTAAAGATAATTTTCCCTTACTCATATGCTATATACTGTATCATGTGGATTTTTTTGTTCCCCACAAATAGCAGGCTAAGAGAATAAGAATTTGTAAGTAAATAAATCAAAGTGAACATGGAGGAACTCCAGTTCAATACCAGAAGGCAAAGCCTGAAAATCTCTTTATCTGGCAGTTAGAAACTTGTAAAAATCTCCATGTTGGATTGATAACCCATAAGCATAAATAATTAGAAGAACATCATTCTGCCTACCTGGTTCTGTTGGTTGCAGATAAATAATTGATCTATCCAGTTATTTCTTGACCTGAAGGACTTCAGGTATCACCCTCTTTAACATGGTTCTTTAGCTTGTTCCAGACAACCCTTTTGTATAGAGCCTTTTTAGAGTTTTTATTGATCTTAAATTCACCTCACAGTCTTCTCTTTGACTTTCAAGTATTTTTTTAGGAATTTTGTATTTCCAAATACTGCTGATCATCAAGCCTCTCTTTTAACATGTCACAGGTTACACAGGCAATTCAGAACCAGTGAGAGAAGAGGGTCAGCACTGTCTGCGGTGTTTCCTGTGTTGATATTATCGTAAGCCTGCGTGAGTCCAGGAAGCTGTTTATCTGGGAGCTGAACCCTGGCCATCCCAGTCCCAGTAGTGATGAGCCAATGTTTGCCAATATTTGTCAACCCTGGTCACAGCCAGCTTTTGACATGAACTTGCAACATCTAGGTTTTTACTAATGCATTGTACAATTTAATCATAATGACCCTTGATTTAAATTTTACATTTTTAATGATAAGACCAAAACTGTTTAGAAACAGAACTTTGGCTGCTAAAGACCTGAACTCTAAAGTCAGATGCCAGATGCAGGAGGGTTCTTCCCTAGGAAGCTGGAAAAGGTGAAAGGGCCCCCTGTAGTGAGATCCAGCTCAGAAAAAGATGGCTTTGCATAAATCAACTATGGAAAGCAGAGGCTTGCCAATGGTCCTGTTCTGCCGATACTGTTGGACTTGGAAAGAAATCAGAGAATAGAGCAACAGTCCAAGAGGATGAGAGACCGAGCTATTTGTGGTCTATTAGGAAGCCCCCGGGCCAGGGCAGAGGGACACTTCACACCTCAACAGTGAAACCTGACCCACTCCTCTGATGATGGCCTTCTCACCTATTTATAGCAGGCTCCAGCTCGCTCTGCGCCTGCTGTGCTTGTGCTTCTCCCTGGATATTAAGGCATGCCAACCAGATGAGTCTCCTTCAGGGTTCTGCTTATTGTGAACAGTTTGCCTTTTTGATTTGTCTTGCAATATAGGAATGAAGAAAGGACAGTGGCTTCACCCTCTAATTGGTGCTGGGAAGACAAGGAGGAAGAGTCCAGTTCCCTAAATCTGTCAAAAGGCTTAGTTTTTCAAATGAGGATTTCAAAAAAAGTTTGATCAGCACTGTGAGGCATTTTATCTTATAAAAAAGTACCACGGCACAATCTGAGAAATCATTACAAAGTGAATGCATGATGTACTGTATGTTAAAACCATGGACGAGCATTAAAATTCTGTGAACTTTCTTAAGGGATGCCTCATCTATACTATTATTAGAATAACAGAATTATGTGAGAATTTCACATCCTCTTTTCAGCTTCAGCTTCACACACACCACCAACCCAAATAAGCTGCTAATGCATGTGTTTTTTTGTGTGTTTTTATGTGTTCCAGTGAAGTATATCAAGGAGATGTCAGCCTACTTTAAGAATGCCTCTCCAGGGGCCCCAACCCCTTGGGACTCTCCACCTTCTTCACCCCAGAAACAAGGGGTTTCCAACTCTCCTTCCCAGTCAATGGCAGATCTGAAAGAAGGCAAGATGATCCCCCTAAAAATGTGTCAAGTAACCAGGAAACACTGCCCACCAGACACTGAAAACAGGTATGACGTATGACGTAACGATCCAGGACCACAGGTGCAGGGCATTAGTGTCTTGTACTGGCAATCCAAGGCTGAGAATGGCAGTGAACCAAAATACTCTGGTTAGAGGAGCCAGACAAGCCAGGACTTAGCCACTCTGCACACAAGCAGTAAATTGAATTCCACTGTGAGGGATTTCATCACAGCAACACAATCTGTCCTCAGCAACCATATAAAGCTTTCTGAATGTTTGAAGTGCCTTGCATCATGCATCACACAGCAATGCCAAAACAGTCTTGAGCTTTCAGCATTTGATCAGTTGGGCTGATGTATCCATGACCAAACAGATTAGCAGGAGAGAACACATTTGACAACACAGCAAGTTCAACAGCTTGAACTCAGTCCCACCTAGCCTAAGAGTACCACAGTACATTTTAGACATTTTGACTGAAGTGTGTTTTATATGGCTCTCATGACAAAATACGAGTGCAACCGATATGTATAAAAATATTTACTGTGGCACACATGCTAAAATATTAGGAGCTTTTACACTTGTAATAACTTGTGCAACAAGAGTAGATTGGGCAGGATTTGGTGTGTCTTTCCCATGGTTCAGAAGTATCTGCAGCAAGTCCAAGTTCTTCCAGCAGGTTCACTATCAGTTGAAGTTGTGAACAGTGTGCTTCCATGTGGAACTGATCTGAGTTGGATTGAGATCCAAGGATTGTTTTGGCTGGGGAAGACAATAGGAGAGGATCAGTGGCTCCTCACGTCAACTGTGCAACCATGTTTGCTACAGAGAAACTATTAAGTTGACTGAGGGCTCTCAACATTTTGGCTGACGACAGTATGTTTGCAGATTTCTCAGTGTGTTACCATGCATACATGGTACATTACATTAAAATACATTACATGGCCATGAACTTCCAAGGTCTTGCTTTCTGATGTCTCACTGTGCTTTCTTGTGATTTTACCATGATGTCATTGTATACAATGGGCTGGTGTCCCACCTTGGAAAGGCTTGTGCTCTCTCAATTCAATTCAATTCAAGCTTTATTGTCCCCTAGTGGAAATATGTTTTATGGCACAGTTAACACAATGACAAAACACATTATCAAAAGGGTAGATGATACAGAAGTGTAATAGGAGAAAATAAACAAGTGACAAGGTAGTTACTTTGCATTGTTTAAGAGTGTAATTGCAGTGGGAATGAAAGATTTCCTGAGTCTGTTGGTTTTACACCTGAGGGGACAGAGGTGTCTCCCAGATTGGAGAAGTGTGAATTCACAATGGAGGGGGTGAGACACACACTCCCTGATGCTTTTGGCTTTCTTAGTCACCCTCTGTTTGTAAAGGATTTGATTATTCCCGATTATTTTGCCATTTATATTCAATAATTTACCCAGCCTATTACAATTACTTATGTTGCCAAACCAACAAGTGAATCAGTATGTTTAGACACTTTCAATGAATGATTTGTAGAAGAGTGTAAGGATAATTTTATCTACCTTAAAGTACCTGAGTTTTCTAAGAAAGAAGAGTCTCTGTTGGCCTTTTTTATAGTGTCACAACATTTGTCCCACTTTAGGTTTTTGTCAATGACCAGTCCCAAGTACTTACAGTCATCAACAATTTCAACAGGCTGACCATCAATTGTAGTGAGGGGTTGTGGTATTTTTCCTAAAATCAATAACCAATAACTCTGTTGTCTTAACGCTGTGGGAACCAGGATAAGCTTTGGAGTGACGGCCCATTATGGCTCGAATTTGGAATGTAAAAAGAGCAAGAAGTAATCAAGCAATATTTAGTGTTTTGGTGTAAAGCTAGGCAAGATTACGAAAATGTTATAAAATGATAAATCTTTTCAGTAATGCAATATTCATTTTTCTAACATTTATGGGTCTTAAATGTTATTACACTTATCGGTAACTTACATTAATTATTACACTTATGGGTAATAATTTCTAAGAAAGCTCCAGTATGTCCCTGAAGATCTTTTACAGAATGTGATTTGCCTTGTGTGTACATATTGTAAATTCCATGGGTGGTACAGTCATTACATGGGCATATATTTAGGCAGTACCAAACACACTGACACACCACGAGGCAATCTGGCAGTTTCATGGTGTTTAATTAAAACACAAAATAATGGGAAAAATAAGACAACTACAGTAACTAAAAGAAGTCTAATTTGTGTTCGACCTTCTAACTAACTTACGTTTCCCTCACTAAATACTGTGGGCAACTAAGTTGCTACAGGTATGCTTATCTGGTTGAAAAAACACTGTTTAAACAAAAATAAGGAAAAAAGGCTTTCCTGACTCACACTCTGCAGCCTTAGCTGGATTCATATTCTGTTCAGCTTCCTCCTCCAGTCCTTAGGCTTTATGTAGTTTCCACTCTTTCGCTCTTTTAAATTGCTCCTGTATGGTTTCTTTCTCCTGTTTCAGGTCTTCCTGTAATCTCTTTCCGGTCTTGGTTCTTGCTGTAGTTAGTTTCCTTTTTGCTTTAGCCTGAGGTCTTACCACAGGCCATTCCCTTCTTTCAGTCTCAGGTTGATGCAACAGCTATAGCAATACACAGTGTTTACAATACAGCAACCTCTTAATCTCTACTTCTCCCAAAATATCAAATCTACCTACTATCTGCCTGATAGTCAATGTATATAGGCTGGAACAGGGCATACAGCTGTTCCCTGTTCAAGAAATTGCCCAATGAGTTTGAGAGCCGGAGTTTTCACGCTGACATCTTAGTATGGGCAAAAGCATCAATAAACTGATTGACATTTCGGGGAAAATAGCATCCTTCAAGGACACCACTCTGTGCTAAAGATAGCATCTCCAATGACACTTCCTTTGTAAGTGAATGTATTGTCTAGCTTCAGGCAGGGTTTACCTTACATGTTTCTGTGGACTCTGCCTGGGGTTTGGGTTATAATAGCTGTATTAATAGAGCAGATTTCAAGCAGGTTACAATTTAGAATTAGCATAATTAAAAATAAACATTTTATATTGAGGTGGTAAAATGTATTGTGAAAGTTTAATCGAGTCAGTCCTTGCTATGACATTTGGTTTGGGGTTTTGGACATTCCTATGTTTGTGGGCACTATGCCTCAGTCCGGCATGGCAAGGTGCTATTCATAAGTTGTTCTCTTGTGATTCAACAGGTATCTAGAAATAATTTCATCTGATATTCGGACCTCTTTAGTTCTGCGGGCAAAAGATCCTGCTATGGCCCAGTCCTGGTACAACGCCATCCAGACAAATGCCAATGCCCTCCTCCCCAGGGTGAAGGAGGAGCTCAAGAGCTTGCAAGGGGGGTCAGGTGGCAAGGAAATAAAGCACATAGGCTGGTTGACTGAGCAGGTATGTAATGAATCATGTGATCTGCCCTCGTTGTTCACAAAACTTTATACAACAAAGTAGAAAATGCATTACAAAAATAACATTATGCAACATATGTTTAATACTGTAATTTAATACAACCCCATAGCCAAAACAAAGCACAAAAATGTAACAATACCAGAATGAATCATATGCAGTATTGTAGAGTCTGCAGTAATTATAAAAAAATAATAAGTGATAGGTACAGAAACTAATAGGTCCTGCAAAATGAACTGCTCCGCAAGATTATATTGACACTCTGTTTAAGACATCACCAAGTTTTTCGGTTCATAATTCCACATTATTTCATTTGACATCCTTCAGTTTTGAAAATGAGAATGAGGTGTTTTAGCTTTGACTTACAGATGAATTTAAGGTTAAAGTTATTTATAAGTAAAAAATAAAGAAAAGGAATATCATTGAACTCCAAAATCCAATTATCTTAGATAAAATAGATTCTCTATGCATGAAAAAGAAAGGAACAACTTGTGGAAAGTCCAGAAAGTCTCATTAATTTGGATTAACTGAAGTTGGGATATTCTATACAAGGCTTCTTGATCTTAAATTGACTCCAGATGTTCTGAAATTAAACATCAACAATATTTCCAAACTACGAGTACAACAGAAACCACTGAGGGGAAATGTTTTCCAGTAAAAAGATGATTATTTTGGCCATTCAGATTTATTGAATTTATTCCTGCAAGGAGAAACAGAAAGAACAAGTGCTTGAGTTTATAAAAACATGTGATGGAAAACATGATGGAAAACTCAAACTTTTTAAGAAACCTGGTTCTGTTTTCCTTTCTCCCAGCTGTCACGGGGCACAGAGAAGACTGTGCTAGCCATGGTAACTGAGAAAGATCTTCTTTTCTTCCGTACTTTACCAGACAGCAGGGATGCCCTGAACCATCCAGAGCACAGTCACCCTCTCATCACCACCAGGTATGCTCTCAAACTAACCAGTCACACCCTCATCACTGCCAGGTATGCTCTCATATTGACCAGTCACACCCTCATCACCACCAGGTATGCTCTCACACTGGCCAGTCACACCATCATCACCACCAGGTACGCTCTCACACTGACCAGTCACACCCTCATCACCACCAGGTACGCTCTCACACTGGCCAGTCACACCATCATCACCACCAGGTACGCTCTCACACTGGTCAGTCCCACCCTCATCACCACTAAGTATGCTCTCACACTGACCAGTCCCACCCTCATCACCACTTAGTATGCTCTCACACTGGCCAGTCCCACCCTCATCACCCCTAAGTATGCTCTCACACTGACCAGTCACACCCTCATCATCACCAGTCTCACACTGGCCAGTCACACCATCATCATCACCGGTCACACTCTCACACTGTCAGTCACACCCTCATCACCACCAGGTACTCTCTCACACTGACCAGTCATGCCCTCATCACCACCAGTCATGCTCTCACACTGGCCAGTCACACCCTCATCATCACCAGGTATGCTCTCACACTGGCCAGTCACACCCTCATCACCACCAGGTATGTTCTCAAACTTTCCAGTCACACCCTCATCACCACCAGGTACAGTATACTATCATGCTGACCAGTCACATCCTCATCACCACCAGATACTCTCTCCCACTGGCCAGTCACACCCTCATTATCACCAGTCTCACACTGACCAGTCACACCCTCATCGCCACCAGGTATGCTCTCAAACTGACCAGTCACACCTTCATCACCACCAGGTATGTTCTCACTCTGACCAGTAACGCCCTCATCACCACCAGGTACAGTACAGTATGCTATCACGCTGACCAGTCACATCCTCATCACCACCAGATACTCTCTCCCACTGGCCAGTCACACCCTCATCATCACCAGTCTCACACTGACCAGTCACACCCTCATCACCACCAGGTATGCTCTCAAACTGACCATTCACATCCTCATCATCATCAGGTATTTGTATAGATTATTTTCCTTCCAGCGAATGGTTTTCCCTGTTAAGAACTCATGTGGTCCTAATCTTTGTTTGGACTCAGGTTGGTTCACTCTGGACCAGCCAAGGGCTCCCCTATAATGGACTCGGAGCTGACCTTTGCCCTGCGTAGTGGAACTCGTCAGGGTGTGGAGACACATGTGTTTCGTGTAGATTCAGCCAAAGAACTGTCTGCCTGGACACGGGTGCTGGTGGATGGCTGTCATTGTGCTGCTGAGCTCATTCAGGAGGTGACCTCAGGTACCCTACACACAACACCCCAACACTACAATTTGGTGTGGTACAACTCCAAGGACATCTGTGGCTAATAATCATTATTATTTACTGGTACAAATTATTCAGACTAGAAGAATGTCTTTTCAATAATAATAAACAAAGGACTAGTTCAGTCTGTTAAAAAATTTAACATTTGCTGTATATACTGAAGAAATGGAGTTATAATGACACCTAGTGTTGAAATTAAGGATCAATCTGATATTTCGGTCTTTTGTGTTTCATACAAAATGTTAAAAGTTTAAATTAAAAAATACTGCATCAATGAAAAAAAAATGAACAACTGTTTTGCTATAGCTAATTTCAAGGAGATTATGGAGGTCAAGTATTGCTTGTCTTGTCTGTCTCTGTTCCTCAGCCTGTAACTGGAATGGGAAGGAATGCACACTGGCGGTTCACATCGACAAGGGCTTCTCCCTTTTCACAGAGGAGCCGGGTCTCAGCAGGACTGTCCTCCTCCAGCAACCCTTTGAGAAGCTCAGGATGTCCTCGGATGATGGCACTCGGATGCTGTTTCTCGACTTCGGAAGCCCAGAGGCAGAGATTGTGAGTTTGTGGTTCAGTGACATCCCAGTTTTAGGTGTGTGTGTAACTTCTTGTCTGGGTTGTACTGGCAAACACAGGAATGTCCTCTTTGTTTAAGAAAAAAACATTTTAAAACAGGACAAGAAGGTTTGTAATTGTTTAGGTTTCTTTACTACTTGGTAAATCAATGTGAGGTAAATGTAATTTTGTGGAAATCACTTCCTTCATCCTACACAATCAAAGTTAAGGCCCAGTTTTGTCCACCAGAAACATTAGCTAACCACAGGTATGGATACCACAACACCATTTTAGCCAGATGTGTTGAATTGAGTAAAGTGCCTGTCTAACAGTGCTGTCTAGTACAGATTGTTTTCGTTTTTCGGTTACTATTGAACAAAAATGTGAGATCATAGTGCGACAATAAGATATCAGTTTCTTTGCACATATCCACTGCTTCATTTTTAAGACAGCCCTGAAAACAACCTTGCTAGAGTGTCATATTTGTAAGAGGACTTCTAAGGACTGTTTACCAGTGACATTCAGTTATACAATCGTTTACTGTATGCCTTGCTAAATATTTTTTGAAGTAAATGTAGAACTGCCAAATTCTGTTCATTTTGTACCCACCTAATTTGTAATCGCCCAGTTGCTCTTCAGATCAGCTATAAGGCTATAACTTCTGTTCTGCATGCATAAGCCATTCATCATTTGACACATGGTAAGCTGTGCACCAGGAGGGGTGGCCTCTCATTGGCATGACTACTTGCCTGGCAGGTCCCAGCAGTCACTCACAGCACTCAGCTGATTGTGTGCCACCTCCTGGGGAGTCCCAGTTATAATCAGAATGGCCCATTCTCAAACTGGTGATGTCTGGGCCAGAAATCTCATCCTATATGCTGATTGAACTACCTCAGGGGTTTAGCCCTGTAAACCTTTTTACTTTTGTAGATAATCATTTCTTATGGTTATTGTATGCTTAAGTGGTACATTTGAAAGATGCTGAAATATCTTTTATTACTGGGATTTGTCATCTCTTGCAGCAACTGGACCTTCATTCCTGTCCCAAAACCATCGTGTTCATCATCCACTCGTTCCTGTCTGCTAAGGTGAAGCGTCTTGGCCTGCTGGCATAATAGCCAGAGCTGCGAACAGAGGGACGGGGCTACCGCTTCAGCAGACTGCCTAAGTGATTGAGAATTCCCAAAAATGAGTGGGGTTCTCAGTTTTTCTCAAAACCCACTGTCATTTTTGAATATTCTTCTGTTACTTTCCCAGCAGCCTCTGTTTCCCTCAAGGGAAGGGTAAAGTATTGTACTATGCAGCCTAGGCTTTTTCTATTATTACAAAACCCACTCAGCTCAATGAATAGTGTTGAAATAAAGAGTTCAATAAACCTAAGAAGGAAGTTAAATAATAATATTTAATAATATGTTATGTACATCATAAAGCAACTACATGGATATGGAGCTCTTAGGCACACTCTTATTGGCATATAAAATCTACAAATGATTGAAAGGTTAAAAATGATTGGAGGCTGCCTTAGCCCATCTTGAATGTTGCTGTTGGTTTTCACCATCTGAACACATCTGAGCACTGCAAAAGAATAGCCTGTATTTTTCCTCTCCCTTTGTCTTGTAGGCTGCCAGTACTCTTATACTTCTCCTTTTTTTCTGGTGTTGAGCTCTCCAATAAATTCACAGCTTTGTCCAGACTGATGTGTCATAACTCATACTGCACTGAACTGTAATGAATGGGTCAGCCCCTTTCCTAAGTTCCTGATTTCAGCCCTCAAGTTCAAAGAGACCTACAGTAAATTGGATTGTTTACCTATTGCCCCTCTGTGTTCACTGGGAGACACAGACAGAAGTAAAACTCCTAATACACAACAGTTTGATCCAGGTTTTGCATTAATTGGGCTGATCAATTATAGAGGCACAAATAATCAGTGTTATTTTACACACACATCTGTATATGTAGATTTGTGAGATAGCAAGCATGAAGTGTTTACCATGTGTGTTAGCTCATGTAGCTATATAATAGTAATCCTTTCATTAATCAATCCCTGAACAGATATCAGTGAATATGTCTTTAATCTGAGGTTTCATTTTACCACCAACTAGTCAACAGGTATGACTTTCTTTGCTGGGGAAGTTTTTCTGTCTATCTAGGTCCATGAAAAGTCTGCATCACTTTTTTCTGTGCTGCTGCAATTCACAGCCCACAATCATACCGTTTGCTAGTTGCTAGCACTAAATGAAAAACAGTGCCGATAGAAAGCCCCCCACACTGTTGAACTTTTTTCCACATTTTGTTGTGTCAGTGCCTCAGAGTTTCATGCATTTAAACAAGGATTTTCTTTCTCTCATCTACACATCGTGCTCCAAACATTTAAGGGGAAAACACTTTTAATGATAAAGATTATAGATCTAAAATATAAAACTGAAATATAATTAGATAAGTCTCCACCCCTTGTGAAACCCCCTTAATACTGATAGAAGTACCTATGGCAGTTGGAATAGGTTTCTGGGGTTCGCGCCAAAAAGCATGAATTTGTGTGCATTTAGACCAAAACGTTCAGCCCACAAAACATTTTGCCATATGGCCAAAGAATCTCCTGAGTGTTTTTTGCATACATCAATGCAACCTTGACCATATCCCATGCACACTTTGACCAGTATTGACTATACAAGTGTGTAGCTCTTTCAAAGTTGCCACTGTTCTCTTTGTAAGCTCTCTGATCAGCGTCCTTCTTTCTTAATCATCCAGTTTAGGGGGACGGCCTCATCTAGGTGTGGTGTTGGTGGTGCCATTTATCTTTCCCTTCTTAATAATTGTGTTTTAGGGACTTTGATTTTTTTTATGCTTATCCCCTCATCTGTGCCTTTCACAGTACCATAACTGGAGTTCTATTGAAAATTCATTGGTGCTCATGATTGCATCTTTGCTGTGAAATGCACTTCCCAACAAAAAGAACCTACAGGAACTGCAGAATTTATCCTGAAACACAGTTAGAGGTAACTTGGTGTGTGATTTTGAAAGTGATTGGTTAAATCTTATTTAGGATTGCCATTAGAAAGGGTGTGGACACTTATCCTACCAAGCTATATTTATTTTAAATCTTCTGTAAAGTTATAGGGGGTGGAACTGTGGTGCAGTGGTTAGCATTGCTGCCTTGCAGTTGGCTTCAGTTCCAGATCTGATGTGCTGTCTACCTGAGCTTTGTATGCTCCCCTTTCTCCTGGTGGGTTTCCTCTGGGTTCTCCAGTTTCCTCCCACAATCCAAAATTATAATAGGAGTTGGTAAATTGGCCCCAATGTGAGTGTGTGCTTGTCTGTTTGTATCTGCCTGCCCTGTGATGGACTGATGTCCCATCCAGGGTGTACCCTCCCTTGTGCCCTTTGCTTGCAGAGTTAGGCTTCAATTCCCTCCCAAGCCTGAATTGAAAGATGCAGTTGGAAGACGGATGGGTAGAAAAGTTGTTGCAGTTACATTTTAATTCCAGGCTATTAGGTAAGAAAAGGTGAAAATGATTAAATGTGTAGTACAGACTTTGTATAGACACATTATATTAAGGTCCATATTGTCAGTATGCTTTAATGTTGGTATGAATGTTAACTCAGCTTTAGTATCAGTTTATGGGGATCATTTCTTTATGTTAAAAAACTATTCTATTGAACTTATCCCTGAGATTTTAAGATATAACTAGCTAGTCAAGCTAGTCACCTTAGGTTTTCCTATGTGTTTTTAATGTGCTGCTGGAATTTCTGTTTTCTTCTGGGAACTGCATGAAGAACAGGAGCAATTTTTGTACACAAAGGGTTGTGGGAATATGAAACAAACTGCCCAGCTGTAGTTTAGGTCCTTACCCTGGCAGCTTTCAGGAACAAGCTGGATGAGATCATCGGATGAAATACTTACTACCAGCCAAATAAGACAGACGGACTGAATAAGCTCCTGTCATTTATAACCATTCTTATGTTATTATATTCTCTCTCAACAAAAGAAATTACTACATTGTAGGGTATCTTCCTATGCTTTTAAAGTTGTGCTGACATGGGACTTGACCATTTTTTTTTATAATACTGATCTTCGGGGTATCATACTACCCCCTGGAGATGGGCAGAGGTTGACCATCTAAAACCGGAACCCCAGAATGAAACAGGGAAGACAGTGTTAGTGGTTACTAGAACACAACTTTAACTGATAAGGTCTCTGACTGTCCAAAGCAGTGAGTTATAGAGGCATTTTGCTGATCAGTTTAATCTTCCATTATATTGGCTCACTGCACCTAAAATATTAATTCACTAAGACATCTGATCTGCTACTAACTATGATGAATAATTTTGGAACAGGTATCGTTTACATATAAATTTTAGCAGACAGCAAACAGCATTTCAAGTATTACCGCAAATAAATTGTAAATAACCTTGTAACACATACATACAAGTGTGGACATTAGAGATATTTTGATGAACTGGCCAGGAGGGAGTCTTTGGTCAGCTTTAATTCTCAAACCACTGTCTGAACTGTGGATTTAAGTAGTGAGTAAAGGTTCTGAAGGCAGGACATCCCAATTCTGGCTTCTCATCCCAGCTGAGTCTCAGTTACTTAATTTAAAAAACAGCATATAATAATATGCTTCATTAGACTACATTAAATGGTCCAGCTCTTCAAAAGTTAATTATTTAAAGCTATCTATTGTTGGAGCAATTTGAGTTGATCATATCAGCCTGTTGCTATAGCTCAGGGGAAGAATGAAGACCTGGGTGAATTCTTGCTCCTCTTTCTTTACTCACCACTCTGTCAACTCCGCAGTGGTTCAGGAGAATGGTTCTCAGGAGTCAGGGTTGTAAGGAACCATAGCTTATCCAGCCCAGCGGGGCTAATCCAGTAAGTCTTGTCTGTTTTTACAGGCTTCTTAAGTCCTATGCTACTTTCAGAACTAAAACAGAAAAAGGTAATAGTTGGCAAAATATTTGTTCTACTTAAGGTGGTTAGAACTGTTGTGTCAGCTCTTGAAATTCCTTCTGGCAGAACTGTTGTCTCAAGTTATGGGTTCGATCCTGGCCTGGTGCAGAGTTTGCATAATATCTCCAATGGCCCTGTTACCGCGTGGGTTTTTCTAGGTTCTTTGGTTTCCTCCCACAGTTCAGTGACGTGTTGACATTCATGTATGAATGCATGCCTTACCCCACTGTCTGCAGAGTGAGGCTCCAGCTCACTGTGACCCTATATAGGACTATGCAATTACAGGAAATATTTGGACGGGTGAATGGTTCCAATTAAACTTCACTTAAGTAATTCAGAGCTCACAGAGAATGAAATTCATTACATGTTGAGGCCCTGAAGTGGAACACCCCTTGATTATAGTCCACTATTTGGCAGGGACCCACATTTGCAATTCTGGATTCACTGGGGAAATGGGGGGGTTAATTACATTGAGAGCTACACTAGTGACACTGAAGCTCTCTTAAGCACTGCAGTATACCTTCTTTTATGCAATGCACAGGAAATCGGTCAGTAGTCCACAGTTAGTTTCAGTATGTCTCAGTGACAACCTGTTCTGAGAAACACTTGCTTTAGAAAACTGTATTTTGGGGGGTTGGGATGCAGCTGTTTTCATGTGCAAGAGTGACTTATTGCTTGTAGCCCATAAAATTATGACCAGTACTACTTAAGAGCTAAGGTAAGATTGCTTTCTGGTTCAAGATCACTGTTTGGTCCTGGGAGTTATGTAACAATGTTTACCTCCCTTTTGATTTTTGTTTTTGTTCTGGCAGCACATCAAGCACCATATTTTATGATGCTTTTTATATACAGTGTTATGAAAGCTATATGAATATATGTTGAAAACTAATACCTTTTGCATTTAAGAATCAAGTTATTGTATATTCTAATTTAAAACAAAGCGTGCCTTGCAAGGTTGATTGTATATAAAAGTGTAATAAACTTTGATTTGTTGACCTTTACTGTGTTTTCCTCACCTTCTTTCATACAGGCAGAGCCAGTGTGAGTTCTGAGCAGGTCATGATCTAGAGCAGGGATGGGCAACTTGAAGACCTGATCCCTGTAGGTTTTCAGAGGTACATTTTCATTAGCTATTATTTTAATTAAGGATTAAGGTATTAAAAACTACGTTCAGAGGTTCAGTAAAAACTAGAGGACTCTGGGGTCTACAAGGATTAGAGTTGGCCATACCTTCTTCTATCCTGATATGATCACATCAGAAAGCTAAGCAAGATATAGTAGGCAGGCTCTGTGTCAACCAGGTGAGCTCATTACAGGCCTGTTCATAATTTTTACATAATTTTTCCCACAATACTTGCTCATTCCACATCCACCATATTTTCACCTTTTTTCTCTCACAATAAATAAAGACTTTCTAGCGCAGTCTTCAGATGGTCTGCATGTACTCAACCCCTGGCAAGGCCCTTCTCTGTCCCTACAGTGGAGACACACCAGTCTTCACTCAGGTTCATCAGACCAAGAAGCTGGACAGACAGCCCCTCCCACTCTTCTTTATACAGTGTCTCCTGCTCCTCTGTGACAGTAAAACCTAGGACCCCAAAAAGTTGTTGTGACATAAATAATTGTCTTGTTTGATAACTTTGCATTTCAAACTTTAGCTTCTGTGTGTGAGTATTTAGTAATTTTATTTATTTTGTTTAACCATATCTTTAAGTCTGCTCCTATCGCAGCAAGGTGTTAGCTCAATGCAGCCATCTAAATATGTTCACATCCTTCAGTTTATTCTCGGGGGTGGGAGCTGGATAAAAGTCTGACTTTTTCTATATCCACACCCTCTCCATGGATCATCGGCATAAATAACCAACAAAGTGTGACAGGATCTCTCTCAGGATAACCGATTTCCATCCTGGTAATGACCGCTCTCCCACTTCAATCTGTTTCCATCTTCCTTTAGAGGCCCTCTCTCAGGGCTGAGGTGGGGTGCACACCACTTAACCTCCTGTGGCATAACATAACATAACATATAACATAACATCACTTTATTAGCCCTATACAATTTCTTGCATTAGGAATTCCTCTTTTCACGTACTCCAGCTTGCTCTCCATGAGACACAGACAGGGAGAGAGAAGCCTGGGGTCAGAGCGCAGAGTCAGCCATTGTACAGCGCCCCTGGAGCAGTTGGGGTTAAGGGCCTTGCTCAGGGGCCCAACGGAGTAGGATTCTGGAACCGGCAACCTTCCAGCCACAGGCGTACGTCCTTTGCCACAGAGCCACCGCTCCACCCGAAGGGGAGTGTTCAATGTGGTGGCAGGGCCCTGGATTAGCAACCACAACTGATGGCTAAATTTGGATTCGCTGCGGCTGTGGGGGCCCTTTAAGACATACTGAGCACCTCCCCGGAGGGGAGGACTCCTGTCCTGATACAAGGGGAGAATTTTCCAGTGCCAGTCCCAGAGGGGATTGTGAAGAGAGGATTGAGGCTCCATGTTTGCTTCTTTTTATTTTTATTTTCTTTTCTCCTGTCCCACTGTAAGGATTCACCAGGTTGAGTTTTCTTTTGTTTTGGTCTTGCTCCTTTTTTTCCAATCTGGATCTCACTAAATAGGGATAGTGCACACTGAATCCTGCTGTTGCAAGTGCTGCTTTATTCCCAGGCTGCACCCCGCTAAGTAGGGATAGTCCTGTATGGACGCTGCTGGGTAAAGCTGTGTGAATTTTTCTTTTCTCTTTTTTGTGTTTTTTTCTATTTTTTTCTAACCTCAGAAATGTGCCTCTGCCCCCACAGCTGGGGCGTCGACTTTTACTAGTGTTCTCCGTGGCTCCTCCCACTCTCGCATTGTTACGCTCCAAAGCAAATAACACCCATGAAGCTAAATAAATAAATTCTTTAAGAGAAAGTTTACATTGCATGAGAGTCAACGCTTTGAAGAGACACCAGTAATATTTAAATATGATTCTACAATAGATAATATGAGCATCTGTGTCTGAAAAATTGTTAGTCAATAATCTAAGTGTTTTGAATAGTTCATCTGTCAATGGCAGCTTTCAAATAAATTTCCTGAATAATCACTCTTCCTATCAATATGTGGATTAACTTAAGTATGCCAATACTTTTGTCTTCAGGCAAAGATAAAGGCAACAGGAATCTCTGACTCACATCAGCTAGCCCCTCACTCAGCACATTTCAAACCCTCAAGAGTTTAGTGCTGAAGCACAGGTGTGTGGTAGGATCCAGGTGCACACGTCTCTTTTCTGTATGACAGTATAAAGCTATCTCTATGAGATTAATGAATGGTATCTCTATTAAATTATTTCATAACGTGACATTTAGTTTATGTTAATCAATGTCTTCATCCACTTTCATGCTGTTACTGTAGAAATATTGCTTATGTTTAAAAGGAATAGCTCGATACTGTACAAGCAATGCAGTGCACATTTTCAAATATCATACAGCTTTTCTTTCTAGCTAAGCGGTACAGTTTAACAGATGTGATAGATAGTTATGATGTATCCAAGCTGAGAAAAACAGTTCTGAATTTATCAGACCTGTGTTAGGTAGGTCCTGTGGCTGAAAAAAAACTTAAGAAACTATGTCTTTCTCTGTCAGGATAGAAAGGATAAAACAATGAGCAAAAAACAACTGCCAAATCTGGCTTCCTTTCAGACTATTAACTATTAAAAACCTTAAGAATACAAATATATTTTCTTTTATTATTTTCCTGTATTATTGCTGTATTATTTTGCCTTCATACAGTAGCTCATTTCAGGATGGGTGAAGTAGTACTAACTGCTAGAATAGCCAATAAAAATTCAATCAAAATGAGACCAGATCCAATAAGGTCATCCTTCTCAATAACAACATACTAGCCAGAATGGAGAACTTAATTCTTTGTTCTGTTTTATCTTTCTATCCTTTAGGCATTTTTACAGTGATACATCAAAATTATTTCTTTTTCTGCAGGGTTTCTTTGTTCTTACAGCATCATTTTGCATTTCTTATTGACACACTTTTGTCTTCCTGTGGCAAGTGAGTTGATACCACGATTAGAGTTGCATTTTCTGCAGTAGCTCACAGGTGCAAATGGTGCATTGTAGATCTTTTTGTATACTTAGAGGAAATGTATCTATGTAGAATTAGTATAGTTTCTAGTTTTTAAAGCATGCTATCTTCTCATAGCGTCTTGTTAATTTTAAGAAGTAATCCTTTATACAAGTAACTTGTAACTGTAATGAATTATGTTTTTAACAGTAACATTACCCAACACTGTATATGACAGTCTCCTGAGACCAGGAATCATGATTTTTTGTCCTTTTTTGAGCTCTGAAATATCCTTTTTGCTGTTAATTGTTTGTTGGTTTTTAACAGTACTCATAGTAAACAACAATAAGAAAAACTAGAAAAGGATAAAAAAAACTTCATTGTGTTCATAAAATTCTGAGGATTAAACCATCATCTTAATGAATCTTTTAAAGATCCTCTTGAAGTCTGTCTAAACCCCCTGTCGAGATATTGGAGGAAATCAGTATAATGTTTCATATTTAGAACATGGTTCTAATTTGCCCAAGGCAATGCATAGGGGTGTACACTGTTTCACATTTAGAAAGATTGGTATTTAGAAAACTGGAGGTAGCACACCCATCAACTGCAGCAGAACAAAAGCAGGTCTAAAACCCAGCAGAATATTGACCTCCAATGATTCCAGTATTAAATCTACAGCCCTGCTCCAAAATAGTTTAGCTGAGGGACACAATAATGGTAGACAGCGATGAGAAGCATTCTCCACATTGATCTGAGCAATTCCCAACTTGGATTGTCTTCATGGTGTTATACAGTATATGTTCTATGTAAGATTGGGAGAGATCATTCTGTACCTCCAGGTTTAGGAAAGGTCGTATTTCCATCCTGATCTCTCCAGTAGAATGGGTAAACCAGGATCAAGAGCTGGTTACACACTTTAGAGACTAGACTTCCTTAAAACTCAATATTTGAGCCTTCAATTAATTTTTAGGCAATCAAAATTTAGGAAATTCTAAAATCAGATGCAGATGGTTTAGGTACAGAGTTATAAATACATGGAAAATGAAGCATTGCCAAGGCTTTAAAAACACCACAAAGAGTAATTTTGTGACTTTTGTCACATATTTGGTCATTACAGATAAGAATAATTTGCTGTATTATAGACTGTTCCCTCATGTTTGTCATATAGTTTGCAAGAATGGAGAAAGCACCTATAACAAGCCTAGACTGCAGCACTGTGACATTACATTTTTAGGTAACATTTCATTTTTAATAATTTACCCATAATGGGTCATTTGCATTCCAATGCAAATTGTCTCAAACACTCATGTACCACAGCAACAGCTGTTTTGCAGTTTATTTTATAACTATCTCCAAGACTGCCCATCCATCTGCAGCTCCTAGGGTAAAGGGAGTACTTGTGACTCAATGTCTGCCATCCAGTCTCCTCTCACTCAGCTGTGGGGAGAAAATATGCTGCTACCTAGCGATGCCCCTCTCCTCAGGTGTAAATGCCTCCTGTCAGCCAAAGCTCAGTTGGCCAACCCTGTTCCTCAGCAGAGCAGTAAATCTACATTGGGTATAGCAAACGAGCAATCACACAGACCAGCTGTCCAAAGCCTGTGATGTCCCTTATTACACCCTAAGCTGTATCTTCCTCAAGCTACCTCATAGCTTCCCAAGTAACACAGATGTGTAAGCCATCCCAATCCATCACTATAACTCCCCCACTGGAGCACTTACTCTCCTTCCATAGACACAGACTGAAACCCTTTCTTCCCAATTGCTCTTATAAACCTCTTAATTAGCCCCAGAGGAGCGTATGATTCCACACAGAGCCTATCCTGACAGCTCCTTTCCCTCCCATGGAATCCCCTCCCCTCTGAGTGCTAAAGGCAGACTCAAACTGGCCTTTTCTCATTCTGCAACATTTCTCTACTAACAAGCAGAAATTTTGGCTCCAGACCACACCAAAGGACCAGGAAATCATCCTGAGAACATTACTACTGAGAAGCGCTCTGGGGATGCAGTGTTAGGGTGTGGAAGACTTGTGAAGATACAAAGCAAAATGGATAAGGCAACGTATGGAGCAATTCTGGAGGAAACCTGCAGTAGTCTGCAAAATACCTGAGACATGGGAGAAGATTCATTTTTCAGCATGACAATGACCCAAAACAGGATAGGCTCTGGCTGCCCCCAACCCTTCATTACAAGAAGCAGTTAGAAAATGGATAGATGGTTTAATTTAGATGCATCTGTAGAATTTTGACATTAGAAAGATCCTAATACAATAAGATTACAAATTGTAACAATATAAAATGTGAAAAAGTCCAAGGGTGGTGAATACTTTCGATAGCCACTGTAGCTGGTATCATCTTCCCCTATCTTTTATTTTTTATTTTGCTGTTTTTACTTTAACATATAACATTTTTTGTATGTTATAATACATATTTCATACTGTGAACCTATATGGTTTATTTTTTTAAACATTTGAATGCTTGAATACAAATATTTGTGTATGGTATTTTCTATTGCTGTATATGCACAACAATTGTGGCATATGAAACAAGACCTTACTGCATTTCCCTGCTTAAATTGTCTTAAATTTAAATGCAAATTGCTTGTGAAATACTGCTACTGGCTTTTTTCTCATTCCAGGTTGTTCTCGCCTTGTGAGATAGGCATGCCTGTTAACCATATCCCTCACAGGTTCAAGTATGAGAATCTCATCTACGTGCCGTTGGGGGTAACCATAGAAACATCAACATCATTCAATTTCCATGGTTACTTATTTACTCCCTCTGATTCTTAATCTCTAATGACACAAAGCATGAGCAGTAAAGAAAATTTAAGGTGGTACCACTAAATGAAGAGATAGTATATGTACTGCATATCAGTGCCTCCACCTAACCCCCCTTTATTATAATTGCCAATTTTTAACGTCTCCCAACCAACCCCCATTCCTAGTCTCTACCATAGTTGCCCTGGAAACATGTGACTAAGGAAATCCTCAGACTAACACTAATGCAGTTTGTGTGGGTAGACCTACAGCATGTTTTTTTTTTTAAATTGGAATTACAAGCCTACTTAAGTGTATAATTAACTGTGAAAAACATAAACCGGTTACATTGTAAAAGTAACAAATCCTGTCTGCTCCTCTGGAGGACACAGCTATATTCCATTTTACATAAGGAAACATGTTTCACATTAATCCAAAGATTTGTATCATGTATGTGCACTCTGAATTTCCAAAGATCAATTTTTCTTAGAATGTATCTGCAAATACAGTATGTAGGCCTAGGAAATGCCTACTCAAACTCTTGTAAATTGTATTTCTTTTTTCGCGATGCATTGTATCTATGGAAACAATGTTTTTTTTAAAAACATGAATTTACAGAGCTTTTTTATGGCTACATACATGTCTGCCAGGAGTTCTTGGAAAAAGGTAAAAGTTCAATTGCAACATCAGCTCTGGCTTCAGGTCTTCTGGGTCTCACAGGCTGGCTTTGTATTGGAGCTTATCTGGATTACAGGAGTTACAGCCCTGTGCCCGGGATCAGTACTCAAGCCATTCCAATGTATGAGAGTTTCCCATTTGCAAATCTACTGTAAGCCTCACAACATGACAAAGAAAAGAACGTGAGGAATTTAAGCATAGAGGGGCCAAGGTATCCTTAAATGTTTGAATGCAAAATTTAACACGACTATACATAAGGCAGGCTGCAACAAACCTAGGGTGGTGTTAGAGAAGGCAGGTATGAAGAATGGATTCTGTACAGAACTCAGGAGAGAGAGAGAACACCAATCCAAATCGCTAAGCAAAACGTATACCAGGAAAAAAGCAAGAAGGTCAGAAAACGAGGAAGACAACCAAAGAGCAACAATCCAAAATGCAAGACGAAATTGAAAACGAGGGGCGAGCTAGGAGGTCAATTACCGAATGTAGACTAGTAAAGAAATAACACGCACTTGGGAGCTCAAGGAGCATCCACAATAGTGAGCGGGAAAGTGAGGAAAGAGGGGAACTAAAATAGTGATGGGAGTGAACGGTGATAGATACATTACGTGAGCGTTTGTTAAACACAGCGTGCATGGGAATGGGAGACAGGACAGAGACGAGTGTGAAACGTGTAACAGGTGGTCCATGGATCTTCGAACACATAAAAAGTCCACAAGTGACAAGTGACAACAAGTGCAGGAGGAAATTAATCATTCTCCTTGGTTGAATACCCTCCACCATAAGCATTCTCTAAAGGAGATCTTGGTCCGCATGTTTTCCTACAGGGACTGGATCCAGGATTTCTCCAGCAAGCTGCGAGTTGGGCACCCTTGCCTCTGATAACCCCTCTTATGCCTTCTTGTCACCGCAGGGGCAAACACCCCACTTATGACCTCCATCTCCTCTTCAGGACCTTTTGGCCAGTGCAGCAACAGAAACATCCCTCCTCCTTTGGAAACTCAGACTAAAATGACAAAGGCAATCTTTTTCATCCCTCTTCTTTCACAGGCTCAGACCAGGGACCATCGCTAGCTTCCTGAACGCAGAGGAGTTCGGGGAGGGTGTAGGATCACACTTGCCTTGCTGTCAGCATGCCTTTAGTTGCAGCATATGCACTTCTTTACAGCCCACAGTCTGACTGTAAACTGTTCAGAGACTCTTCTGGTGCCATAAGCTGCATCAACAGGTAGGGTGTGTTTCTTTGCTGGACAGGCATCCTATGCTTTCTGTTTGAACTTCTGAATCCAGTTATTCTGCTCTGTGTCAGATGCAAAAGTATCTGAATAACCTCCCTCACTCTACTTGCACAGCTCACAGCTCAGTTTGGTTCACCCCTGACAATGGCTATCCAGCTCTTTAGCTCTAAGGGTATATGTAGCACTTCTTAGGCTGGCGCCACTCACATTTCTTCATTACAACAATTATCCATGGTACACTGTAGTATAAACATGGTGAAGTACTGTAAAACACAAATTAGAATAAAGTGTGAGAGATTTGCCTGCAAGCCTAAGCACGGAATGTATCATTTATTTTGCTAGAGCAGGAGAAAGTACCTGCTGCCACATTTAAATGTAATACTTCTGCCACAAAACTAGTAGAATTCAGATTTTAATGGTTTCAAAACCAATAGATTTGAAGATTCATACTTATGATAGAAGACATATCAAATAAAGTCTATCTTTACACAATCATTCATTCTCTGAGAGTTTGTGAATGAGTTCGGTTTTGATAAGGGTTTCTGATAAGGAGATAAGGAGAAAAAAACTGTTGAGAAACAAGGATGAGCTTCAGTGAGCCTGCTTCTATTTCACAAGGATCTAGATTTGTCTATTACTTATTATTTCCTTACTTATTACTTATCTAGGCATACTATTATACTGTACTTAATTTAATGTTATTAAAGATTTCTAATAATATTTCTGCTTGGGTCTATGTGTAAAAGCGGAGGAATGTAGCTAAAATGGGCAGAACTGATAAGAAACATCTTCCAGGTCTGGAACACAGACCAGGACATTGTAATAATAACTAATAAAAATTGCTTACACTTATATAGTGCTTTTCTGGACACTCCACTCAAAGTGCTTTACAGGTAGTGGGGACTCCCCTCCACCACCACCAGTGTGCAGCCCCACCTTGATGATGCGACTGCAGCCAAAGTGCACCAGAAAGCTCACCACATATCAGCTATCAGTGGGGAGAGCAGAGTAATGAAGCCAATTCATAAATGGGGATTATTAGGAGGCCATGATTGGTAAGGGCCAATGGGAAATTTAGCCAGGACGGTGGGGTTACACCCCTGCTCTTTTCGAGAAGCGCCCTGGGATTTTTAATGACCACAGAGAGTCAGGACCTCGGATTTATGTCTCATCCGAAGGATGGCTCCTTTTTAAGTATAGTGTCCCCGTCACTAAACTGGGGCATTAGGACCCACATGGACCACAGGGTAAGCGCCCCTGCTGGCCCCACTAACACCTCTTCCAGCAGCAACCTTAGTTTTTCCCAGGAGGTCCCCCATCCAGGTATTGACCAGGCTCACACACTTCAGTAGGCTGTCAGTTGTGAGTTGCAGAGTGATATGGCTGCTGGTTAGGTCTATTCTAAAAGACCCTATTGATATATGGTGCAGCCAGGTTCCCCTCAGTCCATTTGTCTGCCCGAGATAAGGGGTCAAAGGTCACTGTCAATCACCAAAAGGATGATCGTCCAAACAAGGAACTAAAACTGATGACATTATAACCAATTATCAACTCTTCTTTCTACAACTATCCTGGCACTCTGACTTGTGACAGCATGTGACACGTGACAGCAAGCAGTCCAAGTTAGGACTTTTTTCCAGGAAGCCTGGCCAAAAGAGGGAGTCAGTAAAGAATGGAATTCTACCCAAGATTTGCTTTCTAAATAAACCAATTGTTATTTTCACCTGATCAACAAAAATAAGACAGGTGGACTCTTTCAGGGTGTTCAGTAAAAAGCTACAGTATATCCACGACGAACTACATTTCTCCAACCCATCTAACTTCCTACAAGACCCAAGCAGATGTCTGTGCATGGATTATTTTAATGCCGAAGCTCAGGATGACGTTAAGTTCCCTGAAGAGCTGTCTTCAGCAACAGTAGCCAAAGTTTCCCTCTCTGCAGCAGGACACTCCCAGCACAGAGCAAGGAGCTGCCAAGTCAGATGATGGACAAATCTAGCCCATCTCTGTCTTAGCTGGTAATTTAGATTCATCATGAAATTCAATTAAATTCATTTTTATATATTACAGAACCTTTCACATCAAGGTTGCCCCAAGGCGCTTAACAATGCAAGTAACCATACATTTTGTGAATGCAGAACAGAAGACCAGAAAACAATGGAGGAGAGGAACCAAAAAATTCCTTAATAAGGAGAAAGAAACCTCAGGGGTCCAAGGTCAACTGGCTGCCCAACCCCTTTGGGCATGTTAAGATTATATAATTTAAAAAAAGGAAATAAATAAATGACAGTATTTATCCATCCATCCATCATGTCTTCTGTATGTCAGTACTCCATGCAGATCTCTATAGACCAGCAAAATATCCTAAACGATATCTATATCCAAAATGTCCCTCTTGGATCCATGACAGTGATCGCGTATCCAACTCAGGAGAATAGGATAGTTTTGTCAGAACAGATGTATCTACCTGGTAGGCCAACATAGAGACCAACACACAATGGCATGTACAGCAGCACCAGCGGCCATGGTTGCAGCAGGCTATAATGTAAGGTGTGAGCAGACTAGGCTGAAGTAATAGGTCTTCAGTCTGGATTTGAATACTGAGATTGACTCAGCAAATATGGGGTGGGAGACTGTTCCATAAGGTAGGAGCCCTGTAACTAAAGACTTTACCCCTAACTGTTTTTTTTTATTAATGCGTAGAATATGAAGAAGACCTGCATTCCGTGATCTAAGCAGGAAACTTGGATGGTAAGTTCCATTAGATAGACAGGTGCTTGACCTCTGAGAGCCTTGTAAGTAAGTAGAAGGATTTTGAAGTCCAACCTGTACCTGACAGGAAGCCAATGAAGAGAGCTAAGTATGGGGCTTATATTGTTCATACTTTCTACTCCCACTAACAATTCTAGCTGCTGCATTCTGTATTCGCTGTGAGGTGTTGAAAGAGTGGTGGGTGCTCCCTGATAGTAGGGCACTGCAGTAGTCTAACCTGCTGTATACAAGAGCTTGTATTAATTTCTCTGTGTCTTGAGTGAAGAGAAACTGACCTGGTTTTCCAATATTTCTTAACTGTAGGAAACATGTTTTCGATACTGTTTTAACATGAGAGTTAAATGAGAGCCTTGTGTCTAATATTCGGCCAGCAGCCATATCACCCTGCAATTCACAACTGGCAACCCACTGAAGCTAAGCAGGTGTGATCCTGGTCAGTACCTGGATGGGAGACCTCCTGGGAAAAACTAAGGTTGCTGCTGGAAGAGGTGTTAGTGGGGCCAGCAGGGGGCGCTCACCCTGCGGTCTGTGTGGGTCCTAATGCCCCATTATAGTGACGGGGACACTATACTGTAAACAGGCGCCGTCCTTCGGATAAGACGTAAAACCGAGGTCCTGACTCTCTGTGGTCATTAAAAATCCCAGGGCGCTTCTCGAAAAGAGCAGGGGTGTAACCCCACCGTCCTGGCTAAATTTCCCATTGGCCCTTACCAATCATGGCCTCCTAATAATCCCCTTCTATGAATTGGCTTCATTACTCTGCTCTCCTCCCCACTAATAGCTGATGTGTGGTGAGCGTTCTGGCGCAATATTGCTGCCGTTGCATCATCCAGGTGCACATCGGTGGTGGTGGAGGGGAGTCCCCATTACCTGTAAAGCGCTTTGAGTGGAGTGTCCAGAAAAGCGCTATATAAGTGTAAGCAATTATTAATTATTATTGAGAATTAATATGACGCCTAGGTCTGCTGAGTCTTTGAGGCAAATTTTTAAATCCTCTGAGTTAAGTGCTGAAGTTATAGTAGACCTATCAGTATTGTTGCCTCCAAACAACAGAACCTAAGGTTTCCACACATACATTTCATTACTTCATTAATGCAATTAACTAAAGTAATAATAGAAGAGTTGTCATCAGGTGTAAGCGAAATGTATATTTGAGTGTTATCAGCATATGAATGACAGTTAATATAATGTTTTTGTATTATCCTACCTAGCGGCAGCAGGAACAGAGAGAACAATATTGGTCCCAGCGCTGATCCCTGTGGTACCCCAAATTGAACTGATGACATTGACGAAGCAGTACAATTATTAGATATTTGAACATAATGAAAACGATTGGCTAAATATGAAGTAAACCACTTAAGGACGGTTCCACATAAGCCAACCTCAAACTCAAGCCTGTGTAACAAAACAGAGTGGTCAACCATGTCAAAGGCAGCACTAAGATCTAGAAGTATAAGCACTGTTGCATTTCCCACATCAGTATCTAACAGAATATCATTTACGACTCTTGTTAATGCAGTTTCAGTGCTGTGGCCTGGGCGGAAGCCAGACTGAAACTTCTCAAGTATATTATTTGAGTCCAGATACGATTGAAGTTGGGCCACAACTATTCTCTCAAGAAATTAAGATAGAAATGGGATGTTTGAGACAGGCCTGTAGTTGTTAAGAACTTGTGGATCCAAATTTGGCTTCTTAAGGAGTGGTCTAACAACCTCTACCTTAAATTGATCAGGTACAACGCCCGATGCAAGGGGCATGTTGTTCATCATGCTAATTATAGTTACTTCGAGGAAATCTTTGACTAGCTGAGTGGGGAAGGGATCTAGCGGACAGGTGGTTGACTTTGTCTTAATAATTAATTTCTTGAGTTCTTGTTCATTGACTAATTGAAAAACACTAAAGAGGTGCTCATATTGTTTCTGTACCAGACTTCTTTGCAGCTTATTTGATTGTGTTTGAAGTCTGATGGTGTTAATTTTATCATTGAAGAAGTTCATGAAATCGTCACTACTAAAGTTAGATGGTGCTATAGAATCGGTCTTATTTGTTAGATAAGCTATTGTCTGAAATAGGTAGCAAGAGTTATTTATGTATGGCCAATGGATTTCTGAGTAATAAAAGAATATAAATATTCTTTATTCACGATTATCACAAAAATAACTATTATTCAAAAACATGTTTGATAGTTTAGTTCACAATAGTAAATGCACATTTGTATGTGAGAATATACAATATAATTTAACTTTAGGAAACCATAACATGTTATAGTTGATATATGTTAACTTTGATGTTATTATCCATTGTCCTCACTGAGTAAACAATCAACCTGTTGAATCACTGAAGATTTATTCACAAATATATTCTATACTCTATTACTCGTTTGTTATGCAGGTTTTGTTGTTGTATCAATAAATTGTATATTGTATATTTATAATCCATCTGTGGTACTTTAAATTATTATGTCTGATTCCTAACGCTCATCAAAGCACTCTCACATTTGACTGTTTTCCTAATATCGCTACACTGGAAACAAAACTTGCTCAGATGTACAGTAACAGAGCCTAAGACTTTTACTGAGGAGTTTAACATATTTTCTTTTGTGTATAAGAGGTATATACAAGCAGTTGTTTGAAGGAAAACTGCAGAAGTATCTTGTAAGTTGTATGGTTGTGAATTGGAATTGCAAAATTTCATGTAGCTTTTATATAATACATGAAGTAAAAACAGATTAATAGATTCTTTTTATGGAAGGTCCATTTTCTGTGCTGTGTACGAAAAGAATATATGAAAGTTGTTTGAAGAAAATATGCAAAAGACTTTTTCTCTCCTTCACCAGATGACACATTTATTTTTCCCTTTATCTCTGCACCTGAAGCATATTATGAGTCATATTACTAGTTGTCCACAAGAGAGCATCGCTGAAGAGAGGGCTGTGCCTTTAAAACACTGATCAATGTGGCACTCGTAGGAATAATTGAGGACACACAAACAGCCTCACGGTGTATATATTCCAAGGATGTGAGTGCCATATGTGCATGCTGGTATAACCCTGGAATGAATAAGTGTCAGGATTACTGTTGTCTGTTTGCCACAGGGCAAGAGAGAAAGAATACATTGATGCTGCCTCTTCTCAGGGTCTGAGATAATCTTTTTCTAAAAAATAACAACAACAAAAAAAAACAAGAATTCCCTCAGAATAAGCGCGTATCCAAGTCAGGATAGGATCTGGAAGAGCCAACAGGATGACAGAGCTGAAATCGAGGAGAGGAGAGAGCATGAAGAAGGAGAAGGAAGAGATGGAGGAAATGGAAGGTAAGGAGAAGCGACTGTGAATATGTTTCAGTGCTGTGAGTCACAGTGAGGGGAGCACAGCTATACAGAACAGAGCAGTGTGACATGGTGCAGTGTGGTATTGCATTGCTTTACAACTTAACACAGGTGACATTAAAAAGCTTTTAATCAGAATTTTGCTATTTCTTTCTTAAAATTAAAATAAAAACAATGTCACTGAGTGCTACACATATAAAAAATGTGCTTAATTTTTCTTTATAAAATAGAAATGGAATTCAGATTGCAAAATGTTGCCCAGACTCTGGCTTTAATAAAGGGTAAATAAAAGAAATATGTGCTTTAGGCCACTCACTGAGTTTTAGTATATTAACTACTGTATGCTGTGCATGTTTGTGAATTTACATTGAGACATTTATATTAGCATGATGTAGAACCAGCTAAATATTTTTATAACATATCCATAGTGTGAATGTTAAATGAAGCTTTAATTTTGAACATCTGTGTCACTGCAAAGTGATGATATTCTAGCATGATCAAGATTAAATACAACCAAGGTGGGCTTTTTTCCAAGAAGTCAAGCTCATGAACATTATACGCATGTTTTACCTATAACTACCACTTTTATTTAACAATTACAGTGGCCAGACTAATGAATTTCATTGCATGTTAAATGCGATATACTTATACATTCCTGTCAATTGTTGTTACAACTCCTCTCCCTTTTGGCATCCTGCCTGTTAATTAAAATAGCACTGATGTGTAAAATATTGCCATAACCCAACTGTACAAATGAAAAATGACTCATTCCCTGGGCATTCATGAATAAACAAAATTTTGGATGAAATGGATTAAATTGAAATGCTTTCTGTCACCACGACACACTTCTATTTTAGCTATGTATTATTATAGTCTGATCCCATTGGATGTGCAGTCTAAGTTTTCCCATTTGATATAAAAAACTCATATTAATATGAATTTGGTGAACATATGCCCTTACTCAGGGTGACTTACATTACTTATATTATTAGAAGTGCAATGCCTGTGAAAGAACAGTGTGAAAATAGTCAATTGTTTCAAAATAAAACTGCAGCATGAAGTAACAGAGTGATTACATTTTGGTGTTTTGTTTAAGAAGCCCTACTGAGCCATGTTAAATTGTGCCTTCTAGCAAGCAGTCTTAGGCACATTCTTGTTTTTGTTATCAGTGAGCATGGTAGCATTCTACTTACCACTGCTGTCTGTTGTGTAAGATTCCGATCTGCAGTGCCTTCTCGGTGGAAGTTGCATGTTCTTAATTTTCTATGTGCACAATATACTGTATATTGTGGCCTGGCATCCCATCCTGGGTATAGTCCCACCTTATACCCCAAATGTTCTGAACAGGATCCAAGTTATCCCTTAGCAAGAATAAGCAGCTTTATGATAAGGAATTATAATTCCTTCCACCCATTTCAGGGTCAGGGGGAGCCTCAATCTATCCTGGCAAGCAATAGGTGCAAGACGGGATACTGTGTATCCTGGATTAATTTTAATGATTATTAAAAAAGCTGTTAGAGGCAAGTTTGTTCAGTCTTGGTGATTTGAGATCCAGAGACATCCTTAAGAACAAGCATGTGCTTTAGCTCTTAGAATTATTCAAATTATTTCTTGGAGGAAACATGTCCTGCTATTTCTATGAACTTTATGGACTCTACAGAAATAAAATAAAATAAAAGAATAAATCAATCTAAGTGGCAGGTAACTATTTGAGGCAAATTAGTACTGTAACTAATGTGAAATAGAGACTTTTATTCTCTATTCGTTTTTATGATAGCTTTGGCAAAAGATAAGTAATTTCAGAGTCATCAACCCATTGCACAGCATACAACATGAAAATATTAATATATATACCAATTACACTATATACAAAACAATGTCTCTTAGGGGCCTATGTTCTACAGACCCAGAAACACAGAATGCTAATCCAGTAACCTGAAACCCTAAGCAACACCTTCACCAAACAAGAGAATTACCCTGCATCCTAAATAAAAGAATACCAACATAGCACTAAATCTTCCTTCTTACAACATGAATGCAAAAAAGTGAATGTGAATCTGTCTCCAAATTCTAAAGATACATCACCACCTAGGAGAGAGTTTGTAGCCTTAGTATTCAACAACAAAGGAAATCAGAATTTCTTAAAATACATAGGACAGCAAGCTCCCTAAAACAAGGTTATAATTACTTAAGAACCAGAACCTTGGTCTCCAAGATTTTCCAGAACAAGGTTCTGAAAAATCTATAAGAAGGGACGGAGCCAACTTTACTTCTTGAGGAGGCTCAGGTCCTTCAATGTATGTAGTAAGATGCTACATATGTTCTATCAGTTGGTGGTAGCGAGCGCCATTTTCTACACAGTGGTATGCTGGGGTCCTGGGATTAGAGCAGTGGATTCTAAAAGGCTGAACAAGCTCATCAGGAGAGCAAACTCTGTCATTGGGTCTGACCTGGACCCCTTGGAGGTAGTGGCTGAAAGGAGAATGGTGTCCAAACTAGAGGCCATCATGGACAACATCTCCTCTATGTCAGGCTTGTAGAAATGAAGAGCACGTTCAGCAATAGAATGATTCATCCAAGGTGCGACAGGGAGCGCTACAGGAGGTCATTCTTGCCTTCTGCCATAAGGCTGTACAACGCATCCACCTTATGTCTGGGCAGAGGCAACATTGACAGTGACCTCTTTCTGGCCTGAACACATCTACTGCTACATCTGTTCTTTTTCTTTTCCCATTTACAACCGTTTTTTGTGCAATATATGCCAGGGACCCGTGCAATACATTTATATTTATATTTATATCTATATTTACATCTATATTTATATTCATATGTGCAGTACGATTTTTCTGTGTACTGTTCTGTTCTAGTTTGTTTGTTCTTTGTGTGTCCGGGACTGTGAGTAACTCTTGTGGTACACCCCTCACTGTACTGATTGTATTGTATGTATTGTATTATTATTATTATTGTATCATTTGTTACACTTTGACTGTGATGTCTGTGTTAAGCTGCTGTTGCACTGCAATTTCCCTCATGGGATCAATAAAGTATCTATCTATCTGTCCTCTTGCAGGGCACAAACATAGAGGAGAAGGCTGGTAGTGTTTCTTTTCTCCGTGTATCCTGTTTGTCTATCTTCCTCCTGGTTCCCTTTCTTCACCTTCTGTTTCTTTATATTCTGTATTCTGTTGTGTTAAAATCTCTCATAATTCACCAGAATAAACACTTTTGATTATCTCTGCTTATGTGTCTGTAGCTCACATAAAGCTATGCAAACATATCATTATGACCCTTTCAGTAATAATTCAATCGATCTTATGTTGAATTAATCACTTGATTGATATAATTACACAATCCTGCCCTGCTACCTTTAGTGACAACTCACTCTTTTTGTCTTTCTGCTGTTTCTGTTGTAATCAGTGAGAGAAGGAAATAGTCCTGATGGAAGCACAAGCAAGATCGAGCTCAAGCGGAACATCACCCTTTTCAACGGAGTAGGCATGATCATCGGCACCATCATCGGTTCGGGAATCTTTGTCACGCCCACGGGGGTGCTGAAGCAGGCTGGCTCTGTAGGCTTGTCCCTCATCATCTGGGTGGTATGTGGTGTGTATTCCACACTGGGGGCCCTGTGTTATGCCGAGCTGGGCACCACCATCACCAAGTCGGGTGGAGACTACACCTACATCTTAGAGGTGTATGGGAGCCTCGCTGCTTTCCTCAAGCTCTGGGTGGAGATGCTGATCATCCGTCCGTCATCTCAGTACGTGGTGTCTTTGGTTTTTGCCACGTACATCCTGAAGCCGTTCTATCCTGATTGCGGTGTGCCAGACCTGGCTGCCAAACTCATCGCCTGCCTCTGCCTCAGTGAGTAAAACTAGGCCTGTTGCGGCTTACCTGTGATCTGCTATAGGTAGGTTAGAGTGCTGGCACATGGTGATGTGAAGTATCATGAGCACCATGCACAAAGAAAATAGCCTTGATTCACTCTTCCTCACCTGCATTTTCATTCTTCTTTCATGTTTACTGCAAATAAGGAGTTTCTATGTTCTCCCCACATTTGCATGGGTTTCCTATGGGTGATCCAGTTTCCTCCCACAGTCCAAAAACATACTAGTAGGTCAATTGGCTTCTGAGAAAATTATCCCTAGGTTTAAGTCTGTGTGTCTCCTGTGTGATGGACTGGGGTCCCATCCAGGGTGTACCCTGCCTTGTGCCCACTGCCTGCTGGGGTAGGCTCTGACTAACCTGTGATCCTGGATAAAGCGATTAGAAAATATATGGATGGTACAAAAACATCTTAGAAGTATCATTGTGTATAATGTGTTTTATTACCTTGAAAAATACCATCTAAAAAATATAAATACTACTCAAAGAATGTAAAAACATGGTAGCCTTTTCTACACCCTCATCTGTCTCAACAGCTCTGCTGACATTCGTGAACTGCATTAGTGTGAAGGCTGCCACCAAGGTCCAGGATCTGTTCACTGCATCAAAGCTCCTTGCCCTTGGAATTATCATCATCTTTGGCTTCATACAGATCGCTGGAGGTAAGACATCTGAATGCATAATCATGTAGAATGCTCAAGGTAAGACATCTGAATGCATGAACATATACATCTCTTGCGGTAAGACATCCGAATGCACACAAAAGGAAATTGGACTGGCTAAATGAGACAGGCATGCAGGAAGTAGAACCTCAGCTGAGCCTGCAGGAAACCCCTTCACTTAGAAACACTACATGCAAGAAAGCAAAGTGCTTGTAAGTAGAGCTTCAGGCAAACCTGTTGTCTGGACTACATCCCTTAGGGCCATGGAAAGAATGACCGGACTGTTCAGATTTTAACCAATATATCCTACAAAAGTCACCTGTCCAGTGAGGGATAATAGAGTATTGAAAGTTTTACAGATCAATTAAGGAGGTATACAAAACCACTGCTAAAGTGCCACTGGGTCCCTCTGCCCACAGTGTGGGGTACTTGGTTCTAACCTACAAAACTGCCCTGAAGAGAGGTAAAGTTGAACACAGAGTGGTTCTGGTTGGGACTGAGGAATTGTACAGCAACTGGAGGACTGTTTTATGAGTCAATGGGATATTCATTAAGCATTCAAGTTCTAATCTTGACTAACTGACAGATACAGTTACTAGTTATGTAACCTTTTGTGAAAATACTGTTATACCTCTGAAATCTTGTACTCTATCCCATTATAAGAAGCCTTGATTGACACAATCTCTCAAGTCTATTCTAAACAAAAAAATCAGTAGGGAGATGTTGCTTTGAGTAGGGAGGCTTAAATGAATGTTCAAATAGACATTAAGTTGGCTAAACTAAGGCATCAAGTTAAAGATGAGGGTGAAATAAGTGAACGTAATTCATGCTCTGCATGGCAGAGTATCAAGTCAATGGTGGGAAGGCATGGGAAGGAAAGCAGGAACATTAGTACAGGTGGAAAATCAGATCCTGGCCTTGTGATGAATTGGTTTGATGTACATGATTTTACTAGCAAAATCAATGTTTGTAGCAGCAGTATCGCTGATTGTGTTATTAACATTGATGATTTTAAGGTTTATAAATTGTTTTTTATAACAATTAAGAAGAGAAAGACTCCAGGTCCTGATTCTGTTTGGGTTAGAGTACTGAAAGGGTGAGCTAGAGACCTTTGTGGCATTTTTTTTTCATTTTGCAATTGTCATTAAGCCGGCAAAATGTTTCTAGGATCTGTAAAGAATCATTGGGAAGGACTCTGTATAGCTCTACATCTTTTGCTGCTCAACTTTTCTTCAGTTCTTAACTTTACATAATTAAAAAAATGTATTTTTGCTAACTTGATCTACAATGTGTCAACAGGAGATTCTTTAAAATTAAAGCACATTATATCACAACCTAATGGGTGTCTCAAAGAAAGGTCATGCGAGTTATCTTGTAATAAAAGACAAAACCAGTATTAGTGGTATTGATACTGGAAGATAGCCAGCCCTCTAACTGTATCTACTGTACACTAAGAACTTTCCAGCATTCCCAAATGGAATAAATCAGTGAATCATTTTTATTTTACTTGTAATATATAACAGATGTTTTAATACAAAACTGATTAATTTTACCTCTAATATAATACATTTGTGTTAAAATTATATATTGAATTAACCACACATTTTCATTATAATATCATTGTTATGACCCCAAGTGTCTAGAGGTAAAGGGGTGTAACATTTAGGATAATTCTTTTGGAAGCACGTGGGTTCTGGTGAGGGACTAGGAAGGGTGAAAAAGGTGGGTGCAAAAGTGATGATTTTAAATTGAATAAGTGACTGGTAAGACACGATAACACACAGAGTAAGGAACTAGAGTGGTGCCAAAGAAAAGAATAACAAACAAAATGGAGCTGGCTAGGAAAGTGAGGGAAAGCTAACTTGACTACAAAAGATAACGCGAAACACATGGTCTTCAGCGTCTTCAACACCCTAGCTAACCTCCACCGACTACCCAAAACCAGACAAACAGCACTCACCCATACTAAACTAGTGTTACTAATACAAAATCAACTAAGTGTATAGAATGTACCCAATAACCTAAACTAACCTTATACACAAAAGTTCACACGAAAACACGAGTGAACTAGGAATACAAAAGTAATCACCAGGAACAGGGAACAAAAGGTTGAACATGTAACACATTAGGGCAAGGTAATGGCAAAACAAGGATAAACACAAACAAATGAAAGTACAAACAGAAACCAACAAAACAACAAATCCAAAGCTATACAAAAATATACACACACACACACACACACACACACACACACACACACACACACACACACACACACAACAAACCAACAAAGCCAAAGCAATAACCAAAAGTGAGGCAATAACCGAAACCAAGCAGGACCGAAGTTAAAGTCCTTCCTGAAAACCTCCATGTTATATACTGAATAAAATGCAGTCTTATTGGCTGAGAGGCTGATTGATGATGATGTCATATGGAACAGTGGTGTAATAGTGGGCCAATGGGGGAGGGAGAACTATCAAAGGTCAGCAGTGTGGAACATAAAAAACACACACTGGGACGTAACAATCATATATCATATCCAAGCACTTATTCCATGATTCTGCTACATTATTTGTACACAAATTTTCATTCAATTTAACTCATATCTTCTCCAGAAGGGAACTTTTAGAATAAAGCAAGTTTGATTACAATAAATAAGATCTGGAAATACGGTTGCTTTCCTGTTATTGACTAATTTGTTTGATAGTATGTCTCTGGCAAGTTCAATGCTCTGGGTCCGTTTTATCTGGACTGATTTTCCAGTTGATCAACTTCTTCAACTGCGGCCTGCACCTGCCTTTCCAGTGCTGCTGTTTTCTCTGCTTGATAATATTCTTTTGTTGTTGATACAATTCTGACGTGAGTGCCTGTTTTTTATCTACAGAATCTACTCAACTTGCAATATTTAATTAGAACTACAGTGGCTATCAAAAGCATTAGCTTTCTTAGACTTTTTCACTTTCTTACAATATAGAATCACTTTATATTTATTTGGAAGTTTTTGCCATTGAACAAACACAAAACATTCTATAAGATCAGTGACAATAAAATTCTACAAATCCTCCTAAATTAATTATTAATGTATAACAGAAAATAGATGATCGTGTAAGTATTCATACTGTAGTGTCAAACAAATGACAAAGTTCAGGTGTCTGTGAAGAAGAAATCTCTTTATTCATATGCAAATGAAGCCCGGCTTGCGACCACCAGACTTAAAAAATAAGTAGCCGAAGATGGTCCTTTATACCTTAAAACACAAAGAGCTACTATGACATATTCTAAACAAATGATGAAACAGCAACACCTGCCAATTAATTATATCTAAATTAAAGACTAGACAACAGTTAGTTCTTTTCATATTCTGGGCGTACAGCCATCTTACCAAATACATGCCCTTATCTTACTGACCAAGGACAGGCAGCATCTTTATATACATTTGAGCACAAAGCCTACGTCAAGCCACTAGACTGCATAGTTTGCAAAAACATACAAAAATAAGAAAATGATATTATTATCTCACTTCCCGGGCATCTCTCTTATCTCTTCATTCTTCAGTCCTCCCTTAGAACCTTATTGTTCTTCCAATTATGTTCTACCTCTAGATAAGAGATGTAGAAACCTTTCTCAGGAAATCATTCTTGACCCCTGTGTTCCCTTCATGGCGTACAATTAGCACAGAAGCAGCAGCTTTAGTACACACGTTTTTCAAGCAGGATATTAACAATATGATCATTATGAATAATACCAGACCCACAAATATGTATTGAACCAGAGACCCTCCCCATGTTCATAGCACAGACTGTAGCCGCGCACCAATGCTCCAATCATCTGGATTATAATTATGATATATTTTTATTGTTCTTCATCATAAATGTGCTGTGCTAAGTCATTAATGTGCTCAGAATTGTCTGGAATACAAGTACTGTTTAGTCTTCGCTCACCTAAACAGCAGTCTATCACCCTAATAGAGGATGGCCTAGAACTGTGTTTATAGCAGGGGGCATACAGTTTGTTCCATTCAATACATTTAAGTTACACTCAGACTAAAAGCAGAACTATTTACCCATGCCAATAAACCTAAATAATCATCTCTATCAAAGGGGATTACTCCCATGAGCATCTTTTATAGCAATACAAACCCAACATGAGCTCTGATTATTATTTGTGGCTGATTGATAAAGTATTGATTCCATATCCCCATTTATCAAAGTAAAACTCCTTACACTTAACAGGCACACTGTCGGCCCCCCTCAGGAAGCTCAACAAACACAGAAACAGTAACAACATAATTAATGTTCACTCAGTCTCTGGTGCAGTGGCTCGGTGGCAGTGCGACGCGTAGGTCCAGCGATATCATCCTGTCACTCAGATGACAGAATTGGTAGTCAGTTGCACTTGATATCGTCCCTCCCCAGCGGAGTTGCAACATCTGGCAGGGTATATCTTCCTCAGCCACACCCACTCGCCAGGTATCAGGTCGTGTCTTCCTTCTACGGGAGGTCCCCAAATGTCCAGCACCTGTTCACCAGCCCCATGCACTGCTTCAATTAACAATCTACAATACTACAATAGAGAATTAGCAAATTCAATGATCCATTAGCCAGATTTGGCCCTCCAGGAACTTTTGTTAGTTGGCCCGTGATGATATCAAACAGGCTCTGTTACACAGTTCTGTTTGATCCAGCCCACAGGCTACACAGGACAGCAGGCAGAACATCTACCCATGGTGTTCCTTCATTCCACTGTTCCAGCAGACTGAGGGTGATATCAGTCCATCTCACCCCAAACAATGCAACCACAGCCAGACACACTTTCCTTGTGAATTGCATCCCTTCATCATAATACAAGCAGCAGGGCAGTGCCCACTGAGGGCTTATCTCTGTCATCAAGTGTTTGGTAGACACAGAGGCAGTGGCAGCAACCCACTGGGAAAACAGATTATAAGAGCCCAGGTTTCCCTTTACAATTGTCAATTTGCCAGTGCATGAAAGGTTCCTCAGGAACAGGCCTTTTGAGCTGTTGCACCTGCACCTGAACTGTAGTTGAGTTCCTTTGATAAGCATCACATCAAGATACCACAGAAGTGGCTACTGCTTCAAAACAGGTCCCCACCCAGTTCTGGGTAACCGGCACACCATTTGACTCACACCCGGGTGTCCGACAGAGTGCATTTGTTGGGCTTCAAAGGGCATTAGGCTGTGAGGGCATGCAGGACGTCCAGTGTGCTGGCAGTACCATACCCAATCATCATGCAGCCCCACATTCTTTTCTAACCATGTCCATTTCTCTGCTTTAGAGGCCTCAGCCTGAATGTCCTGTAGCTGTCCCCTTTTCCCCAACGGAGGTTTCACAGGGGTCTCCTGCTCTACCAGGACTGCTCACCTGACAGCTGCATCTGCAAAGTTGTTCCCTTGTGTTACTGGAAACATTTCTTTATTATGTGATTTACATTTTACCACAGCTACTTCAGTCAGTAGCTGCAAAGCTTCTAACAGTTCAGAGACAAACGCAGCATTCTTAACTGGAGTCCCTGCCATGTTGAGGAAATTCCTATTCCTCCACCGCCATCCAAAATTGTGGCATATAGAGTCTATATACATCGCTACAATTTTCTATTTAGCATATTAACAAGTTTCAATTAAATCTTTTCATTCGGTCTGCTGGTTCTACACCAGATTATTCACAGTTTATACAGCCAGGCAGGTAGCCTGCACAACACATAAACATGGCCCCTTAGCCACCGCATTGAGGGGTTTTGAATAATAACCCACCAGACGATGCCTACCTCCATGCTCCTGCGCCAGCACAGCAGCTCACAACCCATTTCTTTCACTTACATACAGATGATCCGTCTGAGGGAATCCAGTCTAGAGCCAGTGCCTGCAAGAAAGCTTGTTTCAAATCATTAAAAACAGTTTCTGCTGCAGGGGTCAAGGCAATTTTGTCTTAAGACTGCACTACCCCCCTTAAGCCAGTTCATCACCAGGCGGGCTCGTTCTGAGAAGAAATTCACCCTGGCTTTATCATGTAGTTGGTTTTATACCCTTTTTTCCTTCCAAAGATCTAATACTTGGAGTAGCCTGCCCTTATGGATTCCCTCATTAGGTAAAACAATCACAATATCACATAGCTCTATTGAGGTAGTTCACAAAAATGCTATTTCATACAGAAATTCCTTATAAATGCTGCAGGGCATCCTAGCCCAATAGGTCTGGGTGTCCCCCACCCACATCAGTAGTTAAAACTGTACATCTTTTCCCAAGCATACTGTGACAGCTTGTATTTGCTTTAAACACAACCCTTGCCCCCTGTCACGAACAGTTCTTTCTGGGCCCTATGCAGACAACACGATCCGGATAAATGAGGAAACACTGGAGGAAAAGCCATGCAGGAGAGGGTATGGAGACAGGGAGGGGCCCAAGGGGTGCAAGTTTCCAGGGCTAGTGATTCCGGGGCGAACAATCCATGTAAAAGTCCAAACGGGTAATCCACGACAGAAGCGAGAGTCCATAACCAGGCGATCAATGCGGGGGGTTAAACCACGGGAACTGGGTTGGAACCGGCGGGGGGGGGGGGGGATCAGGAACGGAGGGTTAAAATCATAATGGAGCCAGACGCAGCAAGACCCGGGCTCTCATGAAGTGGGATTCAATGAGAAGCCAGGAGTGACGTCTGCGTCTGGCTTTTAAGGTGGAACGGAAATAGGGAACAGGTGCAGGTAATGGAAGAGAACGAGGAAGGGCTGGAGCGCCCTTAAGAGGAGGAGTAGTGATCGTGACACCCCCCTTTCTCCTCTAGCCT
Source organism: Lepisosteus platostomus (assembly GCF_059453375.1). Lineage (NCBI taxonomy): Eukaryota > Metazoa > Chordata > Actinopteri > Semionotiformes > Lepisosteidae > Lepisosteus > Lepisosteus platostomus. The sequence continues at coordinate 12,538,773 of NC_142625.1, read as the reverse complement.
CCTGTTACCCGTTAGAAAACTTTATATCACATCTTTATGCTGTTTTAGTCTAAAAACAGGACAGCTGTTCTCCTGTGTCCCCCAGTTACTGCACACTGTACACTGCACACTGTAAGATTATTTCACTTTTATTTAAATCCTGAGATAAATTTAGGAAGGCTACAAAGGGGTTTACTAGATTAAATCTATTATTTCACATTACAGCTTCTGACATGTTCTTTAATCAAGCCTCTTTCTTACAATTTCTCTAAAAAATGCCGCTTTTTTTTAGTAACTGCGCACCAGCTTATTAGTAGTTTTATCTTTGGGGTTTTGTCCCCCTTTTCCCCCAGGGCTAGTTAACACACCCCCATCTGGATATGCACAATCAGGAGATTTATCCCAGTCCAGTCCTCATTATTTCTTGAAGGGGTCTTATATCTCGGTATAATATTAAAGTCGCACTATAACTTTTTACCTCCCATTTGCAGCGCTCGCAGCTCTGCATACATGCTTCGTGAGTTATTAAATCAAATCCGCCTCCGCTCTCCGTAATATCAGGAAAGCATAGTTGTACATTCTTGGCAACATCAGATTTTAACCCACTCAAGTAAATTTAATAATAATAATTATACTTAATAATAATAATAATAATAATAATAATAATAATAATAATAATAATAATAATAATAATAATAATTGCTTACACTTATATAGCGCTTTTCTGGACACTCCACTCAAAGCGCTTTACAGGTAATGGGGACTCCCCTCCACCACCACCAATTTGTTTTATTACTGTAAGTATCTTCATTCACTTCCTTTTCATCGGCTAACCCCGAGTATACTATCCATAAAGTTATAAACCTTTCTGTAAAATCTGAAACATCCTCACTTCCTTCTGCTGACATGCTTTTTTCCAATCAGTTTTTGGTGGGTAATGTTCTTCCAAAAATCTCCACACTAATTCCCACCCTTCTCCCAGATTCTCTCTTAAGGCATTCTATTTCTTCTTTTGCTTTTTCTTTTTCTGCATATATAACTTCGTTTCGTTCAGCCATTGCTTTTAGCTTTTCCATCAGGGATTTTTGTATCTCATCCCATTCCGTTTTTTCTATGATATGCTGTTCAGTTCTCAAATATTCCTCTAAAATAAAACCCTTCTCTGTTTATTTTTAGCCCATTGTTCATACACTTTTCTACATTCCTGTTCAGCCTAAATTCCGTCGACAGTCCACATTTCTTTTTAAGTTTCACTTTGCATTAATCTATTTTTTTTCTGACACCCAGTCAGACACCTCCACTAATTTTTCTTCACACCAAACCATTTTCTCGTCTCCCACATGCCCCGCGGAATCCCCCAGTTGAGACAAACTGACGAACTATCACAATTCGGGAACACGGACCAGGTTCCAAATCCTGGCTTTAATAACACACTTGAATCGAGTTACCACCCTCAGCTCTTCTGCGAGTAAAGTTTGAGTTACTACCCTCAGCCGTACTGCAGTCGTGTACCAGGATACAACACCTGGATTTTTCCGCGTATCAGGATACAACACCCGGGTTTCCGCGTATCAGGATGCAACACCCGATCAGGATACAACACCTGGATTTTTCTGCATGGGCAGGGCGAGACGCTATTCCTTCAGCAATCCCTCTTTTTCTACCCCACCTTCACAAAACAGGCGTCTACAAACACAAACACATACACCATAAACTCATTTTTCTTTTGTACTCGCTTCAGCTTCAGAAAAACCCTCGACAGCAACATGGAGAGGATAAGGGACTTTTTAGAAAAGAGGAATCATTACCTCTTTTTAGAAGCGGCCGCCTAGCTTTTCCTCTCCACCTCTCTGTCATAGTTCCCTCAGCTGGGAGTACCCTGCTCGCAGTGCCAAATTGTAGCGTCAAACAAATGACAAAGTTCAGGTGTCTGTGAAGAAGAAGTCTCTATTCATACGCATATGGAAGTCTAGCTTGCAACCACCAGACTTAAAAAATAAGTAGCTGAAGATGGTCCTTTATACCTTAAAACACAAAGAGTTACTATGACATATTCTAAATAAATGATGAAACAGAAACACCTACCAATTAATTATATCTATATTATATATATTATATATATATATTATATTAAGTTGCAGACTAGACAACAGTTAGTTCTTTTCATATTCTGGGCGTACATCCAGCTTAACAAATACATGCCCTTATCTTACTGACCAAGGACAGGCAGCATCTTTATATACATTTGAGCACAAAGCCTACGTCAAGCCACTAGACTGCATAGTTTGCAAAAACATACAAAAATAAGAAAATGATATTATTATCTCACTTCCCGGGCATCTTTCTTATCTCTTCATTCTTCAGTGCCTTTTACTAAGACACATCTAAATAGACTATGGTGTAACCAAAAAGTCTCTAGAGGTCTCTGGGGGGGTCTCATAATTGATTAGTCTATCTTCCAGCAAAATCTTCATGATGAAGACAAAGCAGCTTTCAAAGTAAATCTAGGATAGGTTCTTGAAAAGTTCCAATCACGGGTAAATTTGAGCTTCAAAGCATCCTCACACACGTTGTGGTTTCACACAAGAAATGGTTTGGCAACATATTCAAACTTGGCATAGCTCACCTGTCTGAGAAAATGGCAGCCAGTCCAGACCCATTCCGCTTTGCAAGTTAATGAGCCAGGGAACTACTGCAAGGATGAAGACAGAGTGAAGCGAGGGATGTGAAAAAAGACATGCAAATGCACAGGAAGCTACTGCATGTGGTAGAATGCAGAAGCCAACCAGATATATTTCAACCTCCTTTTCAACTTCTGTTAAAAAACTCCAGATTTTGATTAATTACAAGTGTAGTGAAGTGAGGGTTTTTAACTTACTGTAACAATTAGAAATTGGTTACAGTAAATTGTGAGAGTGCTTTGATAGCTGTTAGGAATTAATCAAACACAATAACAGTTTCACTCTGGGAATTCTAAATAAACATTATACAGTTTATTAATATAATACTAAAATATGCAAAGCAGACCAGAAAAAATAATAAAATATGTTTTTGAATCAATCTGGTGTGATATAAATGGTTGATTGTTTACTCAGCAAAGATAACAATTAACAACATTTAAAATATATTAAAATAGTTAAAATATATCTAATGTACCATTTTTGATTGTCTATCTTGTAAGTTATGCTCTGATATTCAGAATGCTGACTAAAGAGTCCAACTAACTTATTTTTGTCGATCAGGTGAAATAACCTGTATAGTAAGTCACAACATGTCGTCTATTGAAGGGAATCTTGTGTAGAATTCTGTTACATATGGGCTCGCACTCTTGCAGCCCAGCGTCTTGAATTAATTTAAAGTTCTGACTTGAATGGTAATGGCTGCACATGGTTGGTAAATTGCCAAATTCGATGGAGAGAGAAGAGGAGTGAGCGAGATGGAAGGTATCTTTTAAACCAGGAAATTGTAGTTGGTGATTGGTTAAGATTTCATCAGGTCCACAACGCAGTATTAGCACCTTGTCCAGACAACAAAAAGATTAGAAATCATTAATAACACAGAATTCTTAGTGTAGTAATATGCCACCACACAAATAATGTATAAAAAGTATTTTTTTCCAAATGAACTGCATGATCAAACTAATCCCTGTAATATGTGAAGAAGGGTGAATATTGGAAAATCATGTGTAATGGCAAGGCATATTATTTCACTTAAATTAAGTGTTTTAAAGATTTCTAATAATCTTTGTGTTGCCCTAGGCAACTCTGCCAAGGGTAATCCTATCAGGGAAACAAGACTTTCAGTAACTTAGTTCTAAGGCTCCCTGGGGCAAACCACTTGACCATGACAAGGTCAAGATCCAAGGAAGAGCTTGTTACTGTATACCCTTGGGAATCTTTTTGAAGGTGCAGCAGAGGGTATGGGGTGCTGGAGCTTCTGTTGCCTGCTATCTGTTTCCTGTATTTATGGAGGGAGTGTTGTGTTTGCATTCTCAGTTTTTCAAGGTGGGGGTTAACTCTCCTGTTTCATCTCCTTTCCCTTTCATCTCTTCTCTCCTCATGGCGCTGCTGGAGTGTATCCAGTTTGGGGACCTTAGGGTTGCATTTCTGTTGTTTGTGGAAGACTTTGTCCTCTTTGCCTCATCTGACTGTGATATCTTGTGTGCACTGGAGAGGTTCACAATTGGGTTTGACACAGTCAAGATGAGAGGTAGCACCCCCAAATCTCCAACTCTTTCCAGAGAACAGTGACTTGATATCTCCAATAAGGGGGAAACAGCTGCCACAAGTGGAGGAATTTGAGTACCTCAGGGTCTTGTTCACAAGTGAGGGTAGGAGATTGTGTGAATAAGCCATGGATTTATGCAGCAACTGCATTAATGCAACTGACCCTTGAGGATGAAGTGGGAGCTGAGCTTTCAGACGAAGCTCTCGGTTTCCCGGTTGATCTACATCTCTCTCCTTACCTACAGTCACAAGCTTGGTGAAATGACTGAAAGAAGGAGATCAAGGCTTCACACGAAAATTCGTTTTTTAAATAGGGTTAAAAAGTGGGCTTACTCTCCATGACAGGGTGAGGAGCTTGGGGGTCTGGGAGGACCTTGGAGTAGTGTTGCTGCTCCTCTGGATCGAGAGGAGTCAGAATGAGGTGGTTCAGGCGTATGGTGAAGAGACTCTGGGGCAGACCCAGGACAAACTGGATGCATCCAGGACAGGATTATATCTCTTGACAGCCTGGGAATCCCTTAGGAGGAGCTGGAGAGTGTTCCAAGGGAAAGGGAAGTCTGTTCTACTCTGTTCTACTATACTCTGATAGCACCATAACCCCATTCTATTCACTGTTGCCTAGTTTTTGTGTAACATTATCCTGTACTGTCTTAATTATATTTATTTCCATTTTACAGAGTGTTTCTTTTGTTCACGACAGGGTTTGTGGACAACTTGTGGACAACATCTATGAAATAAACATTAATCTTCACAAAAACAAAAGAGACATTCACAGTCGCTTCATGTTGTATACAGAGATGACCTGTTCATGTAAATTTGATACAAAAACTAATTGCACAGAGTACATGATGAATGACTCATCTCTGACTCGTTTTGATGTTGATTGATGTTGTAATCAACAGCTGTCTGTGTGAGTCATGTCCATTTGTTTACGAAAATGTGGAGTATTATAAAACAATAAAGAAGAGCATTTAAAACTGAGAATAGGTGGCATTTTACAGAAAGTTTTGCGGAGCGTGCTTCTTTAAATATTGTTGAAGCTTACACTATGGTTGGGTTTAAGACTACTCCTGGTTGTGCTTTCTCTGTTACTAGCTTATCTCCGAGGCTTGTCAAGTGGCAGAGTTTATCACGTCAAGTGCAGACTTAAGGGATAACTGTGACATATGTTTTCCCACTGTCTCCCACCTTGCGACATCCCTCTCAGATCTTTCTGCTCACTAATGTAGTGACTGCTGGAGGGATGATCGGTGCTGTCCGTGTTCTCAAAGACCTGTCTTGCCATTTCCTTTGAGCCCATAATACTTTTTATACTTTTTTAATACTGTGGACTGATAACCTTTGCAGAAGAGGAGAAACACACATAACTCTGTCCTTTGGCATCTCTTTGTACAGCCTCAGGAGATCCACCATGCTTTATATGACAGTTTACCATATCAAATCTGCCCAGTAATTTTGCTGCATTTACCATGTTGTTCCACTTTTTATACTCTTCATTTACTCTTCCTTGGCATGGGTTGATAAATTGGATCATGCGCTACTTCTCCTCTCTATACTTTACGAATACGTGACTGTTCTTTACTGCCTTTTATTACTTTTAGCATGATATAAGTGATATAAGGACTCTGTACTTAAGAGCATGGTGTGACTCTTATTACAGGCTGAGTATTTTAAACCATATATTTCTGAAAACTACGCTGCAGGTGTTACTGTCTGTGAATTACACTAGCCCTATCCAGTATGTGTTATTGCTTTTACATGTATTTCCATTACATTGGAAATTTGGATTGCTCACTTTATTTGTAATGCACTCTTACACATTTTGATTGAATAATTTAATATCTCCTCTTGCTTTATGCAACATTTATGAAAAAACAATAAAACATAACCACTGTTTGGAGTAAAAATGGCAAACAGCTCCACAAGATTACTGGTTCAATAAATCCAAATCACAACAACAGGAAAAATAATAACATTGTTTATCAGAACTCCCCATCAGTGCCGAGAGCTGAGGCCTCATCCTGCTCACTCCGTGCGGGAGTTTCCATGGGAACCAGGCAGCTAGAGCGTCAGCAGCTTGAAGCCCCAGCTTGATCAGATAGCAGAAAAACATAAACACTTAAATTGCCACAGCTTTAAAGAGCCCATGTCTGCTAAATGTCGTTTTGCTAAAAGTGTGTGAATGAAATGTTATGTGAACATGGCTTAGCATGTGCAACAGAAAGAACAGAAAGAATGAGGGCCAGTATCAATACTGTGCATGAAAACGGAGTGCTGCTGTGGCTTTTCTTAATTTACAGCTCTGGTCTCTGTCTGTGCTCATAAATACGAGCATTTCAGGTCAAAACCTGCCTTGTTTATGAACTAGTTTGGGCAAAACAAAGCAAAGCCTTTATTTCAAAAGGGTACATATGAATATAATCAATGTCAATGAATAAGATTACTAAGAATGTCCCAAATAAAAAACTGCCTGAGGTCACTTGGGTAAAGAGGTCAAAAAGGGTCAAGTTCCTCCTGTGGAGGCTAAAATTTCAGCCATTGCCGTGTTTCCTATTCCTACCACCAGGCATGAGTTGCGTAGATTTTTAGGAATGGCTGGTTACTAACACAGTTTTTGTAAAAACTTTACTACTGTTGTTCACCCCCTCACTAATTTACTCAGTCCATATAAATCCTTTTTACATGGTCCGATGAATGCTAACATGCCTTTGAGAGCATGAAAGCTCTTCTTTGTAGTGCTCCTGTTGTTGCTGCGCCAGACTTTACTTAGCCGTTTAAGTTAGAGGTAGATGCGAACGAGCGCTCTGGGAGCTGGTGCAGTGTTACTCCAAGAGGATGAGAACAGCATTGACCATCCACTTTGTTATTTTTCCCGTACATTTAATAAACACCAAGTAAATTATTCAACAATCGAAAAGGAAGCTTTGGCCTTATTACTAGCATTGCAATACTTCGAAGTTTATGTTGGGTCCAGTTTTACCAAAGTCACAGTTTGCTAAATTGAGCATCAGTTATCCCTTTTCAAGACGCTCAAACTCCGTTTTAAGAAGTGTCATATGTTCCAACCAATCTGATGAATTAACTACAAGATTGTCTAAATATACATTGCAATTGGGTACATCCGACAAAATCAAATTAACAAGCCTTTGAAATGTGGCAGGTGCGTTTCGCAACCCGAAGTCCATAAAAGTATACTGTAGGAAATTATCAGGGGTCACGAATGCAGAAATGTCTGAGGCACGCGGGTTTAGTGGTGCCTGCCAATAGCCCTTCAACAGATCTAACTTGCTAACAAAATGTGCAGAACCTAGATCTATAGTACAGTCTTCCATGCGAGGTAATGGAAATTAGTCTGGTACCGTAACTGCATTTACCTTACAGTAATCTGTACAAAACCGAAAGGTTCCATCGGGTTTGGGCACTAGCAGACACAGTGAACTCCATGGACTACAGCTCTGTTTTTTTCATAAGGGATATTTTGATGGTATTAACATGGTACAGTATGCATGTTGTTTGATAGGAATAGCACCATTAACATCTATGTCATGCTGTAGGACTGTAGTACGGGAAGGAACATCACCAAAAAGAGATGAAAAGTCTTGAATTAGGTTTACAATGTCCTCTCTTTGTTGTGCAGACAAATAAGTAAGATATGATGGCAAATTCTGTAATATTTCAGAACTTGGCAACCTAGTGCACTGCTGAGGAGTGTTGCGCAGCACCAAACCATCCTCATCATCGCCATTAACACCAGCAGAGTCTGTAACCCTACAGGTTCAAACAACAAAAGAAACAGTGGGCCTAGAAATCTCATCTGTAGAGTTTACCTGTGGGTTGTCTCTGGTATGATAGGATTTCAACATTTTAATGTGGCAGACACGACACTGGCATTTTCTATCAGGAGTGCGAATTACATAATCAGTTTCACTCAGTTTTTCTACGACAATATATGGACCAGAAAAACATGCAGAGAGGGCAGACCAAGGAATAGGCAATAAAACCAAAACTTTATCGCCAGGATGAATAGAGCGAGAGACAGCTTTCTCGTCATAGTGATGTTTCATGGATTTCTGTGCAATTGACAGTGATTCTTTAGCGAGAGAGCAGGCTAACTAACACATTAGTTTTAAGGTTCGAGTCAAAAGAATTCTCTCCTTCAGGGCTTTTAAAGGTCCCCTAACAGTGTGACTGAAGACAAGTTCAGCAGGGCAGAAACCCAGAGATTCTTGTACAGTTTCATGCACAGTAAATAAAACAAGCAGAACACCTGCAGCCCAATCTCTACCTGTATCTAAGCAGTACTTTCGTAGCATCGATTTCAGTGTTTGGTGAAAGCTTTCAAGTGCGCCGTGACTTTCAGGATGATAAGCACTAGATACCCTGTGCGTTATTGCTAGAGACTTTAACACTTGGGTAACAAGCTTTGAAAGAAAATTTGTGCCTTGGTCAATTTGTACTTTATAATAAAACTTTTTTGCAATGCAGCTGAATCTAAATCAACCAAACCAGTCTTAATTTTGCAGGCTGTGATGTTAAATGTTAAATTTAATTGCAGTCTTAATGTGATTTGTTTGCCTCATTTTGTGAAGTAGAGCAGAAATAAAAGATTGAAGAGATATATTAAATGTGAGCTCAAAATGTTGATTCTTTAAAAAAATGTCAGTATCCTAATTTAATAAAGATTGAAAGATTGCTTCACTATGCCAATTCTGATACAACTCCTATTGTATGCTGTTCAAGGTCTTTCATATTTTTTTAACTTGAAAGCACAATTTTAAAAACAAAAGCAGACTAGACTCTTCAGATTACATTTGAGATATTTTTCTTACCACAAGTCTCTTCTCATCTATGATTTTCGATCCATTGGGCACAGTGCCTATTCCATAATTTTCTTGCGTTACTTTTTTTAGCTTTTGTACTCTCAATAACTCCTTTGTTATGTCTTCAGAAGTCTGACACCTGCAAAATACTATGAAGAGCTCATAAACAGCTTTACTCTGCAGCCGTAGGCAGGACAGTAATAAACAGAAATTCTAAAATTCCCTATTATCCACTCTTTATTCCCTAAATTCCCACTCCATATGCCCCAATGTTTATTTCCCCTGGAGTTTCATTAATTATATTGAGTATTTCCTGTTTATTTTTAAATTCAAAAGCATTTAAAATGTTCATACATGTTTTAAAAGGTGTTACGCATATAGATTCAAACCCTGCCACTCACAACTAGCAACCAACTGAAAGCAGGTGTGAGCCTGGTCAGTACCTGGATGGGAGACCTCCTAGGAAAGCTAAGGTTCCTGTTGGAACAAGTATTAGTGAGGCCAGTAGGTGGTGCTCACCTTGCAGTCTGTGTGGGTCGTAATGCCCCAGCATAGTGGAAGTCCTGACTTCCTATGGTGATTAAAAATCCCAGGGTGTTTCTCAAAAAGAGTAAGGGCGTTACCCTGGTGTCCTTGCCAATTTTCCCTCTGGCCTTTGACAATCACGGCCTCCTAATAATCTGCATCTATGAACTGGCTTTCATCACTCTGTTCTCCTCCCCACTGAGAGCTAGTGTTTGGAGAGTGTACTGGAGCACTACGGATACCATTGCTTCCTACAGGTGGCGATACAATTGCCTGTAAAGCTCTTGACGAGAGCGGATGTCGAGAAAAGTAATAATAATAATAATTGCTTACACTTATATAGCGCTTTTCTGGATACTCCACTCAAAGCGCTTTACAGGTAATAGGGACTCCCCTCCACCACCACCAATGTGCAGCATCCACCTAGATGATGCGACGGCAGCCATAGTGCGCCAGAACGCTCACCACACATCAGTTATCAGTGGGGAGGAGAGCAGAGTAATGTAGCCAGTTCATAGAGGGGGATTATTAGGAGGCCATGATTGGTAAAGGCCAATGGGAAATTTGGCCAGGACGCTGGGGTTACACCTCTACTGTTTTCGTGAAACGCCCTGGGATTTTTAATGACCACAGAGTCAGGACTTCGGTTTAAAGTCTCATCCGAAGGACAGCGCCTGTTTTATGGTATAGTGTTCCCGTCACTATACTGGGGCATTAGGACTCACATGGACCGCAGGGTGAGCACCCCCTGCTGGCCCCACTAACACCTCTTCCAGCAGCAACCTTAGTTTTTCCCAGGAGGTCTCCCATCCAGGTACTGACCAGGCTCACACCTGCTTAGCTTCAGTGGGTTGCCAGTTGTGGTATATAAGTCTAAGGAATTTATTATTATTATTGTTGACTTTAAAACGGTTAACACAGCATCTCCCTGAAACATTCTTCAGCAGCAGTCATGTCAGTAGTTCATTGTTGCTCCTTGTCCAAACAGGGGATGTCCAGTACTTGAAGAAGGACCAGGTGTTCGAAGGCAGCAAGACCGGAGTGGACAACATTGTCTTGGCCCTGTACAGTGGGCTCTTTGCATTTGGAGGCTGGTAAGCTACTTGATTTAAACATGAAGTGAGGTGACTCAGCCTCATCACCTTCATTGTAAGATACGGTATGAGTATTCAGGTTATTTAAATTATTCTGGTAAATTACCATTACCATTGCTTTTGGGTTCTTTAGGGGCATATAAGAGAAAAAAATGAAAGCTGGGAAGCAGGAAAACTTTCTCCATGTTTTTCCATTTCATTTTGGGATTTTTTTGTCTTGTGTTGTATTAAGAGTCAGCAAAAGATGAAAAATCTGTAAAATGGTTTTCTCCTCAGCTTCTATGAATTAGTTACACGGTTCAATATGAACCTGCACGTGACTCCGACTCCATCTTTGAGGATTTTGATGATTGACTTCATTAAACTAAGCACTGGTAACACAATTGTAAAACAATTCTCATTTACCAGAAGCAAAATTAACTATATTCAGTCAAAAAAATATTTTTTATAGAAGTTATTACATTTTTCATTATACTGTATTGTACCTACACAAAGTTAATTAATGCTTTATATCTTTCTCACTTGCTTTTAGGAATTATTTAAATTATGTAACCGAGGAAATGGTCAACCCTGAAAGGTAAAAGAATTTCATTGTGTTTGAAGACACCATACATTCAGCAAAGAATGTTTTTGTATTAAGTCTGTACTCTTCCCTTTCTAAGTTATCGTTCTGAAAAAAATGACAGTGCTTTATATCCTATGGAGCTTTTAAAACAAAGTCATGCCACTTGTAAATTCACTTTATATTTCAAAAAGATGTACAGTTCACTTCACACATATAGCAATGCCTTGTTGCTTTCACTGTGGAATTGAGTTTTCTTGAAGAGTTGGAGACATTTTTGCAATTTTAACCTTTTAATCTTTGTGCATAGAGGTAGATGCATAAACACGGAGGGAAATATATTTACATATTTTAAGAGACTGAGATGAGATTCCACTTGCAATCTGCAAGTGTTTTATGTCTCAACAAAGAGTTGCTGGATCTGAAAACCACATATACAATTTAAATATATAATTCCTTTGGGATAGTAGTTTTGCATTACATTTGAGTTCCTAAGTCAAAATAATTTACACATTGTAAGTTGGTAGAGCTCCTTTCTGCATTCAGAAACTGGTGGTGCATCCCATTACCTTAGTCTGAGGTGACTCAGTAATTTGGAGAGGCACACATTGATATACAGTTAATACTTGCAGTACAAGGCATACTGGACAAAAGTAATTGTATTATCTAGCAGAGCTCCCAAAGGCTTGTTCTCTAGACCCCAGTTTCGGCAGTATGTCAGATCTTGATGGAATCATGGGTTCTACAGTATAGATGCTGTTCAGAAACCAGTGAAAAGAAGGATGCAGTGCCAATAATTAATCAGACTGACTGCACCATAGGGAGTTTTTTTAATAATGGGAAACAAATAGGTTTTTGCAAAAGAACTACATACATATAGATCAAAGGGTTTCTCTCTGAGCTATAAATAGCAGCCATAAATAGCAGCTCAGACCCACAGATTTATACAGCTATTCCTACAATGCATACTATCATCTATACCCTGACCTAAAAAAACATTTTTCTTCCATAATATATTACACAGTATATTAATGTATTCTTATATATACAGTACTTCATGTGCAAAAACGTTTAGAAGGTTTACCTAAAAAATATTTAGCTGAAGGTGTAAGAAGGAGCACAGATTTTTTCTCCTTTTGTTCATTTACACTTTTTGCTTGATATTTGCATGTAAAAATGTTAAGAAAGGCATATAGCTATTACTCTGTTACCCTTTTAATACTGTAAAACTGACAATTAGAAAGATCTGATTTAATTGATACCAGTAACTTCATCAATGTGTTTTGAAGGAAATTCTGCAATAATTAAAAAAAAGAGTTGCATTAATCTTTACATCTGCCTTCTAGGAATCTGCCGCTGGCCATTATAATATCAATGCCAATTGTGACTATTGTGTATGTCCTGACCAACTTGGCATATTTCACCACCATATCCCCCTATGAGATGGTAGAGACTGAGGCAGTGGCTGTGGTAAGGCTTTTTACATACAGCAATATTCTAAAGGTAATTGATTTTGACTGGGTACAGGGAGCAAATCATGGATGATTCAGGAAAAAGAATAAAATGAAATCTTCACACTTTAAGATGCAAAGGAGTGTGGGGTGCTTGTGTGGTGAATTGACCTATTCTGTACAGTATGTATTCTGATACTGTTCTGAGTATTTTGAGAACTATGCACTATGGAGCAATGACATGTGGTATATTGAAACACATATTCCTGTGGACAACAACTGTGTACTTCAGAAGGCTAACAGACAACCACTCCAGAGGATGAATGTAAACTATCGAGGGCAACTAACTGATATTCATGCTGAGCTAATGCATATCTGTCATTGTCCAAGGAAACATGATCCTATTTGTATGCATACCCAGTTCAAAACGTTGTTCCAAGGTACACAGTTTGTGCAATTCAGTTGTTTAAATAGGCCACTTAACACTTAAAGTTCCCTCTGCTGAGTGGCTTTGTCTGGCAGGTATCACCTTTTTTTTTCCAAAATGGAATTGGTGGAAATGTTCCAGCTTTGGACAGTTCCATCAAAAATTATTCTAAATGTGCAAAAAAATGGGTTAAACAAGGACCTTAACCTGTTGATTTTAAGAATTATGTGTTGTCAGAAAAACTGATTTAACGGTAAATAACAAACAACATCAAAGAAAACCTTGACTTAAAAAAATTACTAGACTTATGTTTGTCCATGTTTCTCAGTTTCTCTGTCAATGTATATAGCTAATGTTTCTTTTGCAGATTTTTGGTGAATATCATTTGGGGGTGGTGTCTTGGCTCATTCCAGTCTTTGTGGGCTTGTCGTGTTTTGGGGCGGTCAATGGCAGCCTCTTTACCTCGGCCAGGTGAGAATTTCCAGCAGCCTCACACTACAAACACTTCCACATTACTGGACCTGGTTTCAGTATATATTGTTAAAATATGGCCAGACTTTCAGCTGGAAATTTCAGCTGCTCAAGAACAGTCAGCAGATATTTACTAATGAAACCTGTTGGATAAATGAGTGATTCACATGAAAAGTGTTCTCTGTTTTATCATGATATTTCTGCCCTATAAAAACCTAAAATATCGAAACACTTTGTTCTCTGTTGACCACTACACCACTACATTCTGTTGAACACAAAATTCAGCAGCCATATAACCCTGCAAATCACAAGTGGCAACCCACTGAACCTAAGCACACACTAGGGCTACACACTGGTGGTGGTGGAGGGAACTCTCCATTACTGTAAAGCGCTTTGAGTGGAATGTCCAGAAAAGTATTATGTAAGTGTAAGAAATTATTATTATTATTTTTATTATTAAAAATATGGCAATTTATCTTTGGCATTCCCTAACCCAGTATCTGAAATAGTTTATTAATTTTGTGTTTTCCGTAGGGACTTTTTATAGGGTTTTCTCCAGGTTGTCTGGTTTCCTCCCACCCCCTGAGATTAATTATATCTCTAGATTGTCCTGCATGTCCCATGTTCTGCAATAGATTGGTGTCCCGTTCAGAGAGTAGTTCTGCCTAATGCTCTGAGTAGCCAGGACCCTTCCTAAACAGAATTCTGAAAATGAATGGACAGTTACTAGTTTGATTCGATTTTACTAATTACTACTCTTTTGATAGTCATTCAGTGCAGTGTGGTGTAAAGGGAATTCCTGCACACATTATGATGTGTCTTTGTGTTTGTTGTAGGCTGTTCTATGCAGGTGCTCGAGAAGGCCACCTTCCCGCCGCCCTCGGGCTGGTTCACACAGATCTCTTTACACCTGTTCCTTCTCTCATCGTAACTGTGAGTCACACTGTTACTCAATCATTTTTGTTACAATCCAATATTTTACAATTAAAATAATAAATGATAGAGTTAAAACATATAAAATACAGTATACACACACAAGAAAAAGAAAAATCCCCTTTCACACCCTCCAAAACAAGAAGGGTTTACAAATATATTGGCCAGCAGCCATATCACCCTGTAACTCACAGCTGGCAACCCATTGAAGTTCACCAAGTGTGAGCCTGGTCAGTGCCTGGATGGGAGACCTCAAAGCTAAGGTTGCTGCTGGAAGAGGTGTTAATGGGGCCAGCAGGTGGGGCTCACCCTGCAGTCTGTGTGGGTCCTAATACCCCACTATAGTGACAGGGACACTTTACTGTAAAAAAGGTGCCGTCCTTCGGATAAAAAATAAAACCAAGGTCCTGACTTTCTATGGTGATCCCAGGGAGTAGGGTGTTACCCTGGTGTTGTCACAAAGCATCTTTCAAGACCCTATATAGATGGCAGAATCTGGAGGGGAGTGAGACAAACACAGGGAAAAAAGACTAGGATCGGGGCTTGAAGAAGAACAGGGGGGCGTGTCGACAGTGTGCTGGTGCTCGGGGGGGCATGGTCCAAGGCAAACAAGTCCATAACGAGTCCGTAGGAAAATCAAGAGAATGCAAAAGTCCAGAACCGGGTAATCCAAACCAAGACAGACATGACAGAAGTTAAAAGCTGGAGCGGGATCCAGCGAAGGGTCGGGGGATTAAAAATGGGTAACAGGGCCAGGCGCTCCAAGCTCTGGACCCAGATGGTCAGGACGCCATTGCGAAGCCTATGCCATCGAGGCTTTCCTGGACTCGCTTGTAGGCAGGTTTCTGGGCGTCCATCCTCCAAAGCTGAGCCCAGGTGCAAAAAATCAAAGACAAACAAAGAAGAGCCAGAGCGTCCTTAAGAGGAAGGGCTTAAAATTGTGACAGGTGTCCTGGCCACATTTCCCATTGGCCCTTACCAATCATGGCCTCCTAATAATCCCCATCTCTGAACTGGCTTCATCACTTTGTTCTCCTTCCCACTGAGAGCTGGTGTGTGGTGAGCGTTCTGACGCACTTTGGCTCATGTCGCATCATCCAGGTGGGGCTGCACATTGGTGGTGGAGGGGAATACAAATTACATGTAAAAGTGTTGAGTGGAGTGTCCAGAAAACGCTATATATATACTATGTATAAGTATAAGGAATGATTAATTATAATAATGCATAATCAATACATCTGAAAAAGTATATATATATATTAATATATTTATTTATATATTATTTCTTAGAGTGACATTTATATTTATAGAAATATTTTAGTTGTAAAACTTAATTTACACTCATAAAGTAGTAATTCAATTGAACAATTATTACCTTTATCTTTAATTATTTATAAAATACCACTTCAGAATATATTAAGCCTTCACATTTTCTCCTATCTATCTTCAAAAACTTTATTCTGATCCCTTATTCTATGTTATTCATTCAATTTGATAAACTTCTGTAATTGTCCTTTACTGCTTGTGGTTTGTTATTTGTCATTGTTATTTGTTTTAAAGGGGTTATTCTTACTATTTTAAAGAAGTTATTTATCTATTTCAGAAAGCAACACCCATGGAGTAAAACATGGCTGTGATGTCTTTAGTCTCCCCATTATTTCACCAACAAGCAGTTGTGTTTGTTCTATTTAGGGTCTTTAAAAAATCTCATCTGAATTTTCCATGCATATTTCTTCCAAAACCAATAATTAGTTGTCTTAAAATTATTCTGAAAAGTATCATTCCAAGCATTAGAAATAAATTCTGCTTGTAGCTCATTTTTAGCTCATTTTCCTATTGAATATAACTTTAAATTCTCCTACTTTTAATTCATCTACCAATAAACTACCAAACACATTCTTAACATTAGATTCATCATACATTTTGCTAGAAAATAAGGATGTATTTCATCAAATGTTTTATTGATTCCCTGAATATTTGTAATATAACTTATAATTTGCAAATAGTTAAAATAACTGAGAACTAGGGGAATTAAATATTTTAGATAAATTCTCAAATGAGTCTATTACTTTATCTGTGATTATTTGATGATATCTAATCAGTCCTCTATGTGCTCATAACATAAAAGTGTCAATTAATGTATTTGGTTTAAGATTTGGATCACTTTTAATTTAAGTATGTGTATATTTTTACAAACAGAAATCCATGCTTGTATAGTACTGTATTTTGAATACATATATTTCCCAAACGTTTTGAATAATTATCTAATTTTGACAAAAGGGGACTGCAGTAATTGATCGTTCTATCTACTGAATTTCTGTCTCTCTCTTTATTCATTCATCTCTCTCCAGTCCTTATCCATCCATGTCAAATTGGGTTTTATTTTTGCTTTTGATAATGCCAATCCACCCATTTCTTTAGATTGCTTAATTATCTTAAGCCTAACCCTTGGTTTCCTCCGATTCCATATAAAATAAATCTACTCATAAATTTATCCCATTGTTTAAAAACATTTGGAGGTATAATCATTGGTAATGTTTGAAAAGGGAACACAAATCTTGAAAGAACATTCATTTTTATGGCTTCAGCTCTTCCCGTGATTGTTATGGGTAACAAATTCCATCTATATAAATTCTCTTTCTATATAAGTTTATTTTCCAGTACCTTAAAATTATATTTATTGAAGTATTGAAGTCTGATAATTTTTTGGGAATTATAACACTAAAACCTTAATACTTAGGAAAAAGGTATTAAGGTTTGTGGTCCCATCTAAACCTAAATTTGGATTTAATATCTTGAGGTACGATTTGACCCACTGTTTTTCCTATATATTATATTCAGATATTTTTCCATATTCTATCTTCCATTACTACTGGAACTGATGGATTTTCTGCCAGATACAGAATGATATCATCTATGTACATATGTTCTTCTTCTCCTACCACAACACCTTTTATTTACAAACATAAAAAACACCATTATTATTAATTTAGATGGCTAATACAGTTAACCAAATCAACATTTACCCATTTAAACACTTGGACATTTTACTGGAACAATAGGAGGACTGTACTTGGCTCACAGGTAAAACAACAGAGCCTCACCTGGGACCTGAACACAACCTTCCAGAGCCCTGATGACAATGCCATATGACACTTACAGTAACGATGTCTTGAGTATTGCAAACAGCAAAGTAATTGTATATGGCAGAAGTGTGAAACTCTGTGATACTAGACACAGGAATATCACAAATGACCACCTCCATTTTCAATAAACAAGCATGAACAGAGAAGTCTATTGCTGAACACAGGTTCTTATACACAGCTCCTTTAGTTCAAGTGTAAAATGACATCCCTGTTTTCTTGTGTTCATTTCTTGTTTCAGAAGTTCGTTTAGATCCCAATGGATGTGATAGATAAAATATGTATTAAGTATTTGGTGTGGCTCGCTCACCTGAAGGAATGGCAGCCTGTATAAAATAATAAGATGCCCAAACCCCCTTACTATTGTGAGGATTGAACGAGGGAGTTTGCTGCAAGGGTGTACTGTATACAGTATGGGAGGATGCCAGAGAGATAAGCGAAGCAAAACAGCTCCTTTACATATCTTTCATTGAAGACAGGGGTTCTATAGCCTTGTCTTTTTCCTGGGTGCAAGATTTACATATGAAAGCGAGCAGAAGTGTTAGGATTAGGACACTCTGAGATTAGTGCAAGATTAGGATCTAACCTCCCACCTATACTACTGTTATAAACTCCATTAAGTAGTTTGGAAAAAAAACTTCATTTTCTGTAGTTTGATCATATTCTAATCATAATGAATCAGGCCACCAAACAGAAACAGTGTACTTAATACTTAAGTAATTAATTTAGTAAAAGATTATCTCGGTTAAAGGTTGGAGTTGTCACAACCCCCCTTATTTAAGAGGAATGAACCAGGGAGTTTTTTCAATGGTGAAGTTGGGGTAGAGGGATGGTTCCTAGGAAAAAGTTGTGGGCAGCCAACAAGTATTTTTAAGTCCTCTCTACATACAGTATGGTGTTAAATAACACCATAAGACAAAAAAGATGCATGATTTGAATTAGTGAATTTTACTGGCATAAAGTGCCTGGCTGAGGAGAATGCCTATTTGTGCATAAAACAAGGTTATTGAAGCCCTCCCTTTAACGAAAGAGCTTCTGTAAGGGTGAAGATGGAGTGGAGGGAGGGTTACGAAACATGCAAATAAGTAAATTTAAAACAGCATGTTTATATGCAGGTAGGCAGAAGTGGGTGATAATAAAGTTTGACTTCATACAGGACATTTATTTCAAACTCTATTTTAATAATTCAGACATAGTTAAAAAAGGGAAGAAGGGAGGTTCAGATTAGTAATCATTTTTGGCAATACTCACCTGGTTGAGGAGAACAACAATATTCATTATAGACATCATCACCTACCCATAATGAGGAGGCTTTCAGGACCCCAAAAAGAGGCAAAACAGATCCCATAATGTTGAAGCAGAACTCTTAAGTTAAGGAATCTAAGACTATGAATGAGGATATGGTTAGCAGATTGGATGTACAAGGGGTATAGAAGGTAGTAAGAATACTTAGTAACATTTCAAAGAGGTTGTAAACTGTTGTTAACATTTTGCTCTTAGGAAGGTTTTGAGAAAGGGGAAGGAATGAGGACCACTTAATACTGAGACAAAATTATTAATTGAAATGGTAAACATGCTTATAGTGAATTTGTGAATTTGTAAAGTTCAAAATAACAAGGAAATGAAAAGCTACAATTGTGATGCTGCAGTGAAGCTGCACCAGGAAATATCCAGCAACAGCTGGTGCTGAAGTCTGCTTTGTCAGTGTTTTGTCAAGGTGGTGTAAGACACAGCAGCAAGTCACTTACTGATGGATTTTTTTATAATTAGTGGTTCACATGTGATGGCTGTCTGTCTGAGATTAGTGCAATCAGTAGCAAGAAGAGGGAGTTTTTGAAAAGATTGCAGATACTCACTGAATGAATGAAAGGGGAGGCTGCAATGCTCTGGAGAATAATGATTTGAAAAAGTGTTTCAGTATGCAGAGGAAGCAATACTGTGATTTCTGAAAAATGGAAAAACCAGCGTTAGAAATTGTAGATCAGATGGTTTAGGAGGGTTGCCTGAAACTATATTCTGTATGTATATGGGGGAATAGCAGATGTGACTAAACTTTAGACCCTGTTATAAGCACTTTCGAAGTCAAGACCCATACCATGTGTCCTAGAAGTTACTGAAACAACAAGAGAACATGACCATGTTCGCTGAAACACAGTAGAGCAAATGTGATAATTAACACAATTCTTAACAACCTGAATTCAAGATAGAAGTGAGGTTGATTTGCATGAATTAAAAACAGACTGATTTGTTTTATTAAAATAGACAAGTTTATTAGGATGAAATAGTACAAATAAAAGGCTTATGGAAAGAGATAAAGAAATGGTCGGAAATATTAGAAATATTAGAAAAAGTGCAAGTTGCAAAGGCATAGAACAGTGCTAATAAACTTGAATTCTAATTCGAAGCAAAAGTCATCATGTTACATTAAATTCTTTCAAGATAAACATTTTATCTCACTCTATCATTAGCAAAGATTGAACCCAAGTACATAAATGCAAACTATTTCTTTAGGAAGTATGCAGTCTAGAAAGCTTGGTGTGTCTCTATTGTTCATGTCATGGGTAGCGGGGAAGCAGGCATCACCTGATCCGTGGGGATTTGCTGGCCAAGGAGTGCTGTGACTCTGCTCAGGAGCAGTGGACTGCAAGTAGATGGGCTGCTGGCTAGAGAGGTTGGAGTAGTGTATCGGACTTTGCTTCCCATGTCCAGTTGAGCTCTTTGCTACTTCTTCTCCTTTGTCTGTCTTCCTTGGGTTTTGACGTCCAGTCCTCTTAGGCTTAACTTGATGTAATCTTTCAAACTTCCAATCCTCTTGTCCTCCCAGGTGTAACTTCCTGGACCTAACTTCCAAATTGTGGTTTTTGGCTTTCCCTATTTATTAGCCTTGAATTAGCCTCAAACAAACCCTCTGCCAGGGTTCTGGTTGGCCAATTCAAATCTATGTATCTCTGTATTTCTGTATCTCTCCTGCAGGAGTATTGCCTCTATCTAGAGAGACAGGATAAAATGTTCAGAATTTGGGAAAACTCATAACTTCTTTCTAAGTAATACACACAGGTTTAATATTCTTGTCATATATGAGAACTTCTCATTTTGGGCCTATTTACTTGATATCCAAAAAGCACAGCTCACTAATTTGTGAAGTGATGCCTTCAAATTGTATTTTAGATGGATTCAATTTTAAATAAATTTGAGTTTACCCTTTTGTAAAAGAATGTAGTATGTGATGTGGCATCAAATCCAGTTTTTCAGTACTGTAGTCTTTTACCAATAAGGAATGAAGGATGAAGGATTTATTGAGTCAAAATTCAGAATTAAAATTTGGATTTTCTTTACAAGGAATGAGAGGAGGTTGTACCACATTTCCCCACTAGAGGGGTGACTCAGTTTTCCAAGTTTCCACCTGGACCCTCAATCGATGTGAAAGGATCAGAATAACCTGTTTTATTATCAACATTTTCAATAATGCTTGTTGCAGTCATAATTCTGCCCATTTCATGTGTTTTGTTATAACTTGCAATTAAGACCAAAAAGTGATATATATGGGCTTTTGACCATCTTGAGGTTTAATGCAGTTTGTTATGTTTATTTTGAGTATAACCATAGGACATGTTCATTTAAGATCTGCGTAACCTGCGTAATCTGCGTAACCTCCTTGTTCACAGCTCCCTTGACCGCCCTCAACAACCATCCACACAAGGCACTTTCCCCTGCAACAGAGCTCGCTGTATCACCTGCAAGTACACATCCACCACCCCACTCATTCAAGGCCCCTCAGGACAATTCCGGATCACCCAGACAGCATCTTGTACCTCCAGCAACCTTATTTACTGTATCTCTTGCAGTAAATGCCCAGCCATCTACATTAGAGAAACAGGAAGGAGACTCGGAGACCGCTTCAGAGAACACATCAGGGCTGTGAAGATTAAAGATCTCTCCAAGCCCATTGTTTCTCATTTCACCTCTGACGGCCACGACCACTCTAATCTCTCCATCTGTGTTCTCAAAGATGGTTTTCCGAACTCATACATCAGAAAGACCACCGAAACCAAAATTATTCTGCAGCTAGGATCACACATTCTCCCTTCTCTTAACGACAGACTACTGTTCTTTTAAATTTTCTCCATTCATTGGAAGTTTCATTTCACACCTCTCTGCACCCATTCTGACTTCACACCTCTTGATTGGCCTCTCTTTCTGTCCCCTGCTCCCACCTCTCACTCCTACTCCCTCCCAACCTTTGTTCTCCCGCTACTTTACCTTTGCCTACTGCCCTGTCTCTCTCACACCTGAAGAAGGCTCCATGGCCGAAACGTTGTGTTCTCTTTCTTCTTTTTTTCAGCATGGAATAAACCTATTACTTGTTCATTTGCTGCCTACGCATGCTGACGCAGCTACCCACCTGAACTACTATCTTCATTTAATATCAACAGGGTGGTCAAATATGGTGTTCGTGGTATATAGGATACTGTATATATTTGGATGATTTTAAGATATGGTTGCACAGTTTCTTGAAACTGAAGCTTTACAAAAGTTCGTCCTTGCATTCCATGCTAAGTAGTGACTCCAGAATATGACCTTTTCTCTGGTGCTGGGGAATCTCTTCTCTTGAATTGAGAATCACCAGGTCTGCTTTGTTCATCACCTAATGGTTTTATTGCCATGTCTGTGCAACTCTTAGCAATTGTGGTGACACAAGGAATGCAGATGCCCCATTACTCAGGCATGTTACAAGTGGGAAATGCATGCATCTTACTTATTAGCAAGAAATTAGTACACAAACACCCTAATATCAATAAGTATGGCTTACAAAACACATGTATTCTAAGGCCCTGAGGTTTTGAAACAATTGATTACAAATGGAAACCCAGGTGGGAGGTCTAAGAAGGTTCATAATCTGTAGAGAATAAAGCACTCATATGAAAGTGTGAGTGTGAGCTATGGATATAGGACTGAGTGAAAGAGGACAGAGTAGTGAGAGTAATGATGATGACAGGGCATGATTTGCAGAGCCTTGCTGAATCCAATACGATTCATGAGCCTATAGACAGTATGGTGCTGGTGACACATTGGAGGTCTATTTGATAACAGGAAGTCATTATAAAAAGACATTCTATTACTCCAGGCGCAGGTGCAACATTTGTAGTTCCACCGTGCTGTTGGTGTCCAGTTTAACACAGTGCAGGTGCTATGGAAGAAGTACGGTTGGAAAAATGAACAGTAGTGCGCCTTAAGAGATGATACACATAGGCTAGTTTAAGTGAATGATAATGATAAGAGCAAGAGGGAAGGGAAGTGGTAAGAATTGTCTTAGTATTCTAAGAATAACACTTGTCTTTATACAGCAGTATTTTAGTGTCTCTATAACTTAAAGTATTTTAATGTATTACTTATTTTAGAAAAATAAAAACTGTTCTGAGAATTGTCATTGTAATCTTCCTTTTTTCCATATTTCTCTACACAGTGTTTCTTGTCCATGTTGTATGCCTGCTCAAATGACATCTTCTCAGTAATCAACCTCTTCAGCTTCTTCACCTGGTTGTGTGTGGGTATGGCCATTGCTGGGATGGTTTGGCTGCGCTGGAAGAAACCTGAACTGAACAGGCCTGTCAAGGTGAGTGTTCTAACTGCTCACTGTGGGCAAACTATGGGAAAAGTTGGCACATGATTTATCTAAGAATAATTAAGCCTTATTTTGCTGTATGTTTCACAGTCAACACTTCAATTCCAAATACAGTTTAATTTTGTCATTGCTAAATGTATTGAATTATGAAAAACTCAGTATTTCACTGTATTTGACATGAAGAATGAAAGCATAGTTTTTAAGCTATGCTATGCCCACCTACTGTATATAGTTTGTAATGCAATATTAAAAGATTTTAATGTTTTTTCCATTCAACCCAAGACTTTAAAATATAATCCAAAACTCTTTATTAAAATGAAAGCATACTGGAATGTGAAGGCAATGGTAAAATTCATCAACAGAGCTTTTCTCATCTTATGAAGAAAAACAAAAATGTGTATGGATTTTGCTTCACAGTCTGAGGAACGTGACAGATTTTCTTCTTTTGATTTCATCTGTTTTCAGATCATCATAGTGGTACCATTGGTGTTTGTCCTGGGCTGTGTCTTCATGATTGCTGTGTCATTCTGGGCAGCTCCTTTCGAGTGCCTGATTGGAATGGGCATCATTCTGACTGGTGTTCCCTTTTATTTCCTGGGATACAAGTGGAAGAAGCCTCACGTCATAGAAAAGGTCATAGGTGAGTCCTAGATACCTTCACATATCGTGTGGACAGGAAATACAGCTGCACTGTTCTCTTCCCTTGGTTTGTTTCTTTGAAAGACCAAATGTGTTGTTCATGTAGTTGCACCTTAAATTTAATCTGCCATTTCTTAAACAATCTCCAAGCACTTCTCAAATCCACCTCCTTTTCACAGGAGGTCTAAACACTATTTAGAAGTTCCAGGGAGTGACTCATCTGCTGTCCTGTTTCACTTCCAGTAGCATAGCTTCTGTAGCTAAGGGATTTAGGCACCTCATTGTTCAAATTGAATAATTGTCCAATAAATATAGAACATGTTTCCCCAATTATGGTGTATTGGTTAGGGGCATAAGTGTGCATTTCATGACTCTCATAGTTGTTGTCTTTTAGATCTGATAAACAGTATATTAGAATAAATGAATGGATTAAAACCATTGCAAATTAACAAAGATAAAAATGACAAAATCCCTTCAGATGACAGAATTTTGTGAAGGGTCTGCTATGCTACATGAAAAGGTAATTGGATATGTGCATTCAGGATTCAGTGATCATCTTGCAGATAGAAGAAACTGACTGACATTTCAGTAGAAGTGCTGAGAATGGGTTACTATAGAGGTGTCATTTCCCTCTCTTTTCTCACAGAAATTTTCACCTTATTCTGCCAGAAGATTTTAATGTCTGTCCCTGAGGAGAAAAGAGAAGCTGACTGAGAATTCTAAAGCGAGAGAGAGTCGGTGCTGGAGTCTGGAGTTCTGTATGTTTCCATTCATGTTTAAAGTGTTTTTTAAGCCTGTAGACCTCGAGTGTCAAGATCTCAGCATTGTTGACTGCAGAGGCACCTTTCAGTGTCTTAACCAGTATCTTGTTAATTAACATACTTCATTAGAGCTGGGTCCAGTTCATAAACATTTTATTTGAGCATCAGGCTGTGCCATGTCTATCAAGGATGATAGCTGAACACTGCTGCTGTACAAAATGTAACAAGTGAACTGCAAATACATTCCCCCAGTTTCTGTTCTGTAACTGCAACAATAGTGCATAGTGCAAATTGCTATGCACCTTCTTTTAGAGATGTAGCCTTTTCAATATAATGCTGGTAAAAATTCCATTGATTTTTCACAATTTCCCTGTGGTTTTACCATAGATTTGCTGTGGTTTCCTTCACTGTGATAAAACCATGGTTAAACTGAAAACACCCAATAGTAAATTCATCATTAAAGTTCCAAAAATGAGGTTGGCGAAACTTTTAGAATCCAACTCAAAACAAAATTAGTAGCTCCCTTCAAAGTGCTTTCTTCAGCTAGCCACACAATCAGAGAAAGTGTTTTTTTCTAACACTTGATTGCAGATCTATTTCTGCAGGAGGAAGCTAAGTATTGACCTTGCAGTGTTGCTAAAAAAACATATTTAAGCCAATTGGTTGTTCATATGCACAGTGCAGTGAGTGTTACATTTTAAAAAGGCTGGATTATAAAAATATTGTACAGTATTATATTAGCTATTTGGTGCAAAAGCATGGATACCACTTTACCTTTGAGCCTAAACTTGTCAGATCTCATAAGCTAAGGAAAGCTGGTCCTTGTCAGTTCAGTTCTCTAAAATCCAGGTTACTGCTGTAAGTGATGCTGGTTGACCAGGGTGCTCTTCCCATTGTACCAGCATTTCAGTGTCAGTGTCCAGTGTCCAGGGACATTGTGTTGTAGGGGGTATGGTGCTTCAGGTGAGATCTGCTGAGGAAGATCAAACTGAAGTCATAACTGCTACTGTAGGTCATTAAAGATCCCATTACAATTTGAAAGAGTAGCATTGTTTTGGCTAAATTCCACTCAGGGGTTGATCTGTTGTGTAATGACGCTGCCCACAATGGTAGTTTCACTTCAATGATAGATGAAGTATTTACAAATATATACAGCAGGTCCACAAATTTCTAACCAAGCTTTGCAACAAATAACCTTCATTTGCATGTATATGTTAACAGCAAAAGGAGAGAGGGAAAAGGATAAGGAAGCAGATTTCAGCTGGATTTACAGTGGTATTGCAAACATAGCCAATACAATTTTGATGTGTGGAATCAGAACAAATTTTAAACAACAATATGCAATGATAAAATAAATGAAACATTTCCTTGCACTTTTATCTAAGTGTGATAACCTTACTCTAGTAACACTGTGTATTTTGTGACACAACATCTGTTTAAAATTTCACCACTCAGCTGAAATAGAAAATCTGTCTTTGAATATGGATCCAACCTACCTTGTCCCTACTAAAAATACAAATCTCAAAAATGTATCTCCCTGCTGTGTCCTGCAGCTGTTAATGAATGTTACTCTTAGAGAGGGAAGCATTTAGCATATGTAAAGTATTACATAAAATTTAGCATTTAGCATTTACCAGCCATCACCATCTCCTTCAGTAAACTAGACAGTGGATACAATTATTTATATTAGTGCTCTTACAATCCATTTTTGAAACTTTCAAAAGTAAGAGTTTTTTGGTCATTTTTTTACTAAAAGATAGTACATTTTCAACATTTTGTAACTATTTTATGGTTAAGTCCCTAAAATATATCCATGGCAGCATCTCTACAAATTAGCTTTAGAGCACACTGTTTCTTAAAAGCTGTTAAAAAGAGCAAAGAAGCAATAGAAGCACTGTATATAAATTATTTAATTTTTTTTTTGTGAATATGAATCCTGTGGCAACTAGTGTCTGTCATAAAGTTTAACCAGTTATTATATTAATAAGTGTTACAGACGTCCTGACCTTGATTTAAAGCCACTATTACAGAACTATTAAAATAGGAATGTTTCTTTGGGGAGCCTTTACTGATTTCAGATTATGACCAATTTTGTCTATTTGTAAGTGCAAATGTTATTTACTTTTATTTTAGCCAAGGCTTGTGTTGTACATTCTGTAAATCGACTAAAGTACAAAGTTGTGCAGTTGTCCACTTGATGTCTGTGGGTGTGACAGGCATTAAAAACTTTCTGGTCTAAAAGTTACTGTCTTGTCTGTCTGTATTATCAGCTTCAAATCTGTGTTTCTTACAAAGCAAGTACAATATCCTGGCTGATTTGTTAGGCATATTTGTGTATGCACCCGAACTCCCCAAAGCATTTAAGACACATTAGAAAGCATTAGGAAAATGCAGTCTGTAGTTTCCTATATTTGTAAAAAGACATATATTCAGACACACATTCAAATTCAGAATAGCCATACATTTTTTGATAGCCATCTAATCACCATCACATATTGCTACACAACTACATATGAATAGGATCTACAGTATACGCACATACATAAATTATTATGTATGAAAATTACGGTCTGTTGAGGGAATGCAGTCCTCACAAGTGCAGGACACAAGTAAGCAAGTGACTTAACCCTAAGTAGGCTATTGTGCAATAGCTCAAATACAACACAACCCTCCTCCTACCTTCCAAATGTAAACTACTTTGTATGCAACTACTTTTTATATATCAGGATTTGTATATTTATATATTAATATGTTTATTTAATTTTATGTAATACTTTACAGGGGTTTAGCGGCATATTAAATTATCCACCACATTACAAAGCAACTGACTTTGAGTCTCCAGTCCTCCAGTCACAGAACACATCATGTTTATTGGTCGTCATATAGGGAAGGCATGCATGGAATGGAAGTCAATTGATTTATTCTTCTAAGACTTGTCATAGAACATGATGATTCATAATAACAAATAATTATGACCTTTTAGTCCTTTGTATTTTAAGGAATATGAACAATTACAGTCTTAAAAAAACACCTCTGTAGATTAAAAGAGCCAAACAATCTGTGCTGAGAATGTAGAATGGCTTTGATTTCCGCCCTGCAGATCTAGAATTAATCAAAGATCCAGTTTTGTCCCTCTTTTATCATTATGCTCACAGAGGCTATTGTTACTTGGCTTTTCTTTGTCTTATCTGTTGTTAAAATATAATAATCAAGATTCCATCTCCCAGTGCTGACACATTTCCTCTGTACTCAATGACAAACTCACCAGCCAGCTTCAGAATAGGAAATTTGGAAGTACCTTGGTGTGAGGATTTAGAGAATATATTAAATACCTCTTTCAAATTTCTCAAATCTCCCTCAATAAGAACACAAATAGTGAGCATTGACCCCTTTGATTCAGTAAGCTTGCCTGTCCTAGCCTCTGGTAGCTCTCAACGGTGTGCCAAGACCATCAAGACTCAGAGGATTGTCACACTGTAAGTCAGCCCAACAGATATCACTCAAAGGAGGCAATGCTTGACAATAATAGGTGGTAATTTGCCTCATTGTCACTCTAAGTGTTGCTTCAGTCCTGCTCCAGTGCCTGGTGATTTGTCATATTTTTATTCATTTTGATACTAATTTCTCCTTATGTTGATTGAATTGTGTGTGTTAACAGTGTGTGAACAATGTTTTTATATTATAAATATGATGGAGATTAATTTTGTACTGTATAGTGGAGTAGTGAAGAAAACAGATAAACTGAAGTTAATTGTGAACATCATGAAAATAAATCTCTTTATTATAAGTATTTTACTTGTTCCCTATCAACTAACATAAAACGTAGTCTTTATAAGCATTTAGCCAGAGAACAATCTATATTTTGAATTTCAGATATTCAACAATTTCACCATTTCACCAGCATTGAATGATATGAGTGTATCAATATATGCACCAAGATTAAGAGGGCCATAATATGTCTTCTTTTGCAATTAATGTGTTATTCACATTAGTTTTGTGTCACATGTTAAAGGTGTTTAGTTGTGGAAATTACTTGAGTGCATCAGTGGTCACTGAAGTCACTGATAGTTTTCTTTCCAGGATGAAACAATTCTATGAAAGTGAAGAGCTTCAAAAACGAAATAAATTTACAAAAAAATCATATCAACCAGGAGAAGCAACTCTTCCCAGTCAGTGCAGTTTTCCTCTCTGTACCTTAAACTCATTGCAGTACCTTCCATTTAAAATGGAAAAACATCATGGCCTGGACACCTCATCAACAAGCATGATGGCAGAAGAGATTAAAGCTATCTCGTTAGAGAAGTCCTACTGTGAGTAATTAGTCCACCCATATTTCCTTTGTTACGGATCTGTGGGACTCTCCGGAGACTTTTATTAAGGGCATGCTTACGTGCTAAACTAAAAACTGCAACTAAGTGAATGATCTGATGCAAATCAAAAAAATATTAATAAATGTTGTGTAGCACTGTTTCTGCAAAAACTGATAGGAAATTCAGTAACTCATTATGACATTTCACGAGGAATGACAGCAATAAATAAATAAAATAAATAATAAAGTTTGTGTGATGGTAGAATCGTTTATTGAATTTAGCAAAAACTTGGCTTGAAAGCTGGTGAAAGTTGCACCAGGTGCGCCTAATTAGTTTGGCTGCCTTCATTTCTCCAGAACTTTAGTTAGGACTCCATCAATGGATTTATATCACCTCATGGCATTCTCTTATGATCTGATGAACTGCCAAGAAACCCGTTGAATTTCCAAGCAACCAAATGAGCTTTTCAACTGCTAATCATCCTCTGTGAAAAAAATAATTAACCAATGAGATCAGACAGTAATACACTAACCAATGAATAACTAGACACAAGCAATCTGTTTCATCTATTAATATTGCAGCTTTTCACAGAGTTGTTTCTTTCACTGTCCACTGGATGAACAGTGATTACCAGGTTCACTTTGTCACTTTCTTGACCTGACTAATGAAACTTGTTTCTCTCAACTACTGTTTTCCAGGCTGGTCTTCTTTCTGGGAAAGTCTCAACCAACTTTACACAAATGATGGACTTTTTGCCTAATTTTCGTGTCAGACATATTCATGCTCTCTAGTATCTTGGACAGCTGTTATCCACTCTACAGATTCATGATAGGCGACTTGACTTGATGATTCATGACTTGATGATTCAAGTCAGGACTTGTACTGGGACACTAAAGGACATTCACTTTCTTATTCTTAAGCCACTCCAGTATAGATCTTTATCCTGTTAATTTTTTTAATTTTTGTCCCGGTGTTCGGGTAAAATAATTAGATTAATTCAACATGTTTCCCTATAATCAAAGTCAGTACTTTACTCTATTTATGTTCACATCAGTATTAAGAAGCTTCCCAGTCTCTGCTGAAGAGAAGCAGAACTACAGTATAACAAGATGGTGCCACTGCCATGCTTGACAATAGGAATGATTGTGTAGAATTGACAGTATTGACAGGATTTACAATAGGAATCTGTGACTGAGAAATGCAATACCGTATATTGGGTTTTTGCCAAACCATAACACTTGGATACTTGGACCATAAGATCGAATTTTGTCATGTCTGACCACATTTTGCCACGTTTACACTATGTGCTTTATTGCAGACTCCATGCAGGATTTAAGGAGGGTTTTCTACACTGCGGTATTGTGTTGTGATTGTTATTGTTGACTCCTTTTCTCTCAGTCATTGAACTCACAGTGACACTTCACACTCACACTTCACAGTGGCATTCCTTACCATTTTCCTCTTTGCCCAGATGCTCAGTGAGTTGGGACAGCCAGATCTAAGCAGTGTCTGGGTGGTGTGATGCAATTTTCATCTTAAAGATCAACTTCATATTAACCAAAGTGATATTCAGTGCTTTGGAATTTTGAATCTTTTTCCTGTTCTGTACTTTTCTACAATTTTATCCTGTATTGTTCTGAAAGATCCTTGGACATCATTGCAGAAACCATGCTTAAAATACACTACCTGAAAGAGGGACTTTGCTAAGACAGGTGTCTTCTTTGAAAAATAATATGATCCACTATTTATTACACACAAACAGAACCAACTTTGTAATTTTGTGCACTAAAGCTAATTTAGTTTTATAGAAACAAAATGTGAAAACTACACAAGGCTCTGAAGACTATTGCAAGGCACTGTCAGATATACCAGATATTATGGCTCTCAGCTTGAGTTCAATATCAGTTTACTTTAAACTGGGACCATTCAAAAGTAACATACTTTAGCTTTGATAACAGATCAACTTTGATGGCTAGATTAATGCTTGTCATTTCTGCTTTAGCCGAACTAGTTAGCTGTACTTGCCCTAATTCTGGAAGTCACCTGCTGTTCCAATAGACTTCAAGCCAAAGTCTAGAGGCCAATATTGTATCATCAGGCCTATGAGAGGATGTTAAGGTGAAATGTTACAGGTACTGTAGCTAAATCTCCACCATCCATTTAACCACCCACTTAAGATAAAGTGCAGCTGGAATTTGAGCCATTCATTAAGCTGTGCAGTAGAGGGACTCACAACTCAGAATGAGAGAGTTTTTTTTTGTTTGATTCTCATCTGGGCCATGGGGCTCTAGTACCTAACCATCTTTCTCAATATATGTATAATTATAAAATTATATAATAATTAGTGATTAAACCATTCTGACTGGCATCCCATCCAGAGTGTACCCTGGCTTCTTCCCATTGCTTCTTGGGAAAGGCTCCAGGCCCTGCAATCTTGAATTGAAAAAAGCAGTTCGAAAATTGGGCAGACACATGGATGAACAATTTAGCACTGTCGTTTAATATTGCAAGAGCGAGGAAGATCCATAAAGATCCATAAAGTAGGAGGACTAGGAGTCTTGTGATAAAATGTTTAAAAGACCCATACAAAAATAATGTTTTCTTGTCTCTGTAACAGGGCTTTGATAAATTAAAAACTGAATTCTTTAAGAGTCAGGAGGCAAACAAAAATAAATTGTAGGACAAGATGTTGTTTATTTTACCTGCTATATTATTCTGATCCCTACAGATGGAGCCATTTCACAGCTAGCAGAAGCAGTGCCTAAATTACAAGATTCGTAGTTTCAATTGTAAATGCCATGTGATGAAAAATAACTAATGTCTGCAAAAAGGTGTATTGTATTGGCAAATGTTAGATCATATTTCGTATAAATTTTAATTTTCCTTCTCTTATTGTTTGTAAGTGTGGGAGGGTTAACTTATACAGGTATCCTCTGCTCTGGACTTGCAGAATCTATCTCTCTACAGTTCCACTTTAATTCGTTGAATAATTTCTCTTTTCTACAGATGTGCAGTGGAGTTGCTGAATGGGTGCAGAATGGCTGCTGAGTGACATCTAGGTGCACCCAGGCTACACTTCAGGGCTACACTTCAGGGTGAATATAATGGGTCTCCTCCTATATGTAAAGTGATTTTGGATTAAAATCACTATGTTAAATTATAGCAATCATCATCGTATATTTACAAATAACATGTCTAGTAGGAACTAAGATAAAATAGATGGAAGTAAGCCTTTTTCCTCCTGTTCAACACACTAACCTACTTGTGTGGATAATTTTAATTATGAATCTTGAGTTGGAGCACCAGGGGGCTCTCTTTCTCCACTCACATCTTCACTCATTTAATCCTTGCAATTCACTCTTGAAAAGGGACAGTTGGGTGTATCTCCAAGGATACCATTCCTTAGAGGTGACCTAATTTATTGGACAGTGATCTAGTGCCACCTTTTGTCAGATGACAAAACTACAACACATCATCTAAAGCTCCAGGTGTCCAGGCAGCGTATTGTACATTCCAGGTACATATCGGAGATATTGAGAGAGATATGTCAAAGACATATCAAAGAGACATATCTGTGTCCTCACATTTATTGAAATCAACCAAAATCAGTTTACATTTCCATTAATCTCCATTTCCACATCATGATATACTGTGTGTGTTCTAAAATGTTGTATAAGGTTGGAGTTGAATTCACCGACAGTTTGATCAGTACAATAAATATTCAAATTTGTATCTGTAAGGGAGCTAAATTACACAATACAGTAAAATGCTACAATTTAGAAACCTTTGATGATGATGATGATTAGTATTATTATACATAAATCTCGTGGAAAGGAAAAGCTAATTTAATTGTGAGTTTTCTTAGCTCTCAGCACGAGGAGTTGAATTATAACTAGTCATTTCATGCTAAGGTATTTCCTTCAGAGTTGCCTTTTTTCTTAATGTGTACATTAAAGAGGAAGGTTAAGGTTATTAAGTACACCAGAAGCCAATTGTATTTTTGCTCAAGTAAGCTTACTGGAAACATTCCATCAAAACCCTTATATGTTGAAATGCAGTTATGAATTTTAAAGTAGCCACATATTGCTGAAGGAGGCAGCTGTGATCTGAATTTTGAGCACTGCCTTGATAGAATTCCTGGTTTTTAAAATGTTTAGGAGGCAGGCTGTTGAAAAAACATTAAAAGCACTTACAACTTGAGAACAGCCCTGTGGTTGTATAAGAAGGTTAAGGGGATGAAGATGAAGCAGTCTGATTGTATCAATGTCAAAGTACAGATTAATTGCATTAATTTACTTATTGAAAACTTTGTGAATGCCAAAATGATCTGTAAGAAACTTCAGAGTATAATGCGATATTTGTACAGGCCACAGAGTTATATAGTGTTAGTGTTATATTTCTGAAGGAAAAAATAACATAAAATCAAAATCTGTATGTATTTGCACAGATTTCTTTTTATTTCTTGTCTTAATTGGACTATGTTTTACTATGTACAAACAAAATGACAATGCTGGCTCTAGTATATTGAACAAAAAAAGGAAACACGTTTACTGTACCTCTTGTCTTTTTGTATTTGTTCTTGCTTCAATATGTCAGCCACAGAGGCGACAATGTTAAGACAATCTTGTTTGAAACAAACAACGTATCTGTTTTCTTACTGAGCTGTTGAGATTAATTTGATACTGTGATAAAAACACCTTTTCCTGTTGAGAGGAGGATTTTTTGTGAATTTACAAGTTGTACATGGGGTGAGATAAAATGTAATTATGAAATTTCTCTTGGGTATGTGGTTAACAGCCCTAATGACATTTTTTCACACTTGCGCATAATGCAAATACCCAATACAATATTTTTATATGTTAACCCATTTAACACCAGCCACAGCCCAAGACAGCTAGTGTGTTATTTATTAATTACATATATAAACACTCAAGTTAATCAGGCATGCACAATGTGTGTGCATATACAGTAAGCCTAAATACAACATATCAATTAATGTAGGCAGAGTGCTTTTCAGTAACAAAATGAGCTAATCATTTCAAGCAGTCTAGTTTCTTAGTGTTAATAAGTAACAATACTGAAACAGTGTTCCACAGCTCCCCTAACCCGCCTACAACCAGTGGGCAGTAGAATGAGGAATTTTGCCATCATACGCATTTAGCCCCTTGAAAAATGTTCAGGACCTTTTATCAACACTATCACATCATTCACACGTCTTATGTACTGTAAATGTACCTACATAGACTAATGCAAGAGCTGTGAAGAAGCACTGTCGTAATCAGAGCTATATTTACTTTAAAACCATATTGATTAATACACTTATTTTGCTGAAATATTGTTAAACTAAAATAATTAGGAAACAATACTTCATCTCAGGAATTTGCATGCAATCATAGATGTCTCCCACACATGATGATCTTCTTTAAATACAGACGTTTTAGATTAATTCCCTCATAGAGATGTTTAACATCCTAGAAAGTGTTTAGACCATTATTGTTATAGATATGTGTGTGAACATTTCTTCAGGGCCAAAGTGGGCAGGTAAGAGAATGAGAGTCAATTAGCATGAGAAAATTATTCCAAATGGAAAGCTTGTGAAACAGTTAACTTTCCTCTAAAAGATCATTTGGAGTTAAAGAGTGTTGGGTTTTCGAGTAGAACACAAAAGATCAGAAAATCCAAAAATCCAAATGGTTTACTACCTTCTAGTTCAATCTTCTCAGATCTTCAAGTCTGATCAGTAATGGGATAGGAGACCTTAAAGAAACCCAGTTTCCTGCTGGTAAGGGGTGATAGTAGAGAACCCAACCAGTGCTCCAGCATACTGTGCTATTGGAGGTGCCTTCCTTAAGAGGGTTATCTCTCTGAATTCAGTTGACAAAGTAGCTTCTCATTTCTCCACTTGATTTGCAGCAGTGGAGCTGCTGGTGCACAATGGCTGCTGTGTGTCACACAAGTGGGACTGCACTTCAATAATGGATAACATAAGACCCCACATGTATGTAAAATACTTAAAAATGTATTATAAGTGTAAGTAATATTTATTTATATTTAATGTCTCCTCAATGTGGTACTATGGAGCCTAGGCATCAGATTTAAATATGTCTTATGTACCTCAACTTGAAGATCCAGTAGCAATTATTTAAAATTAAACAATACCAATCCACAGTAAGATTTAAGATTAAAGTTTACCAGCTAGACATTTGGGTCACCCCTCTAATTAAAACTTGTTATAATAGAATAAATGTTTTCATTTTTATAATGGTGATCCTACCACAGATATAAAGAGGGCCATGTACAGTATTTCCAGGTCAGCATTTGTTCAGGAGCTCAGACATGTTCTCTTTGTGAAGTTTCTGGAAATAACAAAACGTACTGCTTAGGTTAAACTGAGGGTGGTGACTGTAGGGAGATATGGAGTAAGAAAGAAACTGTTCAAAAGCATAAGGACATACCAATGTATCTTGCCCCAAAAGAATTTAATGACAAAATATTTTTTATAGTGAATTGCTCTGTTCTGGGTTGTGCCCCCACCCCACCACATGTCACACTTGTGACATATAACTGTTCCTGAAAACTCGGTCTGGCCTGACATATGGCTGATTGCTAGCAGTGCCATGACCTTTGATGTTTATGGGTGCTAATTAAACTAAGAACAATTCATATTCTACATGCTTTTTTATAAGCCTGAGTGTCTTCAATTTACTAAGAGGAGCCAAGATTGATACATTTGTTCAGCCAAAATATTTATCCAAGGCTGCATACATGCAATATTATCACTCTTTTACAATAAGGTGTAACAATTTTGTTGTCATCTGTAACAAAGTTACATAGTGTGATAAGATGATTGATGCAGTAAATCTAATGTTACAGTACAACTTGCAGAAATTAGAATATCAGTGCAATGCAATATCAGTGCAAAGCAAGAGTAATACAATAGAAACATGCTACTGTACATAAGTGTAAACAATTAATATAATTATTAGACATACTGTACAACAAAGTTATTTGGTCAAGCAAAAAGAAGAACAAAGGCCTTGATCAAAGGTTAAGAATGCACAGCAGAAACAATACAGATATTTGAGTAGTAAACATTAAGTAATGCATAACTGATGCCCCTTTATAGGCATTGGGATATAGGAATCAGAGGTACATATAAAAAAGGTTAAGTTTCAGAAAGGGTTGAAATATGGGATGGAACAGAAATTATCATGAGTGATTTGCCTAAAAGGAGCCCATGAGACCTCTCAACACTGCTTAATCTTTCTATACTGCTAATGTTTCACACTGTGTCCTGGGTGGTGTTCTGAATCACCTTATTACAAGGCCATGATTTGTTCTTTGAGTTTGACAAAACCGAAGTACAATATTTTGAGTACAGTAAAAGAATGATGGGATGCCACATAAAGAGAAAAGATCATCATTAATGTAAATGGGGAGCAATTATCATCTGACAAGAAACAAAACAAGTTATTAGCTGGCTGGAAGCATAGCTGTGATAACAACAGACAATTGAAAGTGATCTCTGGTAATCGGGTTTGATAACCGACTCTCTTGAGGCCCCCCAGATACAGAAAGCATCCTCTCTTTTCCAGAAATTTCTTTTGCACTTCAGAAGTAGCTGCTCGGTGTGTTGTTGGTTTTATGTTAAAAGACAAGAAATTGAGAACTGAGCTAGGGCATTCAGCAAGACAGGTTAAAGCAATGAAGACTGCAGGAGGCCAGTGGCATGCTGAAATAGCAACCCATGAAGTTTTATGTGAATGTGTAAATATCAGCTCAGTCTCACTACCCAAGACTCAAGGGGTACCGTCTGTGCTGCTATTATATCATGACAATGTTGAGAATCGCACTTAACTAATCTGCATATGCACCTTTAATTAGTTGAACAGAGGTTAATTACAACTTTTAACCAAGAAGCTGCTCTAGATCCTGAGTGTTGTATTCTGAGCATGTGCAATCAGAGAATGAGGGCCTGGATAGATGAACCAATTGGAAGGGTTCAACAAACATTTGCTCTAAACAAACAAATGTGTGTTACAGACATAAAGCAATATGCAATTCAGCTTTGTTTTCAGGATTTCTGGAAGTTGCTTTTGTATTTCTTCAAAATGATAGTTGCAAATGAGAGGAGGCTATTCAACCCATCTAGTCCTTTTTGTAGTTAGCAACAAATTGAGCATTGAGCACAGGAATTCATGGAGTCATTTTAGCAAAGGTGCTACTTTCAATGACAGGTCTGTTTAACTTGTTCCGTTCTCCCACAATCCTTAGTAAAGTTCCTCCTGTTCTTTGTTTTAAGCACATTTCAGCAAGTATTTAAGTCTCACTTGATGCTGAAGAAATCCACTGAGTTTACTTTATCAGTGTCTTTGAAGATTTTGAGTACTTGTTTAATGAACAAACATGAACATAGAAATTACAAGCACCACATCAAGCACCATGTGGATCATCATGAAGGGATGCTTCAGCTATTATCTATGCTGATGTTTGTACACAGATCATGCTGAGCGGTGGTTTCTGGTGTAACTATGGGCATGTACTCCAGAGCACACAAAAACACTTCAGTCAGTGAGTTAGAAACTTTGAAAAAAAAATAGAGCACATGATATCTTCATATCAATGCCACCATTTCTTTCAATTCTAGGTTATTGGGTGGTTTTA
The DNA here is from genome assembly GCF_059453375.1 of Lepisosteus platostomus. Lineage (NCBI taxonomy): Eukaryota > Metazoa > Chordata > Actinopteri > Semionotiformes > Lepisosteidae > Lepisosteus > Lepisosteus platostomus. The sequence goes on along the minus strand of NC_142625.1, from coordinate 12,501,145 downwards.
CAACTTGTTTTTAGAACTGATACTTAACTTCAGTAAATAATGTCTAGCACTTTGAAAAATAGAATTGGTGACATTGCAGTAAGATGTTTTAAAGATTTACATTTATTTCTAAGAAGGTGTATTAGCATGTTATTAAACAGACACGACATAAGTTAATTCATTTTCTTAATTAAAATGTGGATCAACAGAGAATCTGTTTTGAAAGTCAGAGGTTACTAGTGTGTGAGATTGCTTTTAGAAGCAGTACATGCTGTACATCTTTGATACTAGTTTTCATATGTTATCTTGTGAGATTCTGTCCTACAGTATTTCTCTTGTATAACCTGGATAAGCATGTGCCTGTTCATTGGTTTCTAAGCCATAGATGATACGTTATCCCAGCAGGGAGAATGCGTCACAACTGCAAAGTATATTCCACGCTGAAACGAGAAGAAAAGAAACAACTTTTCAACTGTGGAGCCTTCTTCAGGTGTGTGTTAGGATTAGTGGAGGTAGTGGGGGTGTTTAAGGTTTTTTTTTTGGTAGAAGATGATTTAGTTTCTTATCCTTCTCTGCAGTGAGGAACTGGTACTGTAAAGTTTGGAGTTGAGGGATCTGATGAGGTTGGTTCTAGAGGGAAGTTGATGTGGTACTGCTAGCCGTAAAAATTCCTTAGCTTATTTGATATTGTTGTCTCTGTTTTTCGACAGAGAAAATGGTAGAAAGCATTAGTTTCCTCAAATTTTTTTGTAGAAGTCTCTGAGTGTTACTCTGGGTGGTGTCAGAGTTAAAAGAAAAAAGTGTTAAATTTCAGACTAAATCCTTTAAGAATGATATTGTAAGGATGACATCTGTAAAGGAATAGGTGGTGGCTAGAAAGCCTGGTCTTGGAACAGATCGCTGTAAAGAGACAGAATGCTGGTTTGGTGAGAGAGGGGGGGCAAGTAGCCCAAGGAGGAGGAGAAGGAATGACGAAGAAATCTAGAAAAAAGATTTAGCGGAAGGCATAGTGGGTCGCAGCAGACGTAGGCTGAAGTAGTTCAAGTAGGGAGCTGTGTCAGCATGCGTAGGCTGCAAAGGAACAAGAAATACGTTTATTCCATGCTGAAAAGAGAAGAAAAGAAACACAATATTTCAGCTGTGGAGCCTTCTTCTGGTGTCCACCTACTCTGATTTGAATGGAAATCTAGCAAAAAATGAATATATTGCGAAAATACTGTGAAGATGTGTATTTAACAGAAAGGAAAAGAAAACACAGAGCTCTGATACACTGTGCCCAGTTAATGCTCTAACTTCTTGCTAACCTCAAAAATCTATCTGCTGTTTTCCCTCACTGGTGACTGGTGCAACTGTTCCTACACAAGGATGTATTGGTGGGTGTGCTAGATTAGTAATTAAAATATGGCTACTGTGACCAAAAATTATTTAAAACAGGAAAAAACATATACAATCATTCATATTACAAAGAGACACTGCAACATGGCACTATTAGGTAAAAATACACCTATGAAGAAAATAAGCAGATATAGAAAAAAGCAACATAACAAAAGAGAAAAATACTGTTATATCTCTTCTAGTATGGTTAATAACTGATTGCATCCTGGATGTCTCCCAGTATGTCTCCCAGCATACTCTCAGTAGAATGATTTGGCATACTAAGCCAAAGCAGAGAGAACATTAGTGGAGTCTCAGGCAGAGCTTTGTACTGCCTGGAAAAGTCAGTGTCAAATCAGGAAACTACTGGAAAACATTTCTGTTTCACAGTAGGTGCTTGGTTTTCAATGTGTGTGAGTGAGAACATCACAAATTCACATTATAGTAAAGGCACTCCATGGCTTTCCACTTTTTAGTCTTCACTTTTTGGAAACCTACAACCCAGTGTGAAATTGAAATTTCCCATTGTGTGCAGCTTTTTTTATTATTACTAATTTCCCCCCTGAGATGATAAACTCTTACCATTGTTGTAATGTTTGAACACAATGAGCTATTAATCTCACAGAACAATAAAAGTACAGGAAATTGACCTGTCTCTTTAAAAATACACTGAATAGAAAGGAAACCCAGTGGAAGTCTTTTTTAATATAAACATATATATTGTATAGACAACACAAAGCTCTTACTGGAAATAAATGATAAATATTCTTGACATGTGTGCCCAAAAAACAAAAAATTGGGGAACATGTAGACTGAGCTCTTTAATAACTTAAGAAAACATATTTACCCTAAACAGCATATTAAAATCTTGTTGTTGAGAAAACCTTGATTTTTAAAATCATAAAATAAAAATGATTTGGACTTGTGTTGACTTCTGTTTCAATGTCTGGGCTTTATTATTAATTATAACATAAAGAAAATAATTTTCTTGATGACTGAGCATGATTCAAATAAAGAAAATGGTTCAAAAGCTGGCTAGATTGTTTTATTAGGTGCAAGCTAAATGCCTAGTTGCCTGCAGCCTAACCTGAAAGCAGCTGTTTAAAGTGTTTCATTGTAAGGAAATCAAAATCCAAATCTTAACTTTGCCCACTTCACAAGTATAGAAATGTCATATCTCTTAAAGATCCACTCCTCCATCATCATTACTCCTCTGCACCTCATTGCTCACTTTGGCATTCAACCTGCTGAGAATTCGCTCTCCTTGCCTTCGTCTGGCATGGCAAATATCCCCAGCCTGGTTCAGAAGATGAGGCGCTTTCCCATTCAGATCCACTTTAGTTCCCATTTCCTGTTGCCCCACCCCTGGCTCTCAATTTGTCTCCTTCATCTCATAGTCTCTGAACTGCCAGTGCACTGGCTCAGCTTCCAGATTTTCACTTCCCCACTCCTGCCCACAGTACCTCTGGCCCCAGCAATGACTTCCATGCTTCCTGTTTAATGTGTACTGCTGCATCTCTCCACACCTATAAATAAATATCTCTGTCCTTGCTTCCAATCTTTTCCTACACCATAAACTCTTTGCTCACTTTCTTCTCTGAGGATTAACCTTTAGCTTTTCTCTGGTGGTCATAGCTTTCCTCCGCTACTCAGTAGTCCGGAAGTGGCTTGATTCTGTTCAGGAGTAACTCAGTAACTGTTCCTCTGTACCCTGTCTCACCCTCTTCCAGATAACCATTCATCAGAAAACCACACCCTTTGCTCTCTACTAAGTTTTCACTTCTAATTTAATTCTTCACATTCAATAATTTTGAACCTCCCTGTTCTTAATACCGATAACATTCATCTCATTTGGCCTTCCCTTCTGACCCTCTTCTCATCAACAGATAGCGTGATTCGTCACTTGTTCCCACCTCTATATTAAGGCCAGTTTCAGCTCCAGATCCTTTAGAATTGGTGCAGTCTTCTGCTGCTCATCAAGACATCTCAAACACTATGATTTAATCCCTTGAGCACAACCAAGTTTACATCAGATCCAACCTGGTCCACTTTCAGCAAGGTCACCATAAATTCTGCAATTGTAGGATTCTGTATTGGTGTTATGCAGATTCACAGGCTCTTTTCGGGTTCTAGTAACATTTTCCCTATGGCCAAGAGGTTGTTCCCTCAACAAACTAACTAACTGATTTAAATCACTTTGATGCTCTGCCTTAGCAAGAATTTGGGCCAAAGCATTCAAACAATTAAACCTATCCATGTAGACAATGCTATATGTAAACGTTACCATCTACACAGTTGTTATTTCAGATTATAATTCATTTTTAATTGTGGGAGATTTTTTAAAACTCACAAGGAAAAATTTGGAAAGGATCAATTGATTCCAATTTAGCTAATGATGATTTTAATTACATTGATAGCTCAGTTATAATATTTACATCTGCAATTAAAAAACATGTTAATTAAAATACAGCAATGTGTTCATCCTTCTTTCCAAGATACATGTAACTGGTATTAAATGAATTTATATTTAAGGCATTTTAACAATGTAAAATTGTATATTTAGAAAATATATTTTACTTAAGACACTTACATGTTGATTGCAATTAAAACCCCAAATTCACATTTTATTAATTAATGGATACTATTACCATATTTTCTTTAGTTTTTAGTTCATGCCTGCTTTAACCACACCCATGCTACTACTATTAAATATAAAAGATTTCCTTCATATTAATAAAGAATCTGAAAATGCACACAATTTTAATTTCTGACGGAGGGAGCTCAAAACATTTGAGACATTTTACTTCTTGCGGCCTCTAAACTTAAACATCAATGAGAGAAAACGATACTCTGATAACCAGAACGTGAAACCTTTTTCTTGTCAAAACCGCCTACGTGTTTCCTGTGCTGTTTCTACCACAGAAAATGAGCTGCAACTGACATGTTTCTTTGTTCCAGAGCCCCAAGAAGGGGACAGAGGCCTGAATTACTCTTGACCCTGCCCACGACAGGTGGGCGGCTGGGGAGCCTGCGCCAAGTCACGTGCTTACTGTGTTCTAAGAGTCTTAACACAGAAACCATTGCTGGTAGATCACACAACCACAACACAGTAGAATTAGGAACAAGAACAAAAAAGGTTTACTGTAAAAGTGTGACCTTTGCACGTTACACCACAGGTTGCAAAACCTCTGAGGTGGAACGACTTTTCATGCTGAGTTCACAAAGCACACTTGTGAGCCTCCCAGCACAATGCCAAAAAAAAAAAAACTGATCACAGGATTAAATCACTTCTATATACAATACCTGCCTCACATTCAAGAAATAGCTGGATGAGATCTTTGGGTGAATTAGCTATGAACTACCAAAACAGTCTAGGTGGGTCAAGAGGCACCCTCTTGTTTGCAAATGCCTTTGACTGTTTTTTTTTGTCAATTATTGGCAAGACTAGAGATACTGTACATTTTCCTCCATGCAACATGGACTTCTTGACCAGAGAAATCAAATAGTAATGATCCAGCAAGAATAAGTTTATTCTTAATAAGTTTTGATTGATAGTTTTTAACTTATCATTTTAGAATGGGATGAAAATTCCAGCTGCACTGCTGCCTTCAAGTTTTCAAACAACGTCTCTATCTCTCTACCAGTCTTGTATCCTGGGGACACCTCTAGCTGTAAATGAATGATGTGATGAAGTAGATAAAATAAGACTTTTTGTTAATGAAAGATCTTCAAGTTAATTACTCTCACCCCAGTCAGGCTTTGCATCCTAATAATTTACTGTTATTCGAAGGAGAGTATACATGTGCTAAAAACAAATGAATGCTATGTTCATCATTAGTGAATAATAACAATAGCTGCAATTTCAATAAATACCAGAGGTGACGTGCAGTTTTTATTTCCCATTTTCAGCATTCCTCCTCTTTGTAGAGCTCTAACCTACAGTTTGGGAGAATAATTCTGGAAATGTTAATTAAAACCATTGTGGTCCTCCCTTCTGATGGCTGTTTGTGCTAAAATGTTCAAATATTAACAATGAAGAATCATGAGACAAACAATAGGAGGCTATGAAAAACCCTTGATGGGAAAACCTCTTGATGGGGCTCTGCTGTAACTGTCAAAAACGCCTGTCTAACTTTGCTTTCATTGGCTTTCCAGAACCCTCAGATACTTAACTTTTATGGGACCCTCCACTGTAATAGCATGGATTTTCATGTGATGTGTGTCATATCCTAGAGAGGCACTTTGGGATTCCAGTTGTTAAATAATGATTTGTCTGTCAATTTTATACAGAAAGAGAAGGCTGCACCACATGAATTAAACATACAAAGAAGAAGGTGCAGTCAGAACAATTCTTCAACAAAACAATAAGCAAGAGAATTCCTCACTTTATATCTGAATAGGCTGTATGCTACAGAGCTATGAATACTCAGTTGATAACACGGTACAGTATGCTGTAAATTGGAACATGCCACTCATTTTGGATCACTCATGTCATGTTTACTGGGATAATTTTTCAAAAACAGCAATTTGCACACTGTACAAGTGTGTCATGCAGTATTTGTTTGGTTTCCAAGCTAATTATCTAAGCACAAAATTCAAAATGAATATAAGCGAATGCTGAACCTGATTATTACTGCAACATGCTGCAATGCTGCAAGCACCCTTCTTTGTAGATGAGTAATGATAAAACAATTACAAGAGCAGATTAAATCAATGCGTGAAAGTTGCTGACAACCACTGCTAATTTAGGTCAGTTTTGAGTGAATCTATAGATGGAAAATTGTTTCAGTCCTGATGTTTTCAGTACTTTATGTTTCTCTTTGCTAGTGTGAATTAAGTTTGTGACTATCAAATTAACCAAGTGTGTTATTTGCATCTAAATTTTAGATTAAGACCTGAGTTAGAGTATTATCTTTTGCCTTTTGTTCATATACACTGTCCAGTGGGTAGACAGTGGATGATTTTAGCACATTATTCATTAGATTTCCATCAGATCTTTTAATAAGTGGGCTAGAAAGCCTGTTAATGATGTGTATGTGGATTTCACAAATTAAAATATCAACCTTAATGTGCCAAATCCCCAATTATCTGCTTTTCAGTTGTCTGAGGTTGCTAAGAACTTTAACGTTTATTCGTTTTCTTAGATTAAAAACATTTAAGATGTGACAACAGTCTAAGTATAATGCTTACTTTTGTTGTTGCTATGTTATGGTTGTTGAAAGGTGAGAGGAATCAAATTTTCGATGTCTGCAGGCAGGCTCCACAGTTTTCGGAAGAGTTTTACATATTTCATATCTCAGGAGATTATGGTAAAAAACTGAGAACCAACAGTCTCAGTTTGCTGCATGACACACTTGTACAGTGTGCAGTTATTCTCATAACTCATTATAAGTTATGAGGCAGTGGACCAAGAATTTCAAAATGCTCATCAAATTATTGACGTTGTAAGATTAGCACCAGTATCCGTTACAGACATCTACATAAAAACAAGTCTTTGCACATCAGCCAACTCAATAAGCACTTGTTCTTTCCATTCCATAATTCCAGTCCTGCAACAATCTCTGGGATATTACTGATCATCAGGACTGTACTCTTCAACTACAAACCTAAAATCTAGCACATTCTGAGCAGAAGGTCACCAAAGCATTGCATTCTGTTTCCCAGTTTGCAATTCATGCTTCTTATTAGGTCCAATGAGGCACAGTAAACTGAGCAGTCATTGCTGAATTGCATGTGTATTCCCGCACAGAACCTGTGACTTCCTTACCTGATCTGGGAGAGAGGTGTGCCATGTTCGAATCTTGATGTTTGAACTCAAGATGAAAGTGAGTAAGGATGATGGTGAATTACTGTGGATTAACAGTGAAGAAAAAAAACATTATGCATCTACTATTACAATATGTGTGCAGTACTTTTTTCTGGAGATTACATTAGGCTATTTATAGGCCATGTGCACAAGTGTTACATTTTAGTGGAAGCTGAATTAATCGTAGTAAAGCATACAAAACGCATATTAAGCATAGTAATGTTAGAATCATGAGTGACAATGGCAAAGAAAAGTTCACACTGTAAGCACAGTAAAACTATGGCAGAAGTAACATGCCAATGCAGAAATGCAAAAAAGTTCCACTCAGGAGCCTTTGGATTTCACAAGACTTCACAGGGCTCAGATTTGTATTGTGTGTTGTAGTAGTGGTTAGCCTCACCGCACTGGGGCCCTGGGCTCAGTTCCAGATCTGGTGTGCTATCTGTGTAGAGTTAGTATGTTCTCCCATGTTCAAGTGGGCTTCCTCCCATGGTCCAAGGTGGCCCTGGTGTGATGCATATATTAGTGTCTGCCTGTATGTGTGCCTGCCGTCCCATCCAGTCTGTATCACACCTTGTACTCTGCAACCCTGAATTGGATGAAGCAGTTAGGAAATGAATGGATGGATGCAATACCCATTGCAATCTTTTTCAATAAATCTGCCATTTACATTTTTTTTCTTTTGATACACACTAATCATTAAACATATTTTTATAAACAAAATACAATGTAATTGCTCTCACAAATGACATCAAAATTATTAACCTGATGCATAAACGCTACTGGATTAATAGGAACTGTTTCCTGTGAGGCTGCGCTTGGTGTTGGTAAGCATTAATTTAATGGTAATCATTTTGTGTTCTGCCAGCGCATAATTTACAACACAAAACTGAGGTTTGTCAAAATAGGTCATTATCTTGCTCAGTGATACTGGATCTCTTGCAGCAATATTTGCTGCAGCTCTTGAAATAAAATCTAGATGCCATGTATCATTCCAGTTTTTAATAACCTGAACCTCAATGTCTTTTTCTGCGTAAGGTTTAGGTTCATTATCTTTGGCACAGCCCCAGAGATCAAACTTACAAAAATGCATTGATCCTGAAAGGAAGCTTTTATTAACACCCACAGTTTCCTTTTTTGGAGGGGAGGAGGGGGGGGGATCTCTTCATAAAATTCCAGGTATAGCACCTTTCTCTCACATAACTTATGAAAGTCAGTAGGTGTCTGTTTTGATATGATACAAAAATAAGTCATTTCTTTGTGATATTATCTTTGATCCCCACAGCATAATATTGAACAATTCCAATGTCAAAGTAACCTAAATAAGATATACAAATGCTTTGGTTGCATACACACTATATATAAATCACAAATATAAAGATAAATCTTGATTCAGCCACCACAAAATAAAATATTTTATTTGAAAATGTCAAAATAAAGATGGGAAAATATACAACCTATTTTAATGATTACCTCTTTCTGAAGCACAAAGGCTGTTTCTGTCAAGATTTTCTTTGTTTCCAATTTGCTTTTTATTTCCAATGGTTCTGTTTTAAATAAAGGGTGAATAAAAAGATAAAAATACATAAGATTCTGTTCTATAGATCTTTGTTCTATACAGTGTGGAAATGTCATACCATAGAAGAAAAATCTAAACAATTAAATTCTTGTTATAAATGCTCATCAAGACATATCATTTACTATAAAACCAGCTACAATCAGAAGAAGAGCAGAATGAATCACTTCTGTTTTAAATTTGCACGTTTTTTGACAGAGGGAAATTAACTATTTATTAAACTAATTTTGTTCATTAATATTAAACAAGCAAAACAAATATTCATTAAAATGAGTAATGAAATATGAAATCAAAATGTAGGCATCTGCTATTATAATAACATAATTTGGTTCTGCTTTCAGAAGGTGAAGACTGAAAACATGAGCTGCTGGAAGGCCCCAGGAAAAGCAGGGAAGAACCAGTTTTCATTAAATAAATGTTTTCTTTGCCAAGGAAGAGACCAGATGCCTTTTAATCCTTGCCAAATTTCTGATTCCTTAAATTAAAGGACTGAGTTAGAACTACACTGTGAGATTCAGGGGCCGCTATAAGATCTCACGTCTGGAATAAAAAAAAAAACTCATGAAAGGACCTGGAGACAATGAACAGCTTGTCTGAGTGCACCCATTACGGGGATCCTCCTAATGGGCTTTTTGGAGCAACATGCGGGAATGTTAGACATCCAACACAGCTCAGTTATGACTGTTGAGGACAGCTCTTAGCCATTCTGTCCATCTTCTGTTTCAATGGCTTCTTGTCTTCAGTGTCCAGGATGTTTTTTGTTCTTCTTCTTCTTCATTTTGTATTCCCCACAACATACAGCTGGTAGAGGCATGCATGACAGGTTCCAACTGAATGCAGCAGAAGTGTGCAATTCACAAAACAGGAATCAGAACAGGGTGCAATTTATGAGCTATAGATTTCTTCAGATCTCAGTACTTCTGTGTCAAAAGTGTTACAACTACACATTAGTTGTATTAATGCAACCCTGATGTAACACAGGGCAGTGTGATATTTATCTTTGCCCTCTCACATTCTGAGGGTCCTGGGTATTTCTCTCCATTATATTCTCCCTGTGTTAATACAAGTTTTCTCTGGGTGATCTAGGTTTAATTGGCTGTCCTAAAATTGTACCATTCTCTGTGGTGGTTGGTTGTCTTTGCACAGTGTCGAAGGGAAGAGGAGTTGTGTGTTCTTAGTCCCTCTTTGTGCTGGGTTTCCAGGACAGACTCACCAGTCTTGATCTAATTGGCTGCAAAGTTAAAGTGAGCATATTAAAAAAAGGTGGTGTTCCAGTTTTCCCCTTGTCCTTCAGCACCCACTGCATAAAAATTTACCTTCTTCATGGTTGAAGTCATCAGACGCTTCCAGGACATACCTTTGGACCTTGCAATGTCTGCTTTATTTTGTGTTTGCTGTGTTGTATTACAGTAACATTAACATAAACCAAGTATGTTCATTTTAATCTGACAGGACTCTTTAAATAGTAAGAAACGCCACACAAGAATACATGCCATTCCATTTCTCTAGAAACACTAAAAAACAAAATTAAACACAAAACATTTATTCACTTTAAACATTTTATTACAGACAAATGAAAATAAAAGAAGCATTGTGACACAAAATGGACGCGCTGGTGCCCAAAGAAAACCCCAGCACCAAGAGAATGCAAAAATAATAATAACCAAACAAAATTTAAAAAAGAATGCACCTTTGTAAAAACAAGCCAAAAAAAACAGTTACTTCATAATCGTTCATAAATAGATAGGAACCAGTCGAAAAAAAATTAAATAGAACTTGGGCAAATGGCTGAAAATAATATAATAATGCAATAGAACAGATAAAAAAATCTTCCATCACTGGCTTTACAAATAAAAGAAGTACATTTGGCAGGTTTATACACAACCTCAATGTCTTCCCCCTAATAAGTTCCTTAAAACCATAAAAGTGTGCTACGGTGAATATAAAATGTATGTCTTAAAAGTAAATGCATTTTTTTCCACAAAAAAGTATTCAGAAGGATGAGTTCAACACAATTCTAAAACACCTAGTAAAACTACTTGAAAACTATAAACCCACTGTTATGTTTATCTTTAGTAACATTTCACATTTAGCAATTTCACCTGTACAAGTCATGTTGGGGACTGGAATATCAACCTGACTGGGAAAGCAACTAAACATGGAGCAGAAGTCTGTTCTTTATAGACAGACCCCTCAAGACATGTGGTCTGAGAAACAAGGTGAGTCTTTTTTTATCCAAATCCCTTCATACTGTCAGGACACTAAATCTTATATAGTCTTTTCCTGGGTAAAACGCACCAGTGAGCACAGTTTTTAATGCAAGATTTAGTGTGTTAAATCCTTCATTGAAAACATTTGCATTAAATTCAAATTTACAAAAAATAAAGATAAAAAAATCAGGAAATACAGCTACAGTATTATGTAAAGGAAACATCTGGACTTCAAGATTCTCAATTTGATCCCTAGCAGTGATATATACAATCACACTGTGACAGATCAGAAAAACCTTGACAGGTCTATTATGATACAAAAAGCTTGATTTCTTTCTTGTTACTATTATTTATTTTTGCAATTCAGTGCAGCACCTATGCACTCAGTTTCTCACTGCCCTCTTACACCATGTGGCATATACAGAGCCTGCTGCGTTCAGGTGACACCAAAGCAGGCGTCGAATCTACAAGCGTTAAAGTCCCTACAGGATTTGTCCATAACAGAGCTTGTGGCAAGCAACAATGACAACAAAAAATAAATAAAACAATTGAAAAGCAATCAAAAAAAGAAGAACTTTATTGTCTTCATAGATTAAAGCTGAACGATGCCTCAAAAAAGTAGGCCCATAGTTTTTTAATTTTATTTTTTAGGTTAAGAGGAGTGCTATGACTCAGGCTCTAGTTGAGGCCCGTACTTCTAAGTGCTTGGCAAAATAGGCTCACTAGTAGTCAGTCGGACTTGCTTGAAATCCTTCTAAAAAACACAACAAAAATAGTAATAATGTGGGTTGGGGTGGTGTTGGGGGGGGGCTCCCTGGTGTCCTGTCTTGTAGACCTGCTTCAGCTTCAAGTGAGGTAGAGTGGCTTATCCCTTGGTATCATGCTGCTGCTGAAAAAAGAATGGGACAAAGGAATTAATGTTGACTGGGAAACATTAAATGACAGCTGCATACAGACTGAGTCATTTTAGCCTTTTTGTGGCTAACTTGGTGATCACCTTGCTGGGATATATAGTGATCAATGGCTGAGGACAGCTTCTTCAGCTAGGCTGTGATGTTTCGAAGCCATTCACCTTTTAAATTATCCAATAAATAAAAGCAAAAAAGGCAATTGAAGGACTTCTGCACTATGGAAGAATAAACACCTTGCTTCCCTGAGACACAACTTCTGTGGAATACCAGTTAAAGGACGGTAAAATCGGCAATAGTACATGAGAAATATAAATCAACCCTGCCCCTTTTTCCTAATTGAAGCACAATCTAGTAAACCTTAAAACTGTTATGGTAGTGTAGAACCTTCTTTCCATGTGTCACTGACAGCAAAGACCTTAATAATAATAATAATAATAATAATAATAATAATAATAATAATAATAATTGCTTACACTTATATAGCGCTTTTTTGGACACTCCACTCAAAGCGCTTTACAGGTAATGGGGACACCCCTCCACCACCACTACTGTGCAGCCCCACCTGGATGATGGGATGGCAGCCATAGTGCGCCAGTACTCTCACCACACATCAGCTATTAGTGGGGAGGAGAGCAGAGTGATGAAGCCAATTCATAGATGGGGATTATTAGAAGGCCATGATTGGTAAGGGCCAATGGAACCTTCAGCTGTTGTCTGTGTGGATGTCACCAAACAGAAGTATTTTGTCATCTGAACTGTTAAATAAATACTGAAATTCAGTCCTTTCCCTCCCTGGGTCTTACCCAAGCAAATAAACGTCTTTCTTTGTGCTGCCAATGTACAGGAGTTTGTCTTAAGAAAGATGCTTTTACAAATATCACAAATATTTTTAAAAATGTCACAGATGTGATCAGGGATCGGATATGTTAAGTATGTGGTAAGGATTATTAGGTTTTAGAGTGCTAAGAGTGATCTGAAGAGATGTATTACATATTCTGTGATAGACAAGACTCTGATCAAACAGGGTCACTGTAAACTTAGAGGGCAGGAGTTTGTAAAAAGAGAGTTCATCATTCTGTAAGACAATGTTTTCCAATCCTAGTTCTGGAGTATCCCAATCTCTTTTGCTTTCATTCATTTAATTCAAGCTGAGCTCTTAATCAATTAAGCTTACTGAGACAATTAATTGATTTATATGTATTTTCTGAACTCATGAGTTAATCTAATTAATAATCTCCTTTGTCTGTATCATTTCCAAACAACAGATCAGAACTCTATTTCAACTTATTTTAAAATTCTTACTTTCCTACATCTTTTCGAACTGACTCTTATTTATTGTCAATTAATGCTGTTTAGATACTGGTGGGAAGACCATACACCTAGCACTGTGTTCATGCTCATTTCTGACCTTTCTCTTTTATTAAGAATTTGGGTAGATTTATTAATATAAAACAAACAGTTCAATTTAAGAGCTTAAAGGGCTAGACTGACAAGGTTTGGCTGAAATGAAAACCAGAGGAGAGGATACAGAGGTTATCTCAGGATCCAGAATTAGGAAAAACACCCCAAAGATATCTGGTTGGCTGTATTGAGAAGAAATTACAATGGCCTTGTATCACTGGCCTGTTTAACTCAATTTCAGCTGCACATCTCACTCACTCCAATAAGCTGAGGGACTCACCTGCAGTGGTTGACTCCACACTCCCTATTGCAGTATTCATTGTCCCATTCTGGATTCTGTCCTCCCACTGGATTAGAGGATCCTGGAGACTGAGAGCCAACACTGTTCTGATACTCTGACTGGATGTGAGAGAAGCCCTAAGAGAAAGAGAAAAAGCTTTCCATCAGCCTCCATAATCTTTAAAAAAATTTGTCCTTTTTTTAAAGTGGTACCAACTACACTGCATCTGCAGTACTCCCATCTCTCTACTTCAGATTTAAGTGTTCCCCTTAGCCCTCAAGCTAAAGTGTGAAATATTCTACAGCATGACAGCAGTGGTTTAAATTACACTCAGTCTGTATTTAGAACATGCAAATTGTGAGCAGGTGAATGATCCAGAGCTCATGCATGCACATAACTTAACAGGAGAATATTTTGTTGTTTATTTGCTTGTGGTATTCTGAGGAAGCTGCTGTAAAAGGTCAAAGCTGTAATGTGTATTGTCTTTATTTCTGGCTGTGCATCATTTGTTGTAACTAATATTCTACAAAGGTGCATTTGAAGTTGGTAATATATACAGTAGGACTGGTATGTCAGAAAAGATAAGATCCAAATAAAAAAAAATAAAGATCTATTTGAAGAATAGGGACTGTACCAGGAAAACTGCAAAAGCTGGTGTCAACAACATTCTTCAATATTTGTTCTAAACTTTAAACGGATTGCCCCAGGATACCCCTGGAAATGTTTTTTTTTTATATCTATGGATTTTCTCCTGATTAAACACCTTCATAAAGCAAAATCTGTCTTCAAACCTTTTTTGTCCTGACGCAGGGTAAGCCACTGCATGAGAGGCCTAAGCAATTAAAAAAGCAGAAGTGGTAACAGGAGAACCAGTTGGCACTGTTTTGAACACACCAGACTTACCTGCTGGCCTGGGGGAGGTGAGTGAAGAGGAGCCTGTAGCCCCATCTGGTGGGAGATGATTGGCTGTGATTGGACCTGCTGCATGCGGATTGGCTGGTTGAGGAGGGAGGTCTGGTGCAGGGAGAGCTGTTGGTGGAGTGGTGGGCTGATCTGGAAAGTGGATGGGGGTGAGGCACTAATGCTGGGCAACATCTGGGACTGGCTCAGAGTCCTGGGCAGGCTGTGGTGTGATGGGCCACCATAGCTCTGCAGGTCTGAGAGGGGGAAGGATCCCGGGCCCAGGTACGTGGAGGAGGGCTGGTGTGGCACGCTGTACATGGGCTGTTTCGGCGGCATCATGTGCGAAGCCTGGCTTGTTTGGGCACTTTTCGTTTCCACCTGGTCGCTATAGCTCTACAGATAAAGAAGGCAAATATAGAGAACATTTAAAAAGTTCTAGAAGGGAGACTTCTGTTCAACTCTGTAATTACATCTTTATTCACTCAGTGGAACAGCTGTTGCACTGGCTAAGTTCAAACCGAGTAAGAAGTGACACAAGGCCCATGCCATTCTTTAATACATTGCTGTAAGTGACACATCCTGATACCGATGTTAAGATGCACTGCATGTTGTAAAGCACAATTTGTGCATCCATTAGATACTTCTTTTGCTTCAATGGCATGGGACTAGACACTGAACTGAATTAATTTATCAAAGCATTTAATATGCTAGACCATTAGGACTACATATATTACTTTAAATAACACTATGAAGCCTCTTCTCCTCATTTTTTATCTGTCACAGTTGTTAACCAGATCTATCGATGATAGTTATCTTGTAATGGACCTCATTTGTATGAATTGTGCAAGGCCACTGATATAATCAATAGATACTGTACCTAGCTGAATGAATGGAGGTGTGAATTTGTACGTTTGGGAGCAAGACAGGATTTTCAGGGCTAAGAATGAGATGAATGCCAAAATAGGTCATCTGGACATTAACATTCTAAATAGTAGAAAAGTAGAAATAGTAGAAAAAGGCAACATGTGCAAAATCATAGCATCTTTCTTTTTGTCCTGTGGTGCTAGAGGAATGTGGTTAATTATGAAAATAGATATTTGCATTAGAATGCTGCATTAGTCATAAGCATCGCATGTCAACACCAGAACAAGGCTCTTGCATGTGTGAACAGATACACAGTTAAATAAGTGTTTGATAAGACAGACGCTGTTTTTTAGAATTTTGGACTGAACTGATTTACTACTGCTACTTGCTTTACAATGCCACATTCAGATAAAGTGTGGTAATCAAGCTGTATTTGTTTACTGTGGAGCACAAATTATTAAGCAGCCCTTGCATGTGATAAGACACCAGATGCATACAGAACATTTGATTGGAGAAAAAATAGCATTCAATCAGCTTTCAATAGATTGAAATTCCCATCCCTACAGAAAATATATTTTTAAACGCTTTAAAAGTCTATCCATACTCTACCTTAATTTTATTAACACAGCAAGAGCAACATAGAATCTGTTTCAAATTTATATTATTCAAAAAAAATTTAATTCCTTCAAATGATTCCCATAAGGTGCACCAGTTTTAGTTTCTTCTTATTATTTTTTCTTCACAATACTTTAAATGCCTGCCAATTTACAGAAACATCAATCACATATTTGAATTACAGATTTGACAGAATATTTAATTACGTAAAATGACAGATGAGATTCATTCTTAATAAATACTGCCCTGGGAACACGCTGATGAATAAACCATTCAGTCTGTAATCATGGCTCTTGTTTTTTGGGGTGTAGAAGATTTAAAAGAAAGAGAGAGAGTCAGAGAGGGAGGGAAAGGGAAAAAAGCACAGAGATGCTGCAATTCCATTTTTTTGGGTAGCTGAAGGAAAAAGAAATGAGTTTCCAAAGTACAGTAAAGTACTGTGAGGTCTGCACAAGGAAAACTGCAAAACTACAGTTTAAATACACAGATGTGATCACATTAAATACACAGATGTGTAATTAAATACACAGATGTGATCACTTCTTGTGAACAAGTCAAACTATTAATTTCATCAGTCTATTCTGTTTGTTGAAGCATGATCTTTTTTCACTCTTAATAACCCCCCTAAACACATATTCAACTTCATTTTCGCACACTTGACTCAGAAGGTGTGATTAGGGCCCAGGACTCAAGACTGAATGATTGTGGGTCCAAATCCGCACTGGGGTGTTGCTGTTGTATCCTTGAGCAAAGTACTTCAAATATACAATTGTAAGTTACTTTGGATTAAAGCATGATCTGAAAAATTAATAATAACTTGATCAACTACACAATCGCAGGGGGGTAAAGAGGAGTACCTGATTGATATCCTTAATGGATGAAAGAGTACTTGATATAGGAGTACCTGATTGATATAGGAATGCTCCCATTAATATAGGAGTACTTTAAATACAAAGTCCCATTGCATATTCTCTCATATCACAGATAATAACCAAAACAATCCTAGTTACCTGCTCCACATCACCAATTGATGGATAAAGTCTAACTTTAAAGTTTTTTAGAGTTTTTGTACAACATAATTGACGATATCACTACTTTACTAGTATTCCCTCAACTACGCCTCCTACCTGAACGCTTGTTTCTGCTGGGTCTCCTTTTTCTTGTTTTTCTCAACTGGTATTGCATATGAAATCTCTCCTGGATTCCTTTTCCTTCTTTTAAGTCTTTTACTTTAAAATGTGCTTTGCCAGCAGGCATTTTCATACCTGAGGTACCTCTTTCCAGTACAGCCCATACTGACTATGGCATACAGATAGAACTGAAAGAAGACCCTCCCTCATCCGTGGAATTTATGTTCTGAAAGTACTGAGGTTCAGTTCTTCCTGGTAATGTTCAAGGCAATCTGGAAACCCAGGCAACTGGAAGCACAGTGCCACAAGGCAGGCCTATGTGACGAACTGAATGCCAATCCATAGCAAAGGAACAGACACAACAGGACAGAGACAATTTAGAGAAAACTATTAACCTTGTCAGGCTTTGGGAGGTGGGATGAAACCAGAAAAGTCAGAGAAAACGGTACGCTGCCATGCTAACCCAGATTATGATCTTCTTAAGATGCAACACATACAGTATGCCTCAGAAATGTAGGGAATGTGAGGCATACAGTATGTTGTTGTTTCCCCTGTTGGCAAACTGCCCACTCCACAGTAAATTAGTTAGACAAGTAATCTGCCCATGGAGTATATTGGGGTTGCTTAGCTGGTACAGCAATACTTTTTATGTTTATAAACATGTACCATAGCCTTGGTCAATTCATATATTACCTTATTCCTTATAGATTACCTTAATGTGCACCATCAATAAATCATTTTTACACAGCTCTGCACTGTGATTCCATTGATTTCGTTGGATGCTGCATTTATTTTGCTTCCACTTTGTCTCTTAGAGCAGTAAACAACAACGCCCTGACCTTTCAACATAAATCAAGACATCATATGCTGGTAATAGGAGAGCATAGTCTCACTATTCCTTCAGCTGAGCAGATGCAGAAGCGGTAGTGTTAGGCTTCACAATTAATAATGTATAGACATGAAAGAACCATGAAGGGCAAAGAAGGCCTTAATTAAATCACCTTTTTATTTTTAGGGCAGGAACATCCATAACTTCAGCATATTTATATTGTTGCATGCTGGAGGCATCCAAATGTTTGCATTTCACATCATATTACTCTGTTCATGAGTTATAACAATGGGCATTCTGAGTGTTTGCATAGCTGTGTTTGGTTGACTGTCCTTTAAACAGTCAAACATAACCAGACCATTGTAATATTTTCTAACTAGCCTCCATGTGGGATGAGACACAGGCAAAGCAGGCTATGAGACACAAAAAAAGAGCGTAGAGACATAGGGAAAGAGTGATAGGACAGAAGGAACAGAAGCAGAAAAATGGGCAGCTTCATTGGAACCTCACAATCTCCAGGTAATCGGAGCATTAAAATGATTGAATCCAAGTCTTAAGTAAGGGACTTTTGATTTATCTCTATAAAATTCCTATTCTTATTTGTGGTATCCACCAGGCTTAAAGCAATCTCTCATTTTGTTATGAATTCAATATTTTGAACATGGAAATAGGCTCCCATTTATTGAGCATCAAAGTAATAATACCCATATATAAACTACTGTAGCTTCACCACACTGTTCTCCTTCCTACTGATAACATATGTGTGGTGGGCGTTCCGGCACACTTTGGCTGTCCTATTTTCCTCTTTTCTTTTTGTATTGTATGTATGGCTAAGTTGCCAGGTCGAGTTCTATTTTCCCTTGTCTGTAGAAGGCAGGACCTGATACTTACTGTATTGTAAATATCTGTAGTGTATTAGTAGTGAATGTGTGTTTTGTATTAATAAATTATTGTTTGTCCTTTTTTTACCACCTTGTTATTTCTTCGTTACCACACAGTGATACAGAAACAAAGACAACATGTGCGGAGTGGTGCTCATTTTTCCCTGACAACAGATAATGTATTAATTGTTACTTTTTAAAAATTGCTTGCATAGCAAGCTTGTGTCAGGATATTGATATTGATTTGATTGATTTTCTTATTTATAATTTTAACCTTTATTCAATTATTTACACCCACTAATTGATTACAACATAAATGCCAGACAAAACAATAACAAAGCACCTGTCATAAAAAAGTTATAAATAGTGCATCTGTATATTTAAAGTCCTGGGATCCCTGTTTAGACATTTTAAAATACTGTAGGAAATGCTCAGTTTCAGTACAAAAGCAGAATGAAAAAATGGGTCTGAATAGTACTGTATGTCTTTAGTTTATTGTTGAATAAAGTCTCTGAGATTCATATACTATGATTTTGTATGGAGCATTTGCCATTGAAAGATTTGGAGAATTTGGAGAAGGTTTATCAATTTTATGACAGGAATTAATACTGATTATGTATTTATACACTAAGTGAGTTCAAACTGTTTCACAGCAATTTACATTTTTATTTAATAAATATCAGGATTTTTTTAGCATGCTGTTTAGCAGGGTACCACACAACATACCTCTGTTCTTCTGTATTATTACAAAGCTGAAAACAGCAATGCATTTGTGGTGAAATACTGTACAATGCACACAAGAATCTGCCTATTTTCATTCCTGGATGATTTTACAGTTTGTTATTATTCTAAGGAACTATTTCATTCCAGGTGCTAGCAGATAGAATATTTATTCCAATGCACTATTTTCAAAGCAGTAACAGCAGTAGCTGAACCTTGAGGTGTAAACATAGACCAGTGTAACTGGTGATATTTTATATCTCAATTGAAACTGGTATTAAAAGTGACTTCATGTAGGTTAATTTATACTTGTGGAATATAATAAAGACTTTTATTCCTTGTGACCGGGCAGGGAGCCTAATTTTAAAGTAGCATTGTGCAGCACATTTAACATTGGGCTGCACCCCCCTCTGGATTGGAAAGAAATTATTCATCTAATTTATCACAGTCATATCTGCACTGACCCCTGTGTATCAAAGAAACAACCTGTTACCTTGGAAACCAGACTGGCTCTGTACGCTGCCAGAGCCTTCAGGTACTCCTTCTTTGCAGCTTCTGTTTTCCTCTTGTAGGCCTGCAAAGTGAAACAAAACAACAATGATGAAGGTGAAGATCAGACTGAACATCAGCCTGGACAATAACACACTGCAAGCCCTGGTCTGCCTGCACAAGCCTGGAAAATCACACATCCCAGATCCTGGTCTGCCCACACCAACCTGGACAAACACTATCAGTCTTTACAACTATCACACAGGGTCCCCTTCACCAGCCTGGACAATGACACACTACAGGCCCAGGTCCCTCCACACCACCCTTGACTATCTCCAGGATTCCATCTGCTGTCAAGTGGCACAGACTTAGCATCTCTCCTGGCTCCCCCTACATGCTACCCATCACCATTCTGGTCAAGTATAGGTTTCTTTTACATAACATACAGCAGTTCACCCTTCAGGTATTCTGAAGCTCGAGGTGCTTAAGCAGGACCGTCAGCACCTATGTTGGCATGTGCATGAATCCTTTCCTTTTAGATTAACTTTAGATTGTGAATTGAAGTCTGATAAAACTGATTTAAAATGTAAAAATAAGTAATTCAGATTTATTATTTTGGGGATTTATTAAGCATTTTGAAAGCGATCTTTCAAAATAACTAAAAATCAAGACATTTCTACCATTCTGCAGACATAAAGACTGGATATAGTTTAGATTTGAGGCTTTGTTACAAAAATAAAGATAACAAATTTATTTACAAAACTACCAAACTTTTCATTATTCTTGGACACATATCCCCAGAGTCACTTTAGGGAAAAGCGACTTATTCCTAGTAAAGTCTATTCATTCTTTTCCTGGGTGGTTTTTGTTTTTTCTAGAAGGGAAAAACAGTGAGAGAGGAATGAGGGAATGAGGGAAGACCTTGAAGAGGGCAGTTTTCATCTTTGATCTGTTTTTTATTGTCTTAGAACATGGTATTAATATTTTCAAATAAAACCAGTGACCTAAAGTCTCTCCACTTAAATATTGATAGAAGCACACTGCCTTTTAATGAACTCCAAAGTACTCCCAGCCGTTTTAATTTCAAATTCATTTAACACAGCTAATGATTCACAGAACGACGGATATTTTTAAATAAATTACCATGCCTAAGGATTTCTAATTATTCCAAAGTGAGTGGATTCATTAGCAATTGAAGCTGTCAGAGTCTGGAGGTCGGGGATGTATTAAAAATAACTAAGCTGTAAGTAGCATATGTTGTGGTCGTAATCCTGACATGGGGGTGTCCCAGCAGAATTAGCTGGTAATTGTACCTTAATGAAATGTGCTTGTTTGATAACCAGTTAATTAAAGAAGACAATAACTCCAAACCCTGCTGACATGAGCCAAGCAATTAGGGGGGGAATTGTGAAAAACTTATAGGGGGGTGCCCGGTTACAGCAGGTACACTTTGGGGAAAAACCTTTTCTCTTCACCCAGCTAAACAGAAAAAAGAGAGGTCTATGAAACTGTCATGGTAGGAAAAAGGGAGTTCTTTTTTGTTAAAGCCCAAGTGACCTCTTTATGAAATTCAAGCACAGCTAGTTAGAGCGAGACCTTTAGTTTGTACTATACAGTATGTGATCGGTTTAGAAAGTCCTGTATCTCAGCACTGCATAGTGCTCCCCTCCCTTTTCATCGCCCACTTTATAATGTGCTGTGTCCACCAGTGCACTGCTTCAGTATCTAGTCCATCTCAGTCCTGCAGAATGTTTCCCGCCCTGTCGCAGTGAGAGATAAATAATACAAAAACACCCTGAAACCTGATCCCCAGGGAATTTAAGTGCTTGAAAAAATAAAATGATACAAAGGTCTTGAAAAAGTGCTTATTAATATTATGAATGGATAAAACAATTGCATTGAGCAAAAGGTAAAACAAAATAATGAGCCTTTTATTACCCTTTTATAGAGTACATGAAAATGCATATTTACTGTCTTCGGTGGCACATATTTTTTTCCTAATTCAATTTCAGGAAATTTAAATAATAAAAAAACTTTTAAATAATTACTTGGTGAGACCAAAGCTATCTAAAATCATTAACACCAAGTCCACAAGGGATAGATTACCTCATTAATTAAACAAAATATTCAAAAGTCTGAGCAAATATTCTGCTTTGCAATTCAATATATGATACTTTTTGGAAAAAAATGATTTGTTTATAGGACAGATCCTCAACATCCTAGCAGTACCTAGCAGTTTTGTGAGTTATTATTAATAATACATATTGTATATTTAAAAAGTAAAGGTACAACATGATACCTGAATACTGATACAATAAAAATGGTAAAATAAATATAAAGCTCTGAATTCTCATTATAATGCAGAGTCATTTCACTCTTCATTGTTCTCTATTTTACTGTACAGCCATGCTAAGGATTTTTTAAGGCACTGAGTGAAACACACTTTGACATAATCCACTGCGTCAGAATTCTATCAACAGTTTCATTCTTCAGTTTTTATTGTTAATCTAACTCAGAGTAACAGATCTGCCAGAGAAAACAACACAGCAGAAATTAACAGTGTAATTATTTTGCAGGAGTAGAAACATTTTTTTTTTGCCTTTTTGTGTCTCTGTGGGGATTTGGTTTCACCCTGAGCTCACAGTGCTTGCGGTAGCAGGATCCTCTGCTGAAGACCAGTACATTTTTATGGTTACCATTCAGATCTGTGCCTTCTTGTAAAGGATATGAAATTGCCTGGATGGAGTCCCAAGGCAAATGGTGCTCTAATTAGGGATGTGTAGCTGTTGTCAAACATATAGAGCTTTTCAGAGGATATTAACCAGACATAGGTCTAGCACTAGATGGTAAATTGAATAAGCAAGTACAGCCACCCAATTAGGAACTTGGATTCTTCACATGGGGAGAATGAGAAAGTACAGACTGGATCTTCTGACCCAGCCATTTATCATTTATCAAGAAGCCAAAAGAGCTCTGTCTGGCTAATCCCAGCCTTTCCTCTAGTGGTGCTGAGCCAGTTGTGTGCCGCTCGAGAATCCTGAGAACAGCCTAGTGACATGGCCCTGGCTTGACCCCACAATGTCTGAAGCACTTTTGCTAGGTCAGCCACGTATGAGGCTTAGATAGCAGCTCTGTGAATTTAAATGTAATTCTTCTTAAAATACATACAGGTGAAACAGCGCTATATAAAGTACGTATATATGATGTCAAATACAAGACCCCAACATACAACAATATCAATTTAAGAGCATATAAACACCCACACCTTTCCTTTCCTTTAAGCCTTTAGCTGTTCCATATACACATACTGCCACTCCACCAGAGATTTGTCTGTCACTGACAGCTGGGGGAGCAACCAAAATAGATTACAAAGTGAGCCTTGAACAAGGGCTGTACCTACAGATAAGCTGTTATGCATTTAATTCATTAATACATAATATACATAATACATTTTGTTGATTCTCCCTTCAGGTATATGGAATTATATTTTAAGAGATTTTCTGCTTTTTCTCCTCATCGAGTGTGATCACAGATCCCAGCACCACATCCTGAGGAAATGCACAAGCCCGGACTCAAAGGGGTTAACACAGGGCTTATAAGCCATTATAGCAGCATTCCCTCTTCATTACAGCACTGATGCTCCCTCATCTCAATAGTCCATCCTTCACTGCACTCATGAATCATTTCCATTTCCAGCCATTTGAAGAAATGAGCTAGAACCCTCTTTGAGTAAATATGACATTGTCTCTTCTTTTCAGAGCTTGCAGCCATCAGCATCCTAGCGCAAGGGAAAATGGCATTAATTATTATACTATGTTTTCAAAATGATTGTTATTATTATCTTTATATCAGGAATACATTTCAATTTATAGCTATGTGAAAAAAGCCCATTTTATAGATACAGTATTACAATTTTTTTTATAAAATGAACATAAATCATCCTTGAAAGAAAATAAGAATTCCTAAAGAATAAGCAAAACTGAGGTTCCTTTATTCCAAGTTACATGTATTCCAAGGTCTTAATCTCTTACAGGCATACCTAGTTGTCTATTTACCATCTTGTACAAATACATTTCCCCCAAACACTTTTCATGTATTTTTAAGTTTGAAATAAATAGCAGATACATATCAATATTGTTCTAGTAATAATGTGTAATCAAGATAACTGCTCTGCTTTTTATTTTATTTTATTTAAAAGAGATTTGTTAATGCATTCCTGCTAATAGTTATTTGAATAAAATTAAAAAGGCATACATTATTTTAAAACAAGGGCACATAAAAATCAATCAATGTTAACTATTTCCCATCGTAATATGGATGTAAGATTTGTTACTCAGAATATAGTTCAGAAAAGGCATCTGATTATTAGACAGAAAGTGCAAATCATTCTAATGTTCCTGAGAAGTTATACAATAAGAATAGGAGATCTGAAGAGTACAATAACAGCTAAGAAGAGGCTGTCAGCCCATCAGTTTCTAACACAATATTAGCTTCAGGCCAACAGTAGGCATTTATTAAATGATCTCAAGGTCTTTCTCATGCTTTTTAAAGCTTACAAATTTCATCAGGTAAAGTGGTATCTGACAATGTAAAAAATGTTATATCCTGCATTTAGGATAATGCCTAAGCACATTTGCCATGCTCACATTTTTATAAACTTAACAGACTCTGCATACTCTACTGTGTCTGCTTTATTTAAATTCACACCAACTGGTTAGATTGGGTTCAAGAATCTAAAACACACATGAGATATTATTATTTAATACTGTAGCAAATCTTATATACATTTAAAGGTTTAACAATATCAAATAATGGGAAAAAGTGAAGGCTCACTCTTCTTTTTTGTTCTTTCAAAGAGAAACAACATATACTCATTTTAATAAAATAAGGTTTTACAATTTTATTTTTTTTAAATAAAATTTTCACCCTAAAATTTCAAGGGGATTATTGGCACACTTTTAATAAAGAAACCAAAAGCTATAGTTTAAATCCCCACACCTTAATCAGCTAAACACACACTCTGCTCTGGGTGATGGCTCTCATCTATGTGAATATGTCTTTTAACCCACTGTTCTAACATCAATAGTTGTCACCTTGACCACAGAGCAATTGAGGTCATGAATGAAACTTGCAAAAAGCATGCAGGGGCTGTTTTTATCGGGTAACAGTGTTAAGTTAGAGCAGTGTGCATGTGGTTTCTGTAGTTTGCACTGTTATTAGTATAAAAAAGAAACATCATTTCTCAAAACACAGAGACTAACAAATTCATATTTTTAACTTTTTCAGAAAAAAAAAAATTAAACCAAACCAATAAGTATTTATCTCCACAATGCAAAAGAAAAGGGACTGCTGATTTAGCATAGGAATTATAGTGTGGGTGCTGAAGTTTTATTATCAATACTGCTGCCTTTGGCTACAATTTAAAATATTTTTCGATTTAAGTCTTTTCTTCCCGTTCCAGGTTGTTCTTTATAAATCCAATGTTTAAATCACTGTTACTTATTTTTCCCATGATAATGTGCAATTTCTGACAAAGACCTATGGCTGTATAAATTGCATATCATCTTGCATTTATATTTATACTTGCTGAGCTCAAATGTCAATGACAAGAAATCCAAAAGAACTGCTATTATAAATATTCACCAGTTAGGAAACAACATGCTTAAACTATGCAATTAGCCTTGAATAAGAAGCTGGTCCTATTATTTGCGGAGGTTATGTGCTGAGTTAGCATGCTGATATTCTACGGCAGAGAATGGATATTCGTGCAGAGAGTGAATTCAAACCCCCTCCCCCCCACCCTCCCCGAACTTAAGGGGTTAAGGAACAAAAACAATAACAGCACTTCCTGAACAGGTGTCCTTGAGGCGAATTCAAGGACGAGGCAATTGCTAATCTTGTATTCCTCAGCATGATCAAATCGCCAGGCAACAGATATAAATAAAAAGACAGGAAATGAGGAATTCACATTCGAGGGTGTCAGGGAACAAAATGAAGATTCATTGTGAAGAGCCGGCTGAGGGGAGGCCAAATTAACGACACAACCACAGCCACAACCAAGCAGTAATATCAGACTGGGGGACATTCACTTTGAAAATTAAAACCAAGGATTAACGCAACCACTACACCTTGTCAGGAAGTTCAATTGTTTTATTTCCCAGTGCAATCTGTTGATAAATAAAAACAGAACATACCAAACACCTACACCCTTTTGTCTCCCTGCCTGTACCTTTTTCTATACCTCCCTGTCTATTTAATCTACACCATCTATCTGGTACTCTGTATTTAGACATGTATAACTAGGTATCGCACCTGTTTTTAACAATAATTAAGAGAAAATGAAAAGTTTTACACAACTTATAATGAGAGCCCAGGGATATTTTTTCCCCTTTCAGAGTTGTCCAATAAACAATTATGTTAAAATACAGAGCTACCTCATTAGATTTCCACACATACTTTCATTTAAGCTTAATGCAAAAGAGCTGGTAGTTGGTCTAAAAATGGGATACAGTAAGCCTAACTGTTTTGGCTGAAAATGTAATGAAATTCTGGAGTCAGCATGTGCTGGCTACTAATGTTTTTTTGACGTATTCTAAAGTTGTCACAGCAAGGAAGTGATGTACAGGTCTTTTCAGTAAGGACAGCGAAACTTGTTTAGGTTTGTCACTAACTTCCAAACTGCTAGTGTTCTTAAATGTGGTCCCTAAGACATTTGCTCAAAATATCTTGCTGATAAACAGAGAAAATCCTGACCTAAGGGACGGATGTTAGGCGTTGCAGCTATAGCTGAATTTCACAGAAATAAGTAAAAAAATAGATGAGTGCAGCTCCATCACTGTTGGGATTTAATCATGATCATTCTTGTACTTGGAACAAGCTCAAGAGATACAGCCCCGCTCCCCATAGAGTGGGGATTTCCACCATACCAACAGTCTCTCATGGTGTAGTCTCACAGAAGTTTGTGCTATCACCTGCTGTAACAGGATCTGTGCCACTGAGTCATGGTAAGTAGATGCAGACAGAGCTGGGTTATTCTGTTTAACACCTTACAGAAGTCAAGAGTCCACTGTTTCAAAGGACATGAGAGGGGCC
Organism: Lepisosteus platostomus; assembly: GCF_059453375.1. NCBI lineage: Eukaryota > Metazoa > Chordata > Actinopteri > Semionotiformes > Lepisosteidae > Lepisosteus > Lepisosteus platostomus. The sequence goes on along the minus strand of NC_142625.1, from coordinate 12,474,085 downwards.
TGCAATTTTAGAATGTTTGTATTTCATCCACATACAAAACTAGATTCTCAAAAGACTAAATACAGAGTCATCTTAAAACATTAATTTCGTCGAGTTTTCTTAACGCATCACATAGAAATACAGTACACTGAAACCCCAAATGAACAGTAAGCAACATGTAACGGCCTCATTTTCCATTCATAAGGTGTGGTAAAGGTGGTAGCTGTTGAAGCAGAGTTTCCACATCACAGTATCTTTAAAGGTGCTAGGTGACACTGTGGCTGGTAAGTAAAAATCTATAAACACTTTTATTTTGTGTGGCTCTTCTTCAAGTCTTCAAACAGATAGGAGTCACATGCAATGAAGAGCCAAATGAGCAAATGTCAAAGTTATTCCCAAGAAAAGGGATGTGCTGGCAATAGTTTATACATCCTGCAGAGATTTTGCCCACTCCGTGATGCAGCACACACAACCACTCCAAACACAAAAAGCTCCATTCTGGTTGCCTACTGCGCTCTGCTCCTGGCTCTTTATAGAAAATTTGCTGATATCACATACAGTAAGGGGTTCTCACCTGTTTCTGCTCCTCCCCCAGGCTGTCCCACATGGAGGCCACGATCTTGGAGACGTCTCCAAAGGTGGCGTTGGGGTTCTGGCCCTTGATGGCGGCCTGTGTGTCCCTGAAGAAGAGTGCATAAGCCGAGACTGGCTTCTGTGGCTCATTGGGATCCTTCTTCTTCTTTTTCTTCTGTGGTTTGGGCTTCTTGATCATCTCTGATGATGGCCTTTTCTCTCCAGTAATCTGGAAGACATACAGGTCCTCAGATTTGAAGGAAATCTTGCTAAGTTACTGGAAAAATATGTTTTAAAAACTCTTTTGTCTTAAAGCTGGAGCTGAAACAATTATTTGATTTATCACATTCAGTTTAGCAGGAGATAAAATGAATCACAGTGATTTTCCTGTTTGTCAGGTGTCAGGTTATTCTAATCATGCACCGAAGTGGAAATGACTATTTTAGTTAAAGAATGTTTTGCATATGATTAAACCTAATAAAAACAGTTTCACAACAATGATTATGTAAAGAATTCTTGTGTCTTTTCTCAGTGGGTTGATCAATCAACTCATGTTCTTGCAGTAGATCTTGAATTGAATGGTTTAAAACAACTCAAGACATACAGAAGCACTCTTTACTGAAAACACATTTTGAAAAATCCAATAATCATGCCACACAGCTCTACTTGCAACAACAATAGTCAGAGTAATAAAGAATCTTATTTTATAATAGCTAACCTTGAAAACGATGTTTTATTTTAGTGAAAATTTAATTCTCTAACTTTCTGAAGATGCTCAGGCATGTTTAATGAGAACATCTGCCAAGGAAAGACAAGTTTAAAAGTACTGGTAATAATAATAGGTAATGTGAAATATGTAGAGGATACATTTACAGTATCTCAGGATACAGTACATAACATCTAGAGGATTTTTAGTTAAAAATAAATATCAGACAATAACAAAAAAAAAACAATCATAATTTTCAAGCTCCAGAAAAGTAAGTGATTCCATGTTGACAAGCAGTCAAGTGGGAAGGATTGAAGAGGACAGTAATGGGAAGAGAGAACAGGCTGCCAAGAAGGCCTTTAAACCTCACAGCCTTGTGTAAATGCTAAGATATCAACTCTTCTTATGAAACGGCTTAAGACAAGGAGCTGCAACTGACTGCCAAGCAACTATAACATCAGGCATTAGAGCAATGTTTTCTCCCATAAACCACTGCCTCATAATCATTGTTTAACACCAGTGGGGCTGGGCTTTTTCACAGAGAACGTGCTCTGCAGGGACTGAGGCTTTCAAAGGGCCAGAAACCTCACTCCACACCTTTTGATGTGAAAAGGGTTGATATGGGCAGTCTAGTGCCCATTTCCTTTAATTTACTTAATGATTCTTTTAGGAGTTTCATGTAGTATTTACCTTCTGAAGGTTCTATAACACCTCTTTACTGTCTTGAAACTATTAATTTTATTGTAGGAGGTTGTAAATGCAGCACCTTTATTTTCAGTAAATTTTAATATAAATTTCCCACAATCAAATCACATTCAGGGGACTAAAAAGGAAAACCATGGGTATTTTTATACCCTGTTTGTTGCACAGTAGAACAGATTTCACAGTGATTAGTGATGCTCAGAGACTTTCTCATAAGAGATGTAAATGTATACGATAACAAGCATATTCAAACAAATTCTAAATGCACACTGATTAATGCATTCAGCCATAAACTGACATATTTGTTTCTAAGACAATGACTAACTGCATCTCTGAATATTTCGAAGCACGGTTCACATGAATATCAAATGTTCTGTGACCTTTTTACCCCACAAAGTCTGCATTAAATTTTATAATTCAAAGTCTCAGGGGCAAAAAACTCAATTCAGAACATGGTGCATATTTTTGCTGAGCAGTGATGCTAAATCTCTGAGCTCACATTACACTCAGTACAATAAACCATATTATTTAGGCTGAAAAACATACAGCAAGAGGCACAGAATGGTGATGCATGCAAACGCGGTTTAAAGGTAACTAGTTTCTTGCAAGTATATTGTCTCACTACATAAATGGCCTCTTTTATGTTTTAATTGCATCCAGGAAGCTGTGTAAACGTTAGCTGAAGCAATTCTTCATTTTGCCATATCCACTGTTTTGCAGCTTTAATTTTTATTTTTGCTTAAAGCAAATCATGAATGCATATCATCTATAGTTTATCGTTCACATTTGATTAAGACAAAGCAAATGTTCCTTTTGTAAGACCTGTTTTATGTGGTGATGCCACCAGAAACCGTGTGTTGTTTATCCTGGTTTATCATTACCTTGGGGTTACTAAACCTCACAGTCAGGATAATTTTGCTCTATCCATTCTGTCAATGTTCACAAATGTTGAAAGAGAGGGATCTATCCTGGTATGTTTCTTTCCTTTTTTTATGTATGTGTTAGGAATTTACAGTATGTTTGAATACAGTATATGGGCTTTAAATAACAATCCAGATCACAATTTATTACGAGATTATATATAATACAATAATACAAGCTCACTCTGAAATCAGATGTTCATATATCCACAGTGCATATTTATATTTTGTTATAAACTTAAAAACATTACTTTCTGCACAATATATATTTTTAATTAAGGCAAGATCGATGGGGAAAATAAAGAAATATACAAATGGGATATGGTTTCTGAATTAAATAAAAAGGTTGTGCTGTATTTAAAGCTTAAATTATATTTTGAAAGAGAAGTAACATAACGTGCTGAGTGATATTTTATGGAAATTACTTTTACTGTTGCTGAGCAGAGCTAAAAGAGCATAAAAACCATTTCTAGGGAAAGTCAAATCAAATATTTAGTGAAAAATTGATTGTTTAATGCTGCTGGATTGCAGTGTCTTCTTTTACATCCCATTAGAATCAGTGCTACATGAGTTGATATCTGAAGCAAGCTTTCAAATCTGTTTCGTTTCTAAAACACTGAAATATTCTAAAAAGAAACCATTTGCATTATTTAAAAGAGAGGGAAATGAAAATGAAATGGTTGATATAGAAGTGCACACGCACACAGACAGAAACTGTCAGCATAATAGCTTGTATAGAAAAATAATTCTGTTTAAACTAACTGTTAACTTGATGTTCTTTCAAAATAAGAAGCAACTACCTGCCTAGAGCACAGCTGATGTGCGTATAGCTTGGGATCCTGTTCATCAAGATAACTTTTATGTCTTTGGAAAACTGCATTTCGTAGGAGCAGGATCAAACTGGCAAACATATTTTGTTGTCATTTATAATACCGCAATGAGACCAATTCCCAGAGTTTTGTTGACTCCCTGTATGTGTTATGCTGCCGCTCTAGGGGATCCAAACATGATCCCAGAGAGAAAATGTTACAATATAAAACACTATATCCACACCTCTTTAGGTGCCTTTCACAGAAAATGAGTCCAGTAAACAGAGTTTAGACCCTCCTGTTCAGATTTCAGAACTGAGCCTGGTCCCTTTACAGAAAGAACAGGAGCACTTCAAAACCTCTATCATAGCACAAACAGACTCCTAATCCTTCTGCAGAATTATTATCATGACAGGTATCTTGATCTCCTAATTCCTTGCTTTCTTTTTCCCATTTGATAGATGAAGGAGTCACTGTGCTCCATGTGTTTTTATTGTTATCCATGTTATTAAAAACAGAATACCAAGATCTACAGCAGAACACACCAAGCCATTATTTTGGAAGCTCTGCTACTCTGTGGCACATGCTGATCTGCATTCCCAAACCTGCAGCCAAAGAAAATGTCATCCTCCTGCCCTGTGTTGTTGCCATCATTCCCACATTGACAAATAAATGAATCATTTGCATATCAACGGCCAACCACACCAACTTCTTGTCAGCTTTACAGACTTGCTCCACACAGTTTCTTCCTGGGTGATGAAAACCAATTCACCTGTAGGATAAATACTCAAAACACAGCAACTAAAGCCTAGCAAAACAGACTGCCACAGTCTGTTTTTATCAAACTTTCAATAGCATACTTGCTGTGTTAAGGCATTTCCTTCCTAACAAAGCATAGAAGTCCAGATATTCAAACCTTCTCAAATTATTTTCTCCTAGTATGATGCGGTTTCCTTATATACATATACCATTAAATATTTTTAGCTGGAAGAAACTGGAAGAATACACTAGCCTAGATTTACATACATCTTTTAAGCTTTTTCATCAACAATAATATTTAAAAGATATTTAAGAGGAAGCACCACAGAAGTGATATATAAAAAATATTTTTTAGGTATTTTATATATAAGTATAAACATTTGATACTGAATGTAGCATTTTTATAGTTCTGACTTTATAGTTCTCAAGTTGCTTGGAACTATTGTTCAGAAAGCCAAAAACATTGCAGATAAAGTTGCTCCTCTTTAGGAAGCCTATCTGCCTATCTCTGAAGTGAATGAATTAGATAGGTAATTTTCTCACTGTTTACTCACAAGGAAACTTGTGGCAATTATCATTATGTTTTTTTGGACAAAATAATTTTAGTTAGAGGTAATTAGGACTTTTTAGAAAATATGAGGTTATTGATTTCTTCGACACCCGAAGAAGGCTCCACAACCAAAACGTTATGTTTCCTTTCTTCTCTTTTCTTCTGTGTTTCTGTCCATCTTTATTCTCCCTGTCTATCTCTGTCTCGTTCTGTCTCTGTCTACCTCTCTGTCTCTCCCAGAAATTAATGGAAAAAAATAGAAAGAAAGATGAACTTCATGCTGTTTCCATTTCTCCCACTAGTAATATCTTTTTTTCTTCAGACTGTGCAGTTTCATTAAAAAATAATCAGTTCCCAGTTTTATGCAATGAGGCAAAAAGTGTTTGAAACGACATCTGTTCCTTCTTGCTTTGATGTGAACGCTGAATAAATTGAAAGGTGCTGGATGGAATGACATTGAAAGGCAAAATAATCTCTGGCAATAATCATTTGTATTTATACATTGCAAAGCATATCACTACATGACATCTGTCAGGAAAAAAGGCAATTTTCTTGAAAATATGACACTTGAGTTTTGCAAGCAGAATTGTATATGCATATATGTACTGTACACAGATGATGAGAAATGTTCAAGTATTTTAAGAGTTAGGATTCCTAAAACAAAACAAAGCTCATATTTTTACATCATTTAAAAAAAAGAAAAAAAACAGTAAGATTGATATTTTCCACTGTTTTTGAGTGTTTTTACCATATTGCAAATTATTAGAAAAATGAAACCTATAGGAAACATGAAATATAACCTTCAAAGTGCAGAAGCCCCTTCCCATGGAGCGGTGGCTCTGTTTCTAAGGATCTGTGCCCGTGGCTAGAAGGTTGCTGGTTCAAATCCTGCAGCTGGCAGAGGAATCCTACTCTGTTGGGCCCCTGAGAAGACCCACCTGTTCCAGGGGTGCAGTACAATGGCCAACCCTGTGCTCTGACCCCAAGCTTCTCTCCATGTCTATGTCTCATGGAGAGCAAGCTGGGGTATGTGAAAAGATGAATTTCTAAATCAAGAAATTGTATAGGGCTAATAAAGTGATGTTATGTTATACAATTTGTGAAGTGTAATTTGACATTTTAAATTTTTCCCTTTTTAGTAATGCTGGTTGCTGCCTTCACACTAGATAAACAACAATGAAACACAAGTCAAACAAAGCAATAAAGACATCTCAAGGTAAGCAACATCAGAGCTACAACTTCCAAGTAGTTAATCCAAGTTTGGTTCCTCCTGTTCCACTGTTCATAAGTGATACATTGTAAATTTTTTAAATAATCTGAATTAAACTAATTTACCCAAGAACAAAGATGGCATCCAGACTAAGTTTTTTCCACAGCTCCTCACCTTCACTTCTTACTGGTTCTGTTGCTCAGTTTCCCTTAGCTAACAGTTGTTCACACCGTCTAATACTGACACCGAGTCACTCAGATTAACAGGAACCTCCCAAATAGCTGTTTATGATCACTGCAGGTAAACTGAGGAGAAACTCTGTCCACATTTTAACTCAGCACTACTAGCTTCTACTCTACTTAACTGTGGTTGATCAAGCACAATACATTATTTTTAAAAGCTTTGAAAAACCAGTATTAGTGCTTTCTTGAAATATGGGAACCACTAGCTAAAGATGCCACTATGACTACAGAATCCTTACTTGCAGTTGTGTTTTAATTGGATACCCATTATTCCTCGACTGTGTGACCGATGAATGTGATTTAGTGCCAGGCAGTGCAGTACAGTCCCTTCCCTTCAACTAATCAATTGACTGTTTTGGAAATGATGACAGGAAGACTTCTGAACACACTCCCTGTGATAATGAAGGGTTTTGAATAGATCGCATTTTATTACAAGACTCACATGTATTTTGACAGCTAAAGCACTGTATTGCTATTAAAGAAAACGGGACGAGAAACTAGTTCCTCCCAGTTGAGAGGAGCTAGGATAATTGGATTTTGAGCAGTATGGAAAAATAAAATAAATCAAAATAAAATCAAAATATTTTCACAACGGATAGTGCAGAACGGATCATGAAAAAGCCACTTAATGGTGAAACTCTTCAACGGTGCCATCAAGAAAAGGTTAACTGTGGCTTTAAGAGGACTAAAATGGGTCTAGCAGAAAGAAAGCAAACCACCAGAAAGGATCGAACCAATGACATCCAGGGCACCAAGTAAATTCTTAATAACAGCAGTCACATGAGGTGACCATTAGATGGCAGTGTTCCCATAGCCCTCTCCAGTAGTAAAAGGAACCAACACTTTAGCTTAGCTGCATTGCAGGTACTTTAAAACAGACTGTCAAAACATCAGCAAAGGGCTGGGTTTGCATAAGGAATATTTTGTAGCTCAATCATTTTATGCAAAGTTCCTAGCAAGAAGGTCCCCAGAACAATTTACTTTAAAAGAAAAAAAACGGTTGTATACTACACAAGAGGCATAGAAGCTAAGATTTCCATGAAGCAATTAGACTTCTTGCCTTTATATCTATGAAAGACTAAGTTTTGGATTTGTTAAGAAAGTACATGCTCGAGTGGTGGCATGCTTTCTGACCGGTTGAACGCTGCCTACAGAAGCCAACTATAACTGAAGAAGATCTCTTTACTTTTAGCGGTAAAGCTTTCTGTCTGTGCTCCTCACTAATGGAAATGGCTCACTCTTCCACAGAAGGCTCTTATCCACAATGTAGATTTTAGAAAACACCAGAAATGAGCAGAAGAAGTATGAAGTAAGGTATGAAATGAGTGATTGTTACCTTGGGTAAATTTTGTGAATAAATCCTTGACAGATACAAGCTGAATAACAAATAAACCAGTGCCTAGAAAATGTGTCCCACCCATTTCCTCCAAAAAACAAACAAATAAAGGCACTCTTTTTGTTTGTGCTTTTCAAAACAGGCACTTGTTTAAAGCATAACCAATTACAAGAGGAGGAGATACAATGAAATGTCATAAGGAAACTTAAGCACACAGCCTTTGAGAACCCAAGAATAAAGCTCACCCCACCAGCAACACAATGGCAAGGACACAGCTACCAGGACACTGAAATATCCTGTAGGAAAGGAAGAATCTTAGTAGATTCTGTTACGTTTCCAGCTTCTCATACGGCCCCTTTAAGAAGGAGTAGACCTTTCCAAAATACCTGACCACTCACCTGTCTCTTTCAATCCTCGCATTCTTTGTCTTTCTCTATTTTAGGAAGTTTCGTCATTTTCCTATTGCTCAGTATTTCTGGAAGTACTCAATGCTTTTTCCTCGTCTCATTTTGTCTCATTTCTCCTGGCTTTTGGATTGCTCTTCACCTTGGACCTAGATTCTTGGATTTCGCTTTTCGGCTTGTTGTTTTGGTTTACGCTTGTATTGGTATTTGGACTCTTCGGCTTTCTGGCTCCCTAGTTTACAACTTTGGTTTGTGCTTTGGTACTTTTGCTGGTGTTAATCATTCGGTTTTGAACTTTTAGACTGGATTCTGGTTTACGGCTTTAGAACACGGTTTCACTACTCTGCACAAGATCCTTCACGATCTACCTGGCTACTGAAACACATTCTTTCTGATGTATATTGTAAAAGAAAAGTACAGATAGTGGACATAAAATGGAAACATCAATGCAAAGTCACTTAATAAAGTACTGGGCCACCACCACCACCAAGTTTAGCAAATTTAATATTCACTGTCAAATGATCTAGTTTCTTGTTTGTACTGGAGAATCATCTTCCACTCACTGTTGTCCTTCGCTGATGATGTCTTTCGCTCAGAGTTCTGTGTTGACATCACCTTAGACATCTTCATTCATGAAACATCAGCAAGATTGAGATATCTTTGGTCACTGAACCTCCTGACCCAGCAATCACCACATTTTCAACGTCACTGATGTCTCTTCTTGCAGTCATGCTAGCCATAATTTTAGGCAACCAAGCCTGCCCAGCATTTTCATACATGATCCTAAGCATGCTGGGATGTTATTTGCTTAGTAATCACATGAGTTGCACCTTTGTGGAAGCCCTTTCTTTCATTATACTATACTTGGTGTCCATCTTTTACCTAGTTGGTTCTATTTTTGCTCACTACCTGCATAAGAAGCCATTGAAATTTCCAGATACATCCTTCTCATGTACACTGCCACACATCTATACTTAAACTGCGTTGCGCTAATTTAAGGCACAGGCATAGCTACTAGAGTTAATTTTGTTTGTGATTAAAGCATGACTCAAGCATGATGGTAGCCATACAATCTACTGCTTTTACCCCCCATTTTGGTTCACAGATAACATTTTTATGTGTGAACTGATAAGTACAGCTTTCCTTGCCCCTGACACAGCTCGATCTCAGCTGTTTGTGGGTTCTGAGCACCACTCAGCTCAGTGCCACTCCCTAGATGACGGATAATTCCACCACTTCTCTAACTCGCTCGGTGGATGAGCTTGTAAAGAGCAAAAGAGATATACTTCTGTTAGACAATCTATCTCTTACAAATAAGTGTTACTAGAACACAAGTTTCATTGCACAAAAGAGCTGCTAGCATTTGTATTGGTAACTGGATCAATGAGCTTGTGAAAAAGAGACAAACATCCATGAGTTGTATACAATGAAGTTAAGGTTTTCTCTAGTTACTCTTTTCATTTCCCAATCTCCGGATGTTTTCATGTTGTTTTCATATTGTTTGGAAATAAAAGGTTGTCGTTAACACTTCAGCTGCTATCCTCTTGTCTCTTGGTGCTATACACTGACACACTCCACTGGCCTTGGAGAAGCACATCTTTTAACCATAGGGTGAATTGCAAAAACCAACAAACAAAAGGGCAGAAACATGAGTGAACAGTTGAAGACTTATTTGTTCCCACAAAAGAGATGTGCTTATTTAACATCAACTCTTTCTGGAATTAACAGAGGGAATCGGATATACAGTACCAACATAGGAGGAAATATCTAAAGGGAACACATGCATAAACTGGATCTCATGGAAATCACTAATTTCAATGAAAAGACAGACTGGCTCAAATTAGAGTCCCATTTTTTCATTTAGTTGGCTATATTTCCTAAATCAACCTATTTGTGTACTTTAGTAGTTCAGGTGGGTAGCTGCGTCAGCATGCGTAAGCTGCAAAGGAACAAGTAATACTGTAGGTTTATTCCACGCTGAAAAAAAGAAGAAAGAAAACACAACGTTGTGTTTTCTTTCTTCTTTTTTTCAGCATGGAATAAACCTATTACTTGTTCCTTATTTGTATACTTTATTAGGACATATCTATTGTTTGTTTTTTGAGAAGGACTGTTAAGTAAAGCCTTTGTGCCCTAAGCTGCACAGTTCCTGCATATCCCTTCCCCAACCACCCAGCCCCCCCTCTCCCGTTCCCACTGGTACCTTGGAATGGGAATCAGTATCCTCTTCCTGGGCAGAGCTGGAGGGGGAGGGTGTGGCTGATTTACTTCCTGGAGGTGAGGGGGAACCATGGGTTACGGCACTTCGCAGGCCAACCTGAGAGTTCAGCTGGGACAGAGCGCTCATGTGATGTGACAGTATCCTAGGTGTTCTGTTTATCAGTGGGCCCTGATGGGCGCCGTCATAATGTGAGCCGTCAGGGTGAGTCATCTCCTGGATCTGGGATAAGAAAAGAAGAGGAACTTTAAAAAATTTTTCATTCCCAATTGCCTATTTTATAACTACTGACAGATGTAAAATCTCCTTTTCTTCTCCCTTTCGCCAGGAGACAAGGGGTTTACATTATGGGGTTCAAGAAGAACTGACTCCCCTACATACTGTATGTGCTGCTGGTCCTGCTGTAGCACAGCAGCAGCTGGCTGGAAGCGAGTTTTGGCCCAGTTTCCCCACTCTCCCCAGGACGAAGAACCAACTCTCATATCCAGGCTTCCACCCAGAACTACAACTTACGGTCATTGTACTTCAATGTGGAGCAACTACTTCTACATTCAAAAGCTGTGTTGAAACATAACTATATACTATGGTGGTGAGCTTCCCTTGGCTCACTTCCATTTTTTTCCTGTCTTAGTTCTCAAAAGGCAAACCCAGACTGCCAATACACAACTCCACTGTGTCACTAATAGAGTTTTTTGGATTTAAAAATGTATAGCTAATAATCTCTTAGAATGCACAGCCCGTCTAAAGAATGATCAATAGATCACAATTATTTTTTTAAATGAGGATGTGGAAGGCACTTTCAGTATTACCTGACCTGTATTATTCTGAACACAATGCCTAAAAGAGCTTTGGCAATCAGTGTCCTTCTTCTAACATCTACGCCAATCCAATTCTCTGGTTGCCCAGTAAAATAAAAAGCAAATCAGAAAAGGGGGTCTATCCTTAAAAGTCTTTTGAATTACGTTCTGCACATTCTACTACGCTGTTTCTTTACGGATTGTTGTTTTTGTGCACAGTCTGAGCAAAAGACTTAGAAACCCCATACAATCTCACATGAGGATCCAGGTGAGGATGAGGGATGCATCTATCAGTCATATGGAATACAGATCAACTTCTTTACACTGAATTATTTTATCTAAGACAATGAAGGATTTAAGACTTTGCAGTTATTTCTGGGTGCTTGTCTGAGTGCTTTGGATACCTTTTTGCACACTGCTAAGTGTGAACTGAGCTACTGTCATCTGTTAGCAGCTGTTAATGAAAGACAACATTCAATTCTTTGCCTTGACAAAATAAAAATGTAAAGCATTTCTTGTGTAGCTGTCACATTCGTAGATGCCAAGTGGAGTACCTACACTAATCAGGACAAAACACAAAGCTGTGGTCTGGTATTTGTTAATCTAGTAAAACATTCATAAGCAAAAACTCTAATGAGATTAACACCGTGCTAACAGGATCAAGTTGGATAGCCCCAGTAGATCAGATCATAATAAACACTGGTAAGGCATCTGAATTTCAGCCCTGGCTGTACAGTCATTTTAATTGGTCCCAATGGGTTGCTAGAATAAAATGTAGTATAACAAATGAAAACAACAAAAACAAAAAAACATGGCATTATTAAAAACAAGTACAGAACATTACATTTTCTTTTTCCTTTGTGGTTGGCAACAAAAGACCTCTTAAACAAAGGCATTTTTTTCTGCATTTCAAATTACTGAGCTAACCCTCCCCTTGAAAAAAAGAACCACCAACATTTAAATAATAATTTAAAACACCATCACTCCACATGTTGAAGTGGCTAAAGAAATGTTTTCCATTAATTTTCCATTTTGTGTGGCGTTGCCCTTTAAGGGGTTTCACAAACCAAGGAGCATTGAAAAACCAATTAATCAAACATGAATGGGCTATCATTGCTAGAGCTGGGCTATTTCCATAGCAACAGCCTCGGGGCGCAATACTCACCCCCTAATCGGAGCTTACTATGTTTTTAAAAATGAAGGAGCCAGGTACACCCAGAACAATCTGAAAGGGACATTTTTCACATAATGAAGTATTTGTTGGGGAGCTGACTGCAGTAGTGTTTTAAAGACATAAAGGAATTATGAATGGGTGAATTGTATGTATTGTTAGGGAAATAAAAAATCCACAAAGTGAGCCCCCCTTTTCATTTTTGTTTCTTCAGGTTTTCTTTACGCCATTTTAACGTTTGATATAATTTCTCTTCCAACATATTCTATGATTGCCTATACTGGTATTGTATGACGTTTCTCTATGAATCTTTCTTTTTTAACACAATTCTTTTTTAAGATTTATATTTTTATGACAAGCCACTGAATGATACATTACTATGCTGTGTGTAATAAAGTGAATTGTACAAAATACAGGGCGTAGGAACCAGAAAAGACCTATCCATCAGAATCAGCTTCTCATCAAATAAACGCAATTAGAAATTTTGGAATGTCACATATGATGTTAATATAAAGTATTATAGAAGCTTGTCTCTGTACAGGACGAAGTTTGAAGATTTATTTTTATTTTTATGTTATATTAGTTTATTTTGAGTGGATTTTGAATCAATTTCTGTTTTTGTTTTCATTTTAAATGTGAAATTAAATGTTATTACGAAGTGAAAATTTATTTTTGTTTCTTTGTTGTACAATATATTACTGTTGACTAATTCCTTAATGGTAGAAAGAAAGAAAGAGTAAAAAATATTATGAATTTGTTCTTTTTATTGTTTGTTAACTTGCTTAGGCTGTTTATTTGTTATAATAACTTTCTTTGTTTTTTAATATTCAGTTAAACTCTATGAATGTCTGCCTATCTCTCACACTGGCTTTACAAAATCTAAAGAAAGAGAATGACTGTTTCGGTATCATTTGTCCTTATTTATCTTCACACAGCACATTACAATTAAGGCTACATTTCTGCCTTTTAATTAATTTCAATGAATATATTTTTACGAATAATATTAAATTAGTTTTCTCTCTGATCCAGTGGGAGAAACCATATCTTGGCACGTGACAGCTCATTACCACGTTACCTCAATATGCTCAGAGTTGCACTTAATAGACTTAATAGAGTGCTGTTTCATTTTCCACATGGTTTTCTCAAAAAAGCACAAACATCCCATTTTGAACTCCGAACGCATGTGCAAGTATAAGGTCTGTCTCTTGTTCGCCTGCCTATCATTTGTGATAAAAGACCAATACAACAATAAGGGTCAGCATTTTCATTTTGAATCAGATTATTCTGAAAAATCAGAACAAGTCAGCTCAATACACATTATTATTTACAAAAAAATATTTAATCTAAGAGCTACTATAACTTTTTAAAAAGAGTTATCCCAATAAATATGCAGTATTTAGCCCTTTTTGTGGTTTCTTTTCATTCAGCTGCACTACAGCTTACAGTTTTACTTTAATTCTCTCCTATCTTAACCAGGAGCGAGCAGGACCATTACTTCCTCTGGGTTAAGAGAAACTGTGTGATGTGACTGCTGTACAAACATTATGAAAGGCTATTACAAAGGTTGGTGGTTGCCATAGGTACTGTATGCTAATAGTTCCATGGTATCATCCTCAGAGGGGGAGCTAAAGTCAAGGCAACTTGCTCTGTGTTGGTATCAAAGCTTCACTTTTGGAGGCCAAGAGTTACAAAAAGGATGCATCTCAAATTTAAATTTGAGCAAGAAACAAGGTATTTCAGACTCACATAAAGCAAATATATTAATTTATATTTTTTTTCTTGAAGAAGGTTGTCGTTTTGTTTAAAGTATTTCAACATGATACCTAATGCCCAATGCACCTACTACCTTGTTTGTATTTAGTTTCTTAGATGAGGAAAGGAATCCTACAGAGAGAAAATATTTTTTTCTAATTTAAATTTATTGAAAAATATTTCTGTCATGTAATTCCTACTTTTGTAGCAATGGTTATTTTCCCAATGGATATGGTATTATTAGAATGACTCTCTTAATCTGATTGTTAATAACACTGCTTCGCTGTACATATTGTAAATGCAAATGTTGGCAAGACAACACAAAACACAGCTAAATAGCTTCTTTTTAAGAGAAAAACAGAGATGACAACAGATGAAATTCCAATGATTGACAAGACACATAAAAACATAATTTTCTTCCATCTCTGTACTAATGTTAAAAACATTTAGGATTTAAAAAAAAATTAATATCCATCAACAAGGGGAACTTCAATTTAGAAAAGCTTAGTTTCCACTTAGCTTCCTAATTTCATTTCAGAGTTAACAAACATCTGGATTACATGTGGAATTAATGTAAGACATATAACAATTTTGAACGTACTGTATGTTTCAGGTTTCATTTCTGCAAATATTTCATAATTGAAAAACAAACATCCAAAGAATATGGTCCTACTTCCATGTTAATTAGGTGACTCAGACAACACAATGTTTAGGAGAAAAAAAACAGTTCCTGGAACACCAATCTTAAATGACAGATGTTTTACTGAAACTTTGAGATAAGCTGCATGGCAGTGCTGTGAAATTGATTTTCTGACATCTGTTTTTAATGTTATATGATTTGTATTTGTGAGAGATACAGAGTATGATGCATTGATCTTCCTTAGTTCTCTCCAAAACAGAACAGAATCACATTCATCTTAATTCAGGAACATAAAAACCAATAAAGAGTGCACTGTAAATGATGAAAAAACAAGAAAGCTGCATTTAAGACAGTGATGAGCTTTTTGCAACACATTTCACAGCCTTGAATTTTTGAGAATTTGAATGCCTATTTTACTCAAATGAAAGCCATACTGTACAGTATATAATAGGCCATCCAATGAGATGTTGTTCACAGAGCCTGAGATGAGATATACAGTAAGATCTTTTGCATTCAGGTTCCACAGGTCTGTTGACTTCAGCTTGGAAATTATTTCAGTATCAGCTATGACTGCCCTGCAACACCTGGCCTGCCAAAAGAGATATATTTATGGCACTAACAGCAACACTACCAAATAACACAAATATTAAAAAAACAGAGTAACAGCTGAAAGAAACTGTTTGGAAGTTTGGAATGGCTTAAAATAATACTTTATAATTGCATTTAGTACTTCACTGATGGGTATTTCCATTTCAAATTGCTACATGGATATCTCCCAAAAGGATGAGATACGACATCTGTTGTTCTATTTATTTCATTGTACAGGATTCTGGCGACACGGCAACAGCCAGTTTGAGAAGGTGTAAGTCACTATCTGGCAAACTCTGCACAAGCTGATGGTATGATCTGATAAATATTCACATGCTGGTCTAAGGTGGCACTACAAAACACTTATAAAGTAAACCCTTAAGTAAAACAAAGCTTCAATTGCACTACTGTCAATTGGAAACTGTCTTGGGGTGCCACATGCCTCCAACTTTTACCCAGTGACAAACTGCGGTAATGTAAAGGGTTTTTACAGCAGGAAAAATGGGTGAATCAAGCATTTTGATTTAGTCAAGCAACTGATATACAGAGGACCTGAGAAAAAAGGAAAAGTGACATTAAAAGTAGTATGAATAATTGTCAGATGTAATGAATTAATGAATTAATGAAAGGTATAGACTTTGAAGAAATGCATCAGAATCAATTAGCAAAATTTGCTAAAAAACTGTAGGCAAAAATTCATCTGTTAAATCTGTTAGCCACTGCAGGAAAACACAACCACATTGTACAGCTTCCCCGATAAGCTGTATCTTCCTCATCTCAAACTTGCATAACACTTCATATTAAAAAGCAATCTTCACACTAACTGGCTGTGCAGCGCAGCAAAATTTCATTCACATTGGCTTTTAAAATCCTGGCTTTGTTGGCCCTGGCTTATGGCCTAGTTCCATAGAAAGCTTTGTACCGGAGAAGATAAGCTCTGTGCATGCAGCGAGAACTGTTGCATGAAACAAAACATTAAGATGCAAAATTAATTGTAATTTGGCCCTTTTTAGAGTCATCCCCTCTTGCTGTTACCAGAGACTTCCCAATTTGAAATGTCTGCCAAGTGATCTGTCATTCAGAAAGCAGAGATAGTAGCATCAGCTATTTTTTACCCTGGCACACCTGTTTGCTTGCCAGTCAGTTGCTCAACTGAGGGGCACACCCAGAATTATGGTGTCCTAGAGACAAAACCAAACAGGAAAGGTGAAGAAAGTCCTCAGAGCAACTGGGGTATCTGCTTTTCGCCTGGTTTGGAGACATCTTGTTGAGAGTAATAGCTTACTCACACAGGTTCACAGTTGCTATTGTAAAATCACAGAGCGTTTAATTGAAACAAATGACTATAATAATGGAACATTATCCCTGCAGGCTCCCAGCCATGACAGCTTTAATTATTGCTGTGTTGAGGACTCGGAACGCTGATCCTTCAAAGGAATGGCAAACATGTTTGCAGTAGAAAAAGCAGGCTGCCTCTTCTCCTAAGCTTTTCCTTCCTCACACAATACACAAAGTATGATGGATAAAGAGACAGAGAAAAAGAGCTAGTTCTTTTGCAGTATCCGTACTGCTTTGACCCACAGAATGTCCATCCCCTAAGAAAAGGAAGCAAATCTGTCCTTAGAATTTGACTGTGAAACAATCAGTTAAATTACTTGGTTTTCATTGCAAATGAACAAGAATCACAAGACAGAATATTAGTTTTCTAGAACCACACATATCAGTTTCTATATTTGTTTTCCCTTGAATATCACATTCTCAACAACAAAGATTATGTATTTAACTCTCATTATTAAAAATCATTTCACAAATGGTTTTTATGAAACCCACTCTTAAAATATCCCTCCATAAACAACCCTTGAAAAACATAACATATAACAAGTCATAACTCAATTCTCATTGTTAAAAATAAGAATTGTTATTTTCTGTAGATAAACAAAGATAATATCCATAAAGGATTAATGCAAAGCAACTCCAGCTAATGAGACATTTACATTCCACCCTTTTTGCTCTCTTCACAAGACAACAAGTTGGGGGTTATTTAAATAATTTCTATCAAGGGGGATATTTCTGAAACTGTTCCACTCTTGTTTTGAAAGAGGGCAACAGCACAAAGCCCTGGTATAAATGTGTAACTGAGCACCACTCACCAAAATAGACTTTGCAAAAAAAAACTTGAAATGACTTGACAAATGACTTATGAATTGAATATCCCATACAGACAAGCAAAAGAACAGCTCCACGTGATTAAGAATCCAAATAATTAAGAATCCAAATCTGGAAGTCTGGTCTTTTTGTACTCTATCTTTGAATCCATTTTCACTCTTTGTTAGCTAGGATCGCCTTCAACTGAAACATGTAATATTATTGGCTGTTAAGTAGTGGATGCCATGTTCCATTTTTGGAAAGTGGTCAACCCCTTTCTTTTCCTTTAAATTAATAACCAGCTATCCAGATTTAATTGTTTATTCTCTGCAGCTAATCCCTGGCAGTCAGCTAATGCAATGTTCAAATCTCTTCGGCCATGCTGTTTTAAATTATTCATTAGTCTTAACAACAGTTGCCAAAGGTAATTTAAATTAACAGTCATGAATATTCATTAAATGTAATGAATACTGATTTGTTTTTAATGTTCATTCCTTAAATACTTTACTTCACTGCTTCCTATTTATACTAACCTATTAACCCTCACAAAAATATAGCAAGACTTTTTCCCTTTGAGATACAGGCAGTATGGCATATTCCTAGTCTTTTATTTTCAATAAAATGTAACATTTTTCTTGCCGTGTCTAAAATGCCACTGCTAAGCATACATCTCTGTGCAATACAAAAGCTCATTTGAAAAAAAAATAGCATTTCACCCGCGCTGCAGAGCTGATTTATACTGAAACACTACCAGCTTCTTTAATACCTATTTTGTTCAAGGGCAATGGTGCAATTAAAATACAGTAGCGCTTTTGGCTACACTTGATGGATATGTCAGCTTGCTTTTGACATTAAGATTCTTCATTTCCAGTAGATACTTCTTTGAAGGTTTTCAATAAAACTTCAGACTGGAAAGTACCCATTTTATGGTTTTATCTTGATTTTTTTTTACTTTTTGAATCACAGTCCTTTGGTGGGACTGGTTCAGCAAGAGGCTTTCTTAACAAATACCATTAAAGCTAGTTCTGCAGCAGAGGTAATATTTATCCTTAGTTTGCTAGAGGATCAATCAAGAAACTCAGATCACTGCCTCTTGTGAACTGAACAAGATGAGTCTCCCAAAACCTGATTGTATACAGCAAATGTTGCTTTATTTCAATTCCAGAAACTAAAAAAGTGTCTATTTAGGACAACAGCTTCTTTGAACAAGCTGCTGTACCTGTTGTTTAGGCAGACTCCATTTTGTTTGACAGTTTGGCTTTTGTGACAATTGAGCCCGCTGCTGTGGGAAAGTGTTACAGTGGTCATGGTGATTCAAACTGAAAGGCTTTAAAATTTCTTATTAACTAAGTTCTGAAATGTAATCTGTGGCGGAGAAACACTGAGAAACCACGTTCTGCATTTTTTTTTCTCTTCCTGCAGTCAAAATCAGCCCATTTGTGCAAACAGCTGTGGTTAGGAGAGCATACATTTTGCATGGTGATCTTCTGAAAGCTTCCATACATTCGATATGGTGGCATAGCCAGTTTTTGGCTTCTGTAGAAATAAGATGACCACACTCTAATACTTTGCACACAAAAGAAGTGTGCTTTGAGACAGAAGTCCAACACCACTAGGGACCGCATCCACTTAAATGCATCTCATCTCTCAAGGTACGAAAAAATGCAATGAAATAGAGAAGAGACATAATTGACAATCTTTAAACTCTAAGGAACAGAGCTGGATTTTTCGATTGTACTCATAAATCCTATAATATTTAACATAATAGACATGGATCTCCCAACAGGCCATACTTATAAATTCTATGGAATACAATGAATTATAATACTATGTTTTAGAACCTTGATATTGGTGAGTCTGTGATTAGATGCTGCCACAATATAAAAGTGAACCTCTTTATATGTTGGGATTTTAAATTTTCGAAACATTACCAGGAAAAAAATCTAGTCAGCTTGAGCTGACTGTGATCTTACAAATCCCTAAGTGTATAGCACATACCTGCTTCTTCTCTGAACCTTGTAATTTGGCCATCTCATTTTAAACAGAGCATTTTCAAATCCAATCCACATCATGGAAATGCAGATGACACTTTTGATTTCAATTTTTAAGTCTCAACACACCTATCTGCATTCCCAGGCTCCTCATTACTGGTATTGTCACTGCATCCACTCTTTCAAAGAACTGCATCATACACTGCTTGGAATTTTACAACAGATAGGATCTGAGGTTTGCATAATATGACATGTTCGCTACTGCTTAAAAAAGTACACCCAGAGAAGATACAATTGTTAGTTAGAGATTAAATGTGGATGTATTTTGCAATCAATTCGCTATCTCATACTATAAAAGTTCTTCCTACACCTTTTTTTGCAGTTAGTGAGTCATGTTAGCAATTAATTTATACCTGCTTTCTCAATACAGCCACTCTTCTAGTCTTTCTTCTTCAACATCATCAAACGGGCTCACTGCTGGGAAGTGCAACCCATAGTTAAGAGGAACTCAAGTAGATTTTTAAATAAAAACAGGCATTTGTTTTTTATTTCCTAGCTTTTTCATTTAGAAAAAAATAAAATAATAAATTGTTAATAATTTCTCTCTAATTTTAAAACAGCTACTTGTCACTGCTGTCAACAATAATACTTGGGATATTATTTCAATACATCTGTTAACTTCTAATTCCAGGAGACCAGATTAAGTAGTTTGTACCTGTAATGACTTAATGTGAGAAAATGAACTTTCATATGCAGGTTAGTTCTGTGGGAATGAGAAGGATGGAGAAAGAAGACCATGAGTGCTGATAACAGCAAGCAAATGAGGCTCGATGGGCTGAGTGACCTCCTCTCATTTGAAAGCTTTCTTACATTCTTACACCTCAGAAACTGAGGCAGAGAGAATAGAGGGCTAAAGGAGAGGTTTCTATCACTTCCATTATCCTCTTTTTATGTACATTTCTATATCTTTATATTTGAGCTCTACTTCTCATTCTGCTATTCCGTTATTTGGCATATTCTGTTATTTGGCATTCAAATGTTGTAAAAAAGGGAAAAAGAAAGATTTCTGAGTGCTACTCAGGGGAAGCAAATTAGCATTGATCTCTGACATTTGGCTCAGGAGACATTGCTGAGGTGCAACTCTGATATCTGCATTCCCAAAACCTCGGAACAGCTCACATTCAACTGGGACAGAAATTTGCTCAGAAGCCATTTATTGCAAGAGCAATTTGTTGCTGTGGAAACCAGCAACAATCAGAAATGGTGCAGAGAATGCTTAGTAGGAGACAGGATAATAGAAAAATGTACAGTTGACATAAAACCAGACAAGGGTTGAGTTAGTCCAAAATTTAATTTAAGTTCAGTTAAGTTATAATGGTAATCCAACTGGAGATGAAGAACAAAAAGATCCTTTGGCCCTCAAGGACCAGAGGTTGGCTATGCCTGATACAAGCCTTTACAAAACCCACACAACCTGATAGAAGGCAAGAATGTCACTTTGGAAAGGTCCTACAGCATCTGTGCAATTAACCTAAAGTGGACTTGCTCTATGTCAAAAACATTTTGGAAGGACCTGAATTTTAGAGAATACAGGGGCTGAACTGCTTGGCATGTACATGTAAAACAGCTCAGTAAGACAACACAGCCTGATACAGACAGGATTTTATTGAGTGATAATCTGAACAAGCCTTTGGCAAAATGTAGCATACAGCCTTCTATCATCGTAACACTGTCCCTAGAAACTATATATCTTGTCTGATGCAGTCAAGTTTATGTTGGGATCTTTTACAGACGTTAATATAGTTTAGAGCTCACACAATAGCAGAAATAAAATAAAGACTGTGAAGTTATATTAGAATGCATCTTATATATCAACCATGCTGCATTTTTTCTTCACTGTCCGAATGCTAGAGCTTTGCACAGCCAAATAGACCTGCAATGTGGATCAATAACAAGAACTACAGTATGCAGCCTGTTTTGTGCAAGAAAAAAATGGAATATGTTGCTGGAGGGGTACTGGCAGGATTGTTATCTGATCAAAATATGTTGATTTGATGAAGCATAGCTAGCTTTAGTGTGAACTTTAGAAATGACAATGTCCAAAACGTTTTAGCACACTATCTCTGGAATTATGCATTATCAAGCACAAGTAGTTAGTAGTATCAAGTCATCATTAATATATTTATTCAGACTTTCTCTGTACTGTACAAATTATGACATTTATAAAGAGGCAACAGTAAACATCTTGATGTTTTAGCCCATAGCTCTTTTTGAAATGCAGTGAAATATTAAAGGCTGGCTGAAACATTCTTACCTAGTGCAAAACATAAAAATATGATTTTTTCACCTGCTTGCATTTGTTATTCCACACCATCCACAGTACCCTATATGATTAAAAAAATAAATTAAACTCGTACCTTATCCTTTTATTAGCCTAATCTTAAAGCTAATTGACTTTTTTTTAATAAAGAAGATGAGTTCTACAAGAGAAATGAAAAGTCCTTTTGACATAATGAAATTGAAAATAACTTCCATTTCTTTAAAATATTTCTCAATATACAGCTACACAGTTTTATATCATATTGCAGCAGAAATAAGGCCCCCTTTTCCCTAGAGATAATAAAAGAATTGAATTTTTCCTTATCGGTCATCTATTTTTCCAGAGAAAGCTATTACTTGCTGCCTCTGGTTGCTAAGCAACAAGAAATATTAATAGCAGCTTTTATTAGCCAGGCTTTACCAGAGGAGTACTAAAATGAGAAAGTGGAAAACATGAATGTGTTACATAAATCTTTAGACCTTTCAGGGTTTGCGCAAGTCTCTGTTTGTGCAATGATTTATTGCGATGACGGTTCATTTATGAGAAAAGGGGGTGTGAAATAAGAAAATGGAACATTACCCTGAAGGACTATTTGAAAATAAATAATTGCAAAGGTGAAAAGAAAGCTGTTTAAAAACCAGAGTTCTCTTTCACAGAGTTTTTATTGGCCTATTACACACAGAAAAAATAAAAAAAAGAGTTGCATTTTTCCTCTCTTCCTTTCTCGCGTAGTAGCAATATAAATACATTCATTTATTATAAACTATCCCCAATAAAATGCTTTTTCCATCAGCAACAGAAGGATGAGGATATTAAAAAATGTGTTTTTTTTTCACCCAGTGCCCGTAATCCCTAACTCGATTTTATATCAAATGGATAAACCCAGCACAAAATACTGAATAAATCTTTGGCTTTCATCAGTGAAACATTTGTCTAAACCACACTGCCTGGTAGTTAATATGAGAGACTGTAATTCTACTAATGCAGTTCTGTTAGGAAAAAAGACTATTTCATATGGTAGCATGACCTTAATTTCTATACATACATGTCTATCACAATAAATGTAAAATAGAACTGGATGTAAAAGTTCACTGAAGAAATATTTCTATGTTTTGATAAGCCAAAATATGGAATGCCTGTAAATTTGCAATGTCTTGTGTTCTACTACCACATTTACTTTTCTTCCCTTGGTTTTCCATAGTTTATATCACAATTTACAATACTTTGTGCTTCACCATATAATAAAATAAAAATCACCTTTATTATGATTTCTATTTAATACACCTCACACTGTTTTTACAACAGAAAAATAAAAGGAAATTTATCTTTTCAGTCTTTAACAGAGAGAACAGCAGTGGAATTTATTCAAGTATTTAAAATCTTTAAAGGTTTTAACAAAATTAATATGAAGGACAACTTTAGGACCAAGAGAAACAAAGCCCTGAAAACACATAGAAATTTAAATGATGTGAATATCCATCTGCAAACAGCATTTAGTTTGTCTTTTGAGTGTCTAATGTTCTGTCCACACTGTTGAAGCAAATTCCTTGAAACCCATCAAGAAATGTCTTGAATAAATGAATGAATAAACTACTAATAACAAGTCTCGTTAGGTTATATACTTATAGTACATGCATGTGGCATGTATAAAATGACACCTACACAAAAAAGAAACAATACAGAAAACTGTAGGAACTGAGGCAACTTTGTGACTTTCTCTCCTTCGATTCTGCGAAGGCATGCCTCACATTTTTGTAAGTCAGAGAGGCCAAACCCCCACCCACAGGATCAACTCTGGCAGAATGTGCAAGTTTAGTCAGCAGATAAAAAATATAGAAATTCTAATTGGGACCTTGTCTCAAACATGGAAACTAGGCTCTACAAAAATACTTTCATGTGTCAGAGTAACTCTTACAACTTCTGAAAGATATAGGTGTGATGTACTGTAGATCTGCGTCTCAAGGATCTGAAAAATTCGGAGCTTATAATTTTCACTGTTCAGAAAGCTTCGTTCACTTGAATGGCCCTGTATCTGTCAAAGGTGTGTATGTCTGACTGCACAGTGTGCTTTCTGTATGAAAACCAGGCTTTTACTTAGAACCCATAGGAATAAGACGCTATGATGCTGCTTTTGTTGACAGAGAACAATTTATTTCACAATTAGGCACACCTGAAGTCCTAACTGCAATTATGTAAATGAGTTGAAATGATTCAGTATAATGCTCAGCCTTTTAGTTCATAGCTGTTAAACATACCTTATAATTCCTATTCACAACTATCTTTTAAAAATAATCAAAATTGGAAAAGCAGGGTAAAAAGTGTTGTGAAACAGTGAAACCGTGGCAAAAACGCAGAGGGACATGGCAAAGAATAGCACAAAAAGACAGTAAACTGGGGTAAATGAAAGTGCACCATTGGTACTGTACAAGTGTAGTAAAACAATATAAAAAAACATTAAAATAAATACACACAAGAGTAGATATTAACCATGGTAGGAATTCATAAAGGTGCTAACTTCAACAAACAGTCTGTTGCAAGTGAAAAGTTATATGGGATAAGGAGAAACAGACAAGGCTCTCTTTTCCCTTCACAGGGCAGAACAGATCTCTTAGCAGTGGCAGTTACATCATCGATATTTCAATTTATCTCTCCAGGGCTCTGAACTTATCTTTCTTTTGAAAAAGTGCATACACGAACATGTACTGTAGTACACGGCTGCAATATCGATGGTTTCATTTACGGTTGTGGCTGTTGTGGTTGTTGTTCATTCTTTTTTATTTTATCAAGTAATTATTATGTTCTCGTTTAATTTTCAGAGTTCATTTTCTAATTACGTTCTAACTTATGTAAAGCACTTCAATCTGGAATACACATTAGATCTAATTAAATTTAGATAATTTGGGCAAAAATAAATTCCTATCTCTATCTGATGGGTGAACATATTTAAGTATGAATATTTATAACACAAAGTCATATTTAAATCAGATGAAAGTATATAACGATGAATAATTTACACAGTGATCTATTATTTATTTTGGTCAAATCTATGATTAGAAGATTGCTATTTGCTTGCCAGGGTTGTGTGCATGCTCTCTATTAGGCATTTTCATGTCATATCAAGTAATCATTTATATGGTAAGAGTAGTATATGGCTTCAGATGGAAAACATAATAGAGAAGAAACTTGTTTCCAAGCTCTTAAATGCAATACATTTCTTGGTATACAGGAAGAGATGAAAAATTACGCTGGTGAACTAAGGGTACAGGCAGATGCAAGAGAAGAAAGCAAACACTGGAATTGTTCAGCATTTTAAATGTCTCACTTATATTGACAGTGCAATGAAGGTCAAAGACAAAAATGAAGGACCTGTGGCTAGTTGCAGAAAACACCTTACGTTCAATCTTCCTTAGTGTTTCCACTTCAGTTTAAGGGTGGTGCACAAAATCAGATGAGCATAACCAAACGATCATTTTACAGTATTTGCTATGGTGTCTTTTGCAACAGTTTTTCACAGAGCTCTGTACAGAATTGTACAGGAGCAGACAATATTGTATACAATGTGGGCAGAAGAGAGAAAAACATAACCCCCCAGTGAGAGAAAATAAACCACTGGGGATAAATAATTCTTCCTCCCTCTTCAGGCCAAGGGTTTGTGGTACATTAATTATATATATACAGTTATCTGATAAACTGAAATCTCAGTAGCATCAAGGGTTTAAATCCTACTGTCCTGAGTCTGTCATCAAGGTTAGTTGAAAGGGAAAGTCCCTATTTTACCCTGGAGGCGCTCTGCCAGTTGTGTTTAGGGAGATCTGGTCACAGTCAGTTAGTGAAATGACCCAAACCCAAACCAGTAACATCTGGGTTACAACCTGCAAGATCAATGAGAACCTTTGCTCTCTGAGTTCCTTGGTAAACCAAGAAGGCTACATCTGCAGTTATTTTTTCAGTATTTTTCATGGCCTTCCAGCATTCCAGGCCAAAACCAAAGGATATTCAAGGTCTTAATTATGGAGCCATAATTTATTTATTATTGAATTATGGATCTGTTACGACCCCAAGCGTCTAGAGGTAAAGGGGTGTAACATTTAGGATAATTCTTCTGGAAGCAGGTGGCTTCTGGTAAGGTACTAGGAAGCGTGATAACAAAGGTGGGTGCAAAAGTGATTTTGTAACAAACAAAATGGAGCTGGCTAGGAAAGTGAGGGAAAGCTAACCTGACTACAAAAGAAAACCCGAAACACACAGTCTTCGGCGTCTTCAACGCCCTAGCTAACCTCCACTGACTACCAAAAACCATACAAGACAAACGGCACTCACCCGTACTAAACTAGTTTTACTAATACAAAATCAACTAAGTGTGTAGAATGTACCCAACAACCTAAACTAACCTTATACACAAAAGTTCACACAAAAACACAAGTGAACTAGGAATACAAATAACAGAAAATGAGAGTAATCAACAGGAACAGGGTACAAAGGAACAAAAAGGTTGAACATGTAACACGTTAGGGCAAGGTAATGGCAAAACAAGGATAAACACAAACAAACAAAAGTACAAAGAAACAAACAGAAACCAACAAAACAACAAAGCCGAAGCTATACGAAATACATACACACAAAAATAACCAAAGCGAAATGAAGCAAAGCAAAACCAAGCAGGACTGAAGTCAAACGAAAGGCCTCTCCTTCCTGAAAACCTCAATGTTATATACTGAATAAGATGCAGTCTGATTGGCTGACAGGCTGATTGATGATGATGTCATACGGAACAGTGGTGTAATAGTGGACCAATGGGGGAGGGAGAACAATCAAAGGTCAGCAGTGTGGAACATAACAAAAAACACACACAGACCACACACTGGGACGTGACAGGATCCAATCAAGCCTTGGGCTAATTAAAGCTTTTTCTCACTTCTTAAATTGATGAGTTTAAAAAAGATAAGATGGACTCAATTTTGAATCTGTACACTGCAGTATACAAATCTGGAAATAAATAGCTACTGTATATGTTTAAAGATAATTTGCACGGGAGAGTGCTGTTCCATCTAAAATGGAATTGAATACAGTCATTAGGGCTCTGGAGTCCAGACTGTAAGGTCTTGGGTTAATCCTATGTGTGATGCTACTGTGCTATCCTTGAGCACGGTACTTCGCTCAAATTGCTCCAAAATGCCCTGCTGTATAAATGGGTCTCCTTCTCATCACTGTAAATGACAGTGACTGTATTTAACTGACTGACCCTAAATAAAATACAGAATAAAGTATACTGTAATTAATCCACTAATTCTGTAAATGGCTAAAACCTGGATAAAAGCCTTGCAGTTCATGTCTATTATTTGCCTGACAGGTCTATAAATGGGTGTTTTCACTCAGTCTCAGTTTCTCTCCTTGTTATGCTTATTTTCAACATTCAGGTATATTCTTTGAGAAAATAATGAAAGCATAAATATACAGTCACTAATAAGGTATAGAAAAAACAAAGCAACTGTAATACACCCTGCCTAAACCATTAACAAAGACGTGTGTCTAGTCCGATCACATCTATGTGACATGCACTACCTGAATATGGATATTAAACATCTAATGCCTTTGGAACCTCAGGGAGCTGTCATAGCATTTACAAGTTTAGCGGGAAGAACAGGAGGCTGGCAAATAATATCACTCAAAGCTGTGTACATTAAAAACAGCTTGCAGTTGGGCACCAAGTTTATCCCAACAGCATAAAAAAGCACAAAACAATGAGTGTGACAGGGACAAATGGATTTGAAATGGTCTTGAATTAGGAAAATTCCAGCAATTATAGCTTTCAATCTAAATAGTTGTCATGTCTGAAAAAGAGGCAATCTGAAACATTAAACAATTTCTGAAGAAAGGTTGGATTTATTTATATTTTATGTTCCTAATTTTAAGCACCTACAGTACCTGGACTGCTGCTTGATTTGTTTTTGTTCAAATCACAAAGAAGGTAAAATGGTGGTGCATAAATAATGTTTTATTCAAAATTCTCAGGAAGAAATGCACATGTGTGTAATTATATGCTTTAAGATATACAGCCACTTACTAAAAAGAAAAAAAAGGGATTAGATCAATTCACTGCCACACTTCAGGGAAAAGTGCATTCTCCAGCTTTTCCAAATTCAGGTCGTTACCCTCCCCTTTGTTTCCACTTTAGTTAAAACAGAGTTCTCAACAGCACCATCCTCTGTCTCTGATCACACAAAACTGAACCATTGCATTAGCTGGCTGTATGCAAGTCTGTCATAATTGATCCAGTTCTGCACACTGAGCTGGTCGTTGAGGTTAAAATGGAAAGCATCCCGTTGCACATCTGAAAACACCTTGTACTGAGCCATAGGAATTGAGAACTTTGAGATCTTTTAGAGATTCAGTTTCTCCCTGTATATGTTTATTTTTTTTCCTACCCCAAATCCTGTACTATTCTTACATAAACTCAATACACCCCCAGAAACTGATCTAAGTAACTTGGCTGCATGATTAATGATCAAATTAAGGTATAAGACATTTTATTCCTGAATTTTTCTACTTAATATTGTTTGAAAGTTTTAATTATTTTTTTATTGTTTTGAAAAAAAAAAATATACCAAACCAATGAGAATTACATCCCCTTTAATCACAGAATTAATCTAGTCAAAAATGTATGTAATCACAGGCTTTGACTACCAATGTCAGCTGTGTCACAGCCAGTACCTGAACCGTGAAAACATGTCTGTTGCATAAATACTGGAGGGATGCATACAGTATAGAAGCCACTTGGGGGTTATTATTATCATTGAAATACATATTGACAAAGCAGTAATTAATATATATATATAATAAACGTACTTATTCTTTTCTCATCTATCAAGAGACCGTCAACATTCTTCATCAAGAATTTTACATTTGAACATTTTCTTTACTCTTCAGCCTTCTCTGACTCTTTTTTTCCAAACTCTAGTGATGAATCTGCCTGATAAAAACAGATCTTATTGCTGCAGTGTACTGGCATAATACCTAATTTCCCAGCCTGTCAAGTGAAGAATGCCTGATGCTGGGCAGATGACGTCTAATGGATTTTTTCCAATTGAAAATTTCATGTACTCTTTTTTTACAGTGTATGGAGAAGAAAAAAACAAGTACTCAAGATTAAACTGATGCTCTGACCTAAAGATTTCCGTGGAGCAAAAGTCCAAAACAGTCCAAAACAAATTTAGCATTACAGTATTATGGAGAAAGCCTAATAAGGATTTAAGTATCAAATAAAAATAAGCTACAGATTGAAATATCAAAAATAATGAAAAATAGTCCTGAATTACACACAAACTAGTTTACAGGTAAATGTATTTTTCAACCAATTAAAAAAACAAATTTTGATTAATCAAAGATGCACTGTTTTGATTATTAAAGGTTATTCAACAACAGCTTGAGATTTCAGTGATACTATCTGAAAAAAACTCCTGTCTGAAAATATCGTAGAACTTCCACAAAATATTGTAGCAGTTTTCATATTAAATTCAGGTCCTAACTTACTGTATGTTTTGAAGGGATTGAAAAGCAGGTGTACACTGCCATTTAGGTGATAGCAGGTCTTCTAGGTTAATTAAAACAAATAAGATTCAGACTGTTTTGGTAGTTTCTTACTACCCAGAGATCTTTTTTCATATTACGGTAGTCGTTTTAAAATATCTTTTACTGTGCTAATATATCCACTATGATTAAACAACTCCTGAATTTGTCTAATTTAATTTAAATGTTATTAAAAGAGGTGATACTCACAGTTACAAATTTACTACAAAATTCAGCTTCCTGTTTAGCATATATTTTATCCCTTCAACTCATGTCAGAGTGGTTGTCACAAGGCAAACCAGTAAGCAATCTCCCATTGATGCAAAATGAAATCAAAGGTTAGTTCTCTCTTGAGTTGGAGCTGTTACTGATTTTAGGGATAAAATCCTGAAACCATTGCTCCCCATGAAACAAGAAGGAGATAATCTTGCAGTATTGATATTGCCCCTTTCTTCAAAAGACTCAAAGCGTTTTAAACAACATTCCTCTGATGTGAATCCCTGTCCAAACACAATCTATGCATAAGAGGTTAATAAGCTACAGAGGAAGGTTTTTTAGCTGTATTAATCTTTTCTACCAAGTACAAATGTTGCACACAGCTACATGCAAAGACAGGGACATCATACTTTCTGTTGCAAGTCCTTTGTTCCTAAGCTATGGAAGTGACTTACTGCAGCAGGATGAGCTGAGCAATTAAAGTACTGATACAATCAAAGTCCTGCCAAAGGCATGAATTGTATGAGAAGAGGATCTCAGGAAATTGTGTCCCTGGTTTCCTTTTGCTGCCTGGGTTCATTCAGACACATCAGTCACTACAGACATAACACTGTGCCTAGACAGGGGGGTAAACCAAACTGACTTACAGAAGGCATTTGGCTGGAGAGCAGATGTCCATCTTGCCCAAGCATGTTGGACATCATGATGGCTGGCAGTTCTGGGTAGGAGTAGGGATTCAGCAGGCCATTGGGTGGCAGTGAGTGGCATAGGGAGTGGTAGCCAGACTCTGGGTCCATGAGGTGGAGCAGGGAGGGGTCAGGGAGATTTGGAGGAGTGATGGGGGGGATCTCGTAGTCCTCATCACCTCCACCACCACCCTGACTGGAGTAGTTCTGAAGAGCAAAGAAACAAAAAATGACTTTCTAGCAATTCAACCAACATACAGGATTATACCTTATAAACGCTGCAGTTCCTCTTTGGGACAAGCAGATTGGACTGTTTTGTAAGAAGCATAGTAAACAGTAAATGTGTCTCATCAAGACTGAAATCACAAGGTTCCTAGTCAACCCAAAAAATCGTAAAGCAGAATAATGCAACTACTGTATACAGTGGTTAATGAAAAACAGTTTCGCCACAAGTAATATCACAGTGTAAATATTGTGGGTTCAGTTATTTTTAGAGAATGAAAAACTGAGGGAAATATGATTCTGTAAAATACCCATTTTAGAGGGTCCTGAAAACACAGAAAATCCCAGGAATTCAACATAAATATTTGTGAATTTCCCGTTTGCACAGAACTACGTATCATTTTCACTTCAGGGTACTGGGAAGTCAGGCTTGTGCTGTAAAGAAAGCAGGCCATTAACATACCTGACCAAAAACACAGTTCTGTTTGTAATGAAGATTAAAATCTATCCCTTCCCACATGCATACATGATTTACTGTACTTTGCGCAGTTTCTCATTCTCACATAGCTTACATATATGATTCAGCACCATGTACAGTTTACCAGTTACAACTCAGAGAAATTCAGGGGAAAATCCCTGTATGACAATAAAACATAACAAAAAACTTAAAAGCATAGAAAAGGGAAACAATAAGGGCAACAGTAAGCATTAACAACCCTATAATTCCTAAGACAAAGTAACTTGATTTCTTTTTTGTTTTAAAAATCACCACTTCCAAGCATTTCTCTATTATCATCTACAACTACCTCAACATAGAGGTGTGCTGAGAAATATGATTCTGTACTCTCAAAATGCATACTGGGGGTATTCAATGGGGAATGAAAAGCAATTTTGTCAGAAGCAATCTGACTTGACTCCGTTCATAATGACTGAGTCGAATTAATCATCACAAATAATATTCTGGTGTCAGCCATTCAAGAGGTTTTTAATAGAATTTTTATGATTCATGTCTTGCGGTATATATCAAACAGTCAGTTCTGCAACATTTCAGAAATCAATTCAATATCATCTTCGTGTAGGCTGTCATCTTCTTCACCAGAACAGCCATTTATCTTGCAAACAAATACTTTTAGCACATAAACAGCAAAAAACGTTTTTCAGAGTTTTCCATTTTCTCTTTCATTTTACAAAAGCAAAAAAACAGGGCTTCAAAACAGAAGGATTTTTTTTCATGATCTAAAAAGCACACAGTTAACATACTGACCTTTTATTTATTTTACAGTACACACAACTTTCCACTGTGTTTTACAGTATGTTAAGATGTAATGATGCTAGCTCCTCAAAACATGCTATTACAATTAGGTGAATGATCAAGGAGGCAAAGAGCAAAGCTTTTGATCATGGGATATCCAACAAATAAGGTAACAATTAATATTAAGATTACATGTTTAACATTTTATAAATAATATACGTATACAATTAAAAAGGGCCTTTGCCTTTGGTTTGAACAGGAGCAGTTCAAAAAACATTTAATAATTATCCAAAAATTGACTTGTGTATAAACAATTATAGCAAGTAAAAACCACTTTAGAAATGGTTTTTAATATCCTTGCATGCTAACAGAAATGGAGAACTCAATTGCTTTGATTGGATGTACTTTGCCTGTGCTTTGTCATGTTGTAGAGATTAATTTTCTAGATTGTCCTTTTGAAGACAGATGTTTTTGTAAACCTTCAAGGATACTGTTATTGTTTCGTCTAATGGACGAGAAAACGAACATTTCCTGAGATTCAATTTACCTCATAATTGTTGGAAGGAAACTAAATTGTCTGTTGTAAACATTTGGAGCATTGTGTGAAGTGACTCCCTGTCAGTGGACTTTGGGAACTCAACATCTCTTTCTTTTTTCACAATACAATTGTATTATTAGACCCATTATTTTTCTGGCATGGGGTTCTGACTTTGCCAGGATTTGGTAATGTGAAAAGCATGTGGTTAGCCATGATTTGCCACAATAAAAAAGACATTTGTCAAGATTATGTCTTCTATATGGAGAGAAAAAGTGAGCAACAGCTTCCCTTTTCCTGGGCTCTTCGTTTTCAAAAACAAAATCCCACAAGATCATTTTGCACTCTCTATCAATGCCACATTCCAGGCACCTAAACGGAGGCAGATTCAGACCAAAAATGTTATGGAATGGTGCATACCCTGTGACTTTATCGCACAAAGAGAAGTACTGAAATCAGAGGAGGACATTTCGACAAGAAGATATGGGTGGACCGGTGCTTTGAGGGAGACACCTCTGTGTTTGTTTGAGCAATAGTATTGCATAAATGATGTACTTAATCAGTAATCAGTTAACAAATAAAAAAAGCAATGTTAGACACCAAAAAAGAAAATACCATCGTTGGGGATGAGAGATTTTAAAGTGCAGCCTTTTAAGTAGTTTCTTTTAAGTAGTTTCCAAACAAATCAAATTGTCAGGACTTCAAACTAAAACAGGTTTTAAACTGAATTTACAGCTTTTGCTTCTGAG
Source organism: Lepisosteus platostomus (assembly GCF_059453375.1). Lineage (NCBI taxonomy): Eukaryota > Metazoa > Chordata > Actinopteri > Semionotiformes > Lepisosteidae > Lepisosteus > Lepisosteus platostomus. The sequence goes on along the minus strand of NC_142625.1, from coordinate 12,441,047 downwards.
CAGTCAGAACGTAACAGCTTTGTTGATGAGAGAGATGCAGTACACGTGTGAAGGGGGCTGCATTTATGATGAGTTTATGGAAATGTGATTCCTGAAATAAATGCATGGAGAATAAAAGGATTCATGCTGTAGTTGAAGGTGTCAGTTTGACACAGTTCTAATCAACTTTGTTATTTCATATAACGGTGAGTCCTTGTAGCATCTTCTTTTCACACATTCACAACCAATCAGAGGAGCTATTTAAGTAATTGATCCTTATTTAACTATGCAAATTGTCTGCTACTGCAATGCACTATGAACCACATCACCATGTAAGAATTAAATAAGAAAAAAATAAAAACAGATTGCTTATTCCACTTTTAATTACCTATAAAAGACTCTTCATATATTATGAAGAGTACTGGATTTGTCAAATGTTAAGACTGCACTGCTTGCAGGATGCCCTTGAAGATAAGATGCAAATCTCAAGGATGTTTCGAGTTGAATATTTTCTAAATAAATAATTCATATGCTTGAGTTTTATGCAGGATACAATTGCCTATGTACCAAAAAGGGGATCAAAATGAAATGTCAAGAACTGAATTTCTTTATTTTTTTATAGATTTAAAATCAAAAGGCCCAGGACCTTTTTTAATCATTCATTCTTAGAGTACTACAATGACACAAGGAACGAGTAAAAAAACAAGCCCCTGCAATCATTTCAGATTCCCAAGAAACAAGCCTTGCTTTCCCCTAGCTCTTGCTTTTGAATTTTTAAGTACTATACTACAGTCCTTTTTTAAAAATGCCTTTATTTTTAAATAAATCAATACAATAATATTAATCAATAAAGGCCATGATAAAATTGAATGGCTTTTTTTAGCTTTTCCATGTTTATGCAAGGTGTTTTTAGTGTTTCCTACAGTGTGTATCTTGCTTTACCGTACATCTACATGGTCTGTCTTGATGGTCTTGTGCTTTCCTATATATTTTACCTGATTATATCATATGATATATATATATAATTAAATCAGAATTATACTCTGCTTTTACCATATACCATGGTAAACCTTTAGAAATTATTCCATAAAAGTTATTTAGCTTTTTGGACTGCTGAAATCTTCCAAACACCTTCTGTCACAATTATGTACAGGACAAGACAATTTGTATGAGGGAGCAGTATGGACATTAAGAAGTGTCTCCTTGCATTGATGTTAGAGTAAATGCCCAGATAATAATCTGATGGCTTGCATGGAATTCGCTTTCCGCTCCATGATTGCATAAATTGACTTACTAAAATTGTCTTGTGTATTTGGGGAATTTCTGCACGTGTGGTTTTTAGTGTATGGTCAGCGTTTCTTTTTAACCAATTTTGTAAATATAAGATTAAAAAACTGATCTTCTTGCACATTGCCTACTCCACTTCTAAGCAGCATTAAATTGCATGATAAATCTAAAAGAAAATTGCCCTGTATGATTTAAATAAATCCAACTCCAACTCCAGTAAATTGTAAATATTGTGCAGTGATTGACAACTGGATGTCAGTCTACTTTCACTGTCCACTCTTGACATACTCTAGCTGAGTGGGTTAAGAATGACACTCAACGGCAGGAAAATACAAGTCCACATTAAGAATTATTCCTGAGTGACACCGTCCCTTTTGAACCCAGCTCCAACAAATGCCTTTTTGACACAAGCCCCAGTATTACGGTTATCCAGACATGAGCAGGGAGTGCAGCTTGAATGAGAAAACATGAGACAGAATGGCACTGGGATGACTAATGCTCACCTTTTCTTTCAGTCACAAACTCTTCTACCACATTTGTTTTAAGCCACTTAATAGATTTTCACTTGAAGAATATCACTTTCCATTTGAACATATGATCAAATACTGTGCTGTACAACAACAGAAAAAGGCATTCACTATTTTGGGGAGTACTAGGTGTGGGAAAAATCTGTCAAAATATAGACCTATCTGACATGATAAAATTCAGATTTTGTAACTCCTTATTTTAATTTTCTGATAGAGTCAGTAAGATTTAATGTGGTGATTAAATGGATTAATGAACTGGACATATCTGAGAATGGTGTAGATTTTCCTTTTGTCTGCAAAAACGACCTATCTCTCATAATTAAGACAAAGGGATCGTTCTCAAAAAACTATTTAACTCAATTATCTATGTTGGTCAGTTTGAAAATAACGTATATCAACTGATAATTTTAAAAACTGTAAAAAAATTAAAAACAAATGTAACATTTCTTCTATTGTAGATAAACTAATAAAAAAGATAGAAATCAGTCCTTACACCCATGTGGCTATGTGATCCACCAATGACAATCATGCTAGTAAATACCAGCCCATTTAAATAGCTTCCTGTCATACAATAAATAAAAGTGTCCCATAAACTGGTAACAGCTACAGCTGCTGCTTGTTAAAGGATACTTTTGTAAATTTTTAAATCTGGTTTTACATGTGCACTAAAAAAAATCAAATGGAGGCTTGCACACTTCGAACGATTCACTATTCTTTCATTTACCTAAAGTGCAGATTAAATTTCCTTATGCTAATTTCTAGGTTGTGAAATATATCCACAACCTAGAAAACATCAGCACATTGCACATTCCAGTACTTATAACATTACAGTAAAGCCAATTAAAAACCAGAATAATATATTTTGGAATTTTATAGACTCCCACCTTTACTTTCAGATAGAGTTTATCTCGGTCTCTTTCCAAAAACAGGGTTAGTTATTTTATTCTTGAAGCCTGTGACAGACCGGTTCCCCAGCATCACCCACTCAATGGCATTTCTCTTAAATGTCAGATTCAAATTGATCTGATTTGAGTTTTTAAAAAAGACCCTCTCTGCCTGCATGCTGGGCGGAGGTCACTTCACTCCAGACGGATGACTCTCTCACAGAAGAGAAGAAGAGATTGTATCTGATACTAAAAAGTGATTGTCACACCTACTGTGGTATGTAAAACTGACACTGAAGAAGTACATTACATTTTTTTAAAACATCATCTACTACATGGTAGATGGATTTACTACATGGTTATGTAAAAAATTGATGAAAATATCTATGTGTGGAGTTATTACACAAGATGAAGGTCATCCAGCTATGTGAGCATTTAATGACAAAAATGCAATTACCAAAAACATAATAGAAAATATGAAAAAGAATACCGAGCATAAAGATATTTAAATTTACATCATAGCTGTTTACTAATGAAATCAAATTACCATACTGTAGCTAAGGTTAAACAAAGCAAGGACAAAAGTAGGAAGATGCACGTTTTCTGGACCTTCTGTAAATTCCAGGGCACACAAGCAAAAAAATAAATTTTCCTTGTGCTTTTCCATGCCTTGTACTGCATATTGCTACATTAGCAAAGGTGTTTACTGTACATATGTAATTTGTGCAAATCCCACACAAAGCATGTGCAATGCTTTTACAGTTTTCATTAGATGTGTAGTCAAAGTCCTGCTGAGGGTCATGACAAGTCTCCCATGCAAGCCGGAAGCACGGGGCACAAGGTGGGAGTGAGTACATGATAGATATATAGGACATTTATATTACTTTTGCATGACTCAGTTTATGCTTTGACCCACTTCACCATGCTTTACCATAATTTTACCATGATTTTACTGTGCCTTATTATACTTAATTGATTTAACCATGTTTTACTACAGCAAATGTTTATTCATTTATTTAAGCACAACATCTAGAAAAGCTGTTCAGAATCTAGTAACCTTTTATGTGTGGGCTTCTCTCCCTGCCTCTTATCTAGCAAAAGGCAGGAGAAAGAATAAAGCCCAGAACGTAAACTGAAAACTCTCCAAAAAGGCCCTAAACTACTGAACTGTCAAAGAGCTGCTAAACACCTCCAGATTTCCACTCTGTATTCTACAGTTCAGTACTGAAATAAACACATTGCAAATGGTAAAAAATACACACTTTGTAAAGGGTGACAAATTTGTTTTGTGCCCAATATGCACATACTGTATCTCTCTCCCAGAGGGCTGTGGCAGATTATAATTTATGCTTACACCCAAACTGGAGGAACAGTATGTTAACTGTAATTTCCTCATTTCAGGTTTCAAAGCGGTATGTACGTATCTTGCCAGGCTAAAAGTGCTTCATCCATTCTCATCTGTCTGATGTTTTTTAAAGACAAAATAACATCTCATGAATTATCCCAAAGATCAGGCTGCCAACCCTGCAGGTCCAGTGTTGACTTTGGAGGAGGGGTGTGGGAAGGTTTATTAACACACCAGGCTTAATTCAACACCTGTGAACCTTCACCTTACCAACACCTGTAATTCCCTCCCCCAAATATAAGAAGAAATACATTAAAATGAACAAAACCATTTCCCCCACACAATCCCTTTCAGCCATCTCCAGTCACTCCCTATCATACTGATCCTCCACTGGAACCATGCTATGTATCCGAGTTGTCAATAGCTCTATGGAAATAATATCAAGACAGGACCCTATGATGCCAGGAGAATGAATGTAGATGCTCTCAATGCACTTCAATCCAGCATGAACAATATTTAAGCTGTAGTCAAACCAGTCAGCCAAATTTGTTTCTACAACTGTGAGAAGCCCATATTATCATCTAACAAGAGTGACAGGTGAAAACAAAAATAGGGAATATGTATATTTAAAATTATAGATTGAATAAGACACCTTTAGAAAATTAAATCAGTGTGGATGTAGACATTTTCTTAGCCAACCAGTTAATTATTGGAATAGCATGGTACAGTATCTCAGACAGATAAACACTTTTTTCCTTCAGAAAGACAACGGCCAGATTCTGCTGTTTCAATCGTTGGCTGAAAGAGAGTGCCAAATGATCCTGACAAAAGAGGAAGAGGCAGATGCCCATTATCCTTGATAATGAAAAGCCACTTTAAACCCAACAACGCAAGTCAGCTGCGTCACTTCCTGTTGGTTTGTGCCTGGAACACAATGTTCTTCCTCAGTATGAGGTAAGTCTTGCACCGTCCCCATTGGGCTACGAACAGTAACACACAGTGGAATGAGGAAGAAGTAAAACCACAACACACACTATGGGAAACCAAAGTAAATGTAAAAGTACTGCATAAACCACGAGAAAGCTTAGAGCTTACTGAGAACATTCACCATGATACTATTTCTTAAAGGCCGGCTCTGGCTCGTACTAGCAAAAACTGCAATCCAGGAATGGATTAAAACCATGACTTCCATAGCATAGATGAAGCAAAGATTCTCTTTTACCTATGAAAAAATGTTGGGATCCTTCTGAGTAAAAGATGCCACATAACTCCAAATTGTTATCATTAGCTTACAGTAACACAACACCAGTGGCAAATAGAAATCCAACAGAACACAATAGGTTGTGCTTTAGCAATGATTCCAAAACTAAATGTCAATTCATTCTGAAGGACTAACACTGAATTTTAATGTAATTATACATTTATTTCTATATCATACAATTAAGATGTGAGCAGTGAAATTACCATTCTCAAAGGCTGATTTCTCCTATGACTAACTTTCAGAGCTAGTTTTGTTTACCCTTCAATCTGTCCTCTCTCTCCTACCCTTCATTTTCAGTGCAGCCTGACCAGTCCTTCAGTCCCTCTGCTCACCCTCATTAAGGGTCTGTGCAGTATTTTAGAGTTTCATTTCTTACCATTCCATGTCTGAAATAAGACCACAAAAGGCTCTCTGGAGCAGCACTGACAGTGGTGTCGAGTTACTGCCATTGTACACTTTGTGCCCCAACTTCATCTGCGCAACAAAGAGAATGCATTATTTATCCCCCTCTAACTCTGATGCCATTTGCATTTGGGAAATCTAAAACTCATGTATGCCTATGGCTCCTCTGCATTCTTGTCCAAGGTACATGTATGTGTAAGTTACAAGTCTTCAAAGTTGGTCCATGCTGCTGGTACACCATTAAAGATTATTACATTATAATCACTGCTGTGTTGTTTTCATTTGAGAGCTTGACTGGGTTTATCAATCAACTTCTTAACTTTCCATCTCAACTTGCAGTACATTAGGAACCTAAACCACATTACAATTGTGTTCACATCTAATTGTAAATGGGCTCTTAACTGAAATTGTAATAAACTTTAGAAAGATCATGAAAAAGTGTGCCAAGTATAAGTATTTCTATTTCTTCATTTTGTCCTACAGTCTGAATTGGTAACAAATTGCCCCAAGTATGAAATTCACTTGAAACCCTGCCCTGGAAAGTGACGTTTTAGAGCAATCAAACTTTATTTGTATGTCATGAGAAGATGGGAGAAAAGTGGATAGTGGAGCACCTGCCAAAATCTCTTTTAAACATGGTGAGGAGCAGGTAAATAATTGTTTATAATTGCCTACACCTTGGAGGGGATGCAAGTGTGTTGCAGGGCATAATAATAATTCCTTACATTTATACAGCACTTCTCTGGACACTCCACTCAAAGCGCTATAGAGGTAATGGGGATTCCACTCCACCAATGTGTAGCATCCACTTGGATGATGCGACAGCAGCCATAGTGCGCCAGAACGCTCACTACACATCAGATCTCAGTGGGGAGGAGAACAGAGTGATGTCGCCAATTTATAGATAGACAGGCAGCATAAACTGGAATTGAGCTTAGGACTGCAGAGATCTAGGGTAGCAGCAATGAACACATTACCGCTGTACTGAGGCACAAACTTTACCATAGTGCATAAATAAAACATTATGATGGTCTGTAAAGGACGATCTTTGCAGTAGTCATACTATGCTTTTAGCACACACTTTACTTTTTCAGTTTCTCAAAATTTACAGACTCTCTCTGTAATTCATTATACAACCACCTGGATTTCACTGTACTTCAATATACTTTCATCTGCATTCACCGCATTATAAACCAGTAAGCTTTTACGAGGGAGTGAATGATGAATCGCTAATGAGTAAATCATTACTTCAGGATCCCAGAGTGTGAGCTTTATTTATTCTCTTTGGCTTTGAAAATGTAAATGTTCTCATATCATTATCTAACATACATGACCACAGAGGACTAGTGTTTTTTATTTCAAGATTACAATTTTAAGACATTCAACAACATGTACTGACCTTTCTTCAAGCCAGCTCAATAGCAGATTTATGCAGTATCTTAGGACAAGGTCATCATGCGCCTAGTGTCCCTGAAAACCTGAAGCTAGACCTTGTACTTCCTGCCACCCTTTTTGCTCATCTTCATCTCCCTAATGTTTATTTTTGTGTTGTCAAGCCATCAGAGGTAACAGAAATGTGGAAAAAGAAGATTCTTCACCAGTAGGTGATGCTTGTAAAAACTGTGATGGGAACGGTGACACTATAGCTTCTTGCAATTGGTGTGGACTTAAACACTCAGATGTTAACTATTTAGTAAACAGTCCTAAAAAAGGACTTGGTCTAGGATGAAAAAAGGGATAGAAAGTTACTAAATTAAATGTAGTAAACGAGTCTGGAACACAAGATCTGATTAACTGGTCCTGATTTATATAGTGGGAAGTGAGAACAACAACTCTGGAAAAATTAATCCCTAAGTAAGTGGTGTCATAATTAAGGCCACAGGACTTTTGATTTATGGAGATCAATCTTCTGGAGGCTGTGACTCATCAGGTATTTTTATTTCAAGGTTGTTTCTACCCTGGTAGATGGCTCCTTCTGAAAGAAAGCAGGTGATCCTGATTCATTTTCCCATTTGAGGGATCTGTGTTGTTTTTACCCAAAATTACAGCTCAGAAACTACCCGGCAGAGACAAGCCTTTGCAAAAGTGAGGAAACCACTAATAGATAGATAGAGTCTGGCATCCTATCTTCCCCATTGTGCTTCTCAAAGTTCAATAAACCTGAAGGGCTTATCATGCCACGTCAAGGATATTAATATGTTCTGGTGCTTTCCTTGGTTGTTCAGACAACAATAGCTTAGATTTGTTGCAAAGGAAAAAATGGATATTGTTATGATATAGGGATTTTAACTGGAACTACAAGATGTGTGTAAGTTTGTTAATAAGTATTATTGTGTCGCGGTTTCATCTTCTGCAGAGAACAAAACAAAGAGTAACTTAAATGTATTGGAAAAAAAATCTGAATTTGTATATTTGGGTTATGAGATGACGAACTAGGGAGACATATTTTAAAACTAATATTTCAGGCAAACAAATTACTTTAGCCTCAGCTCATGCCCTTAAAACATTAAAATATGATTTTTTCAATCTCTTGAACACATCTCTGTAGGAAACTGCCGAGCTTGATATGTTTCTGGGTATAGATATAAATGCTGTCAAGAACTGTATACATGAGAGACTGAAATCGAAATAGACAAAAGCCTATGTCTCCTACAGCTTTAAGGAATGATACATTTGACTGTGGTGTGGTACAGTAGATATATGGTTTATATGGACTTAAAAAAGAGAGTAATGCTTTATTTCTGTTAGAGGCTTCAAACCCTTCACAACCATAACTATTTTGAATATAACTATTTTGAACATTACCGATGAGATATCCTGGGACACCATTTAAAGCCACATTAATTCTGCTTCCAAAAATCATAATCATCATATGATTCAAAGGCCAGTCCTTCTTGCTGATTCTCAAAGCCCTGGCAGCCAGCATCTGATTCTTTCGGCACAGGAAGCAGAGCAGTTCATTTGATGTGAACAAGATCTTTTCACAGATACATTCCTGTTGTTGTGTGCACAGGTAAAATCAGAACAGGGTTTTTTGTTCCGACCTTTGTTGGGACTGACTTTTGTTTGCAGAGGGGGTGTCAGCTCAGTTTTGTTTTATACTAATAATTATTTGCAATTGAGATCTCAGAGACTGTCATTTTTCATCCAGAGTGATATTGAACTGAGGCTCAGCTCTCAGAGAATTGAAACACTAAAACAAAGGAAAATACTTTTCACTTTTGCAAGATGGACATAATCATACTCAGTTGTAATGCAGCTTTTGATCAAACAGTATAATTTAATTGTTTTGGTGTAACATAAACAGTCTTTGTGATTCCTTAGAAAATGCTTACTTAAAAAGAAAAACTACCATCGACAAGTTAGCGCAACACTGCAGCTCTTTGTTACGAGCTCTGCCCTTTTGTCTGGACATAAATATTGGATGAATCTGAAACAGCATCTTGCAGCAGCAGTCCAAATGTCTCAAACTTTATCCATTCCTTTTCTCTAAGAAACCTTTTACTTGCAACAAGAGCCTTTCTTTGAGGAGATAAAACAATAGCCCTAGTGAACAACATCCTGTTGTGATCTCTCTCTCTCCATGCCACAGTGCACACTTCACTCATCTCCAAGGTCAAAAGGTCACCTTCATTTGATCAGATGTCAGCTTAGATTAAAATCAGGGGCTTTGTGAGATGTCATATTTCATTATGCATTTCAGTCATTTCTGGGGTTGGGGGTCACTCTGATTTGATTGGATGACAGAAATGATATAATTTGTGTTTAACCCTGGGCAATATGAGTTCTGAGTGGCGTACTAATGCATTTTGCAAAGATACAGCTGCCCTTAGTGACTAATTTGAAATGGCACACTGCAGAGCTGCACAAGCCATCTATTGTACATCATCGGGGGTTACATGGGGGTTTATCAAATAATAAATAAGACCTACAGTCTCTCTTCCTGGCATAATGGCACTTTGATTCCACTTAGAGAGGAGGTTCACTGTGGTACAACTGTCTGCACTAACAGGTCATTATTGGTGAACACTGGAGTGGAACAAAATGCAGTTCAAATCTTTCAAATAAAAGGTCTAAAAATGAAACAAGAACATCAAGAAAGAAACCTCTGGGCAGAGTATTAATTAATTTTAGGTTTAAACATGATCAGAGACAGATGTAAACATGAATCAATATTATATAATATAGAAATACAATTTGTATTAAACATTGATTTAGCATGCCAGGCACATGCTAGATATTACTTAATGGTGTGTTATAATGCCCCCAATCTCTTCAGAAGGTTGTCTTTGCTACACAAACTGTGCACAACAAGGGTTCCCTTGCATAGATCCTACACACTGTGACTTTATGGGCCTACACTGAACATGAATCACCTGAACAAACAGGACCTTCCCCTTGTTTAAGTACATCAAACTTCTCTGTCAATAACTCTGCAAAAGAAAGCTTGCAAGGACAGGCCAGCACCTCTTCCATCAAGCTGTCAGGATATGATTTATCATACACTGGAAAACTGTGCTATGAATATGCTCTTATATAACAGGTAAGGTATGAGATACAGTACTGCAGTAAAATAAAGTCTGTTTTCCATTATTGTAAAACACTTTAATTAGAGTTTTTGCCTCACTTAAAATGACTTAAACAGGATGCATGATAAAAAATTTTTAACACCAAGCATTAATATTCCATAATGTTCTGCAGTATTTTTATAGAGGGCACTTCTTTCGTTCTGTAGAGGGCTCTTGTAACACCATTCGTTGGCAAGTTTTAGCTCTGCTGGCTTTTATGTAGCTTTCACAGGCACATTACTTTTCGTTTAGCAGGCAATGCAATTACAAGCCAATATAAAATGAGATCAACAGGAGAGAGTTTATGAATTTTTAGCGCCACTTCAAATAGTTCAATTTCTGTATTATTCACAGGCTTTCTGTATTTCATACAGTGGGAGCTGTTACAAACAAAAGCCATTTTTGCCTGTATACCTAAGGGCAAAACAATCTGAGGTGTTACAGATCTCATAATCATTAATTACATTAAACCACTTCCAAAAACAAAGGGAAATATGAGAATCAGCTTGACTAACACGTTCACTGAAAAGATGCTTGGTACAAGTACAGTCTGCTTTCTCAGAAGCTTCTGTAAACTGTTATATACCTATGATGAAAACCGCATGCTGACTGTTGGCATGTGAGAAGGACAGTAGCCTCTGGTAACTGTATGGTATCATTGCATGAAGCAGGTTCTGTAAATGTGTGTGTTTTAGTTTCACTGGAGGAAGAGGGGATGAGCACATCTGGGGCTTGAACTCCTGACTCTATTATTTACTACTGGCTTAGGCAGTGTACTATATTCTTAATGCTCTTCCAATGATGCACCCTTTTCTCTGCTCTTTGCCCCCATTTGCCAGGCATTAACACTACTAAGTGTAAGTGGGGAATTCTTTATAGTCTTATATTATTTATCTTTAAATCCTCAGTTACATTACAAAATAACATTAATCCATGAGGACATCTTTTTAGAATACATAGAATTGGTTGCTGCTGAATATCAAACTGCATAAGAAAATAACATTTTAAAGTTTTGCTATAAAAGTTTACTTTTTTTTGAATCTATGTACATACACATGTATTTATCTGCTAGACTGCTACTTAATTCTCTATATTGAAACTCTGTTACTTAAATCTCTTCAAAAAACTAATGGGAGTTTTTCAATATTCATAATTAGACCATTGCAAATATAAAAAAAAGAAAAGTATTTGATCATTCCCAAGCAACGGTTAGTTATGTTCACCAAAATGGGAAATGTATATCATACACTGCAGTTTAAATAAAAATTATATTGTTTCCAAAACTATAGTGAGGTGACTATTACACATTTTTTAGATATGTTAAAAAAATCAAGTCCTGACATGTTCCTGTGCAGACCATGACACCACTTAAGCATAAGACCACTTAAGAACTCACATTCTAAACAAGATTGGCCTTTTCTCCTGTGTTACATTTCTTACAAGTTCTTATGTTTCCTATTATAATGAGTAGAAAGGCTAGAGTTTACTTTGTCTCATGCCTTCAGTCTCCGAGCCAGACATGGCCATCACAGGAGCAGACATTGAGAGCTCTGTGAAGCCAGCTTTGTACATTTGTACAGAAGCTCTTTGAGGTACAGTAATAAAGGTCTCTGAAAAAACAATGTGAAGGAACAACAGTTTAGACAGACATTAAAAACAAATACAGTCTCAAAACTAACTGACTAGCTGTTGAAACAAACAACCATTTAAGTTTGCTCTCCTCCAGCCTATTAGCAATGGAAATCCGTCTGAAGTCTTGACGTTTATTTATGGTTTGAAAAAAAATTACTTAGATGTGAAACCTGTAATGCTACTATGCCAGACAGGCGTAATCGACTACAGACAGCTAGAGGAAGTTGTAAATCATGTCTAGGAATTCTGATATAATGCAAAACAGTGGGGGAAAGGACAGAGACAGACCCATGCGACAGGGCTCGAACACGGTGCAGAATTTCTTTAATCAGCAAGATAAACCAATGATTTTTGTCCTAATCAGAGGGCTTCCTGACAGTCACACTAGACTGAATTTAGAACATGGAATCTGGTTTATGTGGATACAACTGGGGACTTAATACAATAGGTGGTCCAAAGAGAATGTTTGAAAGTAATACTTGCAAGTATTTTTTAAAGATTAAGAAAGAAAATTGACTGCACACAAAAAAAGTAATTGTCACAGAGATGGTATCCTGTAGTTGTCTCAAGCAATCGTACAGTACATCAAAGAGGTTTCCAGCTCAAGCTAAGGGTCCAGGGTTGGCTTCAATTCCAGTTCTTCAATTCCCTCATTCAAAGCAATTCCTTTTTGTACATTCAGGGAATTGGAATTGGGAGATGGAATTGAAAAACAGGAATTGACTGCAACCCTGGAGAACTCATTGCTGAAGGTAGAACACTCCTATCTTTTCACTCTGAAAGGAACAGAGGGTTCATGAGGTATTTTTAACAGCTCCAACTGCTTACTCTATGGATGAGCAGTCAATCCACCAATCCAATCCAAAGCCTTGGCTGTTTATTGGATAAGGAATTTGACTTTGTCAAGCAGAAAAAAAGGATTCATTTCCAGATTCTCAGACTATCCAAAAAACTCCTCTTCCTGCCAACTACTTGATGAAAGAGAGTGGGAGGAGGGGTAGATTCTGTATAGTCAAAACAAAGTCTCAAAAACAAAGTGCAGGGATAAACAAATAAATGAATAAATAGATCAACAAATAAAAACTCAAGCAAGTAATTATTTATTCTGGCCCTCCATTGATACTTCATAAGGTATATTTCCTTTTGGCTTCTGAGTTTTATAGGAACATATAAAAGCACAGGTTTCAGACACAGTTGCTGTACTGTTGTAATGATAATTAACATGTAGTTTTAAATTATATTTTGCAAAAGAAACACATATACAACTCATTTAGTAAAGAGACAGAGACACCTGACATGCAAGACAGGTGTTAAAGACAAAGGTTAGGTTTCATCACTGCATGCCTTCACTTGACATAAGGACTCCTGCCAGTGGAAGAAAACTGAAACGTTTCAATTTTGCAGGCTTTTAAAAATCACACCACGGGGTCACTCAAAACAACTCTGTGTGTGAAACAGACTGTATAGCTTTAATATACTTTTTTAATATACTTTAGTTCATGGAATGCAGTGAGAATGAACTAAAGGAATGTTAGTACTTTGAAGGCAGTTTGTCTATAGACATGTTCAATCAGTTGATTACAGTGCCTTGCGAAAGTATTCGGCCCCCTTGAACTTTTCAACCTTTTGCCACATTTCAGGCTTCAAACATAAAGATATAAATTTTTTATTTTATGTGAAGAATCACCAACAAGTGGGACACAATTGTGAAGTGGAACGAAATCTATTGGATTTTTGAAACTTTTTTAACTAATAAAAAAATGAAAAGTGGGGCGTGCAAAATTATTCGGCCCCTTTACTTTCAGTGCAGCAAACTCACTCCAGAAGTTCAGCGAGGATCTCTGAATGATCCAATGTTGTCCTAAATGACTGATGGTGATAAATAGAATCCACCTGTGTGTAATCAAGTCTCTGTATAAATGCACCTGCTCTGTGATAGTCTCAAGGTTCTGTTGAAAGCGCAGAAAGCATCATGAAGACCAAGGAACACACCAGGCAGGTCCGTAATACTGTTGTGGAGAAGTTTAAAGCCGGATTTGGATACAAAAAGATTTCCCAAGCTTCAAACATCCCAAGGAGCACTGTGCAAGCGATCATCTTGAAATGGAAGGAGTATCAGACCACTGCAAATCTACCAAGACCTGGCCGTCCCTCTAAACTTTCAGCTCAGACAAGGAGAAGACTGATCAGAGATGCAGCCAAGAGGCCCATGATCACTCTGGATGAACTGCAGAGAACTACAGCTGAGGTGGGAGAGTCTGTCCATAGGACAACAATCAGTCTTACACTGCACAAATCTGGCCTTTATGGAAGAGTGGCAAGAAGAAAGCCATTTCTCAAAGATATCCATAAAAAGTCTCGTCTAAAGTTTGCCACAAGCCACCTGGGAGACACCCCAAACATGTGGAAAAAGGTGCTCTGGACAGATGAAACCAAAATCGAACTTTTTGGCCACAATGCAAAACGATATGTTTGGCGTAAAAGCAACACAGCTCATCACCCTCAACACACCATCCCCACTGTCAAACATGGTGGTGGCAGCATCATGGTTTGGGCCTGCTTTTCTTCAGCAGGGACAGGGAAGATGGTTAAAATTGAGGGGAAGATGGATGCAGCCAAATACAGGACCATTCTGGATGAAAACCTGTTGGAGTCTGCAAAAGACCTGAAACTGGGACGGAGATTTATCTTCCAACAAGACAATGATCCCAAACATACAGCAAAATCTACAAAGGAATGGTTCACAAATAAACGTATCCAGGTGTTTGAATGGCCAAGTCAAAGTCCAGACCTGAATCCAATCGAGAATCTATGGAAAGAGCTGAAAACTGCTGTTCACAAACGCTCTCCATCCAACCTCACTGAGCTCGAGCTGTTTTGCAAGGAAGAATGGGCAAGAATTTCAGTCTCTCGATGTGCAAAACTGAGAGACATACCCCAAGCGACTTGCAGCTGTAATCGCAGCAAAAGGTGGCTCTACAAAGTATTAACGCAAGGGGGCCGAATAATTTTGCACGCCCCACTTTTCATTTTTTTATTAGTTAAAAAAGTTTCAAAAATCCAATAGATTTCGTTCCACTTCACAATTGTGTCCCACTTGTTGGTGATTCTTCACATAAAATAAAAAATTTATATCTTTATGTTTGAAGCCTGAAATGTGGCAAAAGGTTGAAAAGTTCAAGGGGGCCGAATACTTTCGCAAGGCACTGTACATATGAAAAGAACAAAAAAGTACCAAATCAAATGATAAAATAAAAATAAAATGCTGCAATCAAACTTCCAAATTGGATTTATCATTATCATTAATTATGTGAACGGCCTGCATTTCCACCCTTTATATCAGATTTTAAATTTCAAGTTTCAATGAATATCTGAAGTCACAGTACAGTGGCTTTAAAACTGTTTTAGTTCCCCCATGTGGGAAAACAAAGATTGGTGCCATATTTTGAGGCCCAGAGGAGCATAGCACCTCCATGTCTGACGTGATATGCCTGAAAGAAGGACAGGTCAGGTCCTTCAGGTCTCCGAGTCTCAGAGAAGGGGACTGGTCCGAGCCCTGCTCACTAACCTTGGTCCTTCACACTAGAGAAACCACACAGGCCCTGGTGAACAGGGCACCCAGCAGCCACGCTGACCCAAATGAATGATAAAGGGGGACACTATAATTTAACTAGACTATAAGTACTGCTAGTCATAATATAATAATGAGACTATTAAAGTTTTTAACTCCTACTACACTTTTAGTACCATACATAAAATATATTAAAAAATAAATCACTAAAATAAGACTAAAAAATAAGACAGGAACACTGCTTCTGAAGACTTTTTCAAGACTGTCAATTTTTTAATTTATGCTGATTTGAAAATTCAGGTTAAGACCAAATTGTTCCCCGTTTCCTGTAGAGATGCAAAGGCAGATTTCAGTTGATGCAAAGAGCACAAGAGCTACAAAAGGGAAAAAAAGAATAAGGAATAAGAATAAAAAAACTGCAAGAAAATCATAATATACTATCTGGGTATTCTTCAGTTGCATAAACAGATAGGGTGAGGTGAAAGAAACAGTCCTTGCTATTTTTTATAAATAGTTATATAAATATAATATACAGTTTTTACTACTGTACTATATGTTGACATAAGGTAAGTTTGAGATCTTCCTTGCAGTTTTGTTGTCAGATGCATTTGCAGCTGAACTCAGCAGAGCTCAGTGGCTCTGGCAGGCGTGTCTGCGCAGGGTCGCAGGCGGGAGAGTGGGGAAGACACCTGTCAAATGCTGAGAGTCTTAAAGCAAACCATAAAGAATTTGCACACTGTCCCAGGGTACAGAAAGGCAATTCTGAGCCATACTGTTAAACAGCATACCCATTACCAAGCACTGTTCAAATTGTATGTAGTGTAGATTCTGTGGGTTATGTGACAGATTATAAAACATAATATATTTAAGCACAATGCATAGGTGCCACAGCCATTTATCAATTACTTATCTGCTTACTTAGATGTTATCTGCTAGATTTTCCAATCAAATGTATTTCTTTTCAATAATTTCTCAATCAAGATCATTTATGTGTTAAACCCAACATAAAAAGAAAGCACAGCTCCAGGAACGGCTTCTCTTGCAGTACTGAAGGAGAGCTGGTTCACATGACATTCTCCATGTTTTACAGACACCTGCTCACTGCATTTATATTGCATGTTCCAAAAAACACCCAAAACTGTGTATATCCAGACTTTAAATTAAAGACTGCAAGTCATACAAATCTTTGTGATGATAAAAATCCTTCAGTTACAAATAATTTAAAAAAATATAAGGGCAAAAGGACTGAAAACGGAATGCTTAAAAAATAACCCTGTTATGTCACAAGCCAACATTAACCAGGAATCTCCAAGTATGGGATGCGCAACTGGCTCAGTGCCACCAGGGGTCAGTTTGGGATTAGCGAGCCAGGGCCCTTTCAGCTCTCAATAAAATCATGACACCTGCAGGCTCCTAGCTTATGCTGACATCAGTGAGGGGTGAATCTCTCCTCTCACTGCAGTATTTTTCTGCAGCACTTGGAGTGTCAAGAGGTCAAGAGATGATCGGGTCAGAGGAGCCTGTCTGCCCTTGCACGTTTTCTCCATGTAGGCCCAGACAACACAACCAACATTTTCTAATTACACAAATATAGAGAAAAATAGGTAATTTTGAATATAACAATAAAAATTAAATAAAACTTGTCAAGTCCAGGGAAGTGGTCAGCTAGGTATATTAGTTGCTGCTACACAGGAAATAGGCCCTAGGCAAGCTCTAAGCTGGCAAGCACGGCATACATTGTATCTGTTTGTAACAGAAGTGTGTGGCTGGACCTTATTTAAAATAGAAGCATAGTAGAAGTATTTGTTCAAAATTGTGACCACTCAGCTGTGATTCATGACAGTATTGGAAAAATGCCTTGAGTCCTTCTAATCCTAATAAGCAATTTGACACAGGAACCCCACAGTCCGTGATGTTGAGCCGATAGCCCAACACAATAATATTATTTGACACTAAACACTTGCATTTATACAGTGCTTTTCATTTCAAAGGATCCCAGAGCCATCTACATACATACAGGAGAACTTTTTCATCCACCACTGAAACCACTTGGGTGATGCATAGCACCTGTTCTGCACCAGAAGCCCCACTAGTCAGCAGATCAGGTGAAGAGCTGTGATATTATTTTGCCAATTGAAATAAAGGAGGATATTACTGAGGCTAGATTGTACGTGTCCAGATAGGAATTTACCCAAGATACACAAACAACAGGATGCTGGTTTAATGTCCCTCTGAAAGCATCTCTAACACCATAGTGTCCCTGGTCATGGTGCAGAACCATTGGTTTAAAAAATCTAGTCCAGAGTGAAGAGCCCCACCAGATGTGGTCCACAGACTCCACTTATAATAGCCATCTGGTTTTCTTTAAAGGTCTGCAATCGCAGTACTGACCCAATATTGCTTAGCTTCTGAGATCTGACTCGATGAGGCTACGAGATGGTAAAACTGGTACTAAAGGGTAAATGAGGAATACGGAAAAAAGAAAATTAAAAAGCTAGGTTTTTTAATCACTTTGTCAATTGCAGTGAATATCAAAGGTACAATATACATTAACATTACAAGATGTGAGTATGTCAATGTATATCAAAGTAATTAAGCAAAATTGCTTTGTCCCTTGAACATAAATTAGCACATAAAACATGGAAGCAGAGTAAATATAGTGTTGCCTTGCTTCAGTCTTCACAAAGAACTAGTGAAATGCCTCATTGCGTTACCCTTCTTTTGCTTAGAAAATCTTGGACAGAATCCCAGTAAACTTTCCTCGGAATCATTAATTTGTCTTATTATTAAGGCATACAGATGTCAAGGATGCACATTTTATAAATGATCTAGTCTTAATCCTAGGGTTATGTCATTATTTATTGGATGTTTGCTTTCTCTGTTTTGTTTGAACGACAAAATAATTGGATAGATATTAAAGGACACCCCCCAGCTAAGAAACTAGCTGTTTACTTAGAAAAAATCAAATGCATACTTTAGATTTAAAGAGCACACATTTATCTCAATTGAATGTCCTCCTGACATGTAAATTTGTTTTACTTATAAACATGTCTTTAGAATTTTTTAAAACACCCACATCCAATAAAATTTGTGCACTCTAAACCTTCTTTACCACTGAAGGTTGGTGTGAATGATCTCTCTCATTCAAGTGGCTGTTTTAACAGCTTAATACTTTGTTTACATCCGGGCTGTAGTTTCTTAAACGTTTTTAAGGATTTGATAAGTGAAATAAAAAGGGACAGGAAAAATTACATTTTAACACTACTTTTTCTGCTTGCATGGAATGGTTGTATGGTGGCTAGCCCTGCGGTCCTGGGTTCAATTCTAGACAGACCATGGTACAGTGGGTGAGCATGGTTTTTGTCAGATCCTACAGTAGTCACTCACCTTTCAAATACATGTTTTCTATGATAATATAAATCTCTAAATTAGGTTCTAAAAGAACTTAAATGTTCCCTGTGTGCAGCCATATCACCCTGCAACTCACAACTAGTAACCCACTGAAGCTCAGCAGGTGTGAACCTGGCCCGTACCTGGATGGGAGACCTCCTGGAAAAAACTAAGGTTGCTGCTGGAAGAGGAGTTAGTGGGGCCAGCAGGGGGTGCTCTCCCTGCATGTGGGTCCTAATGCCTCAGTATAGTGAAACAGGGACACACTGCCGTCCTTCGGATGAGACATAAAACCAAGGTCCTGACTCTCTGTGGTCAATAAAAATCCCAGGGCGTTTCTAGAAAAGAGTATGGGTGTCACTGGTGTCCTGGCCAAATTTCCCATTGGCCCTTACCAACCATGGCCTCTTAATAATGTATTCATACTACTGATACCATCTATGAATTGCATTCATTACTCTGTTCTCCTCTCCACTGATAGCTGATGTGTGGTGAGCGATCTGATGCACTATGGCTGCTGTCGCATCATCATGGTGGGGCTGCACATTGGTGGTGGTGGAGGGGAGTCCCCATTACCTGTAAAGCTCTTGGATTGGAGTGACCAGAAAAGCGCTATATAAGTGTAAGCACTTATTATTATTATGCCCTGCAACCCACTTGTATCCCCTCCAAGGTGTAATTTGCCCTGAGCTTCTGGGACAGGCTCTGGGCGCCACGATTCTTATCAGGAATAAGTAGCTCATTGATGATGGATGAGCAGTGTTTCCCCTGCCATTCAGGATACACTTTCTTTTCTAAGATATAGCACAAATTAACACTTTGTTAAAACATAGTGCTTCACACCTAAAAAGTCAACGTGTCTGACAATTAATTAGAGTAAAATACATTCCTTAGTCACCTTAGTCTAAGTCAGCCTGTGAGAATTTATCTTAGACCTGAGACTTTAAGAAAATGATGTCTTTAAAAGTCATGTCTTTTCTGTGCTTGGAGATTGCAGAAGAACTCCTTATTAGAGGTGTGTCTGATTCCTTTGGTTTGTAGTTGTCCAACCTTCAAATCAAAGCACAACTTAACCCTGTAGACACTCGGTAGCAGATTCTAGGTGTCAATGTTAATAAAATCAATTACTCATGTATTCAGATTACTGATAGCAAACTGATCAAACTTCAAATCCAGAGGGCAACAAGTATAGGGGTAAGTATAAGGTTATTTAAGAAACTAAAGCAGGAGGTACAGTACTTCTTTACACAAACAGTTATAGGTTTCAGAACAAGCTACCCAACCATCGCTGGACAGTCAGAATTCACTGGGGATTACATAAGAAGCAGTCAATGACATCCTTGGATCAATAAGCCATAAGCAATTGGAGGAAGAAGACAGAATGAATAGCTTTCTCTCCTTTGTAACCTTCCTTATGTTCAAACTTTTTCCAACATCAGCTTTCTACCTTGTGGGATTAGGTCAGCTTCAAACAGACACAACCCAACTGAAACAAAGGCATATAATATAAGTAGAAGAAAATTATAATTGACAGTTACAATTATAAATCATGGGCTTCCCTCTTGTTGTAAGTCTTAAAACAATATAAACAAATTTTGAAGCCCATAGAGAAATAAATATCCTTTACCAAACCATGTGTTCTCTCCAGCTGGGAAACCTGCCCCCTTCCAAGGTGGCACTGCTGTGTTTAAACACCATGTGATCTTCTGTACTGCAGTGATTCCCTAGATCCAATACCTATTTAACTTGTCTGTCTGCCCAGTGGCCTGCAAGGCTTTAATGTGTACATAAAACAGCTGAGAAAGTTGCAGAACTCACCTGATTTGGAGAGAGAAATTCCTGGTTATTTTCATTCATGTACATGTTGTCACCATCAAACTGTAAACAGAAATAAAAATAATGTATATATGACGTTCGGTTTATAGGAAAGGTGAAAGAAAAAGCCTAAACATGAATCCAATTACTTTGCCACATCTTCTCAACCTCAATTGCTCTCATAGATGTCAGCAATTAGAGTTCATTAGAACGAGATCTAATTAGATTGGTCAGGCTGGATAATGAACAGCAGTTTGCCCAACAGGATTGCACGGGGGCTCTAGTGCCTTGTCTCTCACAAGAGTAGGTGAGAAGGCCAGCTGATTCAGCCCATTAATCATGCCAGGCAGAGACACTGTGGCCCTGAGAGGTGTAGAGTCAGGAAGGCCACAGGATTTCAACACTTTCTCACTCGGGTAGTCCTGAAAACACCAGAGTGTGACCAGGAGCAGGAAGGGGGAAGACAAACATGAGGGCCAATTTGCGCTGGTGTGTGCGGCTCATGGCAGGAGTACAGAGTGAGAAAGAAAAGCCCTGATCTGCAACAGTTCAGAAGGCTTAAGCACACTGACCCTGAAAAGGGAACTGGCTGCTGTTACTGGCAGCTTGCTAAAAAGATATGGGGGGGGGGATTATAACCTCATTGAGGTGTCAAAAAGTCAGTCTTAATCTTCTTTGGGATTCTCCTTCATGACTGCCCTACAGAGAAAAAATACAAATTCAGCTAAGCCAGCTGCACTGTCATGTGGTTTGTGAAAGAAAATGCTCTTGCTAACAATCAGCTCTTTTTTGATAATCAGTTTCACTATTCAGCCTTTTATTTTTTTACAAAACACATTTTACAACCTCTTAAGCTTGTCAGTTGCTGTTTGTGATAAAATGAGAAGTTATTACTGGTTTTGCCTAACTTCATCATCCACTGTCCCTAGTCTTCATATTCTTTTATAGATAAATATTCTTTATTATCTCCTCCTTATCATTTTGTAAGGATCCATTAGTCCGTCTCAGAAAAATTTCTTCCATACAGTAAAGGAAAATAAAATCTATGATCTACCTGATATTTATTGACGGCAGATAAGCGTTTGTTATGCAAACTCTTAAAAGAGCTAAAAAAAGAATTTACAATCACAAAAGTCCTTGCTGTCATGGAGCCTGTATTGGTAAACATCCTACACTCTGATTAATATTGCTACTAACACTGCTACAACTTCTAATACTAATGTTATACTGAGTTACCAATGTACTTTCCTCTCTCTGATCCTGAGGTCTAATTGTCACTCATCCAAGTCAAATACCAACATTGATTTCCTGTGATGGGCTGCTATCGCTAAAAGCATCAAAACCGACGGTTTCGTAAACACAGACAGATGCTGAATTTGAATCCCATAGTCCTGCCTCCTACAGTATTGAACATGGTGAAAAATCTTGACAGCTTTAAGCCAGCGTTTGCAAGCAAAATGAATAAACTAAAACCAATTGTATCATTAAATAGCATTCACAGTTTATGTAATAAGAAAGAATTTGTTTTGCATATTGAAAAGAAAGAAAATGTTGTGGAGGGGAAGGAACTCCAATGATCAAACAATGGAGTAATCTTGTTGCGGCACTCACTTCTTCAAATCTCTTCTTCTGCTGACAGCCACTATGAGAACTGTGTTAACACCACATCTCTCTTCCTTAATCTCTAAATCACTTTCAAAGATAAAAGGAAGAATATAATCTGCACACTGAACAAATATTTAACTCTTAGCCATACAAAGTACTTTTATAATTTGTATAACTTTACCAACGATCTTCTCATCCTGATATAACTGTGTATATCAGTCAGTGCTATTTTACTACTAATATTGGTTGGCATTGTACTGCCGAGTTCATGGCTTGGATTAAGGTTTGTCAAGATAATTTATGGAAATCAAAAACAATGAAGACACTTTTCAAGAAGGGGAGAAAATGAGTCCATATTTCTAAAAGAGATTGCTCTGTCAAAAAAAACAGACTTGAAGCGCTTAGGGGTGATGGTTTGTAATAACTATGAAACATGTATAATTTGTGATACTGTAACACTGGAACTTGTACAATACCACAGAATGTAAACAAAAACTTAACTCGCTTCTTATTTGCATTGTTTCAGGCTTAAAACAAAAACTGTAAAAATGAGAAATATCCAATTCTTCTGGAAAGTCGGCAATGAGATCCAAAATAAAGTTACATATACAGTATTATGTTTCTCCCATATCAGTAAGGCCTACAACACATTAGTTCTTTAGAGCAAAGGACTGTTCCACATACACAGGCTTCACAATCCATTGTGGGATCACACATTCAGAAAAGTAAAAAACTGCACAGCTAAATAAATGAACAGCACAGAGCACCAGTCAAAGACACAATGAGAGAATGCTAAACAAAAGGCAGCAAACAAAAGCTATACTGGTAGCAACAAGAGGCTTATTCTAACTACTGACGCACATCTGACACCTAACACTCTGGTTTGCAAAACTACAAAAGCACAGTGCAGAAGATATAAATAGAATTGGTTTTGCATAAACTGAAGCCACCAGAAGTGATAAGTTGGTGGGACATGTTGTCATTGAGATCCTGGCAACAGATACACAATAGCAACACATGAGCCCCTCCCAACTCCACACCTCCAATGACTATCAGCATATCTTTGATACATACCTAAAAATTTACTCTACTTCGGGAGACTTCTGGGGTTTTCAGTGCACAGTAAACAACAAGAAAACAGGAAAGAGGTCTATCCATGGGAAACAGCAGTATTCCCTAAACACTGTGTAGCACAGTGCCAATCCCAAACTTCCAATAATACCAGTATTCTTTTATGAATTATGAACATCTCCCGCTGACACAATACTGAGAAGCATAATTCTGCTTTAAAAAAAGGCAAAAAGTAGATTATATCTGCCTGTTACTGGAAATTTAAAAATTTAAAAAATGCACTAGTTTTTCACAGGCTGCAATTTTAAAAAGGTTCAGATTGCTTACTGCTAGACTTCCAGTTCACGATTAGCAATAATCTTGTACAGCAGAGCCTGTACCGCAAGTGCATGAGGTAGCCCCAAGGTCAGCAGTATTCAACTCATTCTGCATAACCATATTTTAGTATCAGATCTATAAACATCCAATGTATGTTCATGTATATTTTGATAACTGAATTTTGAATACCACTCAGAACAAAATAGGAAAAATGGTTCTTTTAATAATATGTTCAGAATTAAAACATGGCTATGTGTGTAGGTTGTATACAGTATTCTCCCTGTTTTTACCAGGTACGCTGGTTTCCTCCCACAGTCCAGGTTAATTGGCTTCTGGTAAAAACTGGCCCTGGTGTGAGTGTATCTGTGTGAGCCCTGCAGTGGACTCATGTCCCACCCAGGCTATATATCACCTTTGCCTGTTGCTTGCTGGGATAGGCTCTGGCTCCTCCATGACCCTGAATTAGATGAATTACAAAATGAATGGATTACAAAATACCCATTTGATGTACCACCCAGGGAAAATATTGAATTACTTGTAAAGGTATTTTGGATTTCTTTATGTTTAAAATTAACTTATTTTAACTAATTAAGTTATGTTGCAATTATTACATAGTCTATTCAGAACCCCACTTCTCATACTGTACATACTGTAGGGTGTATATAAAGTGGTGTGGCCTGTTTGCACATCTGTGCACCATGTTGCAATAAAATCTGGCATAGATGCAAAAGGGACAATGGAGAACAGACTCTCATGGAAAATACACACCAGAGGCCACCATGCTAATAGGCATTTGCAGCAATCTAGTGAGCAATGGTGAGTATACGCCCTATGGTGTGTATAGTCCTTGTCCATTGAAAGGTATCTCCCTTGGTTCCATCTATGGTTACCAAATCTTTATGCTCCATGGTGTATAGTTTTTACAATACAGATATTTGAACAAGGAAGACACAGTGGCACAGCCCTGAGTTCAATTCCTGACCTGGTGTGTTATCAGCATGGAGTATGTTTGTTCTCCCCGTGTTTGCATGGGTTTTCTCTGGGTGCTCTGGTTTCCTCCCATAGTCCTAAAACATACTGATAAGCTCATTAGAGTCCTGGAAAATAGCCCAAGTATGAGTGTGTGTGTGTGTGTGTGTGTGTGTGTGTGTGTGTGTGTGTGTTTGTGTGTGACCTGCGATGGACTAGTATACCTTGCCTTGTGCCCACTGCTTGTTGGGATAGGCTTCAGGTCCCCTGTAACACTGAACTGTTGGATGAAGTAATTAGAAAATGGATGGATATTTGAACAGGGCAACTAACTAAGTGCAATATTAGAAGAGCAATTAATATCCTCTGGGCAAGACACAACTAGAGACAAGACCTTACCCATAACCTTAGGATTGCCTGTCCTGCGGAATAACGCAATCCATACAATCAGATTGTTGCTGTAAGCTGAACAGGAGTAATTCAGCAACAACCAGAGGGAGCTCTCAGAAAGCCATTCATGATCTAAAGCTTGACATAAGTGAAGATAGTGAGGAGTGTGGCATAACACAAGTCTTGTTTTTTCTGCTCTGGCAAAGTAATCTCCTGAAATCTCTGCAGAATTAGAAAGCCAATGCAAAGGGCAGTTTGATAGTAAACATGTTCAAGCATGCTTGTGAAAGGAATAACAGGGTGCTGCTTAAACCAATGTCTTTTTTTTATTCGCAGTCTTGCACTGAGTAAAACCCTGTAATTATTCTTACAAATACTGGAACTACTATAGCTGAGATAATAAATAAGCATGGCATAATGCTAACTGAATTCATTTTGGGTGATTGTTTGATAAGCATGATTTGAAATACAAAGTGCAAAACATTTCCATGCCAAATATAGAAGATATATTTGGAATATAAAATTTTGGCACAAACTCAAAATGATCATCCAACAGTTTCTCCTGTTTATATATTAAGAACATGTACAGTAACAGGCTTAGCTTAGTTTACCTGTTTTTATTTATTTAAGAAGAAATGAGGAATAAAATCACATGTTAAAGGTAAATTACTTATTTCTTTACATTTCTTCAATGGTTGCACAGGCAACATAAAGAGAAAAAAGCTTTCTGTTACTGGACATTATTTCAGCTGATGGGACTTTCCATTTCAAAACTGCATCCCTTTTCTGTTTCTCAGTGTGACCTCTGCTTTCAGAATACATCAAGTGTTTCATTTATTTAAGCGATGCCCCTCATAGACTGTCTGTCATAAAGTGGTCTCTTGATATAAAGGCCACTAAACCTTGTCTCTGGATTCCATTAAATCTATTAAAACCTTCAGCATTATATCATGCACCACACAATAGTGAATTCCAAGGGCAGTGTGAGAAAAAAAAGCTTACAATAGAGTTATATTCGATGTACAGCCTTGTAGTTCACAAACAGCATGGTATGTTTGAGCTGTTCTCTTTCTGGTCATTTTTTCCCTGATTTTTTTCATTTTAAAAAGTATTTTCTGCTCTTCGCTTTCAGTAGGAACAGCACCAGATAACTTTTGAATGTTATTTAGCTTCAACAACTCCCACTGCTGAAAACCTGAGGTTAAAAGGTGTGAAGATGCTGTTCCTCAGAAGGCGGAAGAGTCAAGATGCTGGTCTTGTCCTTGTTGCAACTTTGACCACCTTCAAGAAAAGATACAGCTACACTTCTGGATAGGAGTCAGTTTCAAAATCAGGTTCATTTACGGAAATAAACAAAGTAACGGTAGTAATGATCTTTAGGTAATAAAAGTAACAGTGCACACTGTATGGAAGTGTGATCACAAATATATACAGCAGTGTTCCAAATTGATAACATTAGGTTGACATTGGTTTTAATTACATTGATAACCGAAATGAATGTCATACCTGTATACACACTCCCACAACCAACTCAGTTCACAGGGTAGAGAGGCAAAAGAAATTCAAAATGCAAAATTCAGGCCTCTAGACTCATAACTGGTAAGTTGTATGTTGAAACCCTAGGTGGGGCACTGCTGTAGTATCTTGAGAAAGGTACTTCACTCACACTAGTCAGCATTTCTGGCACTTCTGTCTGAGATTTCTGACAATCTCATAATCATTATTCCTGAAATCAATTCAGAAGAATGATATTGCAATGCAAAACCCATGGATAAGGATATCTCACAACTGTTCTGACGAATGTGATAATAAATTCAGTTTGGATCCGATAAGTTCTTAAATATTACATTTTGAAGGCCAGTGAGCTGTCCAAGTTTCTGTGCCCCTTAGCATGACTGCCAACAAACCTTAATCCCCAGTGGCAGGAGCTGGGGGAGTATCCCCTTGTGTCTCCTGTTTTGACAACAACACCCCATCCTTGCCCATATGCTATCAGCACAACCATTATTTTGTTTTCCATGAAAAATTACCTTTCATCTGTGCTCCTTTTTCTATGCATCCCTGGCATTTGAGCAGCACTTTCTATTACAAATCTAATTGCACATTCCAGACAGACAAGGGCTCATTAAGCCTTAATTACACACATGTTGTTTTCTACAAACATCTCCATTTGGATTGCTTTGCATTGTAATTGTTCAGCGGGGACTGCAGTCTGAGATTACACAGATTGTCGTGATGGAAGAAGCTAGCTGGAACTAGGTCATGCCTTGTTTTAAAATAATATACCCACACTGTGGAAGTAATACTAACTACTAAGTGAATCTGGGACTCATGTAATATTTACAGTGCACTAATAGATAGATGGTAGGTTTTTCAGAGCTTTTTCTTCACTAGGTTTTCATTTGTGAGTTTCAAATAAAAATCTTGCTAAAAGAGGACAAATTTCAAGGGACATTTAACTAATTTTCTTTCTCTTTTTAAGCATTATCTATTCATGTAAATCAGTCTTTTTTAAATTTATATATTCTTTACAGTTCCAGTAACTGATTTAATTAATTTAGTAATTGCAAAGATAAAATGTGATTAAACCACACTTGAAAACCTGAAAAGGGTTTATTGCACATACTGTTTCTGTACTAAGCAAATTAATCTTTTAATTGGTTGGAGGAAAAAAATGAAACAGACTTAATATATTAAATATATATAAATATATTAACATAGGTTCCTACAAATATACTTTGCATTTAATAAATGATTTGAATGGCTCTTACATTATTTTAAATATTTGTTAAATGTATAACTTGTTTTGATCTGTTTGACTAATTCTGTGGTCCAGAGAAAAGCTCCTGTGTTTTAAACACATATTGTGTACTGAGGTTTTTTCCACAGGTTTGTTAAGGTCCCTTTCTCCAGTTTATAATGAGGGCAGCAATCAGTAGGTAAACAACACGTCATGTAACTGTTTGTTTTTGGTTCTTTTTTAAGGAATTATGTGTCATTCCATTTGGAAGTAGATGATTCATTTGAACCCATTCTCAGCCACAGCCTATTTCTTCTAATATTTAAACCTTTATAGGACAGGGCTGTTGTTTTATTTTAATTTCCAGACAGATTAATTAAAAACTCTTTATGCAGAACTCGTCGTTTTTCAATGAGCAATGTCTCATTAAAATAGAAAAGTATGAATGGCGATCAGCAGAAGAACTGGAGCAGACTTTTTGTGTGGTTGGTTACCATAAACATTCATATCTCCTCTCCAAGGAAATCACTTAATACCCATTGTATTAAAATATGAGGCATCATAATATTGCAGTTTTATTTGACTTCCTTGCTCTTAAATGTTCACCCAGTGCCAAAGCTTTAACTGTCAACTTTCAAACAAAGACAGTCTTCAAGCTTTACTGTTTTTTTTTACAGTTTTACTGTACAGCTTTGTTCTGCAGCGAAGTATCAAAGCACCATTGGAAATGGACTAATGACTAATCAGAATTCTGAGAAGACACCTAATGTAATTGTAAATTTACCCACAACTGAGTTTGGCTGTTGTCTTTCACCAACACAACATGAATTTGCTTCCAGCAGCTGAATATTTTACTATGCCACACTCATAATGGTACAGCCATGCAGGGCAAATATCTATCTTTACAACATGATTTTAGGTAAAAATAACTTTGACATTCAGAACTGCAAATTGTTTTCTACTTGTATCTATGAACAAAATAATATGCATATGGAAAACCAGTTCCCCTTTCTCAAACAAAAGGGTGAGGAAAAGTTCATTTAGATTGATAGCTAAACTTAATGATCTGTTGAAAGAAGTTCAATAAAAGTTTGTGTTTATTCCCTCACAAAGTAAATATTATCATGAAACACAGGTGTTGTTTTCTATTGCTCTCCCTGAATTGGAGAAGGCATTACCTAGGACTAAATTAGAAAGTTTTTACTGTATGTGCAAAAAACAAGGCGATTAAACTCTTCACTCTCTTTCAGAAGCAAATTAAATTCTCTCTTCATACAGCTTTTTTCATGGCCCAGATCAAGCATACTAGTACTGTTCTGTAATTCTTTTCAAAGCAGACTTCTGAAACCTATGAGGCTAAGTTCATACAGTATTTACTGTTGAAATGTTGATGCTGTAATGAATTAGCTGAGAGGCCACTAAATAATGATTAAAGTTTTATACCGAATCCATTGTGGCACACTCACAGTTCACTATTTTTCAATCTAGTAACTTAGCACAGTTTTTGTGTTGCAGTTTCTAAACTAGAGCTTATATAGAAGAGAATGTGGAGCATTAAAATCTGTTTCTTGAAAAATTCATGTTGAACTGTGACAGGGTAAAAAATCGGCCTTTTTATAGACAGATTGTTTTTTTGTTTTGTAAGAGAAAAAGGGATTTCTTGAAACTTTAAAAAGCCACTACTGCTATTGTTCCCTCTATACTGTATATAATATACTTACAGAGCAGAACTAAAAGGCGCTGTTCTGTACAAAATGGGTCTCATATAATATTTATTTTGCCCAGTATGTGGTAACTTGGTTATGCCCTCCCAAATGTCACATAACATAACTTAATGAACTCTGTAGGTCCTGCATGCAACGTGAAACAAATACATTTATAATTAATATAAGCAACATTACTTGTCATTCACGCAAAGACACTGAATTTTTCAGGAATGCATTTCTGGGATACAAGCCAGTTCACAGGAAAGTGTGACTAAATAGTGACAGTTCTGATGTTAACACGCCCTAAGCAAATAACAGCAATCCTGCTGACTTGATCCAAGGTTTTATTAAGTCAGATTATGCAGTACACAGGCCCATTAAACACCAAGCCACAGCAGCTTTATCTATACTGCTGTTAGATAAGGAAAACTGGTCCTGTTCTGTGCTTGAATGGTCAGACCTCCCAGTCAGCTAGAGGGGTGTTTGGTGACTCAGTCAGGTACCATCCTGAACAAGCTCAAAACAAAATACTTCAGAGGTTAAAGCAAGACCAGGTCTGTTAATTTACAGCTGCTTGTCAAACGTTTCTAAGGGTTTGACCACTGCACCACCCATCCCCAATTCCCAACTACAGTACCATCCTCACATTCTACCTAAATTAGAATTAAAAACAACAAACACGGCAATATCAAGCCAAATGCTTCATTCACCAGACAGTTTGTTCTCTTAATATTACTAGTCAGTCCATAGGGGATATTACTCATTATATACATTGTACTCAGCTCTGTTGTTCTCATCATATTTATATACTGTAGGAATGATTGCAATATTGGTAAAAGGGGAATTTTCTTTGCTTTTGTGGATCCTTTTTTATTCCAACTACAGACTTCATTTGTGACACAAACTCGATGCTTAGTGTACAGCTGTTAACAGTTTAAGCTGCCAGATGATGTTCAGTAAAGTTGTGTAGACAAAGTTTCTATGTGCAGAGAATTTAACTGACTGAGGGACTTACCCTAGCTGTGCTTATCCATCAGTGTCTTACAAACTCTGGACAGTGGGAAAAGTAAATTATTTATAAAAACAGTTATTTTCAGTTCTTGCAGTTGCCAGATGAGGCTGTGAACACCGGGATCCAATGCTCTCTGTTCTGATGGTCCCAGGCTATGGAAAAACATCTGAGCATCTCACTCTTATACTCCAGCTTGTTTAATTTACATTTGTATCTGTCTCTTTTGTTCGATCAAACAAAAATAATATGTTATGCGTCATAAAATGACATGATGACCATGAAAGATGCTATAATTGTTAGATTATGGGTATTGTTAAAGATCGTAATTCCCTTAGAAGAATGTGCTGTGATATAACAAGGTAAAATATCCATAATATGTAATAAAGCACAGAGTGGAATGGTAACATGTGATACCAAGCATGTGAAACTGTGGCAAAGTAAATGGTACGACTGGAAAAAAAAGCACAAATACAGTAAACACTCATAAGTGTAAAGTTTATATTAAAGTCCCCAATACTGCCAGACTTCATTCCAGCACCAGCTTCCTGAGGGAAAGGAAATGGGATTAACCCAAATATCTTCCTAGTGCTGTGCAGCCAGGGATACAGAAAAGTGAAAGGTTAAAAGCTGAAGGGACTTCAGGCTGAAATAATTAAAACATATCAAACATAAGAAAGGTTTCCATTCTACCTGCTGAAGCTATTCCAAAAGCAAACATTACAACTCATGCAAAAGTTATATAAAATGTAAAATTAGATTCTGTGGCCAGGGTTTAAAAGTGTGCTAGGATCAGTGTTAGTTGTGGGTTTTATGTCGTCATCATAATGTCTGAGGGACTGAACTTATCCTCATGTCATTAACTCAATAGCATCATGCAGTCCACTTCTTTACTGCCACAACATGGCAGGACAGCAGCCAGTGACTGGAATGCCTCTGCTGACAGAGAAGAGTGCACTTCATGATCAGGTTCTATGTGTTGAACCAGCGTCCTCAAGTCTGCTGCATATTCACAAACAGCAAATTCTCACTCTTTTGTCACCTTTCTCATTTCAACCTCAGAAATTTGTGTCCAAAATCTCAGCTATTACAATAACGTCCATTCACCACAGACCACTGCTCACATGTAGCATTAGTAGAAATGTCTTATTTTCAAGACTAGCAATTATTTTAAGAAACAGTATATATTGCCATAAGCACTACACTTTTCTATGTGTGATAGAGAAAGCAGAAAGAGTAATGTAATTGTAAAACCAAGATGTGCAAAGGAGAGTTAATTCAATCCAATAGGTTTTATGAAGGTCTCACACTAACAGGGAATTGAAACAGGTCCAAGACATTTAAAAGGCATGTGTTATTAAATGCACATTGAATTCATATCTAATCTATTCTCTATATGTGGAGTAAATGTAAGGTTTCCATCAAACAGCACATAAGGGATATGACTTTCAATAATGAAACAATCCCTGCTAATAGAGAGGCTACATATTATATAATTTATTTTGCAAATAGATCACTAACTTATAAGGATTTTCCAGTTTAACAGAAAATACAGATGTTGGTCAAATATAAAATAATTTAAAATCCCTTAGAAGCACAATAATATTTAGGAAATGCTTATAACGTATTTGGACATCCTGGATCTTTCAAATTTTGTTAAACCTGAAATAAATAAATGCTCTTCGTTCACACAGCTGTAACCCTTCCTTAAGAAAGAAATTACCCACCTTTTCATTTTAAATGACTGAGAGGAAGCTACTGTAAAACGAAATAACACAGCACAGGCCACAACAACTGCCAGTTCTGAAAACTATATCTGTTCACCTGATGTGTGGAGCCCAGTAAGATGGAGCGATGTCACAGTACCACCCACACTCCAAGTCATCCCAGCGCAAAGAGGTATGAATGAGACTGAGGACTGACTCTCTTCACACCCCTTCCCAACCTAGCTGTCAGGGACTGTGTGTGGGGAAATACAAACTAGTCAGCGGAGCTCTGGGACTCAGCTACTACAACTTCACAATTCTAAGGAACTATAAAACAACATCCTTTCAAACAGCAACAGTGAACACCTTTGCAAAAAGCTGCAAAAAAGGAGACTGCATGAGTTGAGTGAGGTTACTTTGGCAGGAGAGCGGATGTAGAAAATAACCCACTTTTAACTGAATATGGTAAACAGAGATCACACGATAAAGGGCAGAGTGAATGTAATAGGGCTGTGAGTTACTGCGCATTGCCTGTGCTCACCACAACATCTGATAACAGCAATGGAAAAAGTTCTGGTTTCCTTTAGCATATAATTGGTTATCTTAATGCAATCTACAGTTCTGTTGCTTTTCTTCACAGAACGAAAAAAAAACACTGTAGTTCAGTTATTCTGACAGTGTCAAATATAAATAATTACAGTAAAGGAAGCAGGCATGTTTATTTCTGTCTCTTTCTTGTTTTTAAGTTTTTTTGTCTTTTGTTTCAGGAGATACAAAAATCTTCCAACAGCTGTGTAAAGTTTCACGTCTAAGAAAAAGAACAATTAAAAATCCACAATACTTATTTCCTAATAATGCCTTGCTGTTTGGTTCCCATATGTAGAAAATATTTAATAAGTGACCTTTACTGAGTTGGGCACGGTCTTGTGTCCACATTGTCACAGATCTCTTTTTAGTTTTTTTCTATCAATAGGTATTTTGTTTACATTTCAGCATTGTGAGAGATAAACAGCCACAAAACAGAAGTCAAGGTGCAACGTAAACGGCTCACATCTTAACTGATTTAAAATATATAAAGGGATGCTTCCTAATGTTTACTTTAAAACTTTAAAGTTTTGTACAGAATTTTTTAATAGAAATGCATTGCAGTATCAGGCTAAATAACAGATCATACTTGGCTCCAAAACAGGATGAGTTTTGTGGCCATGCTTTGTTAACAACCGTCCATTTGATAAATGATTCAGGACATGAGGTTCAGAATATCAATAAGATCTCTATTGTAATTTAAAAAAGAAATCCTTTACAATACTGTACTATTTAAACAAGGTCCAAAAGCAGGGAGCAGAGAGATGGATAAAATAAATGCTGGTCTGTGTTCTACAGAGCAGTTAAATAGAGAGCCAATTCAAAGGAAAAGCGCTGCTTAACCCCCTCAGTTTTTCATTTCTTTGCATTAATTCTCCATATAACTACAAATTGGAAAAACAATACAAAGTAAACATGATTCATAGTCAACCCCCCAAAAAAAACCTTAATTGCCAACATGTTTAATCTGTTTTGGACATAAGCTCGACCATTTAGATAGCATTTGATACAAGAGTGTTCTTTAAGAGTAGAGTAAACTTTACACAAATGTGAATTACCATTGTGCACACATTTTCACTGTAGGTTCCTATTATTCATTTCTAGGTACTATATTCCAGCTATTTACAGAGTGTTGTTATTCAGTATTCGGTTGGGTACCTCTTTACCATTACAACAGACACTGAACTCATGCAGCATCTTTCAGCTGTGGCAGACTACTGAAGACACTATAAAACCAAAACAAATATATTAAAAGGCTGTCTGATGATTGTTTGATTTATCAAATACTATCAACTGTCATCAGTTGTCAAAAGCAAGGTCTCAAACAACTACTTAAACCCACAAACAGAACTGTGTTTCTATATATCCAAGAGGGAAAGGGAACATTGTTTTAAAAAATAAACTGGTAGATCTGCTGTACATGTAAACTAAATGTCATCAAGTGTGGACCAGATTAATCTCCTATCTCCCCCAGTGACCCCGACAGAAGGGAGAAGGAAGACGAAAGATGATGAATGCTTCTGTAAAATGGACATGAGTAAGCAACTCATGTGCACCAAACAAAAAAGAAAAAAAACACCCAAATGTGAGAAACGCAGATGAGACCGGACGCGCTCATCTGAAAGCCATTCATAAAAAAATGGTTCCTCGTTCCACCAGGGCTTTCACCAACACACTCAGTTTGTTTTCTGAAAGAAAGCCAGAGCATACTGACAGACGTGTTTATAGATAATGCAGATAACACAAAAACACCAAGTAACCAGACAAAGGTGGTGGGATTTCCAGGTTCTATATGATGTCACTAATGTTGGTTTATGTGGGTAAAACACAGCAAAAAATACAGTGAGGGGGTGAGCTTCCTCTTTTGCTTCTAATTTAATATTAAAAGAATCTCAAGGGGCTGAGCTGAGGTCCTGAAGGAAAGCTTAGGGAGTGTCAGGCATGTTGTAAGTCTACAAGAAATCAGAGCTGTGCTGGCGATGTGGCCACAGGTTTCGGACACTTCACATTTGAAGTGAAGCCCAGATCACAACTACAGAACCGCTGTTCAGGCACAGAGGCACAGCACTGGACTGCTTTAGGAGGCAGGGGAACTTAACTACATTCTCACCCCGGCAGCGGGCAGTCTTTTCCCGTCAGGGTTGGGGCACATTGGCAGCGCGCTGTGAAGGAGCCTAACACCGCGCTCACCTGCGCCGTATCTGGTCTGTGGAGAAAGAGAAAAAGAGAAAGAGGGGGGACTTCAGTCTCAATGACATCGGGTATTTGAAATAAAACTCCTGGCGTTGCGAAGCTGTGACACTTGGCCACAAACTATTTGAAAAAAAAAAACAGCACAAACTCTCAGAACTTTGCAGTGTCCTGGAAAACAGTGAGGCAGGCCTGATGAGGTTTTCTCTATCAAAATGATTTTAAATGGCAAAGGTTTATACACCATAGGTCCACAAGTTTTACCAAGAGATACTGTACATTTTCATATCTAATTAATTACACAAAATACCATGGATCACATAAAAAAATCAAGGTGTGATGTCTTTAGCCCAAGAGAACAGAGACACTTTGACAACATTTAACTTAATGAAAAACTGTTCCCACTGTCTCTCAATAAATGGCAGTTTCTTCTATTATCGCTGCTGTGCACCCAGTCATCAGTGTGCGGTACCATCTGATTCAAGTTGTTTGTTTTGGAAAACACAAGCTGTTAGGAGTGCAGCTAGGAAAGCTGATGAGTGACAGACTAAAGATCTCATGCTACAGTCCTGCGCCAGAGAGAGAAGCTGAAGTCTCGTTACAGACCAACAGATGAGGTCGCCTTCAGTCCATTGAAAAGATTCAGTTAGCTTCTCTCCACATGACAGCCTTATTCCTACATCTCCTCCTATTCTACACATAACATTTTGTTTCACATACAGTGCTATACAGCTTTTGCTTAGTCAAACCTCTTTTATTTCAGGTAGAGATTAGGTTCCCTATATTACACACAAAGGCCAAATACGAACCTTCACCTGTTCTTCCTACAGGTCCTTCCAGTATTAGGCCTTGATTATGTTGACAAACATATTCATGTGCATTATTTATATTTTTGCCAGTTATTTTTGCCACATCCACCTGATTTGGAATAGCTAGCTGTGTGTTTTCTACATCTCAGTTTGGCAGCAAAGGATCCCATGATTGCACACAGGTGAGCCACCTCTGACATTCTCTAACATTCTCTGACATTCTCTAACCTGTCACAGACCACACAGCTGTATATATCCCATAATCAGCTCTGAGGTGAGGACAGTAACCACATGCCAACTAATAATAAATAATAATAAACTTTATTTTAAATAGTGCCTTTAACAGTAACTTCTCAAAACACTTTATAGTAAGAAATATAGATGAGGAGATAACAACATAGGAACAATTACAAACAAGGGTTTAGAATGTAGTAAAAGATGCAAATGGGCAGATAGAGGCATTAATTAAATTAAAGCCTTTCTGATGAAGACAGTTTTGAGTCTGGATCTAAAAGCATTAAGGTAAGGTGATATCCGTGGGAATAGAAAGAATTCCAGAGTTTTAGGGCATAGCAACAGTATTATTTAGATGAGCTTGGGGGAAAATAGGAGACCAGACTTAGACAAATGAATGTTGTGAGGTGAAGAGAGGAAGATAATATGTCAGATAAGTACCAAGGTGCAAGCCTTGTAGAGCCTTATTGGTGAGCATGAGGACTTTGAAGTCGACAAAAAACCTGATAGGAAGCCAGTGCAAGGACTCCAGGACAGGAGTGATGTGATCACTTGCATGGGACCTGGTCAGGATTCTGGCTGCCGAAAATGGACATACTGAAGTTTGTTCAATGTGGATTTAGATATCTCAGTGAGTAAGGAGTTGCAGTAATAAATTCTAGAGGGGTCAAACCTGTGTTGACCAGGTTTTCAGCAACCAGACAACATAAGGTGAAATGGAAGAATGATGCACATTTGTGGGGCAAATGCCAAGCCAGATCAAATATCACCTCCAAGTTCTTTACATAGTTTATGAGAGGTGCCAAGAAGCACGACTTCTTGTCACAGTTTAAATGATGGAGTTTGAGTCATCCAGGTTTTTATGTCAGAAATGCAATTAGAAAGTGCAGAGAGAGGCACTTCAGTGTCAGGTTTAGAATGGACGTAGATTTAAGTATCACTTGTTTAGAAATCATACTTCAGACCATGTGACAGCTGACCATGTTGGAACATGTAAATGCTGAATAGAAGGGGGCCCAGTATTGAGGTCTTAGGAATGTAATGAACCCAGGTTCAGAACTGTAACCCAACATGTCAGCTATCAGTAAGGAAACATTTAAGATCAATGTCAGAAACAGTATCAAGACGAGAAATTAAGATGTCATGGTTATCAGTGTCAAAATCAGTGCTCAAACAATTGTGCACCACCATTTGGGAGATTCTTCCTGCCAGTCACACACTTACTGTAAATTAAAGTAAATTAAGATTAACAGCAAGAAATGCTTTGTGACTCTTCTGGAAAATGCAACTGCAGTGCTGGTCACAACAGGATTTCGACTAGATGTAAGCACAAAGAAGCAGAAACTGAGATTAGGAAAGGAACTGAGCAGTGCAGAGATTTCAGTTTGTTTCAGTATGATATTTGTTTTTCATCCTGAATTTAAATTATTGACATATTGAATCTAATCAAAAACAAACTGGTTCAGGCTCACTTTTATTGCCCCACTAGGTGTACTTATTAAGCTACAGTTTTCTCACTTCTCACACTGCCTAGACAATCCCGCTTATACAGACTGTCTGGGGAACCAGAAGTGGGTTTCGTGTGCATGCAAACATGCCCGTTTCAAACAAATGGAAAAGGAAAACGTAAAATATACCTCCAAGATCTTGATTTGATATGACAAATGCATAGTGCAGTGCATTTCAAGCCCTCAGATACTGTACCATTACTCTGCCAAATAGTTCAAATAAGGACATTTCTTCTGGATCATGCCATTTCACATCCTTTAATGCTCAAACAAAATTGCCATGATCAAAAGCTCTGAAATCCAAAGGTGTCAGTGACAACAAAATAAATAAGGAAAGAAAAATGCCAAAGGGCTAAGAAGTGAACGGCCATATAAACGGACATCAGCACAATATGCAGACTAAGCTACAAACTGTAAATGCCGAATGAGAGCCAATGATGAATTAGCCCAGCACAAGATAATGTAAACAAGCTCACTGTAGCACTATATTTAATAGGCCTCTGCACTTAACGCTGGCATGGAGCAGATGTCTTTGCCAGCAGGACTCCCCTGGGAGGCATGCAGTCTGCGAGCTGGCTGGTCATTTACCATGCGCCCTGTCATTGCCATCTCATTCTTTCCAGGCTGAAACAAAAACAGCTCCATCATCTCTTATCTGAACAATTACTGCATCTATTAAAATATGCAACCACCTCCCATTACTGTGAAACAGAAACCTAGCCTGTTCCTTTCTTCACAGATTTCTTGTGCTCTGTCAACAGAAAATGACACTTAGAAAATAGCAGAAAGCTAGGGCATTTGTAATAGAGGAATGGGCTTCTAGTAAAGTAGGTTTCATTGGTGTTTGATCAAAAATCTGAAGAAAATACAATCTGCAATAGTACACTTTAGTCCTTACCACAGGACAGGATTTTCTAATGTGGCTAGACCGACACCATAATCTAGACTAAATAGTGCTGAAAGTACATAGAGACAGATGACACAGGAAGCAGAAATATAATTTATAGTAGTAGTTTAATCAGTCTAGTAGTAGACATAAAAAATGGAAAACTATTTTATAAAAAAATGTCTGCGTTTGTTGACTTGAAATTTCTACATGCAAGACAGAATTGGAACCATCTCTTTAGATGGTTTCACCTCTTTCAGCATTTTTAAAGTGAGCTAATTAACATCCATTTTCCATAACTCATAGTAACTGCATGTTCTTATAACATAAGTCTGAAAGGTGGACCTTGTTAAACTTTAATTTCAAATTAATACTGTTGTCCCAGTTAATATTTCTTACACTCTATAATAACAATAATAAAATACAATTCAGTTGAGTAGGAATTTTAAGAATGAAACACCCCTTTTAACATTAAACCCCTCACCATCGATGTTTATCACATGTTATGATTTTAAAAATATGTTGCCTTTTATTTACTTTATTTACACATATCACCACAAAATTGTGTAGGTTATATAATTGTGCCTTCTAAAATGCAGCTATGAAGTGACTGAAAAAAAAGATGCGAAGAGCATTTTGAATACTTTAATACTTAATAGTCAATGTGCTAAAACTTGTAATTCAGGCAGAAATTCTCCAAAAGAACCAGCCATTTAAAAAATGTCAAGGCATTTGACAGAGCTCAAAATAACTTACTCCTTCAAATTATACTCGCCTTCCAAAAATGTAAGTTCACCTACTGTTCTCCGCTTCCTTCATGTGACTGAATCTTGTCTTGTCTTGTGTGAATCTTTTATCTGTGCTCCATTTTTCACATCCCTATTTTAACCTTTTCTTGAAAGCACACTTATTCAGAGTGCTTCAGGCCAAGCTAATTTAATCAAAAACTGAATCCATTGAAGTTTCCAATACTATAGACCTTCTCATACACCAGTATTTTAATATTAAAAATTACCTTTTGTAAATATTGCAGACAGACTCCTCTGACCTAGCTACCCATGAAGACATTCATCTTTTGACATGCTGCAAACTCAATAGCATCTAACAGGTGGTTCAGTTTCAAATGGAGAATGCTGCTTCAGGAATCCAGGTCACATTACCTCCAGTTTTTCCAGGAGTAGGGAAATCTTGTAATAAGTAGAGACCAGTCAATGCTGCTGGCCATTGGAAAGCAATGTCTAGGGTGAGAATATTATGAGCTTATGCCATTAATACATCTCCAATTTTCTGTTCAAGTAATGATGTCAACCAAAAATGCCACCATTGAAAGACTGAGACAATACCTGTCACAATCGTCATCCCTCCTCTTAAGGGGGCTCCGGCCCTTTCGTATTTTTGTTGATTACGTGCACCTGCCCCCTGTTTTGTCTGTCAATATTAAACCTTGGTGCTCCCGCTATTCCTGGCATTCAGCATTGGGAGATGGACACCCGGAAGCCCGCCTACCAGCTGGTCCAGGAGAGACCTGACGGCATAGGCTTCATCACGGCGTTCTGAACATCTGAGTCCGGGGCTCAGAGTGCTTGGCCTCGTTACCCTGGTTTTTATTCCCTGTTTCTGTTCCAGATCCCGTTCCGGTTTTTAACCTTGTTTGTCTCGGATGTATTCCCCGGTTCCTGGACTCTGGACTGCACCCCAGATTCCCCCTTTTGGACTGTCTGTATTTGTTTGCCTTCGCCACGTCCCACCTAGCACTGGATCACAGCTGTCACGCCCCCCTGTCTGTCACCCTGTCCTGATGTCTACGTCTTTTCCCTGTTTTCCTTCTCCACTTACTTCCAGATTATACCGTCTGCATAGGGTCCTGAACTACGCTTCAATACCCTGTTCCTAATTCTTTCATCCATATAGCTTTCTCACAATGGAGCAGCGTAACAAGTGGAATCTCAGAACTGAACATACAGAACATGAAGCTTCAAGGTACATGTGTTAAAAAGATTTATAGCTCCTTAAAAGAAAAGCAGTAAAGATAATACATTGCTAATTTGGTGAAGAAACAAAATCAGGCACAGAAAAATGTACATTTATAAGAATTAGCATGATTCTTTCTTCCTTTTTTCAACTGAAGTGAAACAAAAAATCTGAAGAAGGACGTTTTTATTGTTGTACACTGGGTTTAAATATATATATTTTTAAATCATTTGTTTCAGGGCATTTCGGCATTAAAAGAATTTAGCTTCTCCTTAGTGCAGCACCTTATTTTCACACACGGATGTATAGAATGAAGGAAATGAACAACCAGAGAGCTCCTGAATGCCCATGACACTGTGCATTAATTCACCTTCAACTCACGGTAGCACCGTCACTATGACATTGTTCCACATGAGTAGAAGGCAAGAGCTTGAATCGCATATTGCAGGGTTTTCTTAACAGGAAAATACAGTACACTAGAGGAGAAAAGTAAGGCAACAACAAAATACATAAATCTTGGAAATCAATAAATGTGATATACAGAAAAAAACAGCACTGTAAACAAATGCAAATGAACAAATGCTTTGTGAAGATTAAAGTATCAAAGTCTTATCATAAACATAGATTTTGTAAAAGCAACATTTTGTAAACCCAGTAAAGAATAAGAGAGAGTTTC
The DNA here is from genome assembly GCF_059453375.1 of Lepisosteus platostomus. Lineage (NCBI taxonomy): Eukaryota > Metazoa > Chordata > Actinopteri > Semionotiformes > Lepisosteidae > Lepisosteus > Lepisosteus platostomus. The sequence continues at coordinate 12,400,013 of NC_142625.1, read as the reverse complement.
ACAGAGTGTAATTAAGTCCTTCTTCACTGTAGGAAGACCCTGAATTAAAAAAAGAAATTGTCTTCAGGTAAAAATAAGCTTCACTTTTTATTACAACATTTTCTGCTGCACACCTACATTATAAGGAAAACATTATAATACCCATCATTGGCAATTTAAGAATTTTTCAAATCTAACAATCTGTTTATACTGATATCTATCAAGGCGCACTTCTATAAGCATTGTCTCAAAATGCTCTAGTACCTTTCACCAGCTCAGTGAAACCTGCAAGTTCTAAAGCTAAGAAGCTCTAAGAAAGTATGTCTGTTAAAGACAGCCAAATAACACAAAAGTGGTATTTTACAGAAGAATAATTCCTATTTAACAAACAAACATTAAATAAAAAATAATATATTGGACGTTATTAAAGGTCTGAATTAACAAAGAAAATGTTGTATTTCAAAGACTAAATAAGGAAATCCAAATGTTAACTTTGTCAGCGCTCATTTTCAGACAGAGTTCTACTGCTTCACTGGCCTTTTGCTTCAAATAATTCCTGGATTAGTTACGTTACAATGGGCAATTTGGCTCTCCTACTACATATTCCAGATGATTAGCTCAGAACTCTCAAAGTCTGAATATAAGAACATTCAACCCCCCCAACAGGAGGAAAAATCTTTAAAACAAAACCTTTTACATTGCTATAAAACACTATTGTGTTAATTCCCCAGAGAATGCAAAAACATACTTTTTACACTTCCCATTGCACCTGGCCAGTGTCCAAATGTTTGTGACAGTTCTATCCCCAATAAAACTTCACCACAGCTGTAAGAGATATAATAACAATTATAATTAAAATGACAAATAACAGAATACCTATTTCAAATAATCATCAATGCCCAAACACATTGCTCTAATTCAGGAGCATTTTGCCAGACACTAATAAGGCCCAGTAATAATCTGATAAATACTTATATTTTAATGTAGTTTTTGCCTTGCTGAAGGAATGCAACGGTTTCTCCAGGAACCGTGAGCTTCAAAACACCTACTGTAGCTCTTATACACCAATTCTGGAGCTGTGAAAGTGTCTGTCCATTCATTGGATGTAAAAATTCTCCACATTTATCTGCACAGACATTTCCTAACCATGGCCTAAGGGTCTTTTTGTTGAAAGCCAAACGCAGTGCTAAAGTAATTTAGCTTTGCAATCTGCTGTGAGGGATCTGGCTACTGGCATCCCTGCTTTCCTGCTGAGAGTGAAGTAACTGTAATTCTGCAAAGGCTTCAGAAATTTCAAACTATTGAGTCAAGCTGGGTAATGGGTTGCATTCAGAGTGCTCGGTGATCCCTTTACAGTGAAACACTTGTAACCCAATTATAATGCTATACAGTGTCACTTCTTATTTTTTTGTTAATGAACTAATGAGACTTGAAGCAGTAGATTCTGAAAACATTGTTGCATAAAACATTTAAAATTCTGGCAAATGAAAGACCATAGGTGAGCAATGGAACTATTTGTTGGGACAGTATTACACAAAGAGAAAGAATCCTCAAGGTAGAGAGGGAGTATTTTAATCTTCATAATATTATATGTATTAGTATTTCCTGGATAGTTGCTGCTTGGGAAGGGAACTGGCAGAAGGGAAAGGGGAAAAGGCAGACATTCCATTAGAAAGATCTGTTGGAAAGAGGAATGCATCCTGGGATTCCTATTTGCATATGCTTTGCATCCCCTTTGTTGGAGCACAAGGATGGAAAAATCACTCTTCTGTGCAAAGGCCATGCATGCTCTGCACACGGAGCTAACTCCCAGAGGAGATGATAGGGGGAAGTGTATCAATTTTCAAGAAGCCCAACATTAGGGCAAACACACCTTCATGCTTTCCTGAAGGCTTTCAATGAAGGCCTTTATCTTGCAGGTAACCAGGAAATGTTTGGTTAGCCTTGTTAGTCAACTGACTTTTGGTTGCAGACTTCCTTTTGCCAGGAGACCAGAGATTGTTCACAGATGGCAACCAAGCATGGAATTAATCAATTTTAATGTAGCAATTCAGTGCAATTAGTATGACTTAACAATAGAAATTGCCACTGAACTTCTACGCCTAGTCAATTTTGAAACAAGGCTGACTAGGTTAGGTTGTGTAAGGCTGTCGAAAATGTGTAGGAAGGAAGTACATTACTTAAGCATGCTCTATTTAATTAAAAAACATATAATCTGTATGTTAATTCACTTAAGGGGGACAGAATAAGAAGACTGTGGAAATGGATTTAAACCGTGCACATTAAAGTTTTTGTTTCTTTTTATTTGCTGTATCTAATATTCCAAAAACAGCACGATGTTGATGTGTTAGCAATCAGTTTGGATTTCACCACATTACTGCACTGTTACATTTTATAATACTGTATCTAAAGTCATATAATGCATGTTCCAAAGTGGTTTCAAAAAAGGGATAAATTCAAACTTTATTGCAATGATTTCATTCCTAGATAGTTTTCATGTAGGTATTCTGACCTAAACACGTTTTATTTATAAAGCACACTACTGTACTGTATGTTTGTCGCAAACAGACTTAGGGATTAGTTCTCCAGATCTGTCTTAGCCCTGCATTAAAGTAATCTGCTATTTGTATGTTTTTTATTTCCATCAGATAGGAACAACCCAGTTTTTTTCCTATCTACTTAATGCCATCTGCTCTTTGTGTCATTCTTAGCAAAATCTAAATTTCACAATGCCTGGGTTTTGACTTTCTGCCATTGCTGTGAAGAAGAATAGTGTTAGCTGGCCTTCTAGAGGGAAGCTATTGTACTTGGCCCACAGGGAAGCTATAAATTCCACTTGCTATTACTAGAAATAATAAAGGATATTGGATTCTGTTTGGCAGAACATTAGAGCCATATGCAAGCAAGGCCTTACCTGCTGGGGCAGCTTTCATCTCATTCATCGTGGTGCCAGAAAAGGGAGTGCTGTGCACACGCTGTCAGATTAGTAAGGCCTGTCACGGAATCTGATCGCATTTGAAAGGATCTCACACAAAACTACACAGAGTGCAGCACCACACAAGTGATTTGCCCAGAAACACAAGACTCTTAGCACATGGGCTGCACTAGAAATCTTCACAGAGAGCAGCTTCTACTGGCACCTATGCCAGACTCTGGGCTGTGTGCTATTGTTAGGATTAGGACAGTGGATAGGACCCTGAAATGGAGACAAATACCGAAGAGCACACAGGCTCTACATAGCTTTTATGGCCACTGCCACACACAGGAGCTTATCTTTGAGGAAAATAGTCAGGTACACATAGACCAGGGCAGCGAAGCTACTTGCACAAAGATCCTGACAACAAGCTTACAAGAAAGCAAGAAAACAAGATCCTGAAAACATGCCAATCAAAAATAGAATAAGAACCATTCAACCTGCTGTACAATGGGGGAGAAAGTATTCCAAATTATTTTTAAAGCCGGGTGTTACTGTGTCTCTATCGAAACAGTGCACTATGCAAAATGTTTCTATCATAGTATCTTTTGTACAAAATTACTGTACACATTCATTAAGTAATTCACATATACAAATCTATTAATGACTCTTAAATTAAATTGGACACATAAAACATCATAGGGTATATTTTCTGTGAAAGAACAACAGCTGCATATGTACTAACAGCATAGCCAAATTTTCCTTTCACCATTGCAGTGTAAAATAGCTCAGAGCAGTAAAATAGCTCATAGATAGCTGTAGAGTTTTTGGACAGCATATTATTTACAATGTCTTCCACATTGATGCAATGTAATTCACTGCATTATTCTTTAAATCATCTTGATTTTTCCTCCAGTGACAGGAAAAAAACTGGTGAGCAAATTCAAATGTACTTTACCTCATTCCGTTTTCTCATGCCCTGTACTGCAATGAAAGAGCTTTTTATTTTGACATTATTTGCTAGCTCTTATTCACAGTAGGCAACAGTAAGTGTCAAAGTGTAAATTAGTCGAATCTATCCAAACACTTTAACAGATTTTTGAGACAAATTTAATATGTGTTAAACCACTTACTCACTAGCGAGTTCCAAGTTTCAGTGTGTTAATATAACTGTAATTATTAGCTTTGTTGTGACAGTTTTGCAAATTCACTCTTTGACAAAATTGTTCAAAAGAGACTTGCGTCTTTGTAATTTTGATGCACCAACACTTGCTTAAATAGGAGCTGACTGCTTGCGTGGCATCAGCATCCATCAGAAAGGCATGGCTGCTACTCGGAGGCACACATTCAGTCTTCTCTCCCGACCTGACTGCCTGCCTCTGCCGTGAGATTTCAAAAGCAGATGTCTCGTGTTGTACAACACTACAAATTACTGGTGCTGTTGACTCAAACATCAACAAAAGCTGAAACTATGGGAGATGTGTAAACAGAGAGCAGAGGAACGGCCTCAGTGGAACCCACGGCTTATCGGGGACAGGCTGGCAGCTTGTGCTCCTGCTGCTGCTCCTGCTGCCGTGGGATCCTTCCAGCAGCTAAAACACAAGTTCTGTGTCCATACGCCTCACCTGGCCCCAGGACTGCTGAGGTGCTGCTTCAGATTGTGAAACCAGAAGCACTGAAAGAGGGGCCTGGATAAACCACTGCTACATGAGGACTGAAACATTTCTGTGAGAACTGTGTATGACGGCAGCTGGGCCAGGCAGACAGCACACAGTTAATTATACTTTCCCTGTCCCTTATATTCCAGAGGGCTGATAAGATAAGGAGTGGGAAAAGTTCTCATGTGACTGACTGCACAGTGACCTCCCAGCTGAAGAGTCTACCAAGCAACTAACTTCTGTAGCAATAATGCATGCTCTGTGGCTAGACCTTGATGACAAATGCTACAACTGTAAAGTCACTCTGAGTCACGATTAACAGTTCATGGGCTACTAATATGTAAATTGTTTCTTATTTAAAAAGTATAAGTATAAAGATGATTGGAATATGAAGATGACTGAAAAGAAATAAAAATAAATGGGGATCAAAAATCTAAGTTTTACCTTAGTCCAATTGACTGATATTGCACTGCAACTTCTAATTTAATATCGCACGGTGCTGTGAAAGACTCTGAGGGGGGTTCATCACACTGATATTGTGAGAGTTCAACAAGTCAAAGAAAATATCCTAAACTACCCAAAAATGATGCAAATTTCTCAGTATAAATTCTCAGCATTGTAGGTGATTATAAAGTAGAAATCTTGCTAATAATCTTTTAGCTATTAGTACAGGTTTTAATTTGTGTTTTTTAAACAAAAATAAAATAACACATTAGCACAAATTGTTTTCTTGGGGATCTACCTACTTTACTGGGGAGAGGAAACAAAACAAAACGGAAGAAGCATTTTTTCAGGCCATCTACATATCCATGGAGACAATTAGCAGATAATGTGCATCTGTCAATATGATTTACCTTCATTAAATAAAACTTGATTTTCTGTGATCTAGTCATGTGAAATCTGCAATGATATTCACTACATTTTTAGAACTCTATAACGGCATCACTGCCTGTACATATACAGGCCTTGATTCAGTACCGCACTTTCTTATGGGCTGCCTGACGACCAGTGAAACTGTAGAACATCAGTATAATGCTGTATTAGGCTACATTTCATTTTTACACAAAAGCAAGATATCTACATTGCACTATTTGCAGTATCCACCCTTTTTCCTTCCCATAATTATTTGCGACACAGCATGCTAAGGAATTTTCTCGTAACAAACACTGAAGAACTCGAATTGCACTTGTTTTATTTTTCACATCTCACCTCAGAGACTTGTCTACAGAGTCTAGAAGTTTCTGTAGTTTGAATCTTAGTAATTCTTTAATAAGACAGCTGCACATCATTAGATAAACCTGGGGGGTAAAAAAGAAAGATGGAAAAGCAACAGTAGGAATGTGCTCACCCCAGCTGACATGCAAGTCCTTGATCATATCTGTCTGAAGACAAAGTTGTGTGGGATTAAAGCTGAAAAGTGTGCAACAGCACACATTCTTCAGGTTTCATTTCTCCTGTTCTAATTCCCTAGTCCTGTATGAGGATCATTGGCCTTTTGTGTACTATAGAGGTTCACTGTAAAATTAAAACACAAAAGGCCCCAAACTGAACTTAAATAATTGATCTGTAATCAGTTATTTTTCTGTCTTATTATTTTGATGGAAATGTGTGCAAACTGAAAGTTGCTGAAAGTTGTTTGTGGGTAAACAGTAGCTGGGCAGAGCAGCTTTCTTAACTTGGATACATGGATAAATGCAGTACAGTGGTTTAGCTGGACAAGAAGACACGCATATTGTTTTGCATCCAGAACATCTGGGCTGTGCCACAATTTTATTTTACTGTTTCAGTAAGAGTAAGAAATGCAGTGCTTTGCCTGGGAGGTATCTCCTTTGAAGAGCTATTCATCACCTCCAAATATAGTCCTTACACCCTCAGTCAGCCGCTTGGAGAATGTGCCAGCTGACTCGCTGTCCACAGAGTACCAGAATTACGTAATGAAAGTACTGAGATTGCAGAGCCCCAGTAAACATCCTCATTTTTAAAATCTACAAACAGGAACTAGTGAGAGTCTTTATCAGCTGCATTAAAAACCACGACAAATGATTCATCTTTTCACTTGTGCAATTGCAACCCAACCAATGACAGAATTTGCACTAGATTCTGTTACAGTGACAAAATCTGCCAAAAAGATGTGATCTTCCAATTCTAAAATGCCATCAGGAGTATGGGTCTAAGATGATAAGTGCAGGCAGTTTATCTATGTATACACACAAAGCCTCCAGGAAACACGTGCTGCCTTCTTCAGAACAGAGACAAGTGAGCTGCATTAAGTTGTATTTTTGAATTAAACTGATGTGAACAGTCTGCTTGTCTGCAGAACTTTGTAGATCACGGTAAAATGATTTTCAGGCATTATTCTGAGGACAAAATGAGTTCCAGTTCTTCATATACACTGTAAATCATATAATTCACCAGAAATTCCTCTAGAAACGAATAAAGGTAATAAATTAGGTTCCAGGTGACACAATTTGCAGGCAGATAGAGTACAATTACACAAAAGGTAATTAAAAAATAATAATTAAACAGAAGACATTTAAATAAAGAGAAAATGCATGCCTGCATTAAAATATATTAAAGAACACACATGAACAAACTTCATAAATTTGTAACATTCAAGATGATAAACAGATTGAAGGGACGGGCCTTACAAGTACCTTGACTTCAATAAGAAACTCATAGTGGTTAACGATAAGATAAATGGCCCACAGCCTAGGATTTTAATGCTCACACTCCTTCCCTCCATTGTTACTTCCACATCAAAAAGCTTAAATATGATTTTTTTGCTCTATTGTTCTCTAAGCTGCTACAGAGAGATTTGCTTTTCGATTTAAGAGCTCAGCTACCGGTAAATGTAATGTTTGCTTTGGTGTCTGTTGGGGGAGCCCCAGGAGCACCAGCCTGCAGACATTATCTTCACAAACACACAGTCAATGTTTCCTGTGACCACAGGCCCGCAGCCTACTGTATTGAAGGGGCATAAAGAAGCATGAAGAGCTTGGACTCCAGAAAATGTCTGAGGCTTGCAAGTCAGAGAACTCAGAGGAGAGACGAGAGGACCACTCTTGATTGGGCACCTGGGCATCTTCCTAACCTCTGTATGTTCGGCCTCATCTGTACCCCTGAGTTATTCAGAACTCTGTTTTATGTTTCTTGCATGTTTTTGTTTTTAAATTTGTAGTGAAATTGTCATGAGAAGAATGCCAAACCTCTAAAGAAATTCTTTGTGTAATAAATTCCACCGAACAAACTTAACTGTCTATGCAAGAAAGCAGAGTTTAAATAATTCTTTTCAGTGAGTATACCACTTACAAATTCAACAATGGCAGATATACTGAACTTTCTATGTTTAGACTAATTTATATATTATGTCATTTTACATTCATTAAACACAATTTAATGCTCAATCAATTGATCCAATATATCCCTCTCTCTAGAACAGACAAAACATATATTTGTTTACAAACTTTGTTTTAGAGACTTAAAAAGCTAAAGCAATATGTGATTGAAAAGGTGTTACAACAATTTAATTTTTCTCAGTGTAAAGATTCAACAAACCACTTTTCTAGCTGACAATGTACATATTGTGTCTGCAAAAAGCAAATTGCAAAACGTTGCTCATGTCTAAATGAGACTATACTGAAGAAAACTTCTGGAAGCCCTGCCTTTTGATCCTGTTTAGTTCAGTTTCTTCTGCAACTATCATATCTGAGAACAGGGAGCATCTGTGTGAGTATGACGGGCACATTAAAATGGCACATCTTGATTTTTTTGAGCCAGCTTTCATTGAGAATGAGGTACTTCTTGTTTCACAATGAATGCATTGTTCACCTCCCACCCATGCCCACTGAAAACACTAATGCATCTGCATATATTTCTTCTTAATCTTTATTTCTTTCCCCAAATTGCCTTCCCTCATGGATGACGCGAAGGGGTCAGCAGCAGCCTTGTTCCACACTTAAGGAGGAGAGAGAGTGTCGGGAGTCACACAGCTCTGTGCCAGCTCTCTAATGAGCCTGTCAGGGTCCGTTAGAGGCAGCCCCTCCATTTACTGCCTGCAGCCTGCAGACAGCTCTTATTAGGCGGGTAATGGCATGCCACAGGGGCAGATTAAGCAGGCACTGTAGAAACCCTCCTATCATATTTTCATTTATCTGTTGTGATGTAATAAAGCCCCACTTCCTAGTAGACAGTATTGGTGATAGTATTGGGAGAGGTAGGGGTAAATAAAATACATACAAGGCTCCCAATATGTTGGGAGTTGCCAGTCAACCTGTGGCAATCCATTTCTTTGCAGAAGTTTGCTTCCACCAGATTTTCAGTTCTATAAATGAGAATTATCATGATCAATAAAATGAACAGGAAGCTGGTCTATCAAAGCACTGCAGTGGAGTGGATTGGAAGGTCCAATGGTTGAGCGGCCCAGTTCTAAATTAACAGCAAAAACTATACATAAAACCATACATGTGGATAGATTTGTACACATCTTAACAAAGAAGTTGACTTTCTCAGAACATCATCTTGAAGCATCATAAGAACAAGAAGAAGATACTGGCCTTTCAAATATATGCATGCCACACACACCCACCCACATAACACGGGATCAGTTAGGTGTCAGCAGAGATTGCTTTATTCCAAAATATATCTTACCAAGCACATGCATATTTGGTCAAGCAAATTAGCTGTGTGTTGAGGAAAACAAACTGAAACAGGAAGAAAAAGCTTTTCCTAAGTTTCCTGTCAAATATATGATGGGGTTAAAAGGGTATAAACTAAACCAAAAAAAATTATCTTTCTCTCTTGACATAAGCTCATGATGCCATGCAGCCAAAAGATACATAAAATACAAGAAACCATAGTAGTGATGTCCAAACCTTTAAATGATCTGCTTTTGAATCAACCAGATACAGTATATCTACTATATCTATCTTGAATTCTTGAGCTGAGCAATCATGAGTTCAAAAGACTATCCAGTGGGAGAGCAAACTGTGGGGACACAATAAAGCCGGGTGTTGATGTGAAAATGATCACATCATTTTATATGCTTATATCCATTATGTACCCTACTAAAACAGTAATTATGTATATGTGCACTGGAAATAATAAGGCCCAAAGAAATGAGGTCAGAAGAATTCTATATTCACTAGATTCAAGACAGTGGCTAGTCAAAGAGTTTAAAAGCCTCACTGCAAGTTGTCGCAACACCTCATACTGTTTTTCAGGCTAGTCCTATGGGACAACTGTGAGGGCAATCCTACTAGCAGCTGGAAGTTACAAGCTTCCAAGCAGGTTAAAGCCATCCATTAACGACATAACACTGGTTACAAGCAAGAGCGATCCGAGGATCTTATCCAGCCACTTCTTGAAAAATGCCAGACTTTCAAGCTTCAGCAACATGGCTGGGTAGATTTATTCCAGGTTTTCACAACCTTTGTAAAACAAAGCACCTGCTGTTCTAGGGTTGAAATGCACTTCACTGCAATTCCCACTTGTGTCTGCTAGTTCATGTAGCTGATTCGGAAGGAGTCTTTGTGTGTCTTTGGGTGACTTTGTTAAAAACTGAGGATTCAGAATTCTTGAATCAGGTCTGCTTCTTGACTTCAAGTCTAAAAAGATTCAATTATTTGTGAGAGAGAAGAACATTTATTAACTTAAGGAACGAACACACTGCCATTACCATATTTCTGAACATTTCAGTTTATTCTTGTCCATTTATTCAATTAATCTTAATTTTTCATGTGAAAGTGTCAGATAAACTGTCTGACAAACACATGTAGAATGGTAGGTAGCTCCTCCTGTGCAATGTGTGACACTGTTTTCTCAAAAAAAAGTAAGAAAACACTCAAAAATATTTATCAGTTACACTTATCCCTTAAAGAACAAGAACAAAACTGAACGTTCAGACAGGAAAGAGTTAAGTCTCTTATCTCTGGTCTCCAGAAGAAATTCCTAGTAGAAGCCACAGTCCACTGATTTCCTGCTTTCTTACCCAATGCCCTATTTTTACTTTCCACTCTAGAATACCACTGACAGCTTTTTCCTTGTCACTGACACATTTCCTGCCATTTTAACTTTGACATTTATGTTCTCAGCTAGTTCTACAGCATTTCAAACAGCTCCTTTTCTCTGTAAACCTCTGCTGAGCTGATCTCATTCAAGTTGCTCTTTCTTTCCTCCCCCCTCTCTTGTTTTCATTGCCCGTTTGCTCTTGTTTTTACACGTTGGGCTCTCATTGTAATGCATGTGCACAGGCACTTCCAAGCAGGATCACGGACAGCAGCCAGCGATGCAAATTGATAGAGACACAGTAGTTGCAACACGACATTGGATTGGTTATGTTTGAATGAGCTGTGCTACTGTAGTGGTGTATAACGCTGACTAATGGCCGATGACCATCCATGGTGACTGACTACATTATCTGTAGCATTCAGTAGTCAAGAGGGTTTTACCAAATAAGTGTGAAAGCTATACCTCAAATCATGTATGAAATATACAGTATGCATTTTATCCAAATATATTTAATTATTTAACAAAGATTTATTCAAAGTTATTCTGCAATAAAGGACACTACTGATGTCTTGCTGTTATAATTCTTAAGGATCATCTCTTAAAGCCATCAGTATCTTCGGAGATTTACTTGGCGCATTCCTTCCTTCCATGCTGTTGGTGTCTGCAAGAGGTCCCTGTATTATACTATAATTTGCCAGGTGGCCTAACTGGATTCTGTTAGATTTGGTATGGAAAAACAGGATTTGAAGCCCATTATGTCCAGAGATTCCCCATGGTCAGACTTACCAGCAGAAGAAGAACACTTCAGCATACCTGTTAGGTGGATAGAACTACTGCTTAATGATTTTTGGGGGGAGTGGACATGAATTTTAACTGCACAGACATGAAAGATAAGTAGATTTCCAAATGTCGTAAGTACCAAAGATTCAAAGCATATTAAATTAGTATTGTGCATATTAATTAGTGGACATCCATATTAAATTTTAGGTAACCATAAAACTTCCATAGCTCCTGTTTAGTCTTAAGAAGAGGCAGTCTGAGTGCAGGAATACTCATTCTCCATAACAGACTTTAATAATAAAATTAAATAAATAAAAGAGGAAAACAATTATTTTCACCATTCTTTTAACGTCTGTGCAGTCACTCAGTCACTTTAATAGGTTAAGGGGAAACAAATCTTGCTGTGGATGCATGCAATTCCAGAGGCATAAAAGCTGAAATTGGTTTACAGAATCTGTGGTGGCAATCTGTTCTGTCAGTTATTTGTGGGTGGGCCAGTGTCTCAACTGCTTCCAGCTAGATAATGTCATAAATTAAACCCTTCAATGAAGAAGAGACAGAGAGGCTCAGAGGGTTTAGTGTAGCAGGTTAATAATGACAAGTTGAGGTCATTGAAGGGTTAAAGGTCAGTGTTGATCAGCCAGAACCCTTGAGAGTGCAGGAAAAGGAAGTGTGGAGGGTGCTGTTCCATATGCCAGTAGGCCTGTGTAAATGAATGCTAGAGTTCAGTCATTAGCCCTCGATGTAGAATTCTGTGTTTTGTACAAATTAAGTATAAATTAAGTAATTATCAGCAGGGCACAGTTTTTTAGTACACACAGGTCCTGAATTAAATTTAGTGAAGAATGATAAAAACAGCTAAAAGTGGTGCAGTGTGGGTAAACAAAAGTAATATATAACAGCCAAAAGAAGAGAGAAGAACATAAGGCCACACCCAGTGTTCCATCCTGACTGCCAATTGCAGGTGTAAAATACTCATGAGGATGGAATAAAATAAAAACTTGAATCTCTATCATGTTTAATGATTTCTACAGGACTTTCTGCTTTGTTTTCAAAGTGTTAATTACCTTCACAGATATTTGTGACTTTCCAAATATTATTAGTATATATTATTAATAATATAACTAAATACCTGTCATAGGAATATATCTCCCAAAATGAATCGTTTATAAAATCTGACATACTGTACAATGATGTGCTTGCAAGTGATTTGGAGAGAATGGTGCACTGTAACAGTTGTTAGGTTCAGTGTTGTGCTGTCCTTTTTTCATTGGGTCAGTAAGCATATGGAAAATCTTAATATTGTATTCCCCTGCAAATCCCCATCAATTGACAAAAATACCCTCTCCACTCTATGTCAGAAAGACATGTTTTCAAGTGCCATTTGGAGAAAGACTTGTTTCACATCCCTGAAAGATTAAGCTCAGTTACGCTTGTCCACTTGAATGTAGCCTTCCTATGATGCCTCTTTGCATCTTTGCAAATATCAAAGGAAAGGCATCGAAGATGCCACAATTGCCATAGACGTTTGACTTTTTCACAAACACTAGGAAAAATAATGATTATCTACCGAAGAGTAAAAAAATAAACACTTAACAAATAGCAACATCAGAGGTATAGAGGATTAAGAGCATGGTGCAAAGCTCTGTGATCTACAGTAAAAATGCAAAACATTTAGAGCAAAGCTGGAGAAAAAGATTTCACATTTTAAAATATTTTTCTGTTGGTATTTCTCCTCTCACAGAAAATCAAAAGTCCATAGCAAATTCGAAATTCTTAAATTGAAAGAGTCTTCTCCACATCTCCTCTCACATTTAACCTTTAGCACTGCGGGCCTGATTTTGTAGACTTGGTAAAGAAAGTCAGTTGTGGTATAATTCATCAGAATGCTCTCTAAAAGGTCAGATTGCTAAATAAATAGCCTTCATAATATCAATACAAATGCACTCCAAAACAATAACCTAAAAGAAAATTTCTGAGTTGAGACATTGCAGAAATCAGATCATGCTCTCAAACCATGTTCCATCTTCCAAAAAGAAGGACTTGTTTTTAAATAAAAGAAATAATTATACTGCCGCACCTTGTAATATGCAAAATCTGTTGGAGCTGTGCTTTGTTACATAATGTTGTCAACGAAATCCTATCTTTTTAGCATTTCTCACAAACAGCGCATCAGGAGGTGCAGTCATTGCACATACTGTGTACAGTACGGTACGCTGCAATGATTCTGTTATATCCCCCAAAAGTAGAGAAAAACATCTGAGAACTGCAATGTACTGTGAGATGGTGCTATTAATTAAAATGAAGTTACCGTTAGAATAAAAAGAACCAGTCTGCCATATTTATTGTGCTGGCTTCATAAACTTGTAGAATAATTGAACTCTGCCCCTTTGGCATTCTGACTCCATTTAGTCAATATTGAGTGGTCTTTGTTTGTAAGGAGGCATAAATAACATACTTGTGTCTTCTCTCTCATCAAAACTTCTTAAATATGGCATTTTAATAACTCTGAAGCTGCAGCTCCTTTTTATTGCATGAACCTCCTGTTTCCAAAAGACAATCGTTCATTATGGCACAGTATTCCACAGCTTGAGCAACAGAGTGAAAACTCTGCAGTAAAAACAGATTGCTAGTTATTAAAATCCTCAAGTGTAAAGAAATTTCATTATTTTCTGTTTTCCCAATGAGAAAATAAAAAAAACCCCATCAGGTTCTACATACCAGAAATGTAGTACGTATACATTGTAAGTATAAAACAGCCCATTTAATTAAAAAGATATATTTTGATACTTAGTTCAAATACATTACAACTGATTGTGCTTTCTAAACCTTACAGCTATAATGGAAAGTAAAATTTTGCATTGATTCAACCATTAATTGCTTTACCAATTACCCTTTTTTAATGGACAAGTCACCTAACTCTGTAAATTAATTTCAAAGAAAGAAGACAAACAGATATGTGTAATATTCATAATGAAACTGAAAGTTCCAATTTTAGTTATATCAATTCATATTCAATTCATAGTTGACCATTCAGTTCAAAATAGTAATGTAAAATACTTTTAGAGCATACTGTACATAAAAGCACTGACTGATTATAATTTTCTCACAAGATAACATCTGGTAATTTACCAGTTGAAAAAGCCAAAGGAACACAAGTCAGCAATATGAAGTCTTTCAGTTGCAATTCTGAAATCAGTAGAAATAAAACAATAGAAATATCAACTAAAGATAAGTTTGAAATGTATACAGCCACTTGTAAGCTTATAAGGACTCACTGCCAAAAGGGTAAGTTAGTGCAAAAATTCAGCTTCCTTAACATAGTCTATTGCAAACCTAGGTTATCCTCTCCTCTTAACTACTGAAAAAGTAAATGAGTTTATCACACTTTCAGTCTATTCTGCAATAACACTTTGATTAAATGAATCACTCACTTCCCCAATAGCTGCTGCATGAATGTCACTAATGACAAAGATATGTGTTGTGTGTATTTAATTCAAAATACTGTTAGCCACTGTTAGTGTGTTCTCACCCATTTAACTGCATTCTTCAACTTATACCCATAGATGGGTTGTCATCCGAAATGGCTACGCTGTCAGAAGCGAGACCTTGCACACATTACTGCCAATATGCACTCCAATCTCATTATAGCTCTATAATAAGAGGGCCTCTGTTCTCACATTAGCTCTCTCTAAAGTGCCTTAGCCTCTCTGCAGTGGCTCTGCAGAGTTTACTTTGTAAATCTAGCGCTAACCTTTATCGCTCATCTACTTCATTTTTTTATATGTTAATGGACTGAATCATTCATTCATCCTTCATTTTTTGACATGACCCGTCATTCAACATCTTGTGCTTTTGATGACAGATAGTTAAATAATTCATTGAATTTATATAATGCTTTTCATCCCAAAGGATCCCAATGTGTTTTACATATAGAAGGGGTCCATGTATAGCAGCCATAATGTGTCAGCAGCTCCTCTACATATTGAGTCAGGTGGAGAACTGAGAAACTGCTACATTAATTGAATGAAGAGGGAAGTTTAGAGAAGTCTGACTATGCAAGCCGGTAGAGCTCAGTCTAGACACCATAGTTAACACCTGTACTCTTTAAAACAAAATCACTGAGCCCCTGCTTAGCTTCCCTCCCTGACTTTAAGGATGCCCAAGCAAGTCAGCAAGTGATCATTTGTGCCAAGGATGAGTCCCTGAGAGTCCACGAGACCTGGCGGGTTTGTGCCCTAAGAACAGCCATATTATCCTATTAATGGATTCACTTCCATAATCATGATCAACAGTGTTATTATTGATACCAGATCATACCCCCAACCTACATCATGCTACTGTATTTCAGCTCCCCCTGTGCTTTCTGGTGTGTGTCCGATCTTCCAGGAACGATTCCACGAAAGATGCTTGAAACAGATGTTGGCATGCAAGGAAGACTCTCAACAGTATAATTTGATTTTGTACAGTTATAGAACAGAGACAAAAAAAGCTGGAATAAAAAATTATTATGTTTTTGACAAAAATATGTCACTTTCCCATCAGTAATAATAAGTAGTAAATTAATTTCACCATTGTATTTTTATGTGCTACAACTTTGCTCCATTTATTTAGTTTATTCATGTGTAATGACTTAAATGAAGGTTTGACCATTATTCAGTAGAACTCAATGAGCTAATGGAAAACTGCAGATGGCCAGCTTAACCATGTGTCATAGAAAGAAAAAATGTTGCACTAGTTATACAATTCCACAAGCACAGGCCTCAAAAATACAAGCTCTTTGTACAGTGCAGTAAGTTTATAGAGCAGGCATAAAACTAAAAAATACAACTCCATGTAAAAAATGGTTTTAGAAATATTCCAACAATCCAATACTAAGCTCTCTTTGCTGTGAAAGTTAACTTGTTCATAGAAGGAGAAGCTGAGAATCTTAATGCATGAAAAAGAACTCCTGAGACAGTAATTGAATGATTGAGACAATCAAAGATGTCAATGAACTGATAAAGCTGTCCATCAGGAATGTAGCAGCATCAAAAAGCTTCACTCTTCCACAAACAAGTATAAGATGTAACGTATTGTACGGAGTGAGATTCCTATTTGGAGCAGGCTTATTGCTGCCATCAAAGGTGCCCCAATCTGAGTTACAGTATATGTCCTTTGCAAGATGTGTGATTTTACATGTTGTGCTTCAGGCTCAGCATGGACACAACCCTTACCACAAATAAGCAGCTTCTGTTAATGGATGGATAGACGGACTCTATATCTTAACTATATTTTGGAAGGAAACTAAGATTTAATATATTGAAAACCATGACCAGTTAACAGCAGACAAGTTTCTGTTATATTTAGGATGACCAGAAGGCCTGGAGTGTTCAGGTGTTGCTGACTGGGTGTAACACAAAAAAATAAAGAATCTGACGGACTGACGGTGTGTACAGCTAACAATAAAATAACTTGTCCTGTTGAAAAAGAGTAGATTTTGTTTGACCTTGCCATGGAAACCAATGGATTTTATCATAATCACACTTCTTCTAAATCTATACAGATTTGTGCAAGTGGTTCCTGTATCACAAATGGATTGTGGAAGAAGCGTTAGAAACAAGATCGACAGATAGGGCGTTGGCTGCAAGTGACTAGGTTTAGAGTGCCATTACATAAATGCTGTGGTTTGTACACTAATAAAAGGGCAAAATGTTGGCAATAAAAACATAAAAAGGCAAACAGGAACCAGCCTGAACCTGGCTATCTGTGGGGGATAACACTCAAATACAACAGCTGTCAATAGATTTATCTCTTAATAACTTTGTTTTTTGTTGAAGATGGGGAGGTTCACTTGGTAAGCGAAGTGCATTTAATTTCTCCTCTGTTTATCAAAGGCCTTTAATAACCTTATCCCAAGAATTATTAAAACCACTATGCTTCAGCACATAATATAAAATGTTGTATTACATGACAGGCATAAATACATACTATAGGCATAATATAAAACAAAATCAACTTCAAAGGTTTAAGTATCACATGGTTAAAAACTCTATCAAATATTACTAGTGATAAAGATGTACTGTAACTGCCTGAATAATGCATGTTGAGCTGAGTATGAATATCATGTTGTGATTTTTCAGTTGTTAAATATGATTGATATTTTTATTTCATAGGACTGTATTAATTTAAAAAATATGCAATAACACTCCTGCTTCTTACTCTGCTACATATGTACTGTATATAATATAATCTTATCCATCGGCTCATGTTCATGAGAGTTTAAGCAAAGCATTTTGTTGGAAGTAAAGGACAGCAGGACAGAATACTTATTGGCATTTACAGCTAAGTTTAATTTAGCCTCGTCTTAAAGAAAGGACTTTAAAAAATTTCACCCTTTCCAACAATACACCCTTTAAAAAGGTGAAAGATCAAGCAATACCAGGCATCTTAAATGTTTGCCTTTCCCAAAATAAGATACAGATTCATTGTAACTAAATTTTTATGTTGGGCTGTAAATTACATGCAAAAGCCCCTAGACGCTAGAGCCTGTCTCTATTAAGAGGAAATTAGTTGATTCCTAAATTAAAAAGGCCAGTCTGGTCTAGGGCAGGCTTTCGTCTCTGTAAACTGCAAAGGGTTTCTGTGAATCAAACATAATTTGAAAACAGAACACATCTTTTCAGTACATCATTTTTTTCTTTCCCCTGAATTTAGCTTTAGGTTTCTTTCAATAAAATAATCTAATTGCATTCCCTTGCTGCTTAGAATTAATTTATATTCATTAAAGTGTGGCAATCGGCAGAAAAAATTCATTCACAGGGTTCTTGGTTCATTTTCCGTGTAATTAAATCAGTTAAAATAAAAACATGTAAACTCACAAATGATTTTGAGAAATTTGCATTTTTAATCACAGCAGATTAGTTTAATAACTCAATCAATCTGTGACAGTTAGAGGCCCATTGCATGTTGTCACGGCCATTTAGTTCTGCAATTTCAACCAAATATCCTATTATGTAAATCAGCCCGGGACAGTCTCAGATGGGGTTTATTCCTTGATAAACCACCAGCCAAAGTTATTAACACGATAATCCTCAATTAGTATACCATTCACCTTGAAGTGCCTTAAGCGTTTTTATGACTTTTTCTATCTTTGAAATGAAAACATCAACACAGTATCAGTATCAGAAACAGAATCCCAAATACAGAGTCACTGTGAACATTGCCATGGTAGAATCCTGCTTGCTCCCTATGGAGATAAACTTCTACGGATCAGCAGTAACTTGGGGCACTCCACCGCCCAACCACTAGGAATGGCCCATTTCTACTTCTTTCCAAGCACATTTGGATTAGATGAAAGAATATAATCCCAACACATTTTTTATTTTTTCTATGAAAGCATGGCTACTTTTGCTGTAGTCGTGCCAAATCAATACGCCCCTATGAAACAAACCGAGCTCTGTCAGCCAGAAAGAGGATATTATAATTTCATGTAAACCCTGTATATTTTTCACAATATCTTCTTTAAAACCCTCTTTTTCAAGGGTCACTTTATTATTTTTTAATGTTATGATAAAGCATCAATAGTATTTTAATTTACATGTATCTACAAATCCTTGAGCTGGAACTAGGAGTGAAAAAAGCAACGTATTTCTTTCACAAGAGAAAAATAAATTGTGCACAAAAGGTACAAAGAAATGAACACTAGCATTACTTAAGCTATAAGTGGTAATGGGCCTGAGTTGACAAGTCAGTAATGGGCTCTGTGAGCTCAGTAAACATTCAAAAACAATTTACCACAGCACAACGCAGTAGGAGCTGCTCTTTAAACGATTTCCCTTAAGACTCATTACTACGGGTAAGAAGTAGTGTCATGTAAAATTCCTTCCGAAAAATATTCCCAGTATTTTTTTATTGGTGTTTGAACACGTCCCAAGATCAATATCTTTCTCGAGCATGAAGTAGCTACTGTACTTTACTATCCAGAAGAATTACCAAGTGATAAAAAGAACTCCACATTTCAATATTGCTATTGTAAAGGCTCGGTATTTTTCCAGCACAGAAAAAAACAGTGAGGTGTATTTTAATGTCAAGCAACAGCCAATACATGGCATGTACTGAGCCCTATTCATAAAATTTTAATATGGCCTTTTATTTATTTTTTCAAACCTTCTCCCACATGAATTACAATTTCCCTTCTCAAAACACAATTTGGGTGTTTTTTCAGCATCACTCATTCATTAGGGTGTGTCCTAACAGGGTTAAAGTCTGTTTTCATTAATTAAAGAAGATTTAGAATTTAATACCCAATTCAAAGACGGTTTTGTCTTCAGCCTCCATTCTCACATATCACTGTACTGCGTAAATAAAGGGCCCTTTCTTTTCCTCCCTAAAATAGAAGCCTTACTTTTCAAATCAGAAAAGATGCAAGACATTCTAAGCCAGTACAGTATGCATACTACTACAGTGCTGTATCGGTAGTTTAAAAAAAAAAACAATACCTCATGCAAACCACTAAACATAAGTATGTCACCACCGTGGGCATTGTGAGAAACTGGGGCATAAAGACAATCATTATTTTTGTTCTATGGAGCACAGACTTAAAAGGAGAAAGTTTGACGTTGATATTTTGATGTTATAAAAAGACAATAGTGATCCCTGCATTAGACACTGCATTAAAAACTCACAAAATAAGTTTCTGAAGATTTGAAGTGAGTTTTGTCTCACTTAAATAGGACCACTTAAAGGATTAACTAGTCTTGTTGTGTTATTATCAAAACTAGAATTAGGTCTGTGTTCTCCCTGAATTCAAGGTTTTACAAGTAAATCAAAGGGGACAGACAGTAACATGTATATAAGAAATAACAAGTGGCTGTTCTTTTGTTCTAGCTCAGATTGTTCAGGTAGTCCTGCCCCTTACAGCCTCACAGGGTGATGTACATGGGATAGGAACTTCGCACTAGCATGACTCTTCAGACTCACCAGCCTGACACTCTACATCATTAACATGTAGTTTAACTGGAAAGCAATTCCACTTCATCATGAATCATAGCAGTCTAGATAGATATGACTGTTAGAGAATTATACAAACAAAACCAATTTTTAGAAAATAATACAAGTGGAGACACTGTCAAAAAGCACCATTTAGAATATTTCTTTGACTAGTCTGTGCCCTGTTATTTTAAATGAGCTAACTGCATTTGATTTACTATTTGGGTTTAATCTTGTTTGCCTCTCCTCTTTTGTTAATTGTATTTTTATTGGAAAGAGCGATGTGGTGTTTCTGACATTAAGAATGCAATAGAAAAGAGAATTATTATTCTTAAAGAGAAATATGAGCTTTCTGTTCCCACTATTCATAATTATAAATGAATATAGACTCCACACATACAACCAAGTACAATGTTCTTCAAGGACCAGTCAAGTGCCTGTCACAACTACAAATGAGTTCAATCTTTATTCCCATCACTAAAAGCAGAACTAAGTGAACTATGAAAGGACTTAATCTTGATTAAAGACAACAAAAAATAAATAAAAAGGGTTATAACACATAAATATGTGTACCAGTTTTGTTTTGTGTGTGGGTAAATACTGAAAAGGATAAGTGCCAAACCAACAAAACAGATATATCCCTAGAGATTCAATGTGTTGCCTAGAACATACTCTAATGTCTTGGCACTTCTCTGCCAATGGGTGCTAACATGGAAGAGCTCCACCACACCCCATCCTCCCCACTGTGCCACCAGCAGGCACAGGGTTAAACTATTTCCTCCTTGCAGTTTGACAAGAGGAGGAAAGGGCTGTACCACCCTGTACTCACTGCAATCCTGCACTTAGAAAGGAAATGAATGAGAGGCCTTTGAGTATGTGGCTGGGGGTCTGCAGTTAACTACAAGAGAAAAAATATACAAAAACACCATCCGTTTTATTGTACGATACACTTTACGGACACCCACGCTGTTCACAACATAGCGGTTGCCATGGTCAAAATGTAACATGTTTGGTACACATTCCTTCAGTGATCTCTAATTTAAAAAGGAGGGCACCATACACCTTAAAGTACAGTCTTACACAGTACATATATTTCCAATTAAGCATTTTCCAAGGTTTACAACATGCAGCTCAGCATCACACTAACCTCCAAGCTCCTAAGTTTATCAAACAAGATTTTGCTAATTAGGTGTTACTTGACATGGAATCCAGGATTATTTACACACGCTTTAAATGTTAACATGAGCGTGCCAGCTCAACAGCCCCCTACTGTTGCACAAAGACAGCCTCTCTTTGACAGCACTGCCCTTGAAAGCTATGTCATTGACATACTCTTACACAGCACGTTTAATAATGAAATTGATCTGATAATTGTTTCAGATGCAGTGCTCCTCTGCAAAGCAACCCACATCAGAAAGACACTGCAAGAGAGCAGCTAGAGACACATTTCAGTTCACAACAGCCTAAATTAGCAACACTAAACTGTACAAATATGGCATTTCCTAAGAAAATGTTACAGAATTAACATTAAGATCTTTCCCAGAGACAGGGAGGATCTCACAACCCAGGTGTCAGTGTGCTGAACCTGTATTTGAAGAACAATAAGCAACTGACTAAGCAAGTGTACAAAAGTGCAATGAGGCTTAACGTGAAAGACAGAGAAACCAGCTAACAGTAAATATAAAAAGCCAGCCAGCAGCTCACATTCGGTTAACCGCTGCAATGCTAGCCAAATGACAAATAAACTGTATTTTGTTTTCATCCCTAACAAAAAATGCAAAGTCTAGCTCTTTAATATCTTATATATCTTTAATATCTAGAGATAAAAGACTTAGATAACCAAGTCTCAGCTCTCAGTTTCCTTTAGGTCTCTACCTCTGCATTTCTCGAACCGCAGTGGCTTAAAGTAGTAGTATGCTTCTTTTACACTTACATCACTTCTAACTTGTAGAACATCATACTGTACTTGCTGTGCAATTTTCTGTTACTGTTTTGGCTTCTTCATTCTCTACACTAACTACTTATACCAATAATAACTTCTTCGGAAAAAGACTTGTCAAAGCTGATGGCTGGGAAGTCTAGAGGGAAATCTTATTGGTGTCAAACCAAGCTGAATATTTCCTTTGCTGAGTACAAAAATATTTGGCTGATACAATGCTAATATATGCCCCCACTTCACTTCCTCCATCTCAGATTAGAGAAGTTTTTTTTCGAAGATATTTTTGCTATTATTCAGCTTTGTGAACGTGTTTCCTTTTCACGGTTCTTGGCAGTCAAGTTCTGAAGAAATCTTTTCTGAGATATTTTTACTGGATGGAGTCAGTTATTAGGGTAAAAATGGCTTAAAATACACAAAATAAAATCACACAGAAGATGCATGAAAAAACAACCAATATGAAAGTACTGGACAAACAGAAGTAAGCCAAATGATATGTACAGGCACTGTGCCGTGGACGACAAACTCATATCTCCATTCATTTTACCCAGCCCACACACTCTTAATCTAAGTTCTAAGCGAGAATCTCAGCACAGATGGAGGTTTATGCATTTGGAGTTGTATTATCTGTATTACACACAAATGTGATTATATTGTAGACTATAAGACACTCGAAACTCATGAGACATGGGGACCAGTTCTCTTTATATTAATCTAACGTTAATTTCCTTTGACACTAAAAAAGGGGAGGGACATAAACACACCAATGTTTCTCACAAAGACATACTGTGGCCTTAAATTCTCTTTAGCATCACCTCGCCAGTGCAAGGATCACTATGGCAACCTTAAAGGCCCAAATGTACTCTCCAAACAGCATGGTAAGTAAAGCAACTGCAGGATGATGTGCATCATCATCAGTGACCACCAAATTATTTGGTTTTGATTAATCTGCACATTTCGGAGAGGCTGCCAGAAAATCATGCCTATATCTCTATGCCTTTTCCTTCCAAAACAGTAATGAAAATGTGGAAGAAAGAAAGGGTTACACTTTGATCCCTGTTTCCAAGAGGCATTGTCATTACAGGCTGAGCTACCAGCTGTCTTTACCTTTGCCAGGCAAACAGTGTCATTAAGAGCGGTCATGTTTGTTTTGGTGTTCGATAATAAGCCTTGAGCAAACATACTCATATATCTTAACAGAACACTAACAATGCACACTAACTACACATTTCACATTATATTTGCTGAGGCCTGTCAGTTTAAAGGATTTTTTACAGATAGTCAAAATGAAGTAGGAATCTGAAAAGCATGCAGACTACAGTATATCCCATTATCCTACATTACTAATGACTATTACTAATTACTATTCTGCAAAAGTAAAAGTCTGTCCTTGACTTTGTAAAAGACTTCAAAAACACCAGCAAGTCTAAGACAGCCTTTTCTTCACTTTTTCAGTCAGGTTTGCATACAGATCCTGTTGTTTTCTTTTTTAAGAAGATGATGTAAAGGATTTGCTTAATACAATTTCCCATGTCTGGCACACAAGTGTTGTCTTGGTGATATGACCCAAGTGATACTGCTTACAAAATAAACAGCAGAAAAAACAATTTACTGCAAAAAAGAATAAAAACAACAACTAATAAACACACCTGCCTTAGCAGTCATTCCCTACTTTAAACAAATTAAGGGACACAAACAGTATCACTTCTTTAAAATGTGCTCTTTTTTCAATAAATCTTTACATATCCAGGCACAACAAAACCTCCTCTAGCTGAACATGGATATTTTTGCTTTTAATATCACTGCATTAATTTTCTGTTTTTTGCCTGAGATAAATCCCAGGATAGTTTGTAAACCAAATATAAAGTCATTAATTTTCCAAGTGTGATTACAGCTGTCAGAGCTATGCAACCCTTAAAGCCCAGAGTTTCATCTTGAATTTGGTATATACTGTAGTTGTATAATGCACATATAAACCTCTCTTTTTCATGTATTACCTCATTGTCTCCAATATAGTACAACACAATTGAAATGTTTTGGCCTCTTGTCAAGAATAAGATTTCACAGTGGGGGTGGCGAGCATTGACAATTTCTGGGGTGGGTGCTATCTGCATGGAGTTTGTATGTTCTCCCCATGTTCATGTGGGTTTCCTCCCACAGTCTAAAAACATGCTGGTACTGTAGGTTAATTGGCTTCTGGTAAAATGTGCCCTGGTGTGTGTTTGTGTCTGTGTGTACCCTGCAATGGACTGGTTTTCCATCCAGGGTGTTTTCGGCAATCGATTGCCAAGATATTGCAAATCTTTTGATCATGATCTGTGCAGTATTACCAGGTCGAAGAAGGAAACCAATCCATCCATTATCAGAGCTTATCCTGGAAGCACAAGATGCAAGTCAGGACTACACAATAGAGAGAGTGCCAGCCCATTCCAAGGTGCTCACAGAGGGACAATAGAGACACATCAATAAACATAGACAGCATGCCTTTGGGAGGTGGATGGAAATACAAGAAAAACATGCAAACTCCACTGAGGTTAGAATTAAATCCAGGACCCAAGAGCTGTGAGGCAGCAGCTATATCATATATTTTTTAATGTCTGTGTCTAACTATAATCTGTATATGCATTGATAAATGTATACTATGACCACTATTTTATTTCTAATAAATACTATATCCGAAAATTCTAAAATGCCATGCAACTGAAACATCCCGGTGATACTTATAATTAGATCAATAATTTTTAAAGACATGCACATCAGAAAAGGATTAAAGATCCCTCTCAAATAAAATCTAAAAAATATATTCCATTTTTTTTTTCAAAAATTAAAAAAACGTAAGCAGATGTAGGTTTTTTGCTTAAATTTAATATCTTTCTGATGGGGGATTCACTCAACTTACCCATAGAAATCCGTGACAACAATATGAAGCTACTGCACTCTTAAAAAACAATGCATTTCACAAGATCATGATAACACAAGTGTTATAAATGACAGGAGACCTTTTGATCCACTATGGAGTTTGGTGGTGAACAGCTTATTGTAGCAAGAACATTAAGCCATTACTTCAATCAATAGCAGATGCCCTTATTTTGCAAGCTAGAATAAAGCAAAAATAATTTCTGTTCAGAGTTGTGTGCTGTACCCTAAGGTAAGCTGTAGCCAGTCAAATGGCAGGATTTTTATATCAAGCCTAAGTGTACTTTTCAGATCATTAACCACTGTATTTTATAATCAGCCAGTGCTCATATTTATATCAGGACAGCTGTAAAATGACAGATAAAGGTAAACTGTGTTTCCCTAAAGGCAAACAGCAGGAATAGACCTGAGAGAGCAATGTCATTATCACCGTAGTGCACTTAACCATTCAAAACCTTTCCTTCCTCTAGCAGAACTCTGAATTCCCATTGACATGTTGCCATTTATTTTTTCCAAGCATCTGTAGATCATAATCATTTAAAACTGAGAAAAGTACAAAAACATAAATATATAATAAAGGTGTTTTTTGGTTTTGTTTTGTTTTTGGTAAGTGATTCTAATAGGAATTATAAATATATTTCCCTCATGAGAGCAGTTCGGCAATCAATTAAGTGCCTGGTGTCTTGCTTCCACTTTCTTGAATTTTGTAAGTCAATGACATGTTTACTTGCCCTCTCAGAGATGATTCATCACCAAATGCTTTTTGAATCAAAATAATTGTGGTTTGGTTTAGCATTGCTTAATTAAAAATATTAAAAAGGAGTTTAGATTTGTGGGCACTTTAACATGGCAGTTAGTGTTTTTTCCATACAGGTTTGATTCCAGACTAGAGGATCTTCTCTGTGTGGAGTTTACATGAGTTTATTTTACATTTGTCTGGGTTTTTCTGGGAGCTGTAGTGTCCATCCATCTCTCTGGTTAGGTTAATTGGACTCTAAGTCGTCACTGTGTGCGTTTGCATGTCCTGTGATGGAGTGGACTCCTGTACAAGCGTAGGGTACTGTCTTTTCCCTTGTGCTTCTGGGATAAGCTCCAGTCTGCCTGAAGCATTGCCAAGAATTAAAATGATTTCTGGTAAAACATGGGCAAATGTATTGTTTTGCTTGTTTACCAGCTTTAGTTTTTCTACATTTTCACAGCACATCACCTATGTTTTTTATGATCTTATGTATGCTCTCAGAATTGTTGTATTAAAAATTCACCCATATCTGTAAATAAAGCAGGAGTTTTACATGTTTATGAAGTGCTCTGTGGCAACTTGTTGTGATGGAAGGGATAAAGAAAAAAAAATACAGATTATATTTTGACAGTGTTGACGGAATTCCTGTCTTCAGGGTTTGTTTAAATCCCACCTTTTCTCCATTATATTGTGTGAGCTCCCATTTTTGTAGGTTTTTTTGGTGTTTGTTGTACTTTGTGTGATTTTATTTTCAAAAATTGTAACAAAACACACCAATACAAATGTTGAGCTATAATCTAAGAAATAAGGCTTGAACAGGAGTTTCAAATTATTCATGAAATATCCATGAAAAGTGCAGAGTAAATAGTCACTGCAGCTAAAGAGGCACTTTCAACCCAGGGCCTAATTGTTTCCAAGGATACCTAAGCCAAAAGCTCATCTCTGGTACCAGTTTGAATGTAAGGAGGTCAGTAAATGAGTGAGTTTATTTAATCTTGGACAGAATATAATCATAAAAAGTGAGTTATTTCATAGACTCCAGACCCAGCCATTTATAAAACAGTAATTTTGGCTTTAAAAAAAAATTAAAAATGGAAAAAGACTTCATTAATAGCCTACCAAATTATAATGTGGTTTTACAGGGCTGGATACCCATTTTACAAATGACTTTACTTTAATTTTACCTCTCTGTGAATCAAACATACCCCAACATTCAACCTCTTCAAAAACAAACAATCACAAATGCGCTTCATGGCCTCTCAGACGGTGTTTATCATCATGTTTTTTTAAAATGCATATTTATGCTGCGAGAGCACTCAGCCATATCTTCAAGTCAGAGACACTTTTGTTTCATCGTCTGACTCTTCTAGCCTTTAGCTGAGCAGTGGCTCAACACACTCCAGTCCAGTTGGTTATCAAAATGGATGATGTATTCCATAACATAACAGTTTTAAAATTAACAAAGGTTTATCATAACCAACTTGGACTAGCAAATGAAGGACTGGGTCAGACCTTGACTGTACAAAGAACCTCTTTTTGGTTTGAATTAATTCAGAACTTGTGTAGCTGAGAGCATCAAGTTGTAAAAATACTGTTATTTAGACAAGAAAGCTACTTGTGTTTTAGCGCTTTCAGCAGAGGAGTGCTTAAAAGACTTCAAGATTATGTGAGGAATAAGCAGCACACTTTTGGAAAAACATGCACAAATGTAATAATAAAAAGAGTACCATTCCTCACCACGCATGGGACAATGACGTCCAATTGCTAATTCAAGCCTAGCAATTCTAAGTAATGCAGTTTACATATGATCTATAAGCAATGAGGATCCCTCACCTGCTTCTCTTTCCCCAAATAAAAAAATCTAGAAATGTTTCAATGTTTCTCTTTTCTTAGCAATGCTGTCTGCAAAAGATACTAGTCCACAGAGGATTCTCAGCTGTGTTCCATAAATGGGTTGGGCAGATTTCAGCTGAATATATATACTGTATATATTGGAGAATTCCTTTAGAAATCAGAGATAGAGTTACAGTAAATGCGGAAAAAGAGGAAGCCAATCTCATTATGAAGGATGATGAAATTACAGCTATCTGTGCTAATCTATTTAGATGATATTTTAAGGGGAGACTGGGGGTTGGTATAGCTTAGTATGAAAAAGCAAGGCTCTGCTGATCTTATCTCCAAACAGATCTATGAGAACTAGATGCATGCTTAAAAAACCATCACGACTGCACATCATTAAAACTGATATTCCCTTCGGCCCCATTCCATTAGAAATAAAAATGCAAGACAATTAGTGTTTGATAGGTCTCAGCTCTGTTGACTCGTACGCTCAAGGGTATTAAATTGCTTAATTATTCTGTTCTGTTGTGAGATGTACAATATGGTGTCACACTGGAGTTGGCTTTCATTTTGCATAGAGGGGATAAGGAAATGCAGCTTTTTTACAGATAGATATTTTTATAGAAACACCACTTCATTTTAACCCATAGGCAGTTTGAAAACAATTTTATTGGCTTGGTTTCCACATTGCTATTAGGATTATGTTAATATTTTATCTCCACTGGAAATCAGGAGGAAGATTACCTAAGTAATGTTTTGAACATGTTTTTTCAAATTAAGTAATGAAATTCACTTTACTGCGATGTTGCTCTCTAAGTAGCAATCAGTTAATTATCACCCCTGCTTAGGAAAAATTTAAAAAACAAGATATAACATAAACATGTTGACATTTTGACAGCTACAGTGACGTTCATGACCTTATGTGTTACTTCTTTGTATACTGGGTGACATTAGAACAAAAGAGTGTAAAAACAATGGCATTTGATGTGTTTATAATGCCTCTCAGCATATACAAAACTAGAACACTAAACTTTCTCTGCATTATAAGCTTTGGGAGTTTCAGCATAAAAGCCAAACACTACTTTGCAGGCTTTGAAAGAAGACTGGCTCTAAGGATCATGCCTGTAGGAAATATTAGCAAAAATGTCAGGTTATTTTATTCTGTAATTCGGAAATCTTGTGTCAAAAATAATTGTGTTGAGCTAGGGAAGAAAACTGTGATGTGGAAGCTTTTGGGCTTCCAGTTCCTGATTTTCTAACTCGATGTGGTAGTCCAGGTCGATGAAAACGAGTAGGGTTCTCATGAAATGGGAAGACATTATTCTCATACAGTATTTTCTTGCATCCTAATTAATTCACATCAGTGGCAATTTAATCTGCCAAGCCTATTGAAGTATAAAAATATAACCCAGCTGTGGTGCAATCTTTAATATTAGTTACACTGTTCGGAAATTAAGATGTTACAACATCTTCCTTTTGTCATTTTACATTGGGAACAGTCTGTTCTTTCACAATACAACAGATAAAACTGTTGGCTTGAATCTCTCCCTTGCACTGATCACCATAGATAGATGGTAAATCCATGTGTCAACATCTCTTGAGTAGAAAAGGCTCTGTTTATTCACACTGCGAATGATGGCTCCTATAAATCCCAGATTTCATGTACACTACATCTTTCAACCACTGCTAGACAGCTGAGTATCAGGGAAATAAAGTTAGGCATTTCTGAAAATTCTAGGTACCAGCAGTATTTATACTAGGTACCAGCCTACCTAATTCTAGGTACCAGCAGTAGGACTGTTAGTTTCTTGCCATATAACACTGTCAAGTGCTCTTGCAGGTATGAGGAAGGGGAAACTGCCTGAGATTGACACTGCATCAATATAGTTTCCCCTAGTCTTTTCACAGGGCATTTTTTAGGTTTCCTCAAGCAGAACTCAGTGATTTGCATTATGACACCAAAAACCATTTTGGACCTCTCTGAGCAGTAGGAGCAGCTTGAACATGACTTATGTTGGATCCCACAAAGTACAGAAATATTTACAGCCTAATCCTATCCAATTATTTTCACTGGATCTTCTTTTGTTGAGCCTGTGGTAAGGGTAATGGTGTGTTCCACCTTTTTTGTACATGGATTGAGATCTGGGGATTGATTTTAGCAGAGACAAGACAACCAAACATTCCCTGCTAGTGACAGACTCTATGCATTAAACTAGGGGTGCCTAATGTTTTGGCTAGTGAGTGTAGCTCTGAGCCAAAGGCTCCTACCTCCCTTCCTCCACAAGTTCCACCCACCACTTGAGGAAAAACAGAATGAAGAAAAAACGTTTTAGGTTTAAAAAACAAACCTGCCCTGATTTTGTACATTTTTAAAATAAATGTACTTAAGAAGACATCATCTTGGGGGAAAAATCACACATTAGATTTATATACAAAAAGAGCAGAAAATAAAAGCAATTTTCAAACATGTTCCAATTCAAGCAAGTGTTTTCAATGATAGACTAAGGTAATGATGCATGATGGGAACCCAGCATGCTATTAAGAAAACAAACAGGGAAAAAAAAGAACAAATTCCATATGATAGCAAACTGTTCTGTTTTTGGCAAACACACTGTGTATACTTTTGTCAAAACACACTAATTAGTATTTGCAAAATCTAATTAAAAAACTATTAAAGCATACATGTTGTTGAGCAACTGTCTGCCAATACTCTTTAATTAAATAAGACTGTTATCACTGAAAGGTGGTTGTGATCTTTAGATACTGTATCGTTTAATTAAAAAACAGCACATTCAGAGCACAATCTCCTAAAAGCTACAAAAACATTTTTGTTTCCTTTTTCATGGACATCAGAAGTTGTAATCCATACAAAAGCATGGGGCACAACAACAGCTTTGCATGTGGGGAAAAAAAAGTTATTCTTCATGGAACCAAGCATGTGGCAGCTCATCTAATTACCTACAAAGCTGTGTGTAACTCAAGATGCAGATGACTTTATCTTATTTAATAAAACATTGCTTTCTCTTCTGATGGTGCAACTGAAGTTCACTTAATATTACATGACCTATATTATTACAAGCATTTGCCTTGTTTACAACTGATCATGCTGAGCCACTCAGAACAGTATTTTCCATTACAACAATGTCACTGTAGTGCTGAGAGTTTAAACTACAACAACAGCATGCCCTTTTTAATGAACAGGAGGTCCACTCTTTACTACAGTGGCAATGTTCTGTATTAAGCCACTGCACAATATAGTTCTGTTAAGATAGTTTTTAGCTTGTGTTCTCCAGTGTATTGATGACAGGATCTTTAAACAGTACAGCACTCAGTTAACACTAAACATGCCAAAATGCATATTACACACTCACCTCAACAAACAAACACACAGACCACTGCCTCACCAGCCCAGATATGCAGTTAACACCTATGTTTTTAACATCAACAGATTAGCAGATAGACAGAAACCGTCATACACAAGAGAATGCTGATATTTCCTCTGGGAAGGACTGATATGAATATTTCTGTGGTAATAGAAGCTAGCCTCAAAACATTTTGTACTGACACCATTTTTAATAGAGTACAAGATGTGTCTGTTGTTGTTCTCTGAAACTTGGCTTAATATCAAATAATGTATTGAAACCAGGAAACTAGGTACAACCTCAAAACAAAAAACTCTGAATCATAAGCATTTCCTTTTATTAGGTTTCACAATTCTTAAATATCCTCTCATACATGATCTACATAGCTCTGCGTCATTGCTGGTGTTCAGAAAGTTGTTTGGCATACTGGCTAAATGAAAAGAGGCATTAAAGCATGTTTGAGCACTGATTGGTAGGAGTGAACTTAACTGCTGCACAGCCAAGAAGCGATCTGATCTAATAACACAAACAATTATACTGTTCTACCACTAACACACCTTATACAGTACACACAATTTCTAATGCAAGATAAAATAGTTTACTGCTATTTTTCTGGAATAACTGATATTTAAAGATAAAAAAAATAATCCTAGTCAACAGAGTACCAATACAGCAAGTACAGTAGAAACAACAGAAACAAAACAACATAGACAACTCTCCTTTTTTACATGCGAAATGTAGTGGCACAGTCTTTTTCTGATCTTTACCTATAGCTAGACAGTTCTCATAATAGGCCACTTTCATGTCTAAAAGACCAGCCATTCAACCCATGGATAAACTACACACCTCCTACAGCATTATCTCAGGACCCATATTGCAGCTTTACAAATACTCATAAACTAAGGAATGACAGGATTTTTTTTACAGGCATTCACTTTGACAATGTCCACACACAGGGCTCCTTGCTGCAGGTTTTTCATTGCACTTTGGTATCCTTCAGTTTGACTCCAAAGCAGAAAAACCACCAATATGAACTGGATACATGTACATTTTTTGTGTCCTGACAGAAATTAAAACAAAGCCTTAAGAGAAAAAAAATTGTTAGGATGAAACACCTGAAACAGATAATCTTGTCTTGGTATTTCTTGGTATTACATAACGTGTCATAATATATTTGGCCTGTAAATTTCATGAAAGCTTTTTGGACCTCTTCTGTCTTAGTAAAGCTACTTGCAGTGCAACAGCATAGTATCTCTAGTATCCTGTGCCTCTGACTGATACATGCCAAGCCTACAGAAAATCAGGAATGGGTTGTACCATATTGTCACACCGATGATGAGAAGGTTTATTGCCATGTTTCGTGTATTTCTGACACAACCTCCTTACCAGGCCCATGATACAATTTTTAATAATTACAAAAGGATCAATGCTCTCTACAATAGCATTGAACAATCCTTGCAAAGGAACTCTGAGGGATGTAAGATATCCATACTAAAATAGCCATTACACAGAGATATTATCACATATGCTTTCTCTGATTCCACAAGACAACACAGACCTCAGAGAAATGCTTTGTAGATAAACAGAAGACAGGAGGAATTACTACTTCATGACTCACCTTGTTGTGACATACTGCACCCCAACTGCAAGTGCATTAAGGACAAGGTGAAGAGGAACACTACCTGAAATTGTGCCTGTGTCTTCTGCTGGTGAAGCACTCTCTCTGTCTACTCTTTCCTTTGTACCACCTGATTCTCAAGGTACAATAAACTAAAATGATATGAGTGATTTTAATTCCAAGATGAAGGTTTAATTAATTCTATCATGTGCATCAGGACAGGAGATAAAAGAAAGAATGGAAATGCCACTATTTTCTTCTGACCAGTGATTCCTAGAGTACTTTCTTCCAGCACTGTGATGTGCTGATTGTATTTTGATGCCAAGTACTGCAGGCTGGAGTCACATGATTCTGCCCTCAGGCAATGCAAGCGGTTTTTTACTGTTGTGGGCTTTGTTATTAACAATTCTATAAAAAGATTAACATGAATTTACCAAGCTACCAGAAGAAGATGGAAACATCTGTTTTAAAATAATTGCTGTTTCTGAAATGTCTTCAATTAAAACAGCGACATACAGTATTTGTTTCCGATGTATTTCTCTAACATAAAAATGCAAAAACTTTAAAACATTTTTTCTCTACTAATTAAATACCACAGAGAACAGTCTGTTTTTTGGCTCAAACATGTTCATTTTTATTTTGTCATTTTAACTTCTAAAAAAGGAGTAATTACTCCTTGTACATTATTTGTAACCTTACACATCAGGAAAGACAGAGATTTATTAAGAAATGTTCTCAATAAGTGTGGAACTGTTAAGAGTCAGTTCAGTTCTTGTTTAATATCAATGTTTAATAGAATGACTGCTTAGCTGAATGCTACTAAGCTGGGAGTGACAGAAGTCTAGACCAAATGACTGGCACCAAGACTACCTCAGCAATAATTCCACCCCAAACCTAAGGTGTCTAGCTACAGACCATCTGAAATGTCCAAAAAATTATTTTCAACTGGTGTTAGTGGGGCCAGCAGGGGGTGCTCACCCTGCGGTCTATGTGGGTCCTAATGCCCCAGTATAGTGACGGGGACACTATACTGTAAACAGGCGCCATCCTTTGGATGAGACGTAAAACCGAGGTCCTGACTCTCTGTGGTCATTAAAAATCCCAGGGCGCTTCTCGAAAGAGTAGGGGTGTAACCCCGGTGTCCTGGCCAAATTTCCAATTGGCCCTTACCAATCATGGCCTCCTAATAATCCCCCTCTATGAATTGGCTACATCACTCTGTTCTCCTCCCCACTAATAACTGATGTGTGGTGAGCATTCTGGCGCACTATGGCTGCCGTCGCATCATCCAGGTGGATGCTGCACATTGGTGGTGGTGGAGGGGAGTCCCCATTACCTGTAAAGTGCTTTGCGTGGAGTGTCCAGAAAAGCGCTATATACTGTAAGTGTAAGCAATTATTATTATTATTATTATTATTATTATTATTATTATTATTATTATTATTATTATTATAAAACAATGGTTTCTAAACAGCATGTTTATAGTTTATGCTACTGATTAGCCAAGGTTAGCCTATGTTTTTGGAGGCTTTTTTCTTGTGTCCAATGATGTTAAGGTATGATGAGATCTTCATCAATAAAACTTCAGAAAAAAATATGATGGAATTGTGTTACTTTTTAATATTTTACATATTTTACTAAGCAATATGGATTACGGCTTTTGACCAGCTTTGAATTCAGCTTCAAACACTGATGTTTTGCCTTAACACCAAAACTGTCAATAACAGTTGGGATGCATGCTTCTTTATTTAGTTCATTCAGTGAAATATCATATCTAACAACTGGTAGAACGAATGATGGTTCACTACACTTAAGAGGTCTTAGTTAATTACCTTGTGTGGTATACAATATTCCAATTCTTGTGTCTGCAAATGTACTGTATATTAATAATACTTCCAATGGAGTTACATTTTCCTGGAAAAGAATTTCCAGCTTGGTGAATTTCTAGCTGTTCAAGATTTACTGTTAATTTCTGATTTCATGAAAACCTCCCCTTTTCAATGACTCACTGCCACTGCTGGGGCTATAAAATTCAGTGGAGCACTGTGGTCTCAGGTGTGTTATAATGTTGAGCTTTGAGTAATCTTTTCACACGGAACTTAGTTATGCTGCTGAACTGTGCAATATGGCAGATAGCAGCCTCAAAAGTATGCAAACTGGCCTCAACCCATTTCTGTCCATTTTGTCTTTACACAGCTATTCAGAAACCAGCTACTTAAAAAGGGACTCCACCTGACAGAGATATAAGATCAAATTAGACCTAGATATCTATCATCTCTTCTTGTGACTTATCTGTGAACACATTATGTCACAGAAACAAACAGCCTGATAACTCCACCCTAAAGACAGAAAATGAAATGTAGGTATCGTAGGCCCCAGTATTGCACAGAAAACTATTGAATGAACAAATAAATGAATTGCCAAATCTGACATCTTGCAGAGAAAGACATCTGAATGCCTCAATAAACTAAATTTTACACATAGGATAGAGTTTTTATACAAGATTCGTTTTCTATATGTGGGCTGGGATTCCCAGAACTCAGATGTGGGCTGGCTAGAGTGCCTCATGACAAGACACTTTCAGGGAAGGCAAACGACATTAGATTTGCTCACAACCAGAGCTCTTTGTTTCCGCTTTAGGCCACGGCAGAAGAGCCGTGAGAGAGAAGAACTGATGTACTGCCCTGTCTGTGAAAGGGTTAAACCCCTCTCTCGGAGACATTTTACAGATTTTCTTTTCTGTTGGCGCACATTATTAATTTCTTTGCTCATCTCCTTGCAAACACATAGTGGATGACAGTGAGCTCTGTAAATGGTGTCCTGAAAGCTGTACTGTGTTGGAAATGTTGGCTCCTAAGCCAGAATGGGAGCTGCCATCTATACTGCTGTTTGCACAGGACATGCCTCATGAAGCTAAGACAACAGCTCTTGTTTGCCCAGGCTCACTGAATCTCTTTCCCTTGTAATACACCTACCAGCTGGATTTTTTGCCTATTTATTTTTCTCCATAAGTCTCTTTCCACTGTTTGTTTATCACCTTTCTGAAAAGACTGAGAGGAATCCGCAAGAATGGCAGTTTGGAGCTCCAACATAGCCTGAGATAAAATAAGACTATTCACGAATAAAATAATTCCTTGCATTTCTACAGTGCTTTTCATCCCAAAGCACTACACATATATTAGGGGACCAACTACATCTACCGCTGAAGCAGTCATTCTGTGCCAGCAGCCCAACTACACAGCAAAAGAGGTGGAGAAGTGAGAAACTGCTTCACCAAATGACTGAACAGGGAATTTTAGGGAGGCCAGATTGCTCAATCCCAGTGTGGAATTTGTCCAGGACACCGGGGGTGACACTCCTACCCTTAAGACCAATGGCAGGTGATTTTTGACTGACTAAATAGTCAGGACCGCATTTTAATGAACAGTCAATAAAATTATCCGCTCTTAAAACTGAATTATGGAAGGCGGGGGTGATGAGAATATTTTTACTGTTCCATTTCATTTTCTTTTATTTTACAGGATAAAATAAAATCATATACTTAGTGTGAAAAAGAAATGTTATTTATTTCTAGGCATTTGATCTTTCATTCCTTCTATGTGTTTTACAGTCAACTCTTCATTTCTTCTTATTCTAAAGTAACATGATTACATTGAGAATAAACTCACTCACTTCATAATAGGACATTGACATTTTTAATTTTATTTTGTTTTTCCCCCTAATGAATTTAATTTATGAAAAAATCCATCCATCCATTTTCTAAATTCTCTTTACCCTGTAATGTTTTAAATGTTTCGAACAGCTTGTCCTATGCTCAGATTGTGTGAGCGATATTTAATAGCCAAATGCTGTGCAGCTAAATATTTGTCACTAAAATGTCGCCAGGCACTTTTTTTTGTCTCCAGGAAGATTACTTTGTTATACCTGTGGTGCCAGATTTGTTCAACTGTTCTGCAACACATAAGATAACCTAAATTATCATCTCCTGTGTTCCTAGAGTGTTGTTTTAGCCAAATTCTGAGTAATAAAAGGTGCTTAACTATTTTAAGTAGAAACATAATGTGTTAACAGTGAAGGATAAATTATAGCAATTTTACAGAACTCCGAGAGTGACAAACATGCTCTTCTGTTATCAGTCTTTTTCTGTGACTTCAATGTCTAAAATTACATTTCCTAGTTTTAAGTTAATCTAAGCTTCACTAAGAATGAAATTAATTTCAGCATACAAAGGTTACTCAGACAGCACATCTCTTTACATAAACATATAACAAAAATGCTCTTTTACTAGTGGAGTTAAATAATTCTTGTATTGTAATTGAAGCTAAAAGCTATAATTAATTTTATTAGTTTGTAGTACAAGTACTGTAATGTTTACTGTAAATTAAATCTATGAAATTTACAAGGACAAATATGATATTTGGATTGCAAGTCAACCTGTATAAGGTCATCTGATAAGAACATAAAAAAATTCAAAAAGCCTTTGTCCGTTTCTCAGTCAGGGAATTAACTACAATATGTCCTCTTTTTAACTGGGGTTCTGCCTAAGCTGTTTTTAAGAAAACATTAATTTGGTCATTACTGCTCTAAATTACATTATGCGGGAAGGAGTAAGAGCTTCAACAACTGCCACAGATTTGAAATCTTGAGAGGGTGAAATGTAAAAAAAAGGTAACAGAAAAATAGGCATCGCCTAAGCTGTTATATACTCCAATATCCTCTGTCAGAGAAGAAAAAACAGCAGATGTGTTCCGGCTCACATAATGACATCAAAGCAAGCATTTACTTATTCTTTTTTTGCACTTTTAGTGTGGTTTAGGTCCAAATGACATGAAACTGAGTTTGATGGATCTTTCTAAAGAAACATCTTCCAGTTCTTCTTTTAATCACAATTTAACTATTTGCTGCCTCATATAATCTCCCAAGCAGGAAGGTACTGTGAGCTTAATCCTCTGTAGTTGCACTAGTGAATGCAGTCTACATGAGCTGGTTCTGAAATGGGAAGGCAGAATAAGAAGCTTAGATGTCTGACTGGATGTAGTCAACAGGTATAGTTAATTAACTGGCATTTGCCTTTGATAAAGATAATAAGATTTTTTTTTAGAAAAGCCCTAGGATTTTTAATGACAACAGAGACCTTGATTTACATCTCATCCAAAGGACAGCACCTTTTACAGTATAGTGTCCCCGTCACTATACGGGGCATTAGGACACGCCCCTCTAACACCTCTTCCAGCAGCAACTTTAGTTTTTCCCAGGAGTCTCCCATCCAGGTACTGACCAGGCTCACACCTGCTGTGCTCCAGTGGGCTGCCTGGTGTGGAGTTGCAGCATGACATGACTGCTGGCAATAGACTCTAACAAGTGTTGTTTTAGAGTCTCTAAACTGAGAAGCTAAATAAAGAAATGCCTTAAACAGGACAGTATACTTAATTTCTTTTTCTTGCCATGAGTATGTTTGTGGGTTGTTTTTGACATTAGCTAGGAAATGATTACTCATGCACCTAAAATAAACCAGACTGGTCTGTGCTACTTTAAAGCATTAACCACATTACCATGTAGAAACTGAACACAGAGCTGAAGAGAAGGTGGGTATACATGCAAATAGTATTTTAAACCAAAACTGAAGACCAGTAAATGATGTGTATGTTTATTAGAAAAAATGTGAAAGTTCTGGGTGAGTTTTTTAGCCTTTTAAGTTATCATTCCCAAATTACCAAGAAAAACATCATGGACAGCCTTTCTGCAATAAGAAATTAAAAAAATTAACCTACAGACCAGTAAATTCAGGACCTAGAAGAACAGGGGGAACAAGTGCTGTCTGTTTTTGTAATATAGTACACAGAGTGGGCCTATTTTGTCTCAAATGACCGTATTAGTGCCATACTGTCTCTTGAAATTAGTATCTTTAATGTCTGAAGGTCTCATGCCTTAACAGTATTTGTATTTAACAGTATTTACATAACAGTATTAATGATTGTTAATATTAGAAATACTACTCAGCAAAGAAGTTATTATTTTGAAGTGGGTTATCTGACTTTATTGTCTTAATGTTAAAAAATTAAGAGGAAACAAAAATATTATCAGATGACAATATAAAAAATGTAGCATTGACTACCTGTCACTTGCTCTGGATTTCAATTAATTATTCTGAATGGAAGAGGGATTGTGCAAAAATGAGCCATTGGTTGAATTTGAAAGCATAGAAGCCTCTGCCCAAGGAAATAGTACAGTGCAGTGAAAACGTGCTGAGCTAGTAGCCTCCCAAGAGCTGTTTGGCTCAAGTTGTGAAAACCTGTTGGCCAGCAGAGTCATGTGATTATGCTGAAAATATAAACTTAGATTGACTTCTCTGCATGTATAACATCCTGTCAAAGAAATAATCATCAACACTAGAAGGAATAAAAATAAATTTGTATTGATAGTCTGGTAAGTTTTTCAGTTTTTTAACTCGCCCTGGCATCCCATCCAGTGTGTACTGTTCTTTGCACCTGCTGCTGGCCAGGATAAGCTCAGGCTTCCCCGTGACCCTGAATTAGAAGAAGGGGTTAGTACCTTAAGAGCGGCAAGCAGATCATCTAATAACAGCTAGTTTTCTGCTGCCACAGGCAGGTTTTTCTTATAACATTACTATGTACAACAGGAAGTGTGAGTTTGTTTTCACACATAAACCAATACAAAACACCCACTACAACATACTGTAAAAGGTACAGCCTACACAAATTGTACTATGATTTCCAAGGGGCCTGGCATTTCTTATTATTTCTATTATAATTTTCCAAAAGAGGAATCAAATATAAGACAAATTTCAGCTTATTAGAAACACTCCTTCTGACAGCTAAATTATTATAACATGTTGCTTTTAACCTCTCAATTAAAATAAGTATGGACCAAGGAAGAAGAATTTAAGTTAATAAAAGAAACACAGCCATTTCAATCAGGATGCAGAAAATTAATAATATTCAAATTCCAACAAATGAAGTGTTTAACTTCTTAGCACTTGAAACTATTAACAAACATAATCAACCCTTAAATGCTGTGCCCAGGGGTAAGGCAAACAGTAGGTACTGGCAAAGTTTGCAAAGCACTTTGCCGCGGGTTATACTGGAGCCCAAGCAGTACCCCGCTGGAATCCCATTCTCACTGACTGTGAGCCGCACTGGAACGGACTCACAGCCTTAATTATGCCAAAAGCAATGCAAAGTGGCAGCCTACTCAAAGCAACAGGCAGCAATTTCCCTCTGCCAGGCCATCTAATTAGCACACAGCTATCTTTTTTTTCTCACCGCTGTAGAACTTGCACAGAAGGAGATGCAATGCCTCGATTGTTCATTTGAGTTTTAACTGGCTAATACACAATTATTTTTGTATAGTTTCAATCTTATCAGCTCTGTAAACTGTTTAAGCAATCTCCTAAGCACAAATGTATTCTTCCTGCATTGTCCCTTTTACACTCAAAACTAGCACAAAGAAGCCTTTGTTCATGTCTTTGTTGTGTCGTGTAGACTACCAAAAGGTACTCAGGGCCAGCAGGGGGCGCTCACCCTGCAGTCTATGTGTGTCCTAATGCCCCTGTTTAGTGACAGGAATACTATACTTTAAAAAAAGGCACCGTCATTCAGATGAGATGTAAAACTGAGATCCTGACCTTCTGTGGCTCTTAAAAATCCCAGGGCGTTTCTCGAAAAGAACAGGGGTGTAACACCAGCTTCCTGGCCAAATTTCCAATTGGCCCTTACCAGTCACGACCTCCTAATAATCCCCATCTATGAACTGGCTTCATTACTCTGTTCTCCTCCCCACTGAGAGCTGATGTGTGGTGAGGGTTCTGGCGCACTATGGCTGCCGTCGCATCATCCAGGTGGGGCTGCACACTGGTGGTGGTGGAGGGGAGTTCCCATTACCTGTAAAGCGTTTTGAGTGGAGTGTCCAGAAAAGCGCTATATAAGTGTAAGCAATTATTATTACATGTTAAACCGGTAGTGTGAGCAACAGCTTCTGCCAGGATCTACTTTGACCTTTGACTTTCATCGTCAGGCTCACAAATGACTTAGGCCATGATTCAGTTGCCTCGTACTGTGGCATACAGGAAAAAAGGCAGTGGACCACTTTACGGGAAGAAGGTAAAGATATTCTAAAAACATCACACTCTGATATACAACCAGCAGCTGAAAAAAAATTGATGGTTCCTTTTATAGTTTTTCTGAGCTTATGATAAAAATCAGCTTTTAATAACATTAAAAGCTAAAAAAACAGACCAAACTTGTTTGAGCTATGGTGCTTTACCACTCACTGTTACACATAGTCAACCCCAGTGACTTAATTTTCTCACTCTCACATTGGGTGACAATACTGTTCAACAACATCTTCTGCCTACATGGTAGAAGTAGCAGAGTGAAAATGCTTTCACTGGTCAAATTTACCCAACAACTGCAATTAGTAAAAATATGATGGGGAATGAGGAGGTCTCCTCTCATGTCTGAGAAACAACTCTGTGGTCTCTGTGTAAGTGCAGAGGCAGAGGTAGTGTGCATGTACTGGAAATGCATTTGACTCAGTCCCAGAGTTTTTCATTCATTTTCCTTCAACCCCAGTCTCCTCAGAAAACACAGGAGGGCTTCACGTTTCCACATGGATCACAATGGTTTTACCCAAAACAACTTGTACTTGCTGTGGAACATGATTGCCAGTTATCAGAAATGCACAAATGAATTAATAAGCCAGCTGTTATTTGTGACCAGTCCCCCTGTGTTGTTTTCCCCTGTGACAACTAACATGACAGCACAAGATTTATTCCCTGGCTCATAATGTAAAGATGGTGCCATCATTCAAGCTGGGTTATTACCAGGAAAAAAAAAATCAAAAATGAAATTCCATTTCTATTCTTTGTTTTTTCTTGTTCTCTGTAGGTTTCCTCAACAATAACACATAGGCTGCTACTACAAAAACGTATTTGAAAATCTAGGTGATATTGATATATTTTGAAAAATATTTTGCATTCCTACTTTGACTGAAAGGCAGGTGTATATTTCTGTATGTACTGTACAGTATACAGTATGTTTGATCATGAGTAAGTAAACAGAAATCATTGGATACTAATTTAGAAAATTTATAGCACAATATAATTATTGTTGGAAGCTCAGAAAAACATCAAAATACAATCTCCTCACATATAAGAATGCAAAGTTTTAGGATGGTTTATTTTTGTTATTTAGAGCAAAGGACAGTGTTGAATCTGTCATAAAAACAGTTCCTTCTGTGGTTGGGTGGTTAGAA
Organism: Lepisosteus platostomus; assembly: GCF_059453375.1. NCBI lineage: Eukaryota > Metazoa > Chordata > Actinopteri > Semionotiformes > Lepisosteidae > Lepisosteus > Lepisosteus platostomus. The sequence goes on along the minus strand of NC_142625.1, from coordinate 12,358,023 downwards.
TAACATTATATTTACAGTGAACATAAAACCAGGAAGAACACAATTTAGTTACTATACTATTTTAAAGACAAATAACACCCACAAATCCAAGTACAGAGATGTAAACCACGTACAGGAATTGAGAAGAAACATGAGTAAGAAATAAGCTCTCCAATTCATAGAGAAAGCACATAATTCCATATAATGCTGACTGAATTTTACAAATATCAAAAGTACTGGCTAGTAACCAAGGTTTTGTTAAATCTGTCAAACAACTGTATTTGTTTGGGCTAACCATCAGTTCTAATTCGTTCTAATAACGTGAACCTTCTGAATAAGCATATCTGGTAACAAAAAGGAAAGTGTTAGTTTGCGATGACTAAATCCTGTCTTAAAACTGTGAATCACAAGAATGAAAAGCAAACTGCACATCTTATGATGGCAGTAAATGATGCTGATCTTCTGATGCCTGGATCAGCTCTCGTGTGGTTTTGAAAGTATGTTACTACCTATTTTTACTTAACCTTTAAACATTCAGAATTTAATTATTTATTTTGTAAGGTATCAATGACCATGTTTGTGTTGTCACATGTTGGAATGTATTTTGGTGTATTTCTGACATCTTTATAATAATCAGAATTCACAACGCATTCTCAAAATAGGTTAGAGATGTACTTATTTACCTTACTGTTGTATACTGTATGTGGTAAAATTCATCTACCCCTTGGGAAGACCCAAGATTAAACTTAGTGAATTGCTCCTGATCACCGTCAGTCCTAGGGTGTTCACTGAAAGTGCAAAGTTAGCATTTTCACACAAACACAGCTCGTCTGAGAACTTAATATGTTCTGATCTACAGTATAGTTTAGGGTATTTTACTTCTGATTTTGATTTTCACTGGATCTCCCTTTTAATTCAAAGCTACAATGTAATTAAATTTTAAATTTAACAACATATGTTCCTTTTTCAATGACGTTATAAATTCTACAGTTTGGGGTACTTCTTTTTTAGCATCACAGAAAAAAAATATCTAGAAGCAATCATCGAAAATTAAAACTGACAGTCCCAACAACTTAATGAATCACTCCTCAGCTCACTTCTGATCACTACCAAAACTATATATTTATACAATTCTAGGGCTCCATGGCATGCCAGTTCACTGTGATTCCAACACCTTGGATTGAAGGTACCCATGTTAAGGAAGACACATTGTTGAAAACAGCTTCTTCTATGAAAAGAGCATACTGTATGTGCTGAAAGGTACCAGTGTGAACTTCATCACAAAGAATCAAAAAAAAATATATATAAAATACAAAGGCCTCAACAGGTCTGGTCCACTTTAGACTACCTTTGTAGTTCTCTCATGCAGCCTGTAAATTGGCTTCTGAAAGATTTTTAACTCCAGATGAAATAGCGAGAAAAGTATTACCTTTCATCCAGCCCACCACTTCTCTTAATTTTGCCTCAAGGCATTCTCAACAAACTACACTCTGATTAGGTTGCAACCACAGAAGGGTCACCTCTTCATCCTTTCTTCTTCATGAGCACACACCATTAAATAACAGAACACAGCAGTTTTTGAATCAGTCCAGTGAAGTATGTGGAAAATGCACATTTATATTTTAGTGGCTAGTGACAGAGTTGTAATGGTTGGTGTCCTGTCTAGTTTCAGAGCAACTACTCCCAAAGTGCAGCACAGTACATTTCACTAATTTAAAAATATAATCTGCTGCAGGCAACCTGATTTTGTTCCGGTGACCTTTTGGCATCATAACTTCAAACATAAATAGAGAGCTTTGACCCATATAGTGAGGCTTGATTAATAACAGGAAGAGGCCATGCTTGCTAGATCTGGTAGCAAAGGCAAGTCTGTATTTTAGTTTCCTTACTCTGGTAGATTATCCTTAGACAAGAACAGCAAAAACACACAACAATCATTATAGGACAATTTTGTATGTGGAAAAGTTTTGGAAATATAAATCCATAAACAAATATATTAAAATGAAAATTAATTGGTTTTACTATAAACAGAATATAATAGCACATGCATTGAAAGTCTTGATGTTCCAAAATTAAGCATAAAACTCCAGGTGTAAATACTGTATCTTACCATACAAATAAATCAAAACCTAAAGACTTGTATGACTTTCAATACTGCATGTATAAACAGAATGTGAAAAATACTAATAAAATACCTCATTTTAAAATAATGTTCTTTAAATGTATCCATACTTCAGCAATCGGTATAGTGTTACGTGCAAGAAAGATATAAAGTTACCGCACATCCATGCAAGAACTCTTTCACCCCCAGGTTATGCAGTCTGCACTAGTGATCTGCTTCGCTTAGCTCATACCACAAATGTTGTAGAGACAGTGATAACCAATATATAACACTAACTTTTATGCTCTTTTAACCATTTGGTCACTGAATTTGTATTGCAGTTTTGTTGTATTGGAAATGTATTATGAATTTCATTTGTGACCAAACTTGAACTTCATAGCAGAAGGCACCAGGTTTTATCTAAAATAGCTTTCCCTAACTAGGACACCAAGACCAAACAATGTAAAACAACCTTAAAGCAGAACAGATCCATTTTTATTCTTCACAGAAAGGATGACAATCTTCTTAAAATGAGTTTAGTCTTTCTGTCCTTATCATACTGCTAGTATTACAGAAAAATCACAAGAATCACAAAAATCACAAAATTCACAAAAACACAAAAATCACAAAATTGAGGTTACATTTTTTTAAATTGAATAAAACTCAATATGAGTAGAGCTGTTATGTGTCCATGGTGTGTGCAATATATACATGTAGGGCAGTTATGCTGAATACAGTGAAAACTGTGTGTCCATGTAGCCATGTTAAATGGTAGTTTTGGATACACTGTATCATGGTCAGGCCAGAGCTTTTTTGGAAGATTGCCAGTTGTCACTGGGTGACAGAGCAACAGATATAATCCCAAACCACTTTTCTAATTATTCACTTGGGTCTTTTCCTAGTTTTCCTACTGTTCCTAGTGGTGTAGTAACTCTAACTATGTTGTCATGGATCTGATTGTTTAGTTTCTGTGCTCAACCTAATATGAAACCTAGCACAAATCAAGTGATTTTCAACAGGTTTTTCAACTTTCTGAGGCTGTGCGAAACTACAACAACAACTAAACAATGTCACAACATTAAATTTACATTTTTAACATGTTTCTGAATATTTTTCAGTATTATGTATTAAGAAATATAAGTATTTTTGTCAACTCATTGATACAGAATATATTTGGTGTTCCTTTTCTTACATTTAACGCATTTCTTATTGAGAAATTTTGAAAAATCGTGATGTAAACCTACACTTTCTGAGATAAATGAGTTTTTCAAAGGGAAGAAATCTGGAAACAACCATAAGTAAACCCTTAACATACACGTAATGAATATCGCTTAATTTAATAACTTGGTATATTGATCTTTGGATGGAAGTAGACAAGTGCTAAAGCTTTTAATTTTCCATGTCCATAGCATTTCCACTGGAAACAATACCATACAGCCTCTTACTTTCCCACGTCAGCAAACTATACAAATGAGTGCAGCCAACACTAGCACACTATGTAAGCCTAGGCCTGATTATTTCCACTTAATTAACATTTTTGTGCACATACCACGGCTGTGTTGGAACATCTATTTTCAAAAGGCCCAGGCCAGAGCATCACGTTTCTGAAGGACAGAGACATTTTACCACCTCCATTTTTCCTAGAAATATTGGGAAATCCAGTTATTAAAAACAAAATGGAACAGAGGTAAGGTTTTCTCTCTACAAACACATTTAACATCTTCAGTTGTTTTTTTGCATAAATATATTTACTGTATATAAGAATATATCTCAAAGACACATTTTCAAAAAAATTGTTAGCCATGTTCTCATTACTGCAGTAATTCTTATTTGAAGACGGACAAATAACAGAAACAAAAAGTTCACAGTTCTTAATTAAAATATTTCCATGGCTGGATAAATATATAAAAACATATCTGAAAGCACACCAGAAATTGAAAATTGATCTTTATCCATCCGACATACCCAGATAACTAGGGAATCTGTCACAACCTGGTAACATTAATTACCTATAAATGAGGAATACTTGAAAATTCATCTGGAGCTTCAGATATCTACTAACATTATGTTTAAGTTTGTGTTGTCTCATCTCCTTCCCATTACTATAATAAGCAGAATCTGATCTCAGAATTTATCTTCAGGTTTGACTGCCCCACTGGTCGCCCGACACCTCTGAAGGCTGGAGCTTTTGAATCACCACATGACCTACTAGTGTTGCACCTCCTGCTCACTCTCCATCTGCCTCCTACTGTACTTACAGCCCACAAAGAAGCCGTCCTGTGGTTCTGACATTGTCTTATAAACTGTACCTGAAAAAAGCGCTCTTTCAAGTTTCTCCTCTTCACCATCATTTAATGTGATTAAGGATCTACAGTTCTGATTTACATGCGAACCGAAAGCATAGATGTAATATGTTTTCCCACCCTATGCAAGTGATTCTAATACCTAATAAAGGCATAACTATTGAAAAAGAATGTGTACTGAGCTAAATGTTTTACTGTATTAAACTACAATTTACATTAAAATTAAGTTAGCAAACAATGTATTTTTCAGTCCCATTTATACTTAGTTATTAATATATACCACAGACTTTTGTATGAAGCTCCTGAAAGCTAGCTAAACCCCTCTTAAAATATTGCTTTAAATTATTTTATTATCAACAGGACAAAAGTCAAAGATGCTACATTACACATTTCTGTATTAAATATAAATAAATTGTGGTTCTATGTTAATATTTTCATTCTCCTTATCAAGTACATTTCCTATTACCTTTCAACTGCATAATCACGTAAGATCTTACTATATACTGTGCATCAGGATGGGTAATGCAAAGCACATTCCATCATTACTCTTGTGATACTCCATCATATCACATTAACAACCCCAAACAACTCTTACCCCCTTCTTTAGTAAAAACATGATGCTGTTCCTTACATATTTTTCTACATTACGAAAAAAAAAGCAAACAAGGATTGTTTCACTGCTTCAAGGTGCAATATAATACACATATTATTATAATATGGGCCAAACAAATGTTGGAAAGCCCAATGCCAAGCCAATATCATCAGATATTTACAGAGAAGGAATGAAGAGACACTTTCTGTAACTAATGTCCATTATAAAGAAAACTTTCAAACCAAATTATTCATTAGAAGGGGTTGTTTAACATGACAGGTTGAAAGAAAATAAAAATAAGTAAATAGTAAACTAAAGAATTCATGCAAAGTTTAACAGATATATACAGTTCACCTGTATGTTACAAAAACATTATGTACTGTTTGTCAGATCTGTCTGTGAGGTGAAGCCTGTGGAGATTTCATAGTTAACTGTCACAGGACAGACTTTTAATTTTGAGCACTTCGGTGATGCAGTTCTCCCAGATGTGTAAAATATTATTCTACCAGCACAGATGTACAGAGAGAATACGTTTCTGCTGGTTTAGTGATGGAAACTCTGCCAAAGGCAAACCTGCCTCGGTGACAGATCTGGTTTTACTAAAAGAAAAAATAGATCGATTTTCAGGGGTGTCCTGTAATGTTACAGGTAATTTTCAGCTCATTAAATAATTAAAGTAATAGACAAAATGAGTATGTCTAAATTCTTCATAAAACTATAAAATAAATCGTACAAGGGGCCTGAAACTGGGCTCCTAGCTTTCTCCCCAGGAGAAACACCTGTAATTCATACAGCAACTTGCCTCCCTCCCCAGCCCACTGCTAGGCCTAGTCATTGATATGAATTTTAAATTTTCATTCTGTTTTATGCTGAAAACTTCATTCAACATTACTTTCATATCACTGGGAGGAAAAGTTCTAATAAAAATAATACATGACTGACTACCAGAAATTCTAATTTTATACGTCAAAATAGGATTTTTCAATTATTTTGTAACGACGTCTTTTTTAAGCTCTGCTTTCAAAATAAAATGATCTGTAAACGCTACAAGAAAAGACTCCAAAGAAGTAAGAGACTGCAACTGACCATGTTCTGAAACAGAAGACAATGGATAATTAAATGCGCCAAATGTGCCAGAACATCTTAAAATTAAAAACTGACAAGCTGGGGGAAATACATTTAACATAATCTGTACTAAAATGAAATATTTACAATGTGTATTATTTTCACTTCAGAAACAAAGGCAAATATCCCACAACCGACTCTGACCCTTATTTTGCAGTGTCAGGAAACTGTAGGCACATGAATTAAAAGGACAGCCTGCCCTCTAAATCTTATCAGTCTAAATTTTTACACAATTTTTTCTTGCCATTTTTCTTGGATGAAAAGCTTTTTCAGGCTTGTTTTTTAGAGGACCCCAGTAATTCTTCACCCTAGTTAAAGACAGCACTGACACTGCAGACATCTGAAAAAGAGAGGGGTACTTTATGCCCTCAGAAACAGCAGGTTCTCTAATATCTATCTTTCTCAAACTTGTTAATTCACATGAACAAAATAGATGTATTTTAGGATTTGGGTTAACATTTAACTTATTATATTGCATTCCGCTGTTAGATATTATAAACAAAACAAATTCTTAGCTTTTTAAATTTAAATGTATAAATAATATTGACTGCCATGTTGCCCAAACTATGGTATACACAACATTTTCTTCTAAGCAGTCCCAGATAGGAAGAATATATGTGAATGAACATTAGGTAATAATAACATATGAACATGTATGAAGTATTCTCATTGCATTTTATATGCAATTAAAATTGTATGCAAAGTTAAAAGTTATACAATTAAAAGTTATATTGCATTTTAACTTTGCACTTATTAGACAGGTTCCTTTCCTGGCATGGCAAATACTTTACAGATAACCATTAACAATACTAGTTGTTTCAAGCACTCTAAAACAGGCACATTTATAATGAAATTCAGCAGGCTCGCTCAATTCACAATGGGAAACATTCCATCATTCAATATCTAAAAAAGGAGTGCTGTATTGTGTCTTTGTTCCTTTCTCTGACGATGGGAGCTGTGCATATATAATACATAGCTCTTAACTGATGTAATCCAATTAACCCCTGAGAGAGACCCAGACATAGCAGTTTAAAACATGCCTGTAGGTTTCATCTGCTTAGATATGTCTAACACATGTAACACTTTCTGCTGTCAAATACAGTGCTAAAAATTGGTTTACTCTCTCTTGAGGGCCACAGACATAAGTCACCCATCCTGCCCCTGTTTCTGAAGTTATAAATTTGAGTTACCTCAAAAAATCATTGCTCATTTTTTTTACCCTAACACCCTTAGATGTGTGTATGTTAGGTAGCAATCAATTTTCAGCTTTGAAATGCACAATCCAAAATAAATGCATTTATATAAAATGCATTTATAGACCAGTGATAGCAAAGTCAACTATTCATCTGAATTAAAGTATCTGAAAAATATATTGATTTATATAGACAGGATTGCACAGATGGCTATCCTGACAATAATTAAATACGTGCCTGCAATTTATTTCTTAATTATTTGCACTGAAAATGTTTTTTTCCTTTTCTTGTGAAAAAACACAACCTCTTAACTGGTATTCCAAGAAATGAGCAAAACAAAAATAAAGGGATTTTCATTCACTTCCTATAACACAACAATTATGTGAATGTAACATAATTACCACATAATCGCCCTAAAATCTATGCCACTGTAAAATGTAAAAAAGCTAAATTAATGACCAACTTTAAATATTGTACCTTCCAGTTTTTAATTAATGCAGAATGTGTCCCACACATTGTGTGTAACATCTCTAATGTTAAAATAACAATAAAAATTAAAAACTTTTTTTTAATTCCCACTTAAGATAGATGACAGAAGACACTTACAGTATGTTAAAGATTTTCCAAGGCTGATGAAAGAAATAAAAAATAGGAGCATCTCCTCATTCTGACTTCATTTAAGCAATGCAATTCTGCCCAGGGATATGCACAAGTCATAATGCATTCAGCAAATATTCTTTCACCAAAACATGCACTTATGGAGAAATGGCCTTCAGCACAAGCACACACAGTGCATATACTGAAGGCACAATATCTCGCTCATCAATGCAAGATATATTGAAGCTTGAAAGAGATTACACTAAATCTCTGCCAAGTAAAAATGACTCAGACTTCACTGCGACTAAGCTTTCATGCACAAAACTTCAGAAGCCATGCAAAACTGCACAGAGGAGCGTAACTGCTTTAGCAGCGATATATATGCAGTTAGATCGCTTTCAGTTTCATCTGTCATTGATGCCTAATTAAACTTGCTGGGAAGCTGAGAACCGCTCGGAGAACAATTAGCACAGTTAATATTGTATAAAGGCATCAGCATATTTTGTTTTTCATTCAATGAAGCCACATTCCAGAGATTCCCCGTGAATACACATGGACTACAAGTCACCCTAGACTTCTTACAAACTTCCCTGTCGTTCCCCAGCAGATTTATTAAATTCCATTAAACTTTCAGTTGCATTCCTAATATGATGGTCTTAAGGTCTTTTAAAGATAACAAACAGATATAAAAGGCCTTAACCAACCTTTTTAACACAAACCCTAATGATCCAGCTCTACTTTTACTTGTATGTGCCTCAGTGGAGGCGTTTAGTAATATTTAATGACTTCATTCATGCCACAAGCAAAAGCACTTTTTAACTCATTTGATGAATTATTCTGCTAAACTCTTAATATTTTAATAAACAAGAAAGATTCATGTGGCCTGACACTGAAGATCTCATTAAAAGTTCTCAGTGATTTTGCTTCATACATGTGGCACTCTTTTCTTTCCAGCAAAATGTTACATCTGAAAAACAGAACAAGCCCAGTCATTTATACTTCTGAGCTCATTCTAATTTACTGTAAATGTCTATCTAGGGGAGCAATGAAAAAGGGAAGTACAAATGCATTACACCAGTACCCACACAAGATATTTTAGCCTGATTAATTTACAATAAACAGTAGGCATCAGTTGAAGAGTTGACTAAATTAAATTACCGTTACAAAAAGTTAAATGTTAATTTCTTGAGGAGTAAGAATATGACTGAATTTAAATTGAGTCCATACCCTTTGCCCTGAATGGAAAAGTAGATTTTTAAAACAGTCCAAGTTTAAAGTTATATAGTGATAGCTGCAATGCAACACTACATGTGATTTCTTAAAGAGCAATAAAATACACAGATTGCTTCAGTTTACCTATCTATGAATATCAACAATGAGGATGTTTTTTTCTTCTCTTTTTCAGTGAAGCTATGCCACACCAGTGAAACCAGCCTTATGTTTTAACAAATAACTATTGTTCTAATGAAAAACAAAGAGATTTGTTCCCAGAAGGGAACATTTCAATGATGCTGTAACTAGGTAGCCATATGTCTAAAGGATAGGATCAGTGCATTTTATGATCAAATGAAAGAGATTTTCAAATCTTAGACAATCTGAAGTGTGCTTTGTGAGACTACCACTACATAAACATAAGACAATCACATTTTTAAAACTCGGTGTAGTGTTTTCTTTTCATCACATAAAATAATTTTAGCTAAATTTTCCCCTATGGAATCAGATCTTTTGTTAATCATATTCATGGAACATGGGCAAAGTAAATTGTCTGGCTTCTTTAATTAGTCCTATATAATATCAAACATGACATATGAAAAGAACTTTAGAAAACTCATAACTTTTACAAATCAATGTAAGCTTTCTGCAATCATTTGTTATTAATATCATCAGCAGAAATATGCTCTGACAACTGTTGCAATCTCCAAACAAGAAACACTCAGAACAATGGTGCATACACATTATAACACAACAGGGAGTTCTGAATAAAATTAATTTAATTTCCATGGTACAGACTTAAGGGAAGCAAATGCAAGATGGACTTTGACTGTCCATTCATAACAGCTGGGCAAAATTAACCCTTCTATGTCTTTAGTCTTAGAATTTAAATGATAATGTCACTAAGGTTATGATCTTATAATTTCCGCAGCGCCCTACTTGTGTCATTTGCACACATTTAAATTTACATACAGATGCATAGCTAAACAGATTAAAACAAACTGCACACAAAAGTAAAGGAAATGCTAAGGAAAGCAATCTTTCTATAATGCACATGACACCAGCAATGTGATGAAAAAAGTCTTTACCTAACAATTCAAAATAACTTGATTTTATTCCCCACAGTGAACAGATATTCCAACCCCCAAATGGAAAAATACTGAAATGTGTAGACTGCAACCACTCTACTTCTGAAATAATTTCAACAAGCCTTCAGATTCCTGCATAACTGATTCAACGCAACACCAATATATTGTCCTGTCATATTAAATATGCATGAGGTGCGTGCGCAGAATCCAACTGAGGACCACATTTCCATGCTGGATTCGTGAAGCAACCGCTTGACATCCAATTTATTTTGGGTTCTTTAAAATTATGTTTCATAGCTGTGCTTTTTCTTTGTAGTGCTGACAGATAGAGTCCCACCTGTAGTATCACTCTAAGCCAGTTAAGAAAACATTTCTCTTCAGAAATTACTGAAAAGTAAAAGCAAAGTGAGGTAGTTTATGTCCTCTGGCTCAGTCTCTGTCAGCATACTTCACAAACAAGAACATACACATCCAAATTAATAAATTAAATTTAGACAATTTTGCAAATTATTTGGATAAAATCAGAATCTTGAACAAACATCAGTAAAGAAATTGTTTATTCCCTTAACATTTAAACAATTTATATTCAGTAGAAATCTTGTGCCCGCACTGTTTCAAAAACCAGAGTAATTACAGGTTTGAATTCATTATAAAGCCAAAGAATTTCAATTTAAAATAATCCATTTGTCACATAGCGAATCTGACAATACTATCATGCCACTGAAAAATAGTTTTTCTAGAATACAATATACTGAATATATTATTTCAAGATTTGAAAGATAAATATGAGTAGGCTTTTTTTATATAACCTATCATTTAAAATAGACCACAAATGAATTTAGTCACAGGCTCTTAGTCAACAGTAAATAATTATTGGTATAACTGGCTTACAATTGACAGTGACATTCAACCGATTATGTAGACTGCCATGTAAAACCATCCTTCTTCCAACACAAATTTGGTGGTCTGAAGCATTTGTTGAGCTGCAGTTTAAGTTTCAGAATTAGCATTTCTGTATGTACACTGCACCATACCTTATTACTCTTTCAAACCCATAAACTTAAGACAACAACCTAACACTGCATTACAGTGACATTTTTTAATTTTGTTCTTCTGCTGTGCTTGACAGCAAAACAGAACTCATAAGTGCTTTGTACAAGAAAAAAACTTTTGATAAGGTACTGTATATAAGCACTTTTTAATTGAAAGCCAATAGTAAGATTGATTACTGGATAACTGAAGATTAAGTGTGCAACATCAGTGAATGTTAAATAAAAAATGTGACTTGATTGTTGAATTTCTGCAGAGCAAGGTTATAATTTTGAATCACAGAAAGATTAATAGACAAAACCTTGACAATTACACACATAATTAAGTCTACACAGAATGTTAACTTATGCAAATCTCCGAGTTCACAATCAATCCATCAATATATATGATACCCCTCCTTCAAACAGCAAACAATTTTGTAACTGAAGAATCCAGTACAGAAATCGTAAATGTAAAATATTTGCTAAATATCAACTCATTGTTAACCCAGTAACTGACCTTGCCTTTTCGCAGACCTTTAATTAACTCACAATAGCCCTCAACTATAATTAATCTGCTGCAACGTGAACACAACATGAAGCATCGCAACAATGCAGTAATGGCACAATGAGCTCCAAAATTATAAATTAATTGCTGGGAGAAAACAAAACAAAAACAAGTAACACAATGACTATATAAACACACTGCCTACATGGCAAATAAATTAAATTAAATTACACAGTGTTAAAAGGTTTTGCTACTGCTGCATTTGTTCAGTTAAGCATCTTCATTTTACAGCAAATAAAATCTGACCACTGTCTTCCAACAGAAACCCCGTTTTTTACTCTTGATGCAGACAAGTTAGTTCTCACTGGACACAAATTCATATTTACTCCCAATGTTAAGTGCTGTCTACAGATAAGCAATGCTGCACTTCCACTGTGCCTTCTATAATACCTGTTTTTCTGAACTTTCTTGTATACTCTGATTGCTCGTGCAGAAGGCAAGGTGACAACATTTTATCCTTAATCAGATGAAACAAGTGAACATTTTATATGCATTTGCAAATGACCATGTACTTATATGTAACAGACACACTACCAACCCTTCATGAAACATCATCGTCCCATTGAAGAGAACAGTGTTCACACTCAGTGTGATACAAGTGCCAAAACGCTGGTAGCCATTCTCAGTAGCAATGTTCATTCCTGCATAAAAACGAGTACCAGTCATTTTGTGTTCCAATACATTCCAAAGGTAAAGCTATTATAAATATTTGCAGTTTGGAAAATATGTCCGATAGATATTAGGTTGTAAAACACACATGAAAATGTCCTGCTGTGTAGTTACTGTAAGTGATGCCCTATACTGTACTTGTTTTATACTTGTTTTAACCTACAACGATCAAGTGATGATGTGTCTGTGTGCTCGTAGAGTCAGCAATACTGAACGCACTCTCGACGGTTCGAATACAATTTTCCTCATTGCACATTAAAGTTTAAACAGGAAAACAAAACTAGGTTATAACACAATTGCTATGTTATGACTAGTGAGCTTCTATGAGGCGCTGAGGCAAAGACACCCTTTTACGAAAAAACACAAAAGATAAAAATAAACGACGACACTGATACAAAGTTACCTCAGCTTCCAGGAGTTTTCAGACTGTGTCCTGGAATTGCTTCAAAATCTTTGGAGTATAAAATTTAAAACTGCTACACGACTAACGTCTGACAACAGGTGCTGTTACAATACAGTGACAGAGACAAAAATCAAACCACATACAACACAACTCCCGTTAATATCGACTGAAAACGCATACATTCGGTAAAATGTACTGTTTTGTGCATTCGTGTGCTTGCAAAGCGTACATTATGCAAACCTGCATATCTGTATTTTTACCCTTTTCACAGGACATAAGAACCTATAAATACAATGTCTTGTGTACACAGTGCAATGAATGGTACTGTATATAATATTTGGAAAATATAGCAGTGGAAAAAGATACACTACTGAATCTTAACCTTTTATTTATTGATTTGTGTCTTTCCCGATCGATAATTATACAATGAAAAAAGCCTTAGAAGTGAGCTAGAAGATGCTACTGCCTGAATTATTTTCCTAAATGCAAATAGCTGGGTACTTCTTTCTATTGTTTATACCCTGTACTTGACTTATGGCAACTTATAAATGATATTTATATTTACAGATAACAAAATCACTTTTGAGAGCCCATATCATTCATAGTCTCCACATTTGCTAATAGCTGCAGAGTAATCGAGAGAATTGATATCAAGTCGAAATAAAATTTAAATGACTTTAAACATTTCAAGTCCCTGAAATGTGTATTTAAATCAAAATACCATAGAACCCAGCAAACCAATAAGTAAGCAGATTTTAAACCGGATTTTTAGCAGTAATCTATGCCTGAAAGAGCTTACAAAAATATAAAAAGATTAAGTAGTACTTCATGGAACCTGCTTTCAGCATGGAACAAAACCATTTGTCAGGAAAGTCAATCGAAATGGATGTTTCACTGACTTAGCGGGTTTCTGAAATTGTAGTACTCAGCTACTCTGTAATTGCTGCGTGGTTTTATGTTTATTGTTAAGTTACTATTTATGTCTGGTGCTTTTACAGAAAGATCAAAACAAAAGCGCAAACAGCGTCCATTAAGTTATATGGAGTTACTGCTACATGCATCTAGTGCAATGGTTCCTATGCGGAGTTAGAAACTAATTTTCATTTGCTCTATCAAAATCTACATCCTTTTAATTGACTTTTAAGGAATATATATAACTATTCTTAAATCGTAGAGGTTCTGTTTTCATAAACTCATACACTGTATAACCACTAGGTTCGGTTACACTTCTACGATTTCGTTTTTTTTTATGTTCCACCTACTAAAAGTGCTCCTCTTTTTGGAGGAGGTAACAGCGTAGCAGGGGTTGCTGCAAACCAATTGGTTGTGCCCTTCTCGGTTGCTAGAATTCCTTCGAGGAGAGGGAAACAGAAAAGTTTGGGAATTCTAGCCCTGTCTCATTTGGAAAGAAGCAAACGAAGTGTCGCATTCGGCTGCAAAGATGAACAGTATCTAAACGGTTCCGACTGGAACCGAGAACCCGGTCAGCATGTTGGACTACCGTGCGGTACCAGGCTGCAGAAAGAAGGAAAACACCTACAATTAAAAACAAGTCAAAGTAGCAGCGCACCAGCACTGACACGAGTTGCAAAATGTGACACGTTATTGAAAGATGGTGGAAACAGGTTAAATACACCGATACTGTACAATTAATATATAAACGCATTAGTTCCTAATTACCTTGTTGCAGTGATAATAGTCCAAAGAGCTCAGGCAACTTGGATCAGTTGGTAATGAACATGAACCCACGCTAGAAGGGGGTGCTGGATAAAATCTCACGTCCATCTCAGAGTCCGCAAGACTGACGGCATGAAAGCAGGTTCAATGTCTGTGACTCTCTCTCTCACTCTCTATTGTTTAACCGAACAAAAAAGAAACAGACGGAGAGAAAGAGAAAAGGGGTTGAGTCTTTCAGTGCACCCTTTCCTCACATCCGTTCGCGTTCTAACTTCAGCACCAACAAGCTTGCACGACTGATGCTCAATCGACTTTTTTAATTTATAAACTGGATCCTGTATTGTATTAAAAGATGCCAAGAAATGTGTTGTAGGAAAAAAGTAAAATATTCCAGTCCTTTATAAAAAAAAGTAACAAGACAATATTAATCAAATGTGTTAGTTGCTGTAGTCCCAAGTGCACATTAACTTTTTACTTTCCTTTAATAAGATTTGATTTTCTTTCGTCTTTTCCCCCAGTCTGTCGGCTCTGCGTTTCTATTTTCCCGCTACGTTCGCACTCCCTCTTAGCTTTGTCATGCAGCAGTGCTTATCCATGCGTTCAGCTCAGGAGAGAGTCTCTTTTCGACTGTTCCTCTCCATGCTAAATGCCATGCGACCTCTGCTGATAATAGAGGGAACACAGAGCCGAAGGGGGAGGGGAGCTCGCTGCCTTGGCAACTGCTCCAGTTTCTGTTATTGTGCGATTCACATTAGCCGAACACTACTGTAGTGCAGTTTGTACAGCCGCCCAGGAGAAAACGCGGGCTGCAGTGTGTATTCAGGGTAATAGTCGTTTTCATTGTTGCCATTAAGTTGAAGGGTGGGCTTCTTTACTTCATTTTGCAGGTTTAACAAGACATTCTCAGGACGAATATACAGTAATGTGTGTGCAGGCAAACATGCACATAGAAAGAATGATTAGTCACTCTCTCTAAATATAAGCACGCCCATATACTATATATGATGTTACTATTATGCCTTTTTTCTGTCACTTCATAAAGAAGTGGTCAAAATATTTGGTACTTAGATAACATTGGCTTCCCTGAGATGGGCTCTCAGTGTTGCACTTTTGTTTACTGTTTTGTCCTTCATTTCAATAGCCACTTTTCAGGCTTTGCTAAGGATACATCAGGACTGGGTTTTGATCTTGTTCAGTTTCCAGCAAGATTTTGTTGAATCTTCTGAACCCCCTTTGCATCAGAATAAAAGCTTAAGTAATTCCTGGTTTTAATGGCAATCAGCAAACCCATTAATTCAAAAGCCAATTCCATTATCAGTAACCTCCTATTCAAAAACAGGTCGTAAAAACATTTAGCAGCAACTTAATTTTGTGAAACATGTTTTCTTTTATGTGCTTCAATAATTATAAAAAATGACTAAAGGTATTGAATTACTGTATATACAACCAAAAAGAAGACAAGACTTAATACTCTCAAGAGTGTTTACACTTCCTGCAGTGAGGAACTGACATTCTGGTATAATGAGTTTCTTCTCTGGGCTATGCAGATCAGGCAATTGTAGACATGGCTGAGCCAGGGGTTCAAATCAAACATCCTAACACACATACTGTATACTGCATATATATATATATGCAGTATATATATATATGTGGAAAGTCTGCATGGGAAGACATGACATGAATAAAACCTTCTGGGCTAATGCCCAAAGGAACCACAAGCTCTTTTACCCAATTGCATAGATTTCCAAACCTTTCACCATCAACAGTTTAAAGCATATAAATCTCTACACATTTTGGTGTTGTGTCCCTGTCAAATAAGACGTCAGTTATTATCACCGTTTCTATACTGTATGTTCACATTGTGTGTAGAGAGAGTGAGAATGTGATTGCAATTTATTTGTAAGATGTTTGCAAACAGTAAGTAAAAACAAAATAAAATCAAAAACAAAGTTAATAGTGCCAAAATTCCCTTCTTTTACATGCCATATACTGTTTCTTCAAATATTTTTGCCCAGATATCTAATGTGTTCTTCCATCTGGACAAAAGTCACCTTAGAGCGTTCATGTATGGGAGATGTTTTTTACACTTGCAGTTTCAGCAAGTGATTTTACTGAACTGTTTCAGCCAAGGACTGGTTGAACGTACTGTAGTTGTCCGGAAACCAAACTGTGGGAGTGTTCTTTTTTCCTGCATAGGGCAACTGCATAGCCACAGACTGTAGTCATCAGATTTTTGGTTCAAATTTACCTTTTCAAAATCTTTTCCGACTTTGAAAGGGTACGTTCTGGAGTAGTTGAAAAGATCTAGAAATAGTGAGTATAATTGAATTGAATGTGTGATAATTTGTTGTGTGATTGACAGATGAAGTCTCACCTTGATGTATAGGAATTAATACATTTTCAAACTGCTTGAACAATGTAGTTTTGTAATTGTAGTTGAACAAAATTAGAATTATCTAAAAGAGAATTATCCCTGTAATAACTAATTGTTTCATAACTAATTATTTGCATCCTTTACAAACTTAAAGGTCTTAACTTTTGATTCATTTATTTGGGCTTTTATATGGTTATAGAACAATGTTTATTACAAGTTTTATTGGATTTGGGCTGTGTAAATATATCTGGGGATGTGCATAGTGATAAGATTATAATATAATTATATTATAATTCATATACTGTACGTTTTCAATTTACAGCTATTGTTGTGTTGTGTAAAGGTCTCATTATGTGCATGTTATTGTTCTACCTTGATGAAGGTAGAAGATTCTGGACTGAATAATTGGCCAATAAAAAAAAAGAATTCAGGAGCTGCTGGTATTGGTAGTGCATTTACGTGCTTCTGGATCCTTTTTCAGTTTCTTTATGAGATTTACAAACATTTGGCAGAATGGTACATGTCAAAAAGACTATAATTTTCATCTAATGTGGTGCTCCAGCTTGCTTCCAATGCAATGTAAAGATTAACAGGGAGTCAGAACATTATAGCTCTGACCCAAAGAAGGCTCCACAGCCGAAACGTTTCTTTTCATCTCTTTTCAGCATGGAATAAACCTTTATTTGTTCCATTATAGCTCCTGCCTGGCTACTCACGGGACACAAATTCCAATAGACTATAGGTGAACAGCATCCAACCTACCCTATATAGCATCTCAGTAAAAAACTATCTCAGAATCCCCTAGTACAGACTCTAGTATATTCTAGTACACATGCCACAACACATTAACCCCATATCCCATATAACCCCATGTTACACAGCATGGTTAAATGATATGTGGGCTTCCAGAATAGAAACATTTCGAACTCTATGGAAAGTAATAATAAATTATTGGTGCTGAAAGTTAAAGGGCATTTAATAAAGAGAAAAAAGTTTCTTAGAGCAGTGATTCCCAAATTGTGTGCAAGGGCGAGGTCTCAAGTGTTCAAAATAATCAGAAGAGATCACATCAAAAAGTCTGGATCAGGAGCCTTGTGTAACTGTTTCTAGCTTTGAACCAAATATTCAAGTTTTCTCATTGTAAAAAGTAACATCTCACATTGAAATTCTAGTTAAAAAAGTGAAATCAAATGTTTCTCATTAAAATTATAATCTAGTTGCAATATTAGTCCTTATTATTTTAAAATAATTAAGTGGGCAGCAAAATGTTTGGGACATTAAAAATGTGTCTTTCACAGAAAATGTTTGGAAAACACTGCTTTAGAGGAAAAATTATTCCTGCTACTAATCACACTTTCTAAAGTTGAAATAATTCTTTGTGAGTGCATTGTAAAATTATTACCATTATTTTTATGTAGTATTTTTCATTTGGGACATATTTATCCACTTTTAACAATACACACTATAGTAATCATGATTATGCTCAGAGATTTATTTCAAAAATGGAAAATAATGCAGCTACTAATATATGCAACAATAACATGGCCATATATAAATTCTGTGAAGGCCAGTTGATAAATGTGGAGCCTGCATATTTAATTGTGGATGCAGAATTGTTATTTATTTAGAATCCTCTTTCATTTTGTTTTAACAAAAATATTATTGCACAAAAAGTACACTGAAAAATACTGAAATGTTGGTGAGATACATTCTGCTGAAATCCTGTATTGCAGAATATGTTAACTTTACTCTGGATACAAAAAAGATTCACATAGGCAAATCTAAAATGTTTCATTGTGCTTACAATTTTGTTTTTGGTAATGGCAGATTCTCCAATTGACTGCAGAATCAAACAGAAATGGGAATTTCAGCAGGAGCTAGGAATGGATCAATTCATTTATTCAAAGTTTTAAAGTTTTTTTTCTTGAAAGTGCTGATGAAATAGAAAAAAAAAGATTTAATTCAAGCATGTCCTGAGGGCGAAGTGAGTTATTTTTCGTTCTGTGTGTTTAATATGGTTATCGTATTATGAAGAAGATTTTAGAGTAAATACAACAAATGCTACTGTGCACAACTCAACAAAAGAAAATACAGGAATTATTCTAATTTTACATATAACTCTGTATTGAGGGAGTAGTAGTCAGGGACTTGGGACCTATAACCCGAAGGTTGTGGGTTTCAATTCCAAGTGGGAAGGTGTTATATCCCTGAGCAAGATTTTTCAACCAGATTGCTCTGGTAAAATACCCCAGCTGTTAAAAGTATAAAACTGTCAACAAAATAAATCAATATTATGTGTATATACAGTATGTATGAGTCAATCAGTGAATTATCCAGAAAACCCGTCTCACTGGTAGGGAAGACTAATTTTTTAACACAATCACCTACAGCCATACACGTCTGTCATCTCTCCACAAAGCTATGGATTCCCTAGTTAAAAAAATGTTAGATGGTCCCTGGGCATTTCCTGCACCACCATGTGGATTCATCCTAACTAAAGAACATTCTCTTTAGAAAATTAATGGAATACTGAAGGATCTCATTTGAACCTGACCTCAGTTACCACCTGCACAGGCTGAAAACAATAATTATATGGTCATTTTCTGATGTAAAGCCCAGCGAAGAACAAGCAGAGAATCCAGCATCAAACTTTTGTCTCTTTCAGATGTCTGTGGATAAAATCTAAAACATATTAATCTATGCCACAACCCAGTACCTGTGAAAACAGCCAGCCTGTGTTCACATACGATCGGGGAGGCAATGACTGTATAAATACAATGTAATGAAGAATGTGTTTAGTTCATCACAAGTCATCTTTGTGAGGAAGTTATGAAACATTAACATTAATGAAACATTAATTTAAAGAAGAAAAGACGGATTTCCAATATATATTCATTAAGCATATCAAAGTTTTACCAGCAATTTATAAGTTAGGTATAAAAATATTATGTTTTTTGAAAGTTTTAGCAAATGGTTTCTTTGGAAAATCATTATATTTTTTTGTCACAGCCTTAACTATTTTCCTGTAGCCTGTTACTTTTTTGTACGTGGGGGGGGAAGCTTTCAACTTACTAGGAAAAAGTCAGATTTAGGTCTTACTATAAGCCCAATTCTCATTCTCCAACACTCTGTCACAGGAATCCAAGCAGTCTGAACATTAAGTTTCTTCTCCTGCCTCTGTCTACGACCCTAGTAATGATATATATTTTTCAATGTTGTGCATCAGCAGTGAAAACACACACTAAACACTCTGTGCAGTATCCTTCTCAGTTTGAAATACCAGACACCAGCAGCAGAAATTAATTTTGGCAAGTGGATTTTCAAATCAGGGCAGACCTTATTTTATACCAACAATCCTTAATTGCTTAATCTGAAACAGCTGCACATTTGTCATTAAAGCAGGCAGAAATTGTTTGGGTGCTATGTGGGAAAGACTGATAGCTCAGCTGTCAGAGAACTTGCATGACATACAGAAGAGAGGAAAAATGTTCCAGCATATTGTTCATGCATTGAGTGCCTTTAAATGTGTCTGTCTGTTAGACTGACACTTACATTACCAATGTATTACCTTGTTAACCTGAGAAAAACAAGTCACTTTTAAAGAATAGCTTTAACTGAGTTTACCAGTACAGTATGTAGAATACATTGACCATTGTGGGAGTTATTCACTACTATCGTGGATCACATGCCACTAATTGTTCAGTCTTTGAATCTACATGTTCTTTTTATGGAAAAGTAACTGTTTTCCATGTGTGTAAACTGCATTCTTTGCACTCAATGAATTAGGAATGGCATTTTCCACAAAATTTGGTCAAAAGAAATTGACGATGCAATGGGTTTGAGCTCAGTTGTTCTTTAATCACTCTCTAATGTTGAATTTGACCTAGAATTCAAAGTCAATCCAGAACACTGCCTCAGGTTCAAGGACCATATTAAAGTGGAAGCTAACTTGCATTTAGCAGTGGAAAAAAGGAGGCACTTCTTTTGGTTGCCTAAAGCAAACTGCCCAGTCTTCAAAGAAAGAGGAAGGCAAGATCCTAAGATCAATAAACTAGTGGTAAGCAAACAAGAAATGGACCAAATAGCTTCCTCTCATTTGTAATTTTTTAAAAGTACCATTATAACATAAATAACCATGACTCACTGTTTGGGATACTGTATGTTGATTCTGTTTTGACCTGCTTTGACAAAAACCACCTGAAATTGTACAACTGAGCACCTTTGTCGCATAAATGCCAAGTTGAGACTGGTTTAGTTCTGTAAAGTGTAACCCGTGAGGCATAGTGAGAGGCAGGTAGGTAAACACACAAGCAGCTCCTGCAAATGGTTGTTTTGACAGATCCAATCAACTCCAGAATTTAAACATTCCCTTTTGGTATGGAGAGACTGTACCAGTTCATAACCTAGACAGCAAAACAAACAAATCCTAGTAAAAAACTAAAAAGGAATTTCTTAACAAAAGCATTAAGAAGGAAAAAAGATCAAGGCATGCAATCAGAGAAAGCAGTTGTCCAGGTGTGACTCTGAAGCAGCTGACTAATAATTTAATATTCTCCAAAGTACATATGATAAGGTCTTTTTTCATCCCTCACAACTAAACTGCAGATATCTTTTATCTAATAAGGGGCCTCAGTGGATTTGAAATACATACAGTAAAACATTTAACAAGGGTTGTTTAACCCATTCCCCTTTCATTGATGGCGTTTTACATCATGAGACAGTGTTCAATAGTAATGATGTTTGACATGTTATGAATTAGGATTCACAACTCATATTTAACTCCCTATCCTGTGAAGAAATAGGCAAGCAATAACATCACAGCTAAAAGCATAATAAGATTTTGTTCTTACAAAGTTACGAACTGATTTTAGAAATCTGGGGGTCTCCAGGACACTTACCATGTTTTATACATATCTATATATTAAAAAATGCTATGAGAAGTCACACATGCAGAGTGCAAAACTAACTATCCAGTTTATCCTATTTGGCCAGGGACACCTCTCTGTAATCAGCACTTGCATCTCTTACACAGCAGTAGCCTCATCTTTGTTTTTATCACCATGACTAACTATCTATCTGCTGATGGTAAGGCCCAGGAAGTACTCAGGAATCAACCTGTGCTACAGTATCTAGACTCCTCTCTTAGCTACCAAGCAATGCCCCACTTCAAGTGCCAACACCTCTAGTCATCCCCGGTTCAGATGGTCAACACTTTTCCTTGACAGCACACTTCAATGCCATTGAATTTGTATTTCTGTATATTTTCTCAGCATCTCTAGCTTGCTGAATCCAACAGCCCTGTAAATAAGCACCATCTGTTGCTACTGCACAAGCACACGCACACGCACAAGCACACCAGACTGGAACCCTTTTCCTCTGAGATGTTCTTATAAGCCTCTTAATTAGTCCAGAGGTCTGTCTAATTCCACACACAACCTATCCTGACAGCCTCTTTCCCTTACAAGGAACTTAACTCCCTCAAAGTAGTAATTACTCAATCAGTCCAACTGTGTCTTATTTGACAGGTGTTTACCAATTAAGTGGCTTTCATTCAGAACTAACTCCAACTACTTGACACCATCTCAGTGCAGTGCTGGTTTCAGGTTCACATGGTTTACTACAATTCAGACAACCCTCTCATGACATGATCATGCAAATTGACTGTTTAATCCAAATCTCTACAGTTGTATGTAATGGTTTTATTTTGCTATTTGTTTACACTGAATATCCTCTTAAGAAAATAAGAAAGGTTGCAATCAAGGTTTCAATCAAGAAGAAACCGTTCAGCTCATCTTGCTCATCTCATACAGAAGCTAAGGAAAGTAAAATTTCATTTCACCATTTTCAGCCTGTGCCTCAACCACATGGCTAAGAAGGCTGTTCCCAGTACCCACAACTCTACAACTCATTGAGTGAGAGAGTATTTCCTATCCTCCATCCTAAATTAATTTGACTTCTATTGTACTATTGTGTCCTTGTTTCACTCATAAGTTTGTAGTTGTCACTACATACTCAATAGTATGTAAATTGTAGATACATATTGAAATCAAATTTTACACACTAACTTTCATACTGATGAACCACTTATTGTGTGTAAAATATAATCTTTCCTTTCTTCTTCCTTTCTTTAATTTCTTCCTTTCTTCTTTCAAATGTCAAAAACATATGACATTTTATAGCAACACATTGTCTGCTTTGTGGCCATAAGAAAATTCTAAATTGGTAGATCATTTTTCTGGACACTAGATTCCATCATGTGTTACTATGAAGCACAGATGATGGTCCTTACAAAGTGCAGGCAGCCCTGTGTAGACACAGCTGAGCTCGGGGTGGTTTATTTTCAATTATTGGTTTAGGTTTATTTTATCATTGATTTTTCAATTCAGAAAATGTGTTCTATGGCCCAGTCCAACTCATATAGAACACAGAATGCTCTGCCTTTGACCTCCAGGGCCAACAAGGTAACTACAGAAGTCTTCACATTCAATGTCATCTCTCTTCTTTTCTGTTGCTGTACCTTACTTACCAGCTCATTCAGTGAAAAAAAAATCCTTTCTGTGTTGTGAAACTGTGTCCTTGAGGAAGAGAAGAGGTGAAAAAAGAAACAGTTGATATTCTGTTGCTGGTAGTGTTCTGTATATCACGTTCTTTATGTGGTGGAGTGAATTTTCCTCACAGTTTGCACACTGTTGCCCCTCAGATCCAGCTTATTTCAAGGTGGTTATTACACAGTATGGCAGGACTCATCATACAGTGTGAATTTGTTAAATAAAAGTCACAGATGGAGCTCACAAGAAGCCTGAGAAGAGGAGCTCAAGATCACCTGCTGGAGCTGCAACGACACAGAGAGAAAGTGCAGGGTTAACTGGTGGCTGGATACGATGCCTTCATGGGAATGGAATGTGTAGTGCTTATGTAGTGGTCCTATCCCAACATCCCTTAGCACTGACAAAACTGCCTACTGAATGCTAATGATCAGAATTATTAAAGAACAATTGATGGACTGCAACCAAACAACAGAAACTAATTACTACTAAAGCTTTATTATCCTTTAATTACTGAACCTCTTTGGCAATTAGTAGAACAAATACACTTTCATTTTATTGCTACAATAAAAGCTGCATCTGGTAAAGGGGAATATTAAGGATGAAAAACAGAAAACCGTGAAGCACCACGATATCATACTGCATGTGGGAAATACAGATGGTATGGCAATCAATTTATATTCTATGGTCAATAAAAATGAAAAAAATATAAATTAACAGCACTGCACAGCTGAGCTGAGGTGTTGTTGAAACTCCTCATGCACTTTTGTCTAGAGTTTCTAAGATAGCAGAATGTTTTGATGCTATATTATTCTACAAGCAGAGTAAACTTCAGTAATGAACAACATTAGTGAAGAGGTATGGTTAAGCATAATGGGGAAGGGAAACCGTTATAAAAAGAAGTATACAGTATGTAAGGAAAATGAAGCTAAAACTATTAGAAATACATTTTTTGCCAAAATAAACTTTTGTTATAAACTAGAACAAATAACTAGAGCAAAAAGTAACAGAAGTGTGATAGGCACTGACTCAAGGTCTAACGTCACAAATGCTAAAACATCGAAAAGTTAGAAACCTCTAATAAACACCTCTAGAAACACAATGTGCTTTTTCCATCTGTATCAGAGTGATAGCATTGCTGAAGTTCATACACTAATAGGTTTTTTTGTGAAATGGTCCTATGTTCGAAGATATCATAATCTGGAAAACCACGAAATTTACAAAGACTTGCATTTATATTAGAACAACACAGCAGCCCTTTCATCAAATTTTCTTTAATGTCAAAATATAGTACAAAATAAATATAAAACATTGGAAGTTTAGTTTTTTTTTCATTAGATGATATCTGTTAATAGCTATCAAGGAAAAGCTGATCACATACTGTACATACCCTCACTGGGTCACATTCATGGACCACAATATAACCTGATCTTGTCAGACCTCAAAAGCCAAGCAAGACTAGCCTTAGTCTTATCTGGAAGTAGTGTGGGTAGACCAGTAGTACTGTAGAAGCTCTTCTTTCTGGACCAGAATTTTCCAAATCAATTCCCCAGTATGGTGACAGAGGACACTGGGCTGTAGGAGGTGCTGTTCTTTGGATGAGATGTTAATCTGAGGTCCTAAATACTTAAAAATTAAAAACCATAAAATAGTTTGAAAGAGTAGAGGTGTTCTACTTTAGGTTTTTTACAATCATATCTTCCTTAAACTTTTCACCCAAAACAAGTGGTGAAGCAATTTCTCACTTCTCTATATGATGTGCTATACACTGGAGCTGCCATGCATGGTGCAGTAGTGCTGCTATACATCGTTTGATGGATGCTGGACTTCAGTGGTAGAAGAAATGGGTGCTATGCATGATGAAAAGAACTGTAGAAATGCAAGATATTGTTATTATAAATCCAATTAATTGAGTGATGTATAAATTAGATCCATGTATATGTAAAGCACTTTAAGATCCTTTGGGATGAAAGTGTTATATAAATGTTATATAAATCGTGTCAATAAGTCACTCTCAAACAGGAGCTTTGCAGACAACAACCATTAAGACTCTACTAAGCAAACAAGCTCTGACATTTATAAAGTTCCTCAAAAAATAAATAGTGAACTGACTTCTTAACAGAGTATAAATTAAAGTTCAAAAGATGCTTATTTTTCAGCTCTGAGCTTGATGCGGTTTATGTACTGTAGATGCTCGTGCTTCTCTACAGATCAACTGACCGAGTCATTGGATTTAAAATGCAACAAACAAAAACAAACCATTAAAGCAATAATTAAGAAATTCTGCTTCCAAACTTTCATACAGGCCTACTAAATGACTGGCCAGGCTTTTTTTGTCCAGTGGAGAAATCATTTTCTAAACCATAATGTATTTTTTGTGTGATTTGTGATTCTAAGAACTGATTGAAACTGAACTCTTAATTTACAATTATCCATTGTTGTTATCAAATTTAGGGAATGTTTTTCATTACTCCATGAAGACTGAATATTTGAATCCAATTAGCAGAACTCATTATTACAATCCGTCTCTTACATATAGCAATTGTCCTGGGATTATTGTTGTACACTCCCCAATCCCTTTCCCCTCCCAGACTTCATCCAATTTTAATTGAATTATGCTCCCAAACCCTCCCGTCATCTTCTAAACTGAAACCAGATGAGCAGCTCTAATCTTGAATCTTAACTATGAGTTTATTTAAAGGATTGAGAACGATGTCTGAAGAAAGCAGACTGAAATTATCTTTCTTTTCTTGTTTCGTATACAGTGCACTGTATGAGACAGAGTTAGAACACATAAAAATATTTTGTTCTTTTGGCCTAAAGATCTTAACCTTAACCTGTCTTATTTCCATCAAAAGGACTAAATGAGATACATTTTTGTTTTTGTCCTCATACTTCTTTTAGACAGGATTTTGTGGTTAAGAACACTTTAAACAGAAATTGAATTCCCAAACTGTGTGTAAATACAGACACACTTCCCTGAAGAAAATGTACTGTGGTATACTGTGGTGCTCTTTGGCACCACATAATAAAGCATTGAGAGATAAAAGATGAAAAATGCAAGAAAGTAGGGCACAGATAGCTAAGTTTATGTTGAAAGATTGGTAAGGAAGCATGATGTGAACTTTAATTTCCCATGCTGTATCGTATACATTGGAATTTCAATACTTTACTGTAGGCTTTATTGCTATGTTACCCTTCTCCCCTCCACACACACAACAAACTGAACATGTACAGTGTAGTAACAGATACTGTAAAAGCAGAAGTTTTTTCTCCCTGTTGTGTGCAGGCTGATGAGCCAAACTGGAATCTTACACTGTGGCTGTGCCAATGCCCTTTACACTGTACTGTAGCTCTCTGGACACTCCACCGCATGACACCAGTCATATGGAAAGAGTGAAGCTCAGCCCACACATACACTAGATACAGTAAATGCTCTGGGGACATTTTCAGCAATTATACTAAATTGCCTACAATACAAACTGTGGTCATATCACCTGATTTAAGAATATCAGCCAGTGGCAGTAATCCTATGTCCTGAATATCAAGTTTCATAAAAAAAAACTATTTAAAAATGTTCTTAAACAGGCTTGACAAAGTATTACTCCTTATATGAAAAACTATGATATCTCAGATATTAAACCTACACACTCACATACAGTACATATAGGTATTAAATGTACATATAGTATATGTATATGTATGTGTAAGAAAAATGGATAGTTGTACATACTGTATACTGTACATATATTGTAAGTAAAATCAGGTCACCTTCAAATAAAACATAAGCAAGAGTCTCTCTGTCTTCTAGCACAATGAAGTACAGTATATTCAGAATTGTGCTGCTTGCAGTTTTATACTGTACATTGCCTAAATTACAATTAACAATAAGAACAACATTAATATTAACAGGGCTGGTCACTCGGGTAGAATAATATGCCATTCAGTGTATAGCTTTTCTCTTCGTGGGCAGTTGGCTCCACACTACTGTGAGGACAAAAGTCTACATCTTAGTAGTACTCATTGAAGACTAAAGGCATGAGGTTCCTGTCATAAAGAGTGGTTTTATTCAGGGATTGCACCTAAAATGTAATATGTACAGGGAAAAAATAAGGTCACAGCAATTCTAGAATTGTAAAGCACATTAACACAAATCATAGAAAAAATATATAAGGCTTTTGTGAGAAAAAACTGAACAAGACAAAGTGCAGACAGGAAACTGAAGTGGGAAACCATCACTCTTTTTTTAACACGTTTTGTAACACCATACAAAGCGTTGTTTTTATTTATATACTTCAGGTTTCTCATAAATTAAGTAGTGATTCTTATCAATGCTAAATTTAACTAGGACTGTGAGCACACACATGCGAGCTGTGGCCTTGTTAGCTCACAAACAAAAAGTTTCTAAATGTTAGAGCTGTTTTCTTCAAACACAGCAACAACAAGACTTACTGTATAACAGGCAATAAAAACAGAGCTTTGGTGTTCAGGTTAAATAGAAAGTCTCTTTAAATCATGCCTAATTAGCAGTGAGCTGATACTACTGGATTCTGCAGTGCTGAAATATTTTTTACAAGATAAACTTGTGAAACATTCAGCTGGCAAAATGTGTTAACATACGCAATGTGCTTCTTTTTATCATACCACAAGTTAAATTCAACATGATAGATGACAGATAAAGAAATATATCCATTGTATTGAAGATCTCTAAAATTTTTAAAAACCATTTTACATTTATCTATTATTTTATAAATAATATATAAGCATGTAAATTCAGGGTGTTTGTCAAAACACATTTTCCTTCTAAGCATGCATAAATAAAGCACAAAAACAAAATGCTAAATAAAAATTAGATGATTTAATTGAGCACATTCTCCACATTTTTAGTATCAAATAGTATGTGAATATCTCATTGAATAGTGTTAATGTTAACCTTATCATAAAAATGAAAAATGGTGATTACTATTTGGTGAGGTAGATAATTAAAATTGCATTATGTCCTGAAGTTAATAAGTGAAACTCTTTTCGCTGAAGCTTGTGTATCACAGATATACAGTACAGAGGTTCTCCACCTCATGGTCTTATCATTCTCAAGACATTGTTTCTGATGTTTAAAACACACAATGTAAGAGTTAGCAAAAGTCCATCTGATGCAGCTCATCCCAGATTAGGTTGGTTTTTAGCATCACCTCTACAGAATTGAAAACATTGTACTGCACTACCTAAAAACTTATTTTATTCACTCATTCTATGTAAATTGGAATTCTGCCTTTACTCTGTTCAAAACAAACACCATCTTAGTTTTTTAAATGCAAAGGCAAAAAAATAAGACAGACTCAAGAAGTAAATCTGATGTGAAAGAGAGCTGATATAATTTTTTCTTCTGTTCTTGTTTTTGCCCCTGCTTTTTTAATCATGATGACATATGTGTGCTGGGGAGGCTGAGGCAGTGACAGGCAAAGCAAAGAAACCAAAGTTAGTACCTCCTTAAATAGCCATAAGCTCAAGATTAAATGAACCCAGAAAATGAAGAACTCATTGTATGTCTTTTCTTCCAAATCCATTAAAGTATTTTTTAAAACTGCTTCAGATTGACACTTTTTCTAACAAGCATTCCAAAGCACTCATCACTGCCACCACTTGTGCATTGCTGTCCAAACATGCCTGATGTCCTGATTTTTATTTTAATGTATAGCTGTTCACTATGCAGGAAGATAGTAATACAGTAGATAGAACATCCATATACTGTATCTATTAAAGCCTTGAGATATGAATATTCACTGTTTGATTCGGAAACCTCATTCAAGAAACTGTTTTTCCTTAAAATTCATCCTTCCCAGTACTGGCTAGGCCCATCCTTGCTAAGTTACAAAGATCTGAAGATCAGGCTTCAGTGTGGTAATACTGCTTTAAAATCCTCCAGGATCTAAAGCTTTTTTCTTTTACTAGATAAGAATGCTTTCATTAAGAGCTTGCCTTGGCTCTAAACCAAATTCCATGACAAACTATTACCACATACATAAAATGTCAATTAGCTAAAGTTCACTTCAAAAAATAAAGAAATTCACAATAATGTATAATAAAGCTTTATAAAGTACTGAATCCACGAACATGGGTTATAATGAACAGGTGAGCAACATAAACTATGTCCCCCGACAGCAATACATTTTGGAGGTGCTGTGAACTAGCATTTCTTGTCAAAATAAAACTGATATCCTGCTGTGAAAATGCACATTGTAGTTCTGAGGAACAAAACATGCCATTTCATTACTTTGTCTATGTCCAATAACAGAGTACTATGGAAGCCCGTTTCCGCCAGGGAGTAAAAAAAACGCGCCATGGTAACTCAGAATTCCGACTTTATATCTCGTAATTGCGACTTTATATCTCACATTTGCGACTTCGAAATAGCCCATATTTGTCTGTCCTTTTGTTATTATAACGGATTTGGGTTCTAGGGCTTTTGTCCTTGATGCTCCCACCCTAGTCCGTGCCTCACTGCATTGGCTCGAACCCAGGTCTTGCCAACTGAGCTAAAGAAGACCTTCTTTTTAAGTAAAAAAGGACATACAATGGAAATATGTAAAAAGTATAAGTTTCAGCTTTTATAATTCTGAATTCCTCTGGATGTGAAGTATCTATTTCTGTATCTTATTTCATATTCTGTCTCTGTTTTTTGTATTTCTGGTGTTTAAATAAAAACTTTTTTTTTAAAGCCCACCGTGCACTATTTCATCCAGGTACTATGGAAGCCTCACTGGCGAAAATGGGATTCTATAAAAATTAGTGTAATTAATTTGATTTTTATCAGGGCACTGTACAAGACAAGTCTTCAGGCCTATACATCCTATGATCCTGTACGATTCATGAATATAGTGTAACGGAACGGCCGATATACAGGTTGTACGATCTGTTTGCAGTGTGGTGACGGCACCGCCCTCCCCTGCACATAACAGGGATGCTGGCCGCCGGGGCTAAAGAAAGTGTTTCTTACAGTATATTTAAATGATACTTTTATCCAAAGTTACTTGTTACGATTATAATTACCAATGTCCCTAATTTGAATGTTTAAGTCTATTTATAGGGCCACTGGAGCATTTTCCTTTATTTCATTGGCAATATCCATGCTCTTTTGACACAATGTCCTTCATAAACGCTATAGAATTATTTTTCAGGAAATTTCAAAAAGAATAAATGTCATTCCATGGCTTGTAACTGCCACTCAAACCAAAGCAGTGGTGGCAGAAAATGGATTCTATCTAATTGAAGTTTCTTTAATGAAATTATTTATATATATTATCCTCTTGAAAAAAATGCATCCGGTCTTCAAAACTACTGATACTTGACTTATTTTTGGTGTCCATGCATGTTAAACAAGCTTTAAAAATAGTTATGAGTGACATGCTTTCAAAGAGGCTTATCAGGCAGCATAAGGAAATGCTACATGATGGAATTGTTTTCGTTCTTTGATCTGCCTTCACATAAGTTTATGGAAGTATGTGGACCAGAGGACATGTTGGTTTAATAGTGAATTAATCAGGCATATTATTGTGCTCACAGTATGTCAAAATGTTATGTCAACATTATGTTATGGTGAAATAATTTGGAAAAAAAAAAGACATTTCATATAATAGACATTAAACGTATGTTAATATGCTGATTTGAAAAAACATGGTTATGATAATAACAAGCCTAAGCAGTCAAATTCTATTTAAAAGAAGGGCATGCAAATGATTTAGAATATGACAATATTGAAGGTTTATTCTGCATTATTGGCATTGCTTTGTTTTTCATTGCATTAATTTATATTACATTGATATGCAATTGTGATTTAAATAAATGAATCTATGCTTTTTTTAGTTCTGCTCAGGTAGTCCTGTGCAGTGCCCTGTGCTTTTGGAATAGGTTCTGTGCTACTGCAGCCCTTCCCAGGAATAAGCAATTTACTAATAAAGGACAAAAGTGCACAAAATTATAAGATAAGGAAACAATTAAAACAGTAACAAATGAGAAAAGAAAAATCTCAGTTATCTTATCATAATGCACCATGTGTCTCTCAAAGGAGAGAGAATATATAAAGACTTGGCTCTAAACTCACTTGATTTAGACATTTCACCTTTTACAAGTTAATAAATTAAAATAAATAGTGTTAGAGAAGACAAATAGACAACTAAATTTGTTTACTCATAATGAAAGCAGTGTCAGTTTTTGTCAACCCTTAATTAAAAGTAATAATGTATTATTTAACGTGACATACTGTAAATATTTAAATATAGCAAGCATTAAAATACTGTAAACTTATTTTATTTACACAGTTTTAGAAAAATAAAGAATTAAGATATGTTTGTGTCATTCTGCTTAACTGGTCAATTAAGAATAAAAATGATGTGCTTGTGTGGCTTTGACTGTTGCATAAACACTAAATCATTTTATTAATGAGTTGATTAGGCATATAACCTGCTGAATGAAAACCAACTGAAAATCAAAAAGAGAAATACAGAAAGAAACCAATATGCTCACTCAAGACAACAATTTATTTGTGTTATTGAATTTTTGGAAACTAGACTCAGTGCACTGTTAATTGCCGTCCATGTACTTTAACCCAGCAAGATATTAAAGCCAAACACCCCGTCACTGACAGGCCATGACTGGGGAGGCCACAAGTCTGCATTCCAAGATCAATGGGGAGGTCAAGTGTGGTGGTGTTGCAGATTTGCTACAGAACTCTGCTTGTGATGATTGATGGTAACCTTCCTGCACACCACTACATTTATTAAGCCTTGAGTTTCTTCACACTTCCTGGAGGCTCATCCTGACTTGACAACATTCCGGCTTTCTTTTGAGATGAGAATATGATAGCTTTGCCACAGTCTCATCAGTCTTGGGCCCTATTGTACATTTTGAACTCAGAACAATTGTGGCATCTAGAATTCTGAGACCAGTATATAGTGTTGTGGGAAATTGTTCATCAGAGGAGAAGGACACAGTCTTGTGCCGATTCAGTTTTATTGAGCCTCAATAAGTACAGCAGCACGCGCTGGGCCTGACCTGCGGAACAGGCAAACTGCAAAGGTTTCCAGCTCTTATACACAGAGACAAAAGTTACTATAGTACTTCACACATTAACATGTAACAGGAGTTTGCTTGACACTTTTAGTTTTTTCCCTTGTTTATGGTGTGTTTTCCTTGTTTATGGCTTTCTTTGTTTATTTTATTGCAGCAGGGCATTCATTGTTGCAGCTGTTTGGTGCAAGTCACCTTTGTTTGCCGTAACACATATTTTGAGATTACCTAAATTAACTTCTACAATATAATTCAGTACTAATATTGTAGTGCTGGATACGTGCGGTATAAATATAGGTCCTACTTCAATAGGTTCTAGTTACTGTATATATTTTCATGACAAGTACAACATTATTATTTTTATTTTAAATCTAGATAAGTATGGGCAATATATAGATCAGCTAGCACCAATATACTCTTTGTACAGTATCTTTATAAATACAATAGATGATTATGATAATAATTTTAAGAATAACATCCAAATCCACTTAAGATCTCAATAATCCCTGCAAACAGATTAAAATGATTTAGTATAAATGTAAAGCAAAATGACTGGCTTTCATTACTGTGTCCCATGTGACATATGTGCACTGACAGAGTGATTTAAGAGAATATTGTTCTTCAATGGCAGGTGCCCAAATACAGACAATTGATTGCATCGTCAGTCTTCAGCTTGTCTCTGTGTACAAAATGCTTGCTTAGAGCTATTGTTCCAAAAGTTCCAAGCACATTATAAAGGTAAAGGTAAGTGAACTGTAAATTTATATTCTGACATTGACAAAAATAATCTGAAGCCATTGGAACACATTTATGAACCCTTAGATGAAATCATTGAATTAGCAAGCTACAGTACTAACAAGATGGTCCAATGGTTTCTTCTTTGTTATATTTTTCTGTGCTCTAAAGTTCGTGATGCACAATAACATCTTTTAGGGTGTTATTTTTAACTTTCTTTTAGCTAGAAAGACAGTGCACTTTAAATACAGATGGGAAGAAACATATGTGTTTCTTTTCATTCTGCCTAAGGACTGAATTACTGGAGTGATTAAGAAATTTATGTGGGGCCTCTCCTTTTGTGATAGAGTGGCTGAAGACTGCTTTCTATGATCTGAAATGCTAACAAAAAGGAACAGAATTTTGGAAATTGTTAAAAAAGGAAATATTTTTTACAAACTGTATTTAAATATACAGTAAAAACCTCAGCATACAGGAAACAATATGCATTAGAAGTGAAACAGGGTGGCACAGTGGTGCAGTGGTTAGTGCTACCAGGGCCTTGGGTTCAAACACAGACCTGGGGTGCTATCTCTGTGGAGTTTGTATGTTCTCCCTGTGTTTGAGTGGATTTTCTCCTACAATCCAAAAATATACTGTTTCTTGGCTCCTGGGACAACTAGCCTTAAGTGTGAGTATGTTTGTCTGCCCTGTGATGCACTAGTGTCTTGTGTAGGGTGTATCCTGATTTTTAAATGTTGTTTATCAGGATAAGCTCTGGCTCCACTGCAAATTGAATTGGAAGTGGATGGATAAGTGAAACGTAGCAGGATGGCCTGGATACGAATACGAAATAAAAACCGAACAATAGTCTTTAGTTTCAAGATACCGTGTTTATGCTTTTTGCATGACAACCTCTATTCATTTATTTATCAAAACATAAAAGTTCAAGAGCTTGACACAAAATGTAATGTTTTTGCCAACTTTAGGTTCTCAGTCTTTGTTAATGTATTGCTCCAGTCCTGTCAGAACAATTTTTTCCTTGGTATCTAAGGATGTTCTCCACACTTCTCAATTTAGCAAGAATTACTGTCCTAAAATCTTGTGTCTTGATCACCCTGAGTATATGAAGCAGCTCTATATATCACAGTAGTCTATTAAAGGTTTCAGATCCCTCTAGAAAGATGGATGCATTAAATTACTTTATAGAATAATAAATGTTGATGAAATGATTAAACATTACATACATCTCTAAATTACAGAGTGCAAGAATCATTTTAAGACAGACGCCATTACAAAATATTACAAAAAGAATATACTGTATAGTATACTGTATCTTTAATATAAAATCTCATATGAACCTTTCATTTTATACTTTGCAAAATAGATTACTTTATATTAATTATAGATTAATGAACAACAGCAAAGAAACTGCAGCATCATGCTGTTGCTGAAAAATGACATTTCAGTGGTTCTCAACATGCATTTTGATTCTATGGGTATAAAATAGCAGAAACAGGTAATTCAATATCTTGGGAGATGCTGTAAGGACATTTCTTAGTGTGGTGCAGTGCTATAGTGGTAATATGAATAATATGAACTGTTTAAAACACCATCTTAGATCATAATGCTTTTCCTCACTATAATTTCTTTTGTTTTTTTTCACTGTCTGTTTTGTGGAATGTTCTTGCTTTTGGTTTCTGATGGTGCAAATCACCATCATAAAAGTGATCGGATTAACCTTTAATTCCAGGGCTTCTACTGAAACCTGAAGCTCAACTTTAAGGATGTCACATATCACCACTGCAAGTCCTACTCTAAATTGTGAGAATAAAAGAAGAAGCAGAGTTAAGAGGAAATGTATATTTTCCTTAATTCTCTCTATTCCAGGGAAGCTGCATTTCAGAATGTCTACAATATGTTCAGAAATATGCCTATGCAAAGTGGGATATTTTAAATGGATGATATGAGGGTGGGTGGAGCTTATTGCTAGTCATATGATTTTAAGCAAGAATTTCAGCAGATAGGCTCTGAAAAAATGCCTCCAGGCTGACTTTCTAGGAATTGTGTGAGGTGGAACTAAATAAAAATCACACAAGCTCTTTTCTGAAGCACATTCTAGCCTCAGGTGTTTGCAAACCTGATACTCTTCCACTTCACATTTCCTCCAAATAGGCCTAGAGACACCCTTTCAGATTCAATTTTTCTTTTCTTCAACAGTTTGTTAGCAAACCACACTAGAGGAAAAAAGACAGAAGATAGGAAATGAAAAAATAAAGATACCAATTATACCAATTTATCAAAGAAGAAATTCCTCAAAACTGCAAAGATAAAAAAGAACTGCTTTGTAAAGAGAAAAGCATTATTTGGGTCCCTTTGTTGAGCCATTTCATTAAGTACAGCATGTCTCTTCACTCTCAGTTTGTTTACTTTTGCCAAATTAAAAGTAATATTATCACAGTCAACTAGGCATAACTAGATAAGGCTATACATAAAGAATTACACTAGGCTTAAGTTTTAAACATTTTTCCTTCAGTAATGCATGAACAATGCCAAAGAAAAGGACTACAGATCCTCATTTTTCCAGCTGCCCAGAATTAGTAATACTAGCAATTTTTAAAGATTTTCATCTTTGTTTTTACAGATCAGGTTTTCTAGTTCAAATCTAATATTTAGATCAATTTATCAATTTTTAAATCCTGACTCTCAAGTAATGTAGTTAAAGTTCCTTAAAATATCTGGGCACTTAAGAACATAGTTATTCAGAAACGGCATTGAACAATAATGGGTTAACATATCAAATTAAGAAATTAATTTTAATAAGGAAGGATAACCAAAACTGAACCCTAAAGATGTACTAATATGCCACTTGTGATGTCACAGGGGGCACAGTCACCACTGGGCACACAAGTAGGCATGGTCCAAACCAGAGACACACCCCAAGACAAACTAGCAAAGTCAAATAACTTGTAAAATAAAACTTCCTTATTTACAATGGGGAAAAATAAAACTAAAATAAAGCCTAGCTCTTCTCCGAGCTCCTGGCTTAACTTAAAGACTTAAAGGCTGAGGTTGTTCTTCTACACAGGCAGAGCACGATTTACAGATAAACAAAACAAAGGGTTTTACTCACCCACAACCTAATTCCACAGCAAATATTGTTTTCTCCAAGTCTGTTCTTCCTCTGGTCTGTCATATAAAACTTCAAGTTACTCACTCAAGTTCTGGTTTTCAGTCAGCATTCACCCTTCCGCCAAGTCAGCATCAGTCTCTCTTCTGCCTCAACAATCGACTTGCATAGGCAGGAATATGGCATGAAGATGTACCTTTTTACATTGATTGCTGGCACACACCATTTTGTAAATGGTTTCCTCTGTCAACTATCTTGGTAAGGGCAAGAGTGTCTGTGAATTATATAATGCTTCAGGGAAAGTATCACCCACTGAGAGCCCCTTGAGGACTACACCCCTCGTGGCATCACACACTGTTTCGAGAAACGCAGTATAAAGAACTCTGCAACCTATTATATACAGTATCTTTCCTCACTTTCATTAAAATGGCTTTGGGGAATACTGTTTTATTATTAGGGACTGCCTACAGTAGAGCTTTCAAATATTTGGCAAACATCTTTAGACTTTCTCAGAGGGACATGCGAATCAAATCACTGGTGCAATTTAAATAGCATTACTTCCTTATGTGCCAAATCTTCAGAGAAAGGAACTGAAAATAGGTATTTCAGATGGAATTGGTTATTCTTAATGTTGCATTTGCAATGCTGCAGTGAGAAGACAAGTGCAAGACTTGGGTGCAAGACCCAAGTGCAAGACTTCGGGATCTTCAGGAGATCCCAGAAAGACGAGATGGTGGTGAGCCAGCAAGTAGGGTGTAGAAAGAGAAATGACCAGGCTGGCTGAAGTTTTGGAGTGAATGAATGCTGTAGTTTGCAGGATGAGAACTGTCTGTAGGAATAACGGCAGGCAGTGGGAGGGGAGCAGTCTGGAAAAGTAGGCAGTAGTGTTGCTGAAAGGAGTCTGCCAGGAGGGTACAGACAGTAGGACTAGCAGGTTCTGCAGCAAGGCCAGTGTAGGGTTGGATATTGGAAGTTCTGGCAAGAGGGTTTCCAGGGAGAGGGGATACTACTGTAGATTGGTGCTTAAATTGTGAAGGAGAAAAGTTGTCTTTTTAGAAGCATGTACAGTAGGCAGTTGTTACACATTCCACTCGTGTCTCTGTCCCGTCTTGCATTCCCACGCGCATTCTCTTTAACAAATGCTCACGCTGCAAGTAATACACCTATCACCGTTTACTCCCATCACTATTTTAGTTCTCCTCTTTCCTCACTTCCCTGCTCACATTTGCGGATATTCCTATAGCTCCCAAGTGCACGTTATTCTCTTCTAAGCCTACACTTCGGTATTTGATCTTCTAGCCTGCTCCTCGTTTTCGACTTTGCCTTTCGTTTTGGATTGTTGCCCTCTCGTTGTCTCTCCCGTGTACAGACCTATTTGCTTGCTTCCTGGTTTTGTTCTTTGCTTAGTGTTTTGGATTGGTATTTTCTCTCTCCTGAGTCCTGCACAGGATCCATACACCCTATCTGCCCGACCTGACAGTAGTAGCCTTACAGCAGTTGGGGATCAATATCAGAGTTCCGATCTAGCCAGACTCCAGCCTTAAATGTCCTGCTTAGATGTTTGGATTGATAGGCAGTTGGTCTAATTGAGAAGCAACCCAATTTCATACACATGGGGCTGGTGGAAGGCTGAGTCCCTGTGTGAATGCTCTGGTCGACTGTGGCAACAGCAGGATGTGAGCTGCTCCCAGCCTAGGCATGACAGTTATCCTATGACAATAGTAGCGGCACTAGTCCAGGAATATCTTCAGACAGATGAACCAAAATTTGTAATTGTTTTTTTTTTTCATTTCTACGTGTAACAACTTTGCTCCCCCTTTCAGAGGGGAAGACAATATATATGCCTCCTCTGAAATAAGACACTTATTGGGCCATCACCTTCTTTTTACATTACAATCCCACAGCCCCCATTTGGCAGCTGATTCAGTAGAGGGTGTAACAGACACAGCAAGATTGCATGCACCCTATATGCTACAGGGGTTGCTGCTCAAAAGGAAACTGTGGATATCTTAGCACATTTGAGACCACCTATTTTAACTGTGTGTTTGGAGGGTTCCCAGTCACCTAATAATAATCCTCTAATCACAGAGTTTAGATTAACACAAGTAAAAAGTCAGGGCATGAGACTCCAGTCTACCTTTTGCATGGTTGTCTTCACTGGATCAGTGAGCACAGCACAGGCCTCTCAGAAGCAGGATTATAAGGCAAACACTGAGCAGCTCCAGCCTCCTACCTCTAAAGTGCTCACTGCAGTCCTATAGAGACTTGTTTTAAAACCTAATGTTGCTTCCTAATGACTCAATTTAGTTCTGATATGGAGTAAATTAGTTAGATATATAATTTCACTGCTAAACCTGTTTTAATTGAACCGTAAAACACAAGCATCACCTGGAGTGATCAGAGTACTGCAAAACAGCTATAGTAGCTTACAATGCTAAGCAGAGCACTTTCATAAATGAAAGTACAGTAACAGATTATGTTATCTTGTTTTTTGCATGATTAAATGAATCACTGAAGAGTGGATTGGTGGCAAGTACTACAGTATATGAACTCACCAAATACTCCCTATATGAAAAAGCAGATACAAATATATACATACATAGTTTTATGTATATATTTATATCTGTTTTTTCATATAGCACATATACAGAGAGCTAAATTTGCCTACTATTGCCATTATAGGAGTTTAGAATCAGTGCAGAATCAGAAAGCAGTGGAAATACTGTATGTCAGAAAAGTATGAGTGTACAGTATTTTCAATAAATATTTGTATTTCTGTATGTCCTCTTCATGTTTTACATAGTGTTGCACATATGTTGTACATATGATTTGGTCTTGAAGAGGAAGCCAAAATATGTATTTATATATATTTATACAAGGAAATCTAAAGAAGACTCTGAAGACCAATGTGCTAAGAAAAGGCATGAATTGCTTCAAATAATATTATTGAGGGAATACCTTACAGTGATGATGATGACTTTGCTAGTTCTGTGCATGCATTTACACAGCCTCCATTTGTGTTGTGTTTTGTATTTCAATTAAAAATCCTTTCTCAATGATTCTGGCAGAGCTTTGATGAGGACTGGATATGAAAAGCATTACTTAAATGTAAAGAAGTGTGCCCTTAAATATCTTTAGAAGAATGAAAAAAAGAACAGAAGTTAAGTTTCTCAGGGAAGCCCATTACAATGGATTCAGTGGCCTTTACAGTATAATAATCCACATACTTTAGTGAAATTAATCCCTTCTGGGATTTAAAAAAACAAGTGTAGTAGAGCCTACTGCTAAATGCAGTCTTTAAATTACTATAGCCTTGTGGGAAACATGATGTCTGGAAGATCCAGATCAGTGTTTTTTTATTAAGCAAATGCTGCTTCAAAGGACTGTGTTCTCTGCCCAGAGGGATTGTGGGTGATGATCTGATGAGGAAAATAACACCGCGTGGTTATTCCGCTCAAATAAACCCTCATTGAACAGAGGTGCTTAAACAAGAACAGAGGAGAAATGATCAGAACAATGAGGTGGGGCCCAAAGCCTCATGGCCAGTAGTGACCTATTCATGTAGTTCTCATTAATTACAGCTGCTTGCTTGTCACAGCTGGGAAAGGGGAGTGGGGGCAAGAATTAGTTTAGTCTATTGCTCATACTATGAGGTGAAGCATGGGGGAGGGGTCAGGAGAGGAGCACAATACAATGTAAAAATGAAAGACTGGTGCAGTGCCTACTGGCTTGGGTGATGTCTATTTCTCCACTCAAAACACATTTCATTTACAGTATATGGAAAACTGTGGGCATGTATAGTGGAATACAACACTGGAACCAGCTGCAGCTTACTAATTTAAAATTCAGAAGGTAGGCAGAACTAGAAGAGTTCTTAAAACATCTGTAGAAGAGCATGCATCTTGCAATTTACATGACCCTTTTTTTCCTTAGAATAGCAGAAAGTGTGTTTTCAAAATTCTTTAAAGTTAAAACTGTACTGTGAATCAAATCTGATATTCATTGTAGTTGTTCAAGGACCTTCAGACAAACCAAAAACAATTTGCCATGTTTTTTTTGAGAAATTGTAATGCCATCAAGCATGTTTAGTTTTGTAGTTTAGTTCAGATTTTGTGATTGAGATTATGTGAAAGTAAGTGAACAATTCTGAGCTCTGCCATACCCTCAAATCCATCCATTTTAACCACTTAATGCAATTCAGGATTGCAATTGAAGCAGAACCTATCCTGGCAAGCAATGGGATAGAGGCAGGATACACCATGAATGGGACATTAGTCCATTGCAGCACACTCTCAGATTTAAAACAAAAACAAAGAAGACCCTACCCACACACAAGTGTTAACTAACGGACACAGCTTTTCTTTTCTTCAGTTTGCATTAATGTTTCTGTGAGTGTGCCCATGTGCTCCTACAATATGAGTCTCGCACCTACACAGATGTTTGCTTGCCTCAAAGTGTGATTGCACAGGAGGCACTTTGCATGGAAATATAAATGTATAAATATATACATACTGTATGAGTATTTTTTATTATACTTTCAACTGCAGTTCTTGATTGACTATTTTCAGTTAACATATTCACAGGCTTTATAAAACACAGAGAAAAATTTCACACTGGTATAATAAAATCATACAGTGTGTAGTCTCCCAGTGCTGCTTTTATTTCACCTAAATTAAAAGAGTCATTTACATGATAATCTCAGTTGTACAGGCAAAGTACAATGCACACACCAGAGAACGTTGAGCACCAACAAATCAAAGTCAAACATTAGTATTTAGTGCCTCTTTTATATTACATTTCTATGTGCTATCTGGATGAGACTTTTATGAGTAACAATAATAAAATAAAGTACAACTTTAGTACAGGGGCTACTAATTAATTTCTAAACATATGAACAGTCATGAAGAAAGGCCATGTGGCCCAGTTATCCCATTTGGTGTTAGTTAATTGATCCAAGGATCTCATCAAGCTATTTCTTAAAGGAAACCAGGTTATGGGCTTCAACAACATGACATGGTTTGTTTTACATACTCCCACAATCCTCTGGGTAAAAGAAGTGCCCTCTGTTCTTAGGTTTAAATGCACTTCTAAACAGTTTCTGCTTGTCTCCTCTGGTTAGTTTCACTGTTCATTTGAAAGGAACCCACTGGGTTAACTCTGTCAATGTCTTTGAATATCTTGAATACATGTATCAAGGTAGTCTTCTCTGTTCAAGAATAAAAAGTTCAATTCTTTCAGCCTGTCAGTGTATGATAGCCCCTTAAATATCTAATTGCTGTTATCTGGATGGATTCCAGAGATCCAATATGTTTTCTATAATGTAGAGATCAAAATTGTATGCAATATTCTAAATGAGGTCTTACTAAAGTGCTTTTTTTACAGTTTTAACTTAATGTTCCTTGATTTAAATTATTTGCTTTTAACTATATATCCTAGTATTATGTTAGCCTTTTTTAATGTCTAGAAGATGTAAATTATGTCTTTTTCATACGTAGGCTCTTCTAGCTAAGCATTTCACATTTTGTTTTTATTATTTATGTGTTTACTGCCAGCATGTTGCACTTGTTTACATTTAATGTCACCTGTCATGTGTTTACTCAATTGCAAATTTTATCTAAATATTTTTTGAATTTCATTTACAGCTTCTACAATGATTCCTAATCCTCCAAATTCGTAACCATTTGTTATCATCTGCAAACGTGAATAACTATTCTAGAATTGAGATAATTGACATAAATTATGAAGAGAAGCAATCCTAGTACAGATCCATGAAGTACTCCACTAATTACTTCACTCCAATGTCTGTATTCATCCCTTATCTGTACCCACTTTTTAATAATCCATTCTCAATCCAAACACTAAGATTTCTTAATTTTAAGTAATCATTGTACCCAAAACACTTTCCCCACTTGTATGCTAATACTATCCAATGCAGAACATTGTCCTTCTGTCAGATTTACCCCTGCTGCGGTATACTAGCACTTGCCTTGGTAGCCAGACACACATCCACTAATCTGTCACTCAATGGCAGTTACCATGGAAACACATTCTGACAGGAAACCTGCATCACCTGTGGACAATACTCAGGGATCTGGTAAAGAGTTAAGGTCCGACATTAAGTCTGTTCTATGAGTGTTGTTCAGAGCCCCTCAAGTTACATTCTCGTGTCTCTTGTATCATGCTTGCTTGGATTCATGAAATTGCTTTGTTCCCAACCATGTCCCTTGAATCACCACCTGTGCTAGTTACTGTCTACGGTATTTATCTCAGCTTGGACCCTGCCATGCTTTGATCTTGCAGCCCAGACATTCACACTGTGGTTTGCTACAGTGACTTTCTGGCTTTGACCATCACTAGTTTCTGACCACTGACCCTTAACTGTGTTTGCCTGCATCATGCTCTGCCAATTTACCCCTGATAGCTGCAGCACTATGCTGGTGCCTGCTGAGCATCTCCGTGTATGCTCTGTTTCCTGGTTCATTCAGCTCACCCAGAGCAGAGCACCTTATGAAAACAGACCATCTCCATCACAGCAATGGGACATGACACCTTCTGCTGCCTGAGGCATGTTGTTTTTCCTTACTGAACACCTGAGTGAAATACTTATTTAGTACCTCAGTCATTTCTGTTTTATTGTTAGGAGGTTTACAATTTTTTCTTGGATACAATTATCTTCATCCTCAATGGTTCTTTTGTAGTTGTAGTACTGAAAAAAATGTACCCACTCTATGACCAACTAGTGGGCACCTCACAGACCTGCCCCGAAGGATTGTATAGTTGTGTAATAGTAAATGATTACAACGCATGGAGGAGTGGGATCTTTCTCAGTTACAAAAATATGTATTACCTTTGTCACAGCTTATAAGTCTTAAATAAGTAAATGCCTTTTCTAACCTTGTTTTTTTTCTTCCTGCAGCTACTAAAAAAATAATACTTGATACTTGATACTATGCCTAGAAAAAAGCATTTAGCATTTATTATTGGTATTGAGCAAGGTAAGGCAAGGTTAGAAATATTTTGTAGAACGTCTTATTTCCCCATGAATGTTTTTTGATATAGATAAGTAGTATTAGTGTGGTACAATATATTGCAACAGCCTTTGTGCAAAACAGTAGATGATTTTTTTTTTGAAGACCAGCCATTCTAAGCTCAACCTGTTATGTGTCAGCAACTTTTTTTTCTCCCCAGATTCAGACGTTTGCTGTCAAATGAACCAAGGGATGTTACACTTGGTAAGGAGAGTCTCAGAACGTGTGGCAGAATTAACTTGTCACACCAAGGCTGCTCTACAGTACATGCCAAGAGAGCTCATTTAATTAAAGATGCCCGGGGACAGCTTAATCTGTATTTGACAAGACCTGTTTAAATCTCTACAGCAGGAAACACTGTGCAGGGCATATCTAAGAATCACCCCTTTGGACCGCTGCAGAAGGCTGGCCAAAATATGGCAGTGGAGTGGGGGGCTACCTGCTAAAATTGCTGCTGGGCTGACCTGTTTGGTCTCTCAAACTCAGAACTAGAAAAATCAGTTTTAACACATCTTTCTTATGTCCTGAACAAAAACTGTCAAATAACAAACTCCCAAGTGGGACA
The DNA here is from genome assembly GCF_059453375.1 of Lepisosteus platostomus. NCBI lineage: Eukaryota > Metazoa > Chordata > Actinopteri > Semionotiformes > Lepisosteidae > Lepisosteus > Lepisosteus platostomus. Next base: position 12,314,069 of record NC_142625.1, on the reverse strand, counting down.
AAAGTTGCAAAATGCCACAGTACCCCCATTATTCCAGCTCCACATACTAACTCCTTTGTTCTTTGTTACAGAGAGAAAAAGGGGAGCAATGACCTGCATGCCATGTGCACCAAAGACCTTACATCCCCCACTTCCTCCAAGGTTTTTTCAGAGATATACATTTATGGAAATTTACATTTCAGCTGTTTTGAACTCACTTTCTACAGAAGTTCAGGTCTGTCACCCTCTTCTAGAGTTAATTACAGGGGCCTTTAGAATGTGGCCTCAGCAGTAGCTAAATGTGGAATAGAAAAATCAAAAGTATAATTTAGTTTTTTGGAGGGTTCCTTGCAGGTGGGATAAAAGCAGAACCCTTTTCTTACTTTTACATCAACAGTGTAGCTCAACAGGTAAGGCCACACTGTCTAAAACTAATTCAGGCTGGTATGATTTTTTTTTACCTTTAAATCCAGTTGAAGCTAACTAGTTTGTGCCTGAAATTATGCAACATAATAGGAATGCTATTCTGATAATGTAGATAATGCATAGATACTGTCTATATGCATTACAAATGACAATTAAACTATAAACCAATATCTCTCTCTAAAGGTTTACATATTATTGTAGTAAAAGATTACACACTCATTTTTAGATTCTTATTTTTCATTCACAATGAATACCAATCCATTGGCAGCTTTGTTTTGTGGGGGACTTGACCTTTTAAAAACTTTTAGAAACAAAATAAACATGTTAGTAGCACAATAGAAACGCTGCTGTTACAATCTGAAGTGTTTCTAATTACCCAATGGCATTACAGAGGATTTCAATTGTAGGGTGAATTATGCAACATATAATCAAGTTTAATCATATAATCTAAGTTTAACCAAATGGTGATTTACAGGAGGATTCTTCAGTCTCCCAGGATTTTTTCCCGTCTAATTGTACCCTTTGTTTTTTTAGGGATTTACTACGCTACTTTTAATATCACTCTGCAAATTACACACAATCCATTAAAGCTCATATTTAAGTCCTGCAATATATCCTTCTGCTGTACTTTTCTTGGAAGTATAAAAATGTTTTGTGAGAGTAACCAACACCACCAATCAAAAATAGTCAAGAGACATTTCATACAACTAAGCAATGTCCACTGCGGGGTAATGAAAATAAAGCAGGGTGAAAACATGGAGTACAAATGAAAGAAGGCACAAATATTCCAGTAACCTTGACTCTCTCTTGTGCATCCAATACAGACACACACAGAAAATACGACATAGTGGATTTTAATTTGCAGAAGGCTTTTGACAAAATTCCTTATAAAAGCTTAATTCTCAAATAATGAGAATTTGGGAAAACCCACATATTTGGGTTGGCAGTTGATTAATAGATTGGAAGAAGACTATTCTTATTTTATATACAGTAAATTATCTGGATTCTGGAATACTTGTAACTGTTAACTGTTAGATACTGTTAGTTACTGAAAGATGGTAGATGATACCAAAACAGAGGTATTATCAAACAAAATTATTTCGAATGATTCTGACAAAAATCAAGATCAGGTAAACACTTGGAAGATGATGTCTAATGTAGTCAACTACAAAGTATTAAATGAAAACATAAATTATAAATGCTAAATGGGAAATAATGAGCTGATGAGAGTATGTGTTTATGTTGACACATTCACCTCCTCTAGAATATTTGGGAAAGCAATTAGAATGTTAGCATACATATTTTAAAATATAGGATTTAAATCAAATTATTTTATATTAACCTTGTATAGTGAGAAATCATTAAGAATTTTGTATACAGTTTTAATCACCATTTTGCAAACAATAAAATGCTGCTCTAAAATTTATCCAGAGAAGAGCATCCAGAACATTACTGGGGCTTAAAGTGATGTGCCTTAGGCAGTGCAGTGGCTCTGTGGCTAAGGATCTGCGCCTGTGGCTGGAAGGTTGCTGGTTTTTGGAGAAATCCTACTCCATTGGGCCCCCGAGTGTCACGCCCTCTGCACCAGAGGGCGCTCCTACTCTGTCCTGTCCCTAGTTTCCTGTGCTTTGCTGTCCTTCTGGTGTCTCTCCCTCTGGGGCTATACTGTATATTTCCGGGTCACTCATTCACCTTCGCTCAGCATTGACGTTCAGATGTCCTGAGACCCGCTAGCACCAGGTCGCCACTCTGTCCGTGGGCTGAGGGCACAGGTTTCTATACGGCAATTCCAGAACTCTTTGCGCTGCTGAGCCCGGGCTATCTCCCCGTTCCGCCGCTTTGCATAGGGCCTTTTTCCACTCTCCTGCCATTTCACAGTTCGTCCCTTCCAACATCTGTGACACTGAGTAAGGCCCTTAACCCCAACTGCTCCAGGGGTGCCGTATAAATGGCTGACCCTGCGCTCTCACCCCAAGCTTCTCTACATGTCTGTATGTCTCATGCAGAGCAAGTTGAGGTATGCAAAAAGACAAATTCCTAATCCAAGAATTTGTATATGGCCAATAAAGTGATCATATCTTACAGTATGTCCTATACAAACTAAAAAAGGTTAACCTCTTTTATCTTGAAAAGAGAAGATAACAAGAAGACTTGATCAAAGTATTTATAAATCCTGAAATACATGGTGAACATTGAAGTGAATACAATATTAACAGTGTAACATTAAATTGAGGCCACAAAAAGAAAATACATTTAATCTGCATGCACTTCTTTGCACAAAGTGTGATGAGGATCTGGAACAAGCCGCTCAACCATGTTGATGAAGCCATGGTTACCATGGTGTTCTTCAAGATGGAATGGTCATATCAATTAGCTACTGTTACCAAACAATTGGCTAAGTTCACTGTAACAATTCTTATGTTCTTATCCTAAACACACAGACACGGAAGCAAGGTGGGAATTCTGGGTAAAAAATATAAAGTTTGCTTTTGGAGAAGGAGCAGTGACATTAATTTTAAACATGACAAAGTTTTGTGCATCACATACTGTAGTTGCTCATGATGAAATGTACATTCTGTTGACAGCTACTGTATATGTTAGACATAATGAAGGCACTGTCTTGGCCATTGTCTTTACACCACAGTAAAGAAGAGAATATATTATTTGGCTTTCTTTGCTTAAAGATTTAGTACTGTTGTAGACTCTGGATGACTATACTGTATATCTATTTAAGTAACTAAAGGCCAGATGTATAGTTTATAATGAAGTGGTTGTGAATAAATTAGCAGTTACTGCACAGGAGCACAAGGCACGCTACTGTTATGTCTGATCTTAAGATGACCTTGCCAAGCCTGTGATCTTCAATAATGAGAATATGTTGCCCCTTGTTCTTGAGACAATTGGCAATTGAAATAACTACAAATTGTGAAGTCAACTAGAACCCCGTGGCAGAACTCTCTTGAAATTTTAATTATTGGTTCTGGAACCTTCTAGCTCTAAAACCTTAAATAAGTCCTCCATTTAATTAAAAAAATCACTGTTTTTAGAGGAAGCTTGCTAGCTAAAGGTTTATATTTCAACAGGATATACAGTATAACACAGAAACTGGTTTAAATTGAATTTTTAAAAAATCTGGTTTCAAATTATCCTAGCTTTCACTTCCTTAAAAACAACATGGCAGCAGCTACAAAATAAGACCCTTGGGATAATGCAACTCTAGACAATTTGGATTTCTTCATCAGGAGAATGCCTTTCAATAAGAGAAATGCTCTCAGTATTCAGTTTCTTGTAGGGCGCACTGCCATTTGCTATTAATTTAACACAGGAAATTAAGTGGTCTGTTCAAAAGATCTAAGTAGCAGTGAGTCTGAAATACAGTACTCTGTATTAATTTAGGACCTTCTTTTTATCTTGTGGAAAAAAAGCAGTTAGAGGCTTTCTGAGCTCCTTGATACACAAAGAGCCTTTTAAAAAATCACCCTTTACTCTGATTAACTGAATACAATGAAAGTAAGTTCTTTGCAAATCTTGTTCATATTACAGAGTTCTTAAAATCATCCCAGAATGAAAGCAACCGTAATATTCTCCAAGTATGAAAAATTGACTGAATTTACACCTTTTCTAGACACCACTGTGAAGGATTCACAGAGAATCTATCAATGGATATTGACTTCTTTCATATTACTAAGTCTACATATAAAACATTTTTTTAATAGAAAGCAAACAACAGAACAAAAAATACCCAGATTATCTCGCACAATCATTCAATTTACTTTAAAAACACAAAAGTAGAGAAGTTATTAGTATCATGTTTTAATATAAATTTTCCTTTGTAAATATTAAAAATGAAGATTTCCCACTTAAAGGAGGTGTTCTACTTCAGGGCTGAAATTTTAATGAGCTACTAACAACTGGCTGACATACATACATACAAAAAGAAAAGCATGTAGAGTATGAAGAATTGGTACCTCCATAATCTATGACCAAAAATGGGTTTAGCCATACAAATATAAATATTCAGTGCTTTATATTAAACATTTCAGCCATCTCAAATTCTAGTGCATTGTTTGCTGGAATGCAAAAAAACAAGATAATACCATTCTTCTGACAGACCACACTAGAACATAAGAATACTCACAAAAAGAGGTGGTCATTCAACTCATCTGTAGTTTTGTTGCCAACAAGCTAAATGATACAATGATCTAATCCAGATCACATATTAAAAGCGTAACAGCTTCAGCAACATGGCTGGGTAGCTTTTTTCAAGCTCCTAAAACCCTCTGTGTAAAGAAGTGCGTCTTGCCCCTAGTTTTAAATTCATGTCCTTGTACTGTATGTGTGTCCTCTCACTCGTTTTGCTGTTGTGATTAAATCCAGCTCCACTGGGTTGACTTTGCTGATGTTCTTGAGGATCTACAATATTTACATCAGGTCTCCTCACAGTCAACAGTGATAAAGACTAAAAATATAAGTTTTTAACCTGTTATAGTAGGGCTTTAAAGACAGAATTGTTCTCAGATCTTCATTAGACTAATTTCAGAGTAGAAATATATTTTAGAATATAGTGACAAGACCTGTATGATCTTAGGTATTATTAGTATGTACAATTTTAACATCACACCTCTTTATTTAAATTCTACAGAATTAACAATATACTTTTAATTATTCAGACACTTCAGATGGAGTCCCATTTTTTGTGAAAATACAAAATGTCACAAACTCAAGACTTAAGGCTGTGATAAAAAATAACACTGTTGATTGTTTAAGTTTTCAGATCTGTGAACTCAATATTTGCTGGAAGCACCTTTGGCAGCAATTATAGCCATGCATCATTTTGACTAAATCTCTAGTAACTTTGCACATTAGCTTGCTACAATTTGTGCCCATGCTTGGGAATTCCTTATGGACGACCGTTTTAAGGTCTTCCTAGACATTCTTAATAGGATTCAAGGCAGGACATTGACTGGGCCACTGAAGGATATTAACTTTCTTATTCCTAAGCCACTCCAGTGTAGATCTGGCCATGTGCTCTGGATCATCATCTTGTTTAAATGTGAAATTCTAGACCATTTTAGGGACCTTTTTCACATTACTCAAAGATTTTATACATTTCTCCTGATTTGTGCTTTTATATAACTTTATTCTTGACTTGTTTTGAAAGCACCTTGGTCTTCATGGTTGAACCTTTTCTTAACAACCTTTGCTTAAAAAGGTTCCTGACTGAGGAACCTTCAAGAAATAGGTGTATTTATTGTGAAACCACCATAATTTCACACAGAGACTGCTTAGCTGTGTGCTTCATCAAAGTTATTTTTGTGACAAAATTAATTTAAGTTCGCTACAGCAAATTTGAATACTTATGCAATTATCACATTGACATTGTTATTACTTATAGATTTACTTATTTTTGTGTTTTGTTTTGAAAGTATAGAGTGTCATGTCTGCAATGTTTAAAGCAACAAAATATGAAAACAGTGCAAGGAATATTTTTATAAAGCTATATCTGTCCTAACATTGTTACAATAGCCAGGGAGTTTAATGAGGATCCTATGGAGAGAAGTGAACCAAGACAGAGAAACGTATTCCAAAGTCCAAGCCAAAATTTCCAAAGCCAAAAAATCCAAAGGAGTGCTGTAAGCAAAAATCGCCAAGCAAAAGTTGTAAACCAAAAGTCATTATAATCCAGAAAGTCCGAAGGCCGAAAGATGCAATACCCATGACAACAGCCAGAAGAGAAATCCAAAAGCAGGGTCAGAGAGAAAAGCAGTCAAAAACCAGAATCCAAACCCCAACAAATGAGTACCGAGTATCAGGAGTAAAACTACCAGAATACTGAACAGGGAGTGAATGAAGAGAACTTCCTGATAGTGAAGTGCCAGGGGTGTGGTGATGACAGGGGAAAGGTGAGTGGTTAAGTGTTCCGGAAAGGTCTACACCTTCTTAAAGGGATAGTGCGTGATGTAACATTACCGCCCCCCCCCCCCAAGGGGCGGCTCTGGACACCCTAGAAGGACAATTGGGAAACTGACAATGAAAATCCTGAATGAAGGTGTTATCGAGGATAGTCTTTTTGGTCACCCAGGATCTTTCTTCCGGACCATATCCTTCCCAATCAACCAAGTACTAAAGAGCCCCACGATGCCAGTGAGAATCTGGTAAAATCTTGTTGACTGTGTAAGCACGTAATCCATCAATGAGCCGGGGGGGGGGAGTGGGGTGTGAAAGAGGAGATCGATGAAACGGTTTCAGTAGAGAAACATGGAAGGTGGGGTGAAGTCTGAGGATGGGGGGTAGTGCTAAATGGTAGGAAATTGAAGTAATCTGTAATAAAATGAGAAAAGCTCTGATATAACGAGGACCCAGCTTGCGAGAAGACTGTCTTAATGAGATGTTAGAAGTAGACAGCCATACCATCTGTCCCTGTCAAACTCGAGGCACAGAATGGCGCAGTCGATAAGCAGTGTCTGCACAGTATCTGGAAGATGTGTGAAAATGAAATGTCAACATGACACTCAAGTCTTTTTCATAGTTTCTCCAGGTTTACTGTTTTTCATGATATAACTAATGTTTATGTTTTTGGTATCTGATTGTAACCCTCTATGTTATCAACCCTAAATAACATCTTCCAGATATTTTCACAGTGATGAACTTCATCCTAGTAATAATCCCAATGCAGATCCATTTGGATCTTCACCATCACTTTCTATTAGTCATGCTTTTGTTATTCCAATAATCCATTATCATGGGCTGGTACAGTGGCTTCTATCTAATTCTCCTGATATCTAGGTACTGTATAAATACTTTTTACCTGGTCCTTTGAGGTTCTCTCTTTTCCTTTGGTTTTCATTAAAATAAATAAATAAAATAAAATAATAATAATAATAATAATAATGATAATAATAATAATAATAATAATAATAATAATAATAATAATAATAATAATAATAATAATAGTTCATTTCTCTTATATAGCACTTTTCAGGACACTCCACTCAAAGCGCTTCACAGATAATGGGGACTCCCCTCTACCACCACCAATTTGCAGCCCACACACCAACTCTCAGTGGGGAGGAGATCAAAGTCATGAAGTTAATTCATAGATGGGGATTATAAAGACATGATTGGTAAATTTCAAGGGCAAATGTGGCCAGGACACTGAAGTAAATATGTCTACTCTTTTCGAGAAACCCCTGGAATTTTTAATCAAGAAAGTATAGAAAGTAAGGACCTTGGTTTTGCATCTCATCCAAAGGATGGCGACCTTTAACAGTATGTTCTTCCCATCTCTATACCGGTGCATTAGGACACATACAGATTGCAGGGTGAGCGTCCCCTGCTGGCTCCACTAACATCTCTTCCAGAAGCAACCTGAGCTTTCCCAGGAGGTATCCATCCAGGTATTGGCCAGGCTCATACGTGCTTAGCTTCAGTGGTCTGCATAACTTAACATTCTTTTTGATTGTCCCCTTTTCGATTGACCTTAAAAGTATGCAATTTGTATGATTGACTTTAGCATTCTTGTTATAGAATGATATGGTAAACTAACTCTACTTATTAAGATATTTTTTAAATTGTTGCTACTGTATTTCATATTGGTGTGAGTGTGTCTGTTATAAAGAAAGGAAAACATCCTTTCACTACTTTCAAAGTTCCTAACCACACTTTCTGTACACTAAGTCTGAAGCTAAACTGGAACATATACTTGTATCAGGCTTCAAAACTACCAAAACACAAGAAAAAGAGGCATAGGGATGCAGAGAGAAAGATCTGAGTCATGTGTTAACAAAATACCTGATCTTTTGATGTTGTAAAACACAGATTTTTTTTAGAAAAAATAATATCTGCGGTTCACAAGGTGATTTGTCATTAGGTTGGTTTCTTTTTCTCTTTTTGTCTTAATTCTTTGTTCTGCACTTCTTTAAAAACAACTCCCTTATACTCTTCTCTGGAAATTGGCCTTCACTCATTATAACCACCAAGAAGCAGAATGAAGTAGCCTTTTGTTTTAAAGAATATAGTCAATGTATTTTGTTATCACAATGTGCACAAGGTTATTTGACTTGATGGCAACATTTGTAAAATCAATAGGAATGTCAGGGAGACAAAAGAAAATGTTTTTGGAATTTTTGGAACTTACTAAGACACAATAAATTAAATTACAGAAAAAGTTAGGCAAAACAAATATAATATATTATTCCTAAACATATTATTAAGTCTTCAAATGTGAGGAGTAATTCTGCAAATATACTGTACAGTATATTGATCTACAAAGAAACATTCTCATCTCAAAATTCAGAGTATGTAGTAGATTGACCATCAAGCAGCTGATTCTGCTTCATGATACTCTATATTTAAGTTTAGGATTTTAGTCATTTTAGCCTTTTTTCATCCTTTGGAATTTTTAAGACAAACAAAAGTTCTGATGTCAGCCTGCATTTGTTACATTTTCTTTATGTCTGATTTTTCATCTTTATAATACCCATTCATTTGGTGTCAAATAATTTTATCATAGTCATGCTAATTACCTTTCATAACTATTAACTCAAAAATAATTAAACAATACAAAAGGAACCTGCTGATTTAAATCTACAGTTAAATCCTTTGTTCTAATGAAGTTATGTATCAAACTTTCAATTTACGTTCACTGCCACTATTCTATGTGTCCTTATCATTATTAGCAATTGTATAGTAAATATCTATATAACATATAATATTATATATATAATATATATATATATAACATTGCTTTTTTACGGGACAGGGCTGAGTTTCAAGTATAGATCATAGATAAATAGATACTTTATTGATCCCGTGAAGGAAATTGGAGAAAATCATAAAAATCATTATGGTTAGACAATGTGAAATACTCAATTGTTCATAAGAAAAATCCAGGGATGCATATTTGGGATCTCAAACAACCAGGTGATGTGTATCATTCTAGTGATTTGCACCACGTAATTCAAATGTGCCCAACCCTTGCATTTTGGCATCCAGCTTGATGTCTACGACTCTTTAAATGGTCAATAACCGAAGGCTATGGGAAGAAATAATTAAAACCTTAAATAGATCAACTTAACTCTTCTTTCAGGTGAAGAGATATTTCTAACTTCAGGATACACAAAACTAATGCTGGATTAAGGACCGTAAGGACTTAATTAAATTCAGCAACTACTGACAGTAAATCTTCAGTCCTGTGCAGATTACCCATGCAGAGAATAATTCTATTCAAAAGAACAAGATAAATCAACATTTATTCTTCTTGATGAGATCAATGTGCTAGTTGCTATTAATCTTGACATTATCTGGGAAATACTGATCTCATTACATGTTTTTCACTCTAAAATTAAGAAACAGAGGTTTTGATGTACTGCTGAAATCCAGCTTCCACTTATGTATTCCAAATTCCAAGGAACTTTATTTTAAAAACAATTTCTGTATTAATAGATTTCTTGAGAAGTGCTGACAGGGTTTGGTTTTTGCATTGACTCTACGGACCTGGGCCCAGAATCAAATAAAATATCAATTGCTTGCAAATTACAAATGCAGTGCGTGATGTTGGGGTTTCCATAGTGAAGAAAGATGTGAAGACGGGGGTTTGAATTTAATCTTTTCTGTAGGGGGTTTAGACTTCCAAGTCACAAGCTGGGGTTTATGGCAGGAAAGGGGGTTAACTGATAAGGATTGCAGATGCCAGCTAGGAACCCCCCTGGGTGTAATGTTAAACTGACCATTTGCCCAGAACATCGTAAACTGGCCAAATACCATGAACCCCCCTCTTTACCATCAGACCGAGTGACGTCAGAAACGGAGAAGAAAACTGTATATAACCCAAAAGTTTGTACCAGTACGGCGAACAATACTTCGGTTTTGTTGTTTCTTGCGGGAAACAAGACTTCGGCTTTATTGTTCCTTGCATGCAATAAACTCATCTGTTTCACTTCATCTCGGGATCAAGAACCTTATTTCTTCTGTTACAACAAATTTGGCGTAGTCGGCGGATGCTCCAGAAGGCGCAGAACTTCCCATCGGCAGGAGAGACGGTCAGCGCACACATAACTAAGAGGTAAGGACTCCTCTTTTATTTAAAAGTCCCGAATCTCTCTGACCGATTGGGAAATCTCTGCTCCCTGCGAGAATCGCCCGAGATGACGGAGTAAACGTGAGTTTCTGAATTCCTCTGGCCCGGGGAAGGCACCGGTGTACGTAATGGGTTGTTTGCTGTAAGCCCAGAATTTGGTCTGGCAGGGGTTCCGCGGTATTGTGTACAGGCGTTCGAAGCTGGTGTATGCCTTAATTGCGCGTGGAGTTTTGAACGGGTTTTGGACCCTTACCGTGAAGTTCAGGACTGGTGTGGGTCTTAATTGCACCCGGAGTTCTGAAGGTCAGAACTGGTTTGGGTCTTAATTGCACCCGGAGTTCTGAGGCTCTGAATCGGTGTGGGCCTTAATTGCGCCCGGGGTTCTAGAGCAAGTGGTGCATTAAATGCACGTAGTTCAGGACTGGTGTGGGTCTTAGTTGCACCCGGAGTTCTGAAGGTCAGAACTGGTGTGGGTCTTAATTGCACCCGGAGTTCTGTGGCTCGGGATCGGTGTGGGCCTTAATTGCGCCCGGGGTTCTGGAGCTGAGTGGTGAATTAAATGCACGTATAATCCAGGATTGGTGTGGGCTTTAATTACGCCCGGGGTCCTGAAATTAGCTACGCCTTGATCGTGCACAGATTGGCGTGGCGTGGTTTTTTTTTGTTTTAAAGGAAGCAGGAGTGGAGGAGATATATGCATGTATGTTTTTGGTGTTTTCCTTGTTTGTGAAATACATATACACACGCGCGACACTGGCATGGGCGCACCTCATAGTGGGGAGCGGGGCATTAAGTGGCAGGATTTGGGGGACGTTGAGACCCGAGAATCGCCCTGATTGAGCTCAGTGCGTAAGTCCACCCCGGGGCAAAAGCAGCGATGCTGGCGTTCTGGGGATGGTGAATTACTGATCAAGAAAGGGGGTTTTCGAGGTCTCGTTTCTTACCTGTGAACAGTGCGGTGTAAGTCCTCTCTAAAGTCTCGGAGAGGCATTTAGATCTGGAGGTAACAGACGCCCTTAGCTGAATGAGTGCAGGAATGCACAGGTTTTTCCAAGTGAAAACATCCCCCTACTGAATGAGCTGTTACCTCACACACACGACAAAAGTAAATCTTAAAGAGACCGAACATGTGCGCTAACTGATGGTTTGAGAAAGTGGTGGAAGGGTCCGTTTAAATATCGGAAAAGTGTAAGTTGACGGAAAAGAAGGAGAAAAATATGGAAAAAGCTGAGTTTGTCAGAGGGAATTTGGGGCGAAGACGCCTGTAAAGAAAGCATATATGAGTATTGATTGGCAAAAGCACAAGCATGTAGCTCCCACCCTGGTGCACGGCCGGCACCAGTAGTGGCAGATACATGACGAAAAAGAAAGAAATTGGGATGTGACTGAAAAGTGTGTTTACGGGGAAAATATACTTTATTCGCTACGAAAGAGTATAGAAAAAAAAGCTAAAAGAGGCAGTACAGGAGAATGAGAAATTAAAGAAGGAATTAACTCCTGGTCACGCTGCACTGGTTAATGTGCTACAGCCGGCGACTAAGTTATATCCTGCTCTCCCACAGGGGAACAAACAGGCAGGAAACGAAAAAAATTGGGATCAATTCCCTCAGTGGCCATATGGAGAAGGGGGGTCTGATTGGGATAACACTTGGTATGAGTGTGATAAAGACGGATCAGGGTCTCCCCTGTTAGAGGGAGGGCGCCCGCAGGTCTGTACTCTCACTCGAAGTGGGAAAGGACTTGATGTAGCAGGGGCTGGTGCCGTTGATGACAGCGCCACTCTAACACTGTCTCGCACCCCGTCGAGGGGGTCTGCAATCGCACCTACCTTCCCTGATTTCCCCCATACGATCAAATCCAAAACCGTAAGATATTGACCGGTGGGCTAAAGTACCGCACCCGAAATTGGAAATGCAGCGAACCTGGAGTGCGCTTCAGGAATTAAAATGATTCATGTAGAAGTAAAACAAGAATACAGCACATTGTATTACGAAGAGAAAAATATATTCTCGATGTGTATGTGTGTTTTATGAATTTGTGTGCCGGCATGTATGTGTGTAACTGTGAGTTTTGGTCTACTAAATGACGGTGTGAGTGTGTTTAGCCAGCGGGACTGGCTAGAGACGTAACTAAAGAGACTTGACGAAAATCAACTTAAGGAGATTGGAAAATATAAGAGCGTCTGAAACGTATAAGTACAGTACAGGTGGACGTAAAAGTAGTTAAACAGTTTTTGTATTATTAGAAATTATTATAAATTGTAATTTATACAATTAGTTGCAATAGTGGAAACAATTTGGTTTTATTCGAATGTCTCGAAACCAGACATGCTGAAACGCTGTAGGTTTAGAATCGAGACTGGGGAGAATAACGTCTTGTGAGAAAATCTGTTTACCTAACGATTAGATCCTGTAAATCCCTTGTAGCCTCCCTAAGTCTGTCCCAGTCCAGTGGTTAAAAATGTACTGTTAATGGAGTGGTGGTTTCTCTGTTAGGGGATACTGGAGCACTACTGTCATGCTTGTTTCACTCCTCTGTTCAACAGTGTACTATAGAGCAATGTATAGGGGAAGATGGCAGGAGGCCACAGGAGTATTGGGACAGCAAGTTTTACTTGCCGAGTACCAGATTTTAATGGGTGGTTTGATCCCAGATCTATTGGGTTGAAATATTATGCATTACAAAGAATGACTATGCAGAACAGGGTATCACGTGGCTTCAACTGGCTGTGATCACTCAGTATGTTGATGGTATTCTGAGTGCTTCCCCTGACGAGGAAACCCACAAGTCTGAGTTGCTTCAGCTTTAGAGTGTCTAATAGAAGCAGTTATGATAAGGCCCTTTTGTGTCTAGCATTGTGGAATTTTAACAGGGCCTGGGTAATATGTTTTTTGCAGGGTGAGCACAACTCTTAACAGATCTGCTTAAGGGGGGAGTGCAGTACAAGGACAAGATTGCCTTGGTTCCTGCAGCAAAAGCCGCCTTTAATAATTTGAAACAAGTTCTCTTACAGGTGCTGAGACTGGGGTTTCCTCAGAGGGATCAACCATTCCTTTGTATTATTGCAAGTAGCTGACAGAGGCCACCCAAGGAGCCCGCGAGCAGGTCCTGGAGGCGTGGGGACCACCACCTGAAGGAGGGCACAACCTCATCCCAGGAGAGTGGGTGTGGATCAGGAAATTTCCTTCACAGGTTCTCCAGCCCAGGTGGGATCCAGATCCTGTTGACAACCGAGTCTGTGGTTCGAGTGGAAGGAAAAGATCGCTGGATCCACGCGCCACACTGCCGACGAGCCTCATCCCCATTTACAGACTCAGAATGAAATCATTTCTGTTTATAACAATAATTGTTGCTGTAGGACTATGTTCCGCAGGAATTAATGATCATCTCTCCCACAAAGGAGAACATGGAATTAATTCCTTTTTAGGCCTCTCCTATCTGACAGCTAAGAAAACCAACCAAAGTGCCTACTGGGTGTGTGCCGCATTACCCAAATATGTACAGGGAGGACTTCCTATGGGAGCCATTACTTGGCGTCGCGAGGAAGTCATAGGCATGATCATTTGGAGGGATAATTTAGGAGATTTTAATATGACAAACTATGGGGGGTTGCCATAACACGACTTTAACCTGCACAACATTACAATATCTACAGGAGCGAGGCTTAGAGCCCACGAGTTTCACAGGCTCTTACGCTCCTAAATATAACAGAAGCCATACACCACCATACCTGACTCTCAATAAGGAACGTGAGGGAAACATATGTTTTCAGCACACTAATTGGTCTGCACTTGGTTGGATGGAGTCGTTGCAACCTTACCAGCGCTGCAAATATATCCACCTCTACCTCCCAAATTCCAGGATGGGATCGGCACACCCCACAATTCGGTATAAGCTTCTTATTTTCAGAGGCATGGGGAGCGCCAAACGGAACATATTTCATTTGTGGAAAACGAGCCTACCCATGGCTGCCAGCCCAGTGGTCTGGCTCATGTTATTTAGGATATGTGGTTCCTCATATCCGTGTTCAAACCCACAGCCCCTTCGGACCTAGCCACAGACCACAAAGAAAATTGGCTGATTGGGAATATTATTTAGGTATAATATTTCCACAAGCCGGCATGAACTTTCTGAGTCGAGAGTTAATTCAAATGGCCTCGACTTTAGAAGAATTAGCAAAGTCTACCTCATCTAGTCTGAAGGCTGTTAATGATGAGATGGTAGCCCTCAGAACAGTGGCCATGCAGAACCGACTAGCTTTAGATTATGTACTGGCGGCCCAAGGAGGAACTTGTGCAGTAATTGGCACTGAATGCTGCACATATATTCCTGATAATTCTGAGCACATCTCAGATCTGGCCCAACACATTTACAATGAGGGACAGAAATATCAGGACTATTATACTGAAAATTGGGGAATTGGGTTTTGGGTAAAGTCTGTGTTTGGGGCCTGGGGTGGAACCTTTTTATAGTGTTTATCTGTAGGAGTAGTATTGTTTATATGTATAATTGTAATCATCACGTGCACAAAAACATGTATCACATCTTGCCATAACCGTGGAACGTACAATGTCATGGCAATACATACCTGTTCGCCAAGAAAGGAAAGATCTGCCCTGACATTGTATGTATAAAAATAGGCTACACTGACGTATGCCATATTTTATAAGGGGGGAATGAAGAAAGATGTGAAGACGGGGGTTTGAATTTAATCTTTTCTGTAGGGGGTTTAGACTTCCAAGTCACAAGCTGGGGTTTATGGCAGGAAAGGGGGTTAACTGATAAGGATTGCAGATGCCAGCTAGGAACCCCCCTGGGTGTAATGTTAAACTGACCATTTGCCCAGAACATCGTAAACTGGCCAAATACCATGAACCCCCCTCTTTACCATCAGACCGAGTGACGTCAGAAACGGAGAAGAAAACTGTATATAACCCAAAAGTTTGTACCAGTACGGCGAACAATACTTCGGTTTTGTTGTTTCTTGCGGGAAACAAGACTTCGGCTTTATTGTTCCTTGCATGCAATAAACTCATCTGTTTCACTTCATCTCGGGATCAAGAACCTTATTTCTTCTGTTACAACAATAGGTACAGTAGGCAAAAGAAACCCCTGACAATCAGAAAACCACCAGCAAGTTCTGGGATTGCTATTTGTGTCAGAAGAGATAGTTAAAGATTTGGATCTTTGATGATAGCAAACTGCTGCAAAGCCTGAGTAGAGAAAAAGGTATCCAACTTACGAAGCGAATAACCTGAAATTCCCCATAACATATCAGAGTGTGATCCAAACCACTAATCAGGTTCAGAGAATCAGTCTTTGTGTAGGGGAACTACTCTTTATGCACTTACCAGACCTAATGAAGTGGATAAA
The DNA here is from genome assembly GCF_059453375.1 of Lepisosteus platostomus. NCBI lineage: Eukaryota > Metazoa > Chordata > Actinopteri > Semionotiformes > Lepisosteidae > Lepisosteus > Lepisosteus platostomus. The sequence goes on along the minus strand of NC_142625.1, from coordinate 12,298,213 downwards.
CTCCTCAGCCTTCTTAACACAGCTGTAAAATCTTTCCTTCACTTCCACCATCACAAAACACACAAGAAAAGATTAAAATCCCCAGGTACACCACTTAGGACGTGCTTTCTTGTCTGGGTGTACAATATATTAACAAAGTATTGGAATAATAACCATTCTATGTATTGAAAATTTCTGCACGGACAATTATGTTCCATTGACGCAAGCAATTAAGGGCAATCTTGAACCGCAGAAATCAGAGCAGTTTTCACTCTGGGAAGAAACAGACTGAGGTAATTTAGATAAACACAGGCCCTCCACAAAACAATCTGTACTGGGTAATTTCCTATTCAGCTTTCAAAGTTGTATTTAACAATCTGCAAAAAGCCCTGTGGAGTTTTGTCCAAGATAAAGACGCTGAATTTAAAAAGCAAAAAAACTCAACAAAAGAGGGACTCTTAATGGTCTGACAGAGGATGAGAAGCTTCAAGATTCAAATGTTTTATTCATACTTCCTTATTACTCTCTTTCATTGACACTGTTTATTTACCATAAGATAAAAATGCTATAGATTTTAAAGAAACATTTTCTTAGATTTTTTCATATCGATGGGAAATGGTTAAAAGTTCATTTAGAACAATAAAAATACAAATGGAACCACACTTGTTAAACATTTCTATGCATTTACTGTGTTTATTCACCTGAACCATAAATAAAATGCTCACACCTGAAGAAGGCTCCACAGCCGAAACGTTGTGTTTTCTTTCTTCTTTTTTTCAGCATAGAATAAACCTATTACTTGTTCCTTTGCAGCCTACACATGCTGACACAGCTACCCACCTGAACTACATAAATAAAATACTATTAATTTCTTTTATAAATTATCACTCTCAAGTTTTTCAAGGCTAAAAGCTAGGGAGTAGCTTTTCATGGATTTCTGTTCAGCTGGTGTGATGGTTTCTGACTAACCTGGCAGTGGATTGGAGATGTGCATACAGTAGCTCTGTATTAATTTGTGAAGATAAAAAATTTCTTTGTTTTACTGGATACTGCTAGGGTGCTTCTTTGCCTGAAAAATGTATACAGTTTGATAGAAAAAGGGTTGGGCTCAGAAAAACAAAGGAGAAGTAGCTTTGAGTTTCTGCCACCATTGGCCCAGAGCTTCAAAGGACATAAGAAAATATGAAAATAAAAGGATATATTTACATAAAATTGGGAATCTTCCCAAACGTAAGATCACATTTTGAATTTCTTAAATATATAAAAAGTCTACAAAAAGGCAGAATGGTAAAGACTAGACACAGGAAGACTACTTTTAGCATTCTAGGAGTTTTAACATCCATATGAAATAAAACTTGCAACCTGCTGCTCATTCAGGCCTAACTTTCTCCATCAGACTGAATAAAATTCCATTTGGCTTAGTCTACAGAGTGCTTTATACTTCAGTTAACTTATGCCAAATAAAGTCACATCACTACCTTCTTAACCTTTCATACACTCGCAGCTTCTTCTGTTTAAGTAAAATAACCTCTACAAAAGGAGAGATTTTAACAAATATTTCCATAAGAAACAGTACTTTTGTTCTTACACTAATCGTAATAGCAAGGTCTAACACCCTTTTTCTAGGTTTCATATACTGTATAGCATGAGAAATGTTTCATTATCATTACAGAGACAATATTTTAGGTACTTATGATTTTTTTGCACCCTGAATCTCTATTTTAACACGATTGAATATGAAAATAGACTTGTCTCCACAGGAGTGATTCAAACTGGTTTGCAGCATGTGGCCAGATGGTGAGATTAAGAGAGGGTGCTACAGGTAACACTGTGAAGAAGAGATTTGTACTGAAAATAATCAATGAAGTACGGGAGTCTAAAGGGCAAGATTATATCTTGTTAAATATACAGTACTTGATTGATGATTTGAAATAATCCCAAACCAATATATGGAATGTGGCAAAACACACAAGATCCAGTATATTAAATCTAACAAGGCGCTTGTTATTAGCATAGAAAAGTATCTGTGTATGTAAGTCTGTCTGAAAAAATCTAAGGTCATTTCTTCTTCTGTTAGAGATTTCTTTCACCAGTGACCAGTGATTACCACAAAGTAATCTGGGCAAAGAAAAAAAAACATTTTTCTATTTGGAATGACTCTCCCATTAAGAGAAAGTTAAAACTGAATTCCACTATAATTGCTTACACATTTGCTTTCAATTTTAGGAATGTGAAAATATTAAAATATTGTAAATTCATGAGCCACTTTAAATTACACAACAAAACTAATATATCATGCACAAAAACAGCAACAACTAACTGTGACCTTTACCAAACACAGTCAATTGTGAAAAGTTATGTGAAGGAGTGACTTAAGTGGTTCTGAGATATGTACAAGAAATTTCTATCAAGCAGCAGACATTTATAAAAAGGCTCATTACAACATATTTCTGGGTTTACTGGATTGCTGCCAGTGTTATTTAATTCTGACTAGTTAAGGAAATTGTGCTTAGAAACAGTTTTGACATTAAAAGCTATTCAATAGCTTGATAAGGCATATGGAGTTGATTATGAAAACAATTTAATTACATTGTATTTTGTTTATTTTATAGTGTCATTTATGCTTATATGGTTCTGATTTTTTTTTTAAATCATCACCATGGAGGAAAAATAATATAGAAGAAGATTACTAAAAAGATACCTGTTAGTATTTCCTGGGTAGTAGTTTCCTATTGGAGAAAGAATACCACTAGCACACTAAAAGTACTGCATTTCTCAATTTTGCATTTCAATGTACTACAAAGCCTACCACCAGAACATCTATGACAATAGTAATAAGTATGTTGTTTTATTCTGTCCAATTGCTGTTAGACCAAGAAACAAATGTGAGTCCAATTAACCCGTTAGACAGGCTGTTTGCTGAAATTCCTGGCTGTTTCAAGCAATGGGAGGTAAAACATTGGGATAGTGGGAATGTTGACAGGCTACAATGGTATGCATTTAAAGTCAACAATACTTGTTGTAATGTCTCACTGAAAGGCTAAAAATGAATAAATAAAATAAAACGATATTCTGTGTGAGACCTAGGCTTAAACCTTGTTTCTTCTTTAGTCTTCTTAGTGTAAGCATTGATTAGAAATGAGATATAATGAGATATATCTCCCTATCCGAAATGCAGAAATCAAAACTTTCATATTTCAGCTTCTATTTCATGTGATGTTGCTCTCATATAGTCTGCTCACATAACACAGAACATATTTTGAATATCTGGCACCTACCACCCTGTTGAGAATATTGATGGTGATACTAATAGAGTGAGAGTGAAAAGCACAAGGATTGCCAGCACCATCAATCCTGAGCATTTTATCACAACATGGAGACTGCAAGGGTCTAAAAGGGACCAAAAGCCTTATCTGAAAGGGTCTAGGCTGCAACAGTCATTCTTTTTCTTAACTTCTTATTCCATCAGAACAAATGGGTTCACAGAATATACGTAAAAACCATAAAAGCAGATGTTAATTCCAGACTGAAAAGCAAAAAAAGGAGTCAAATGCATTATTTCAGCTGCTTTATGTTCCTTTTCTCAGTCATGTGAAGACGAGAGGCAGAGCACAGGTGGAGAGAGAGGCACACAAGAGGGAAAGAGGGGGCAGGGAAAGCAGAAGAAACAAAGGTTGAGAATATCTGGGGGTTCACGTGAAGGAACACTGATGAAATCTGAGGTGAAGAGTGAAAGGTAATAATCTGTGATTTTTTATTTGTTTTTGTCCTTTGCAGCTGCACACTGATGCAGCTGTCTGCTCTAACCTCAAAATATATTTAATTTCATTTTTCAGAAAGTTGCATTTAGACAATTCTCAATGCAGTAATATACAGATAGTTTGCTACATGTAAATAAAAATATGTAATGTTCTCACCATGCTGGGAATGTTAGATTTGTTCATGGAGAGTTAAATGCATTTTATAATATTTTTTAATTACTCTTGTAATTGATCTGGAGATGACATAAAGTACCGTCATCATATTGTTATTTAATTAATTAATAGCTTTAGTTAAAGCTTCTATAACATCAATGAATTAACTGCACACCTTTCAAACCCATTTGCCCCCACAAGAGCAAGGAAAATGTAATAAAATATACAAAATTTTCTTTTAGTACCAGTTTGACATACACAATATATATTTTAAATGAATAATATTAAATGTGCTCTCTTTTAATATAGTATTGCAATGTAATGGACTAATGTATTATGCAAATACATGCTGGCTTGAATCTAAAGAACTAGATGAAATGATCAGATTTTAATCTTCTAAGTTAAATACTGGAACTAAATGCAAGATGAGAGATGATGCAGTTAGGAAAGCCTACCAGGAGGAAAATATGTGTGACTGCAGATGCACTGTCCTATTTCCACAAGTACACCAGTTTTTGCTTGATAATGAGTATTCAAGCATACAGGTAGGATGATTTAGAGCCTGTGTGAAGAGCCATAAGACTGTGACAATATGGGCTTTCAAAATTTGGCTCATGAGTTCAGCAAAACACTATAATGGACCCAATACACCTTTATGAAATATCAAAACTATATGTTAAACACATACATTATGAACATTTTTTTCCAATATCATTTTTTTGTCAGTAGTGTACATTTGAAAGTGGAAACTGTAACACTTTCTATTTTTACATCTACATTTTTATTAGTATGGTGATGTAGAGATTGTTAGATAATTTAATTTTAAGATAAGATAGAAATACAGTATATTAGAAATAAATCACAGAAATGTTGTACACAGACCACATTTGCACAGTGCAATATTGCATATAAATATCATGCACAGACACATGACTTTTTCCTAACAAATTTATTTATCTATCATCTTTATAGTAAAAATGCTAATTCTTCTATTAGATATATTTCATTTATTAAATCTGTCACGGCCCACACTCTCCCTCGCAAACATCATTACATTCCTAAACGCACTGTTTCACAATCTCATTCATAATTTAACCCATCACGTTCCCACATGCACCAGGTTCCACAAATTCTCACTCCCAGACCTACAGTATTATCCAACCATGTCCCTTTCCCTTCAGTATTTAAAGTTCCCTCACACACCAACCTATGTTCACTATTGAGAAGCCTCCCAAAGTATTCTCTTGTGTGTGGTTCTAACCTTTTTGACTGATCTCCTGGTTCCTTATCTTTGCTCCTGCCTTTTTGACCACGCTCCTTGGATTTTGTTTCTTGGATTTCCCTGGTTACTGGACTCATTGCTTCTCCAATCGACCAAGCCCCTGGATTATGTGTTTTGGATTGTCCCTGTGCTACTCCACATTCTGCAGGATTCACAGTTACGCATAAGTATCCTCCTATTCTACTGATCAGTTCCCTGACAAAATCAATCCAGTAATTTTTTTCTTGGTAAATCAGGAAGGAGCCACCTTTCAACATAAAGGGTTGTTTTTTTCAGGAGTTTTGTTCTTTCCAAAGAGTTTTTGACAGTCATAGTCCTTTTGCCTAGGGGGCTATTATCAAAGTCAGTGGTTAGCAACATCTTGGGTTTTTGTTTACCTTCATCTCTCATTCTTATCATTCCTCCACTTTATCCAAACAGTTTCCAATTTCCATTGCTGCTTCTTTTTAGGGACACAATTGGAAACAGTCATTATCTGAATGGGACCTTATCCATTCAGATAGTGTTACCATTAAAATCAACAAAGGAGGCACTTTCAACTTATGAAATTCCTCAGTCATCTCAAAGACTTTCTCTTAAGAATCATTTTAATTGATGCAGCTCACGTCCTGGTTTATTTTATTGCTGATTTCTCTTTCTCGTTTCCCAAGTTCAAGATCTTAGCCCTGGATGCTAAAAGGATCCCTGTGCAGCTCCTCCCCTTTCAGATCTTGTATTCTTCTAAATCACCATCACTACCTCCAGCTGACTTAAAATACTGTTCTATATGGAGCTGCACCTCTCACCCTCAGTTCATACTGTACCTCCTAGAAATGTTTTCAATCCTTCCACCTCTCCTCTAATATAAATTAAGATCCAGGTATGACAGGTAATAGTAATAGTAGACCATTTAAGTCTACGTCCATCAGCCCTTAAGAAGCTCCACTCCATTATCTTCAGCCCACTTATCCTCTTTTTGGTAATGCAAAGTCCTGTACTGTCTTTCTAACTGCATTCTCTATAATCTGTAAGAAGTTCTCGCAAAATCTGGATTTGCTGCTGAGCAATCTTGGCCGTTCCTTCTGGATTGAAGCTGCCTCCTCAGCAGCTCATCAAGGCATGCCTATCTCATTAAGCAATTCAGCCGCTGGCTTACATAAACCTACACAGATACCCTATCCAACTGCTGCAATGACCCACAGTTCAAGATATATATCACAGAACACTTCACACTTCTCTCCCCTTCTCTATGCTTTCCCTAATTCTGCGTTGGTGGTTTGGGATCCTGCTTGCTTCTTTTTTGGGGGTCCTAGACTCCTCATCCTATGGCCAGCGCATTAGCCCTCAGTCAAGAGGGTTAAGCCAAATTTTGACTAAAACACTCCATAAGCCTTTCAGTACACTTAATTCTTGACTGATATTATTCCTAGTGAAACTTATGTTACTCTTATGTTAGGTAATTGAGTACTTTTCCATATAAACAAAAGAGTCTACATATGATGATAATACAGTAATTCTTTGAATTAAGAATTAAGCATTGCATTGCGTGAAGATTGAATGCATATGTGTTACACTCATTCGTAGGTCAGTGAATTCAGCAATGGTTCAAATACTTATCTGCATCCAGTTTGATCATTCACTCCACAATATCCCTATTGTTTCCAAACTTACATATCTCCACGTCAATAACCAGAAATCAGTCCATGGCATAGAAACTGACAGGGTTATGCTGAGAGAGGTGTCTTGGTGTATTACTGTTGTTTCACTTTGAGGAAATATCTGTAGGTGGTACAAGGGATGATTATCATGTCAGTATGACTGTGCCAGGTACCCAAAATAATGTAAGTAATGCCAATTATGGATAATAAATCTATAAAGGTTTTGTCAGTACCTGCAGTGCATACCTTTTGTCAGTAATAAATGCTATATAACTTTCGGTTATAAGGTATAAATTAGGCATTTATTAGTCAGAGAATAGGACTTCTAAATGTTTTAAAAATGTTTTTTTATTACTAAAGAATGCAAGCATCATGATGTGCACATAGAAGAAAATGTTCACCATTTAACTAGTTGTGTAACAGTAATTTTTTTCATTAGTTTCAAAGAGTACAAACAGTATGAAAAATTGATTGCCAGGAAGGGGGTAGGGGAAGTAAATTAATGTCACACTGTACTAAAAAGTCCATTGAAGAAGCAGTCTGTGCAGCACTGATATACAGAACATCCTCATCTGACTTCCTCTCATTCAGCTATCAGAAGTCTTTTTTATAAACTGTGTTTTCCTGAAATAGTTTGTGGCATTGGCCAACCCAAGCAGAAATAGCAGAGAAGCCTATAGTACAGAATACACACAATATTACATGTAAGTTAGAAAGGAGGCAATAGGAGCATGGGGGTGTACAAGTGTTGCTCCTGTGCAAGAGTGGTACTTCTACAGAAGATATACAGATGTACAGTATTGCACTACTACAGTACTGTATGTTAGTTTTCTTAAGAATTATCTACAGGGCTCTGGAAGAACAACAAGAGCACCATGACACTTGCCTGTATATGGTACAGGGAGGGTATTTGTATAGTTGGTGCAGACAGTATGTGTTTTCTTTAAATATCTCAATATTCTGAATTAAGAAACTGTATTTCAGAATATAACCAAAGGATTCTGCTAAATACATAATATTAGCAATGTTAAAGAGATTGTTTCAAGCAGTCCTGACAACCCAAGGTTACCTACCCCTTCTGCAAAGTATTGCCTTCTTTGTATTAACAGTATTACATGAAAGTATTCAATGGATAATTATATGTGCCTTCTTACTGTAATTTAATATTTGCATCCTCAAAAACAAATTCCTGCACAAAGGGGGAAATGCAAGGTGCCACTGATAAACTTTTATTAAAGGAAGTGTCTATTGTGTGCATTGTGCTTATTACTGTACTGTTGCACTCATTTTCTGCAGGTTACTGGCTCTGATAATCACATTTCCTGTAAGAAACACAACAATGCTAAGTGGCACATATTTCCCAAAGGAAACCATCAACATACAAAACAGGTTCCTTCTGTATTTGTTCCCTTGTTGAAACAAATGAGAACTGTTAACCCTCTGTTCATTCCATGGTCCCTTGAGAATCCTTGTTCAAATGAGCCAATGGTGACCGGTAAATAATCAGGTAACTTTAGCTGTTAACTTTGGCAAGGAATGAAACAAGATTACTCTTAATAATTAATAAAGATAAAAAACAGAGCTCTTATGTACTGTGTCTAAAATAAATAGCATTATGGGCTCTGATGAATAAAGCTACTAGCCATCCTGTCTATACCATAATGGGCCCCAGATTCAGTGGCAACTCCCCGCACACATCGTAAAGACTTATTTTAGTTCTAGTTTGGAGTTATATTATATTATATTTCCCTATTTTTTAAAGCTTAAAAATAATATAAAAGATTTTTTTCCCATGTCACATTATGACATAAAACAAAATGTGCACTACAGTACAAAAGCTTTTGGAATTTGGTTTATTCGGCTTCTTCTCACTTTTTACAAACATAGTTCTACTGTATGTTGATTCTCTGCTAAAAGTTCAGTGATTTTGTTTTAAGCTAATAATTAATCCTGGTCTGTATTTTGTGGTATTAACAGTACCAACTTTATGGATGTGTGGAGAGGAACCAATGATGTTAATAATGAAGAACTCCCAAAAAAGATTAATCAGTTAAATTTTGATTGCTCAAAGAGATCAATTAGTTGCCACAACACTTCAAATTGGTTGCTCATACTGTATATAGCAGATCTTGAGTTCTAGTGATTGAGTTTTTGAAGATACTGATATTTAGGATACTAAGTGATTTCTTCTCACCCAAACTATTAACTGTATTAACAGCTGAACTCTTTATAATAGTAAGAAATACTATTAGAGCATTTGTGGATTACATATGTACATTAAAGTAGATACCTACCCGCTGGCTCCCCGGTTTTTACAGTGTTAGGAATTTTAAATAGAAATGAGAGTAGAACAGCACTCTGTATGGGAGAGTACTTTATGGAATTATAACATTATAACAGAAATTTGGGATGAGGGTTAGATCCTAACCTCACATACTTCTGTTCTCCAACACGTATAAGTCTAATGCAAGGGATGTTCTTTCGTGTATCTCTCTCGCATCCCCCTGTCCATTAGCTAGGTGAGCCCCCCCAAATCTTTATATATGTATTCATCTCCTCTTGCATTCATTAGGATCTAACCAAACTACTGAAATGACCCTTCTATTCACAAGGATACATAAATTGAGAATGATATCCAGTGGAGACTATAAAGGGTGTGCTAAGGAAATCCAAAGCTCCCCAAAACTTTGTTAATTTCTAGTAAAGTCTCCTTAAAAGTCTCCTTATCTGGCTACTTTAGACTCCCATGTAGTCTTTACAAACTATCAATACCTAGGAGCATCACTGTCATCAAATCAGATGTTACAGCAGTTTAACTTCAAATATGTCATCTTCCCTGTTTCCTGAGGCAAACTGTGACAGCTGAACTTGTAAGTTAAATAGTAATATTTTTCTCCACCCTTTTCAATTATCCAAAATTAGGACACATCAAATCAATGCTCTTGAAACGAGTGTCCTTAAGATTCTATTTCTTTACACGTCGCTAAGTAGAGCATATTTAAAAGCTGAATCCCATAGGTAATGTGCTAAGGCACTGCTCCTTTGAGTACATTAGTCATAATTAGAGGAATGTATTAACTTCAAGACAACCTGCTTTTTTTATTTTGTTTGTTTTCCTTATATTGACTCAAGGGGGTTGGCTACTTATTTAATTAGTTATTTTTTATTTATATTTATAATTAGTTTAGTAAAATCTGTAGAATATTGTTTTCACTTTGACATTATAGTGGTTTGTGTCAATCAATGGCAAAAAAATCCCCAGTTACAGTAAATACATTATTATTTCATATTGTGACAGAATAAAATGTGATCAAGTCCAATGAGGGCAAATACTTTTAATAGATACTGTATATAATTATACACATAATTATATGTTCCTCTTGTGTCTGCATATGTTTTAATAGGTGCTCCATTCTTCCACTCTCTTTGAAAAAGTCCCAGAGATACTCTAGCTAGGTTAACTAGAGTCTGTAAAGTGTGGTTGTGTGTGCACCCTGCAGTGGACAAGCTTCTCCTCTGGAGTTGCATCCTGCCTTGTGCCATGTGCTTCTAGGACAGGCCCTGGGGTGCAATAATAAGATAATTGTTAGTTATTCATTTCAGTAAGTTAAAGTATAAAAGGTAAATTCAGAACAATGTGAGACACTTAACTCAAGAAAAAACTATGCATTTTGCTCGCCATCCTTCTGACGGGCTTGCACTTACTGACTGTCCTGATATGAGGCTGAGGTAAATCCTAACTTTAAAAATCAAAGTGTATGCTTTAGATACTGACACTCTACAAGTCATCTGTCACTCCAGAGAAAGGGACATTTTCTTTATTTTACTTATCAGCCAAGGTCTTTGTATTCTGTAACTAACAGCTTGTAAACCTCCCCATGTCCCCATGGACAGAAAACACAGCACTCGTCTACAGCTGCCCTTAAGGTAGAGATCCTCAAGTCAGGATTAAATACATGTTTTAAAAGCTGCTGTAGGCACCCCTCTCCATTTACAAGACTGTGTAAAGATTTATACGTTTTTACCCACAGCAACTGGACAGCTGCCAAGAATAACTGCATCTTTCACTCTAGATAAAGATCAACTCTGCTTCATTTAATGTGTGATGGCACATTGGGAACAAATGTAGCATCCTTTTCTGCAAAGTTGACATATAATTGGGAAACACAGTGTTGGACTGGGCTTGAGATGGTACACATATCCATGGCAGGATGCCATCTTTCTCTCACCTAATAATCATACCTGGACAGCAGAAACAGAAAAATTATAGAGCTCCTCAGGATGTCAGCAGCAACCTTAGTATCAGACAAAGGTGTTCTACCTCACATAGCAAATCACAAGTTAAATTAAATGAAAACAGAATTTATAATAGTATGTGTCTGTGTGTAACACATTGACAAAATCAGCAGAGGTGTAAGATATTATGCGCCTTGGGGCAACCTTGTTGTGAAAGGCGCTATATAAAAATAATTTGAATTTAACTTAATGTAATATTATCAAAACATCCTCTGGCATCCCCTGGCTATTGTGTACTGGTCCTGAAATCCCTATACCTGCCATGACAAAGCAACTGTTTGTTGTTTGCCTTGAGCAATCAATTTACTTTGTTTGAGTGGTGGCTGGTGAATCACAGATTAATATGGTGGTGCTTTAGTAAAAGAGTTATAGGTATGCCATGGTAAGATGTACAGTAAACTATGGCAAGGCCAAGTAAATGCTTGGCAAAGCCATAAGAAAGCAGCACAAATTCAATGCATAATTTAAACGGGTGAAGTGATAGAATGGTCCTTCTAAACAATCTTTTTAATAGTGAATGGTACATAATGCTATGTTGGAAAACAGTATTTAGTTATTAGTTACAATTATTGTTGTACTGATATTTTGGATACCACATTGCAGCTCTAGTGAGTCTTAACAGCTCACAGACATTTTGTCTCAGTTCTCTGATAAGCATAATAAGGGCAGGCATGTGCCAAATGTGTTCACTACAGTCTCTGCCTTTCTGTAACATAACACATAATTATAGACAATTTTTGTTTAGGCCTTAATCAATCTCCATTGGTGTATGTTATGTTAATAAAATGTTTTATTATTCATAAATATTGCAGTTCTATTTTAAATCTCACCTTAAACATGTATCAGTGTCGTGTGAGGAAAATTGCTTCAAACTTAAATTAAATTAAACCATTATTAAGAATTATAATATCATGCACACTTCATCTTTGTATTAAACATCACACCTCATAATGGAGCCACAGCACAGTTATAGAACAAGAATGTACTGGAAGCATAATTAGTTATGGTTGCAACCACATTACAGAAATGTAAGGATAACTGCAATACAAGCTTCATTGCATTAAACAATATTGAGTTTTTCTTTTCCATTAACCTTTGTGTAGAATTGTGAATCATATAGCAAAGTCATCAGCTCTGTGAAAGTGTGCTGATGTATTTCAATATGAATAAGTGTTGTGTAAGTTCTACAGTAATTATGAAGAAATTAAAACACACCTTGGTTACAATTGCAAACATAATTGCAGACACACCCACACATGTACTGTGTATATATATATAAATCAAAATTAGTTGGCCAATAGTGGGTTTATTTATATTGTCTAGTTAATTGTGGCATAGGTCAACCTTAACACCCTTGACACATAATTTAATTATTCTGATTCACCAAAATTGTGCAAACTGTTCTTTTATAATCTTACTAATAGCTACTGACAAATTCTTCAGGCTGAGTAGAAGAATTAATATCCATGCTACATCCAAGGAAGTTCCTGTTGCTAACTTTAATTTTATCTGACATCATTAGAGAGGAGGTGGCTCCTGGCAGTGGTGTCAAGCACTCCAAGCTGGGCTGACATTTAAGAAAGCATTACTGTCTGTTTCTCTGCTGCTGTGTTCCCAAGCATCCCTGGACTTTCAAACTACTGAAAGGCAAACAATATGGTTTTGATATTTAAGCAAATAAAAAAGAGAAAGGGAGGACAGCTGCCTAAGCAGTACTGATCTGATCAATGAAATCTGAATAATGCTGTAAGCTCATTTTCAACTGTTTTTTTAACTTTTAGTTAATAGTGAACTTCGTTCACTTGGTTTGAAATGGGTTAAAGGTTAAAGCCTCACTCATCAAGCAGCAAACTCCCTAAGAAATACATCAATACTTAAAAATAATAATAACAAAGCACACAAAATAAACAAGCAAATCAAAGATTACAAAGGACAGTTTGGGAAAACAGCTGAACTGGTTAATTTTCTCTTTATAGCTTTGCAGCCTTAGACACTACATTGATCCTGTACAGACAATGCTAAAACTCATGGCTTTGTGCAGTATTCCAGTCATGTGCGAGTGACTCAACCAATTTAGGTTTAAACTTCTATGTGATATCAAGTTTTGTCAGGTGAAAATGAGTCTAGATGAGAAACGTTATTTTGAGAGTTGCAATGCAAAAATAATTGGCTACATTAAATAAAATACATTAAAAATCTTCTCTGGATATTCCATCAAAGTATTTTCACATTACACATTTTTGGAACTGTGTCAAAATTAACCACAATTTTATATTAAATTAAAACATAGAAATACATAACAGTATACTGTACACATACTTCTTAAGGGTACACATTATGGAGATTAACTGATATACAGTACAGGTGGTTTTTCACAATAAAGACATTTCTACAGTACAGGGATATGTTTTGAGGAAGTGAAGAGTGGGGAGGGGAAAGGTGCCTAAAGAGGCTCCACAGTTGACACTTGCCTTTTCTTTTCATTTCAATATATTTTAACTCTCTATATTGTAACCCTCATACAGCTCACTAAGTTTGAACCATACAGCTTACCATAGCTTATTAAACCTGTTCTGGCCACCTGTAACATGAGTGATTAAATTCCAAACTACACCTCAGTTCTTTTCTGTTGAGAGAGCAGGTCAAACCATTACTGAATTGTCTCTTATATGATCATGACATCCAGAAAAATTTGTACAATAAATCAAATGTAAATCATAGTTTCATGAAGTCCACATTTTTTATCTTCATATAACAGAAAGTCTCTGGGTGTTTCAATGTTTTTGGCATACCATAACTTAAGAATACAGTATGTAGACTTAAAACAATCAAAGTGCCAGCTAAATTTCACCTTTTTAATGTCCCACATCCAGAAGCTCCCTCACTAATAATTTAAAATAATATTTTGTATAGGGTTTCTGTTGTGAGGAAAAACCTAGGAAAGGACTGTAGCTCCTTTAAAAGAAAAAAAAAACATTTGGCAGACATAATTCTCATTATAATGGGAACTGTCTTTTCAATGTATTTTCTTCAAGCTGATACAGTAGCAGCAATTTTGAAAATATTCTTAAAGTTCCATAACAAAAATAGGTCCTGATATCTGGGCTTGTATTATAGACAAATTAGATACAGGTCTCTTGGATGAAATTCAATTAAATACAGATATTTCAGATTGGATTGAAGACAAATTGGATTTGAACTACCTAAAACAAGGCATTTAATCTTGTTCTCCCTTGAAAATATACGAAAAATATTTCTTCCTGATACAATAATGTATAGCAAAAGTCAAATCCAAGTCCATCAGTATATTAAAATGTCCAGGACATGAAAAGAACAAAAATAATTGCTCAGATCCTATCTATGTGGATTGAAAAGGACCTTATTTGGTTTTCTGTGCACACAAATTTCTGGTGTCAGAAGTATGCTGTTTGACGGATCTGTAAAACTCTTTGCATACTTTAATGAATCTCAGATTCATTTTATGTAATTTCCTAAATATAGAATAATGTATAACATTGACCCATGTAGAATTTAATCAGGTACACATACTGCATGATTAATATTAGGCTAAGAAGGAGCTTGTTGCAAAATAATTCCATTAAGACAAAACATCTTTGAAGATCAGGTTCCGAAACTGAATTTTGAGAAAAGTTCCTTCTTCTTTCTCATCTCTAAGCATTCTTAAAGAGAAATTGATTGGAATATGCATCATGCCTCCAAACTGTAACACAATATATGTTCCACAAGATGAAGTGTTACAGTATCAGTAGATTGTATATTAATATCAGACAAGCAGGGGTGAGACTTGAAATATGTAGAGTGGACTGTGAATTCAGAGCAAATTAGAAAGCCAAAGAGGGCTAACAGGAAGAGAAATTGTAGAGAATTTGATGTCACCAAAGGGAATCAAACACTACAATCCCTCTAGCTAGATAAAATGTCTGCTGTGAGTGGCAAATGATTACTTTCTGTAGAATTGGTCAGTTTTCCAGCACTCAGCATTTCAGTCTTGTCAGAGACAGATCTCATATTCAGCATTTCCAAATCCTTATCGTTATCACATTCACCTACAAGCCAGGACTAGACTCACTTTCTTGCTTCTTCAACCTCAGATTCTTTACAGAAAACAAAAAGCTTTTATCTGCTGTCCTGTCTTATCTTTTCTCTTCTCTCTTAACCTAGTCCCCATACTCCATTCTCTCTCCCTCCCTTTTTTTTTTGTTTCTGGTGGAGCATCCAACACACTGTGCCTGTGGTCTCTGCCTATATTTATTGTTTTGTCTCCCCTTTCTCCGCTCCTCCTTTTCAGTCACCCTGCAGGAGTCCCTCCCAGTTGTTGACATGCACCACAGGTGTGATCGCATAATATCAGTCTGCACTGGGCCTGGGCCTTCTCTCTTACAGCCCTCACAGTCCTTGGTTGCAACTACAGTACAGCAACAGGGTTTCCCTTCCACTTTATCCCATTCCTCAGTTGGTGTCCAATTGGTGTGGTGTTGGCCCTCGATGCGGGAATGTAGCTTGGAATATGTCCTTATCTACTCTATTCTAGCAAATTTCATCAAGCTATTGGCTCTTTTCCTACTTCAGCATAAGCTATTCTTCTGGACTATTGCTAGTATACTAGTTCTCCCACCTGTTCGTTGACTTATGTTCCATCATTCTAATCATATGTGCTTCTCATTCACTTCATTCTCCATCAGTGATCCTCCGAAACAATGCACAATACACACTTCTCAGTCATTCCATACTATGCATAAATTGTGCTTGAACTTTGCAGCCAAACTGACTTGCTCTTTGCTAAGTCTTCAAATGTATTTTCTCTGTTTTATCTGTATTTTAGGAATTGGGAGAAGTTGTGAGACCGACGATCTTCATTCATTATGATGTCTAATTATGTTATTTTAGCAGATAGCATAAACTACTGTTAAAGAATGGTATGAGTTTTTTTTTTCTGTAATCAGTGCTGTATACAGTCTAATCCATCACTAGAGGATTACAATCAATAGTGGGGGCGTTAGCCACCCTAGCCAGGCTCGAATAGGTTGCCATTCCCTTAGCTAGGCGAGCCTAGCTAAATACCGTATAATGTATATCTGTCTTTCTCACACATTCATTAAAATCTAATGAACTATGAAACTATGGAAAGCTAATCATCCATCATATCAACAAAGATCTCCAAATCATTAACATTTGGTTTTATCACATAATACCTACAGAATTGATGGCACACTTTAACAAACAGCTGTAACATAACTCCTTTTCTCTCTTTACTATGAAATGCTACTCCAGATGAAGCAGGTACCTGTACAGCTGAATTCAGTAGCACATTTCTACTGTTGCAGTGTTCTCTCACTGCAAGAAGATATTATTAATGCTTGTTTAATACAAAACCATGTAGAATATAGCTGTAAAGATTGAATACAGAGCAGATGACTCAGAGAAATCACAGAAGAACCAGTGTGCAGAGAAACTTCATATTTAAAGGGGTATTGCTGATGTCCATGTGCTGGTAGCATTAAACACAGCTGATCAATGCAATCCTGTGAAAGAAATTGCTTTGAATCAAGCAATGTCTGATAGAGGAATACAAAATCAAAAAGTACCAATATTTGAAACACCAATATTATTTAAACACATCAGTGGTAAATAGTACGGGCAAATTTTCTTTACTCTTGTAAACCAAACATTTAAAACGTAATTTAAAGCAAATTTCTGTTTCATTGTAAAAACTTACAGGGAATTCTGAGAGTGGATAATGAAGGTATATTTATTTTTGCTATCTCTAAAAAATACTTTCCTTGTTTTAATAATTTATATATTTTTATTGAAATCCATCTTGTATCATCCTTCCAATTAAAATAAAAAGGATCACAGCTAAAAATTATACTGTACTTATCTGAAAGATCTATTAAGACATGTTAGATAATTAAACCACTTGGAAGTTATCCATACTACCAGCTTCATCATGCTAATTTAGATAAGCAAATGAAAAAACATTTAATGATGTAGTGACTTGGTATAAAGATGCTCTTGGGGAAGAAGCTGTAGGGAGAAAGCATTCAGGTGTGCATATTTACTTGTTTGGTCTGTTTTTTTCCATCTTTCAAAGATATGCTTGCTAGCTTGACCACGTGGTATAGTCCCATCTTCACCATGTGTTTCTAGCATGTTTTCTGACTCTTGCCAGGAATTCGCAACTTTCTGGCAATGGATGGATGTTTGTTTGATTATTTTTGTAAATACAGTATGTAGACACTACTGTACTTTGTTTTTACTTTTTCCTGCAGATGAAAATTTCCAGTTTTTGCAGAACTGCACCTCTCCAAAACAAAAAAAGTCCCTTGAAAACATCCACTTATTCCATTTCAACACTTCCCTTATACCAATTTGGTGTAATGAGCTCACCATTTTGAGATTGTGTTGGGGATAACCAGGAGCAATAGTTGCTACTGCCTGTCATTTTCTTTCATTCTTTTTTGTCAACCCCCACTCTCACCTTTTTTGTTATACTATTGTTGCATTGGCAAAACATCACAGACAACAATACCCAGAAAAAGAAGTTAGAATCTTAGAAAATAACATGGTGGTTTACAAATCTGGGGTATGTTGAGGTCAAATAAATCACAGAGATCATTCTTCTAGAGGCTGTGACAAACTCTAATGTTTAATTTCCTATATATTTGTTACTCTGATAAACAATTCCCTGTTTGCTAAGCTGAAGGATCCATGATGTACAGTATTTATACCCAGTGAGTGCCCAGCAGAGACAGGATATTGCAGGAATTAAATCTCTACTACTATACAGTAGTACAGTAACCTGTTTACCTTAGAGCGGGACTGAGGAAATTACAGAGGAGAGCGGGTACCCAGTCTTTTCTCTTGTACCCAGCAGAGCTCAAAGTCCACCTTGCTGTCAGACAGTGTGTGTCAACAGTACAGTATATAAAATAAATTGGTCAAAGTCAGTTTTGCTACCTTTAAAATTAAAACTTTAAAAGTGCAAGGGAGAATACCATCTCACCTCCCAATGTAACAGGTTAAGTACTTCAGATACCTTGCTGAGATTTATTCCTCTTAATTCATACATTAATAGTTATCCTTCATGATCAAGGGCGATTGTCTTTCATAAGGTCAAGATGGGATTCTAAACCTCTGTGACAGGTTGAGATTGTGTTACCTTGGGAAATATCAGACATATCAGAGACTGCAATGTGGTCATGGATAGATCTTTTTGATGTTCTTGCTTTGCTTCCTAGTTCTGACATTTTTATGTGTCAAAGTGAAGGTCTCCTTTATAGACATTTTCCTCCATTTGGTTTGCTCAAAAGCTATCATCTCCCAGAAGCTAATATTGATGTTGTATTTCTTTATGTGTGTGTTAACTATAACTGTGGAATGCTTCGGAAAATTTAGCATTCCCATTTCAATTTTCCCTAATCGTGAACTCCATACAGGTATTTCCCTTTTCGCTTTTTCTTCAGCCATCTGTTTTTCTGCTAGCTACTTCATCCAAAACATTAGCAGCTGTTACTATTTAGAAAAGGGACTTGAATATTAAAGAAATTTCCTGGGACAATGTTTAGTTAAATCAGTGAATTATTAATTTAAATTTGCTTGTCTGGGAGTACCTTACCTCAGCATAGCTGCTATTTTTTTAATCTGGGCTCTATTCCTTTATGTACAGTTTGTTAAGGGGCATTGTGAGGACCTTTTTACCTACGTTTTGGGAGCATCCAGATGGGACTAAGTTTTGGAAGTACACGTCTTCTCCTTTATCCACTATTCTAAACAAGACAATTGTGTGCTCTCTCAAGTAGTTTTGATAAGTCATATCATGCCCTCACAGAACCAGATCTGGTAGCCTGGTCTAACCACTAAAAAGATGTGAACACTACATTAGGAGTATTTGTATTACACCCTCTGGTATCTTTGGATGCTTTCCTATCAAGATAGCATTAATGTGATACTTGTCTAATGCTTGGTGCCAGGGATGATGTGGAACCTCAGAGTTATCCTGTTGAAAAAGTGTTAGCATTATTACACAGGGCAGGGACACTGGAACCTTTCCAAAGGTGGGTAGGTCAAGCCAGTTTTAAAAGTTGTTGGGACCAGACTATGCTTTTGTGTTTTCTGTGGTGTCAACACCCCTTGCACAAAGTGGGAATTTCAATTTTGTTACAATATTGAAAATTTAAAAGTAATTAAATAAAATGGTTTACAAAAATGAACCACAACAATATGCTCAAGCATATACTGTATCTTTGAGATATGCAAGAACAATATCGATGGGTTTAAAAGTCATTAAATATATAAACAACTGCATGAGTCAGTCAGTCAGTCCGTCCCCTTTGTAACCACACTTGTTTCTTAATCCAAAGATTGTGGAAGTTTTTAAACAAGCTTTTCAAGTAATTTATTCTTTTAATAATACACAAACTATCATTTTCTTATATTAATGCTCATAAATTCCTGGTGTGTTAAATGATTATATGCGATCTGTTCTCGAATCTTTACTTACTTCCTTGAAAAGAGTAGTTAATGCACTGTGGGGTATATTAATATTGAAGTTTTAAGGTTTATATCCCTTATCCCTTTATTGGTATAAAAGGAATGCTTTGTATCAGATTTTAGAATGGAATATAGCAAACACTATATCACTTTATACAGTAATACAGTTTTATTTATATATCTACTGTATACAGCATTTAGATCTTTAGAAATATAAGATTACTCATAAAATAATAACTCAAATTGTTGGGAGTAGGCATTCAAGGTAATGAATGGCTTTCGATTAATGAATAGAAAACAGATGAGAAGTGTATGTTCAGACTGAAGTAATAAATTCAGTGGAGCAACACAATGATCTACAGTATACCCTCTTTGGAAGATCTGCTGCACTGACCTGGTGGAAGCAGCGGCCAGGAGACAGGAAATTAAATCCAGGAACAAGCTCTGTGGAAATGAAGAAGTGCAAGCTGGCGAAAGTGAAAGTACAGTTTCACATGCATTCCAGGCACATGGTCAGACAGGCAGGGGTCAAACCAGGAGAAATGGAATAAAACACCAGCGAAGATCCAAAGACTCTGAAGGAGTCGAAAAACCAGGCAAAGTTCTATGCACTGAACTCAGTCTAAGACAAGGTCATACAGGCAGGCTCCGAATAAGGAAAATCTGGCAAAACATAGAAAAAAAAGACAGATTCAAGGACATAACAGAAGCAAGTCAAAGCAAAGGGATAACACAGATAGAGAGCACAAGTAGAAATGCAAAGACAGAACTCTATGACTGAGCAAGGGACTTTGGTACTTCCGGACCGTAAATTCCTAGTGGAAAAAGTACAGTAAATACTGGCTTAATTGTGATTATTGTAGTGGTTATAATAAAAATCCCATTCTCGTAGCAACTGATGAATTGGCAGACTAACTTAAGATTCTGCCAGTTGCCATGGTGGATGTGCTGTGTAAATCAGTGTTCCCATGGTATGATACCCTTAGAATTTTATATTTAGACAAACTGTATTTGACCTTCACCTAGACCACAAGTCCTAATGGTAGATAAAACTAACCTTATTTCATAAATAACAAAATATTTTCTTGTGCAAAAATACGTAGCAATTAATTAAACTTTTCAGTGTAAGAGTGTTCAGTTTTTCACATCTCCTGGGAGGATTACTGGTCCACTCTTCCTTCCTGAAGTGAACTGTGATGTTTGAAAGCTTTCTTGTATGAACAGTTCTCTTTAGGTGCTGCTACAGCATCTTAATGGGGTTGAGAGCTGAACTTTAACCTAACCATGCCAAAATCCCGAATTTCTTTTTTTTTTAAGCCATTCTGTTGCAGATTTGCTTGTGTGTTATGGATAATTGTCTTGTTGCATGATCCACTTTTGACTCAGTTTTAGGTGTTAGACAGATGATCTCACATGTTCATCTATAATACTCTGGTATAATCTGGAACTCACGGTAGACTCAATGATAGCAATGCGTCCAGATCCTAAGACAACAAAGCAAGACCAACCCATCACCCTGCAGCAATGTGCTTGTTGGTTTGTATGAGGTTCTTCTTGTCAAAGGCACTCAAGCCCATTGCCAATCTATCCAGGAATTGCCATCCTTCTATCTTACTGTCATGCTGAGTTACATCTTTGCCAGATGGGGAAGCATGCTAAATTCCCACTTGTGAACTTCAGGCATAAAAAGAACATTCATAGGTGCATTTCTATTAAACAAGCTTGTGAGAGAAGTGGTACAGTATGTTTCTTTTGTTTTATTCTGTTCTTTTATTTTCCTTGCTTGTTGTTCAAAGCACAATCCACCTGTAGAAAATTAATGCAGCAAATGCAAGAGTATATTTGAAGTGAATGCAAAAAAAGTCGCAACCTGCATGTTGTTTGGTCCAATAATCGCAACAAGAAAAAAAGTGATGAGAGACTAAGCAGGAAGCAGAGGAGCTCTGGTTTTTGCACTGGACTGAAGTTTAGCATGGCTGATGACATCATCGGGTTATGTAGAAGTTTACTGTAACTAGAACTTGTTTATTGTGTACCTTTGATGAGTAAAAAGGAAACAATATCCTGAATACATTTTATGATAATGGAGAGTTTGGTGATGTTTTACTACAGTCCAGCTGATAATGGCAGGAAAGGTTTTGGAATGGACAAATCACGATTTGCAAATGTCACAGCAAGTTTGTGTTTGCAGGAGAAATAACAGAATGGATTTGAAGCTGATTGCTTTGAAAATAAAGGAATGAGAATGGCAGATCTCAGCCTAGAGAGGCTGTAGACTGAAAAAAGACCTGTGGATGAGGCTGGCTGAAAAGCAAGTAACTAAGACGGAAAAGTAGCAGGTAAGATTGCAGGTACAGAGTGAACATGAGGAGCTGCGGATTCTTGGATGAGATCAAAAACTGTTAGATAAAACAGCAAACAGGAATATCTATTAAAAACTGAAAAAGATAGGGAAAACCAGAGTCAAAAGCATGGGCCACGCAAAAATACATATATGAGGGAGAGAAGGGGATAATGTATAAAATTTATAGTGTTTTAGGTGAGGAAATTACTTCATCACAGCAGTGATTGTAAATTACTGACAGCTAAGTCTGATTGAACTTGGCTGTTGTCATCCCTTCCAGATTTTTGTTATAAATTCCATTAACAACACACAAGAACGGCCCCACATTCCTCCCTCTCAGCCCCTGCAGCCCCTGAGGCGATCTTCAGCTTCTGGTCTGATAGGTGATCTGTCTGCTCAGCCAGCAGGCATCCTACGATATTCTCCATCCCAGGGTGTTAAAATTGACTCCATTGGCCTCTTCCATTTGTCCCCCACACCAGTAACAAAGTCATCTGGACTACCAACACAATCCTATGTACAGCAGTAACAAGTTGATCAGACAGTCAACAGAGTTACGTTCAGCACATCATGAACAATTCCACTATCAATCTGTCGCATCTCTAGTCGGTTTTTGTGTTAAGCCTGCTTTATTGCATTATCCACAAAAAAATATGCTTATTTACTTGCAACAAGTAATTATTTCACAAAGGAAGTAAGTGTAACGAACAGTTCTTTCCGGACCCTATGCGGACGACACAGTCCGACGGAGTGGGGAAACATTGGGGAAACGTCATGCAGGAAAACGGGGCTGAAGACAAGGGGGTGTGTCCAAGGTGCGCTGGTGCACGGGGAGGTGTGGCCGAGGCGAACAATCCAAGAGTAATCCTTAGGGAAAATCCAAAACGCACGAGTAAGTCCAAAACCAGGAGATCCATCAGAACAAGAATTAAAAACCACGAAGGCCGGGTCGGAACCGGCGGACGGGGAACAGGAACGGGAACCAAGGTTAAAACCTTAACGGGACCAGGCGCTTCCTGGTCCCGGACTCGCATGATACGGAAATCAGAGCAGAGCCCGGAAGAGCGTCAGCGCCTGGCTTTTAAGGTGGGCAGGGAATGGGAAACAGGTGCAGAGAATGAAGTCTTTAGTGAAAGGGCTGGAGCACCCTTAAGGAGGGGGGACTATAGTCGTGACAGTAAGTTGTTTCAGAGTTCATCTCAATTTTGGAAAGTTTTGCTTGACATCAGGGCAACCAGTACGGGCACAATAACAACATTGTCATATTGTAACATGGTCATTCCTACACTTTCAACAGATCAATACGTTCAACATGTGTTCCATCGTATTTCAGACTCCACAGAAGATGGGTCCTTATCCATTTAGATAACATTATAGATTGCCATCTATAATAAGCAAAAGAAGATCTGAGGAAGATCCTCTCAAGGTTTTGTCTTATCAATCAATTTCTAATTATTGCAGCTCACATCTTTGGTCCTTTAAATAATATTGCTAATTCTGTTTTTTAAGGCCAGTTTCAAAACTTCAAGAACTTAGCCCTGGATGCCAGCCAGAATTTCTGTTCCTCCTTTATTCAGATCTTGAATTCTTCTGAATTCCTTTTCCATCTCTACCTCCAGCTGGCTCAAAATACTATTCTATCTGGAGCTACATCTTGCACCCTCAGTTTCTACTGGACTGACAAAAAACTTTTTTCTATTCTTCCACCTCTCCTCTAATGTAAATTTGCTTTTGGATCTCTTACTTCCTCTTCTACTGTAAGGAAAATCTTAAGATCCTGTAATGACCAATTTAAGTCCAACTCTATAAGCCCTTAAGAACCTGTACTCCATTATTTTCAGCTTTGCATCTCTCAAGTATCTCCCTCTGATCCTATTTTCATACCCATAAACAAGTTACCCATAAACAAGACTCCTCCAGCTTTCTACCCAACTGCCGCAATGACCCACAGTTTAAGCCATACAGTACATCACAGAACACCTCCTTCACCTTCTCTATGCTTTCCCTAATTCTGCATTGGTGGTTTGGAGTACTGTGTGGTTCTTTTTGGGGGTCCTAGAGCTATTCCAGAAAGTTAGCCCTTATGCAGGTTAAGCCAAATGTTCACTAGAACACCCCATAATGCTTTTAGTTCACTTAATTCTTCAGTGTTTTTATTGCTAGTGAAACTGAGTTTATAATGAAAGTTTAGCAGGAATGAAGACAGCCAAGTTCAATCAGACTCAGCTCAGTAATTCACAATTACTGCTGACATAATTTCCCCACCTAAAACAAAAAAAAATACTAGACATTATCTACTTCTACAGCTACCCCTTGGTCACTCCTCACTCTGAATAGGGGTCCTGCACCCTTGTCCTATGGCCAGGAGGTTAGCCCTCAGCCAAGCCATGAGCACCAGGATGGGACCCAACTATGCAAATATATTTTTTTGCTGTTAAATGGTCTTTTCTTCTCCTATGCTTTATTTATCTGCAAGTTTCCCTCTCTGCCTCACTCCTGGAAAAGGCTCGATGGCCGAAACATTGTGTTTCATTTTTTTTTTCAGGATGGAATACTGTATACCCTGTTATTGTTCAATTTCATAAGATTATCATGTCCAGTCAAAAACACATACATAAGGATAATATTATTCAACATTCATCTCCTATTGAAGAATGTAGAATTGAAGAAGAAACTGTAGAATACTACAGAACTGAAATTAAAGAATGTTGAAATTGTACATTGCACTAGTAAGACCTCATATGAAATATGGTACCGTATACAATTTTGGTTTCCATGTAACAAAAAAGCTACTGCTATTTTGCAATCAGCCCAGAGAAGACTGATCAGATGCACTACTGATAAAGGAATGTCCTTCACTGACAATCCAAAAGAACCAAAAATCATTTTAGATTTGAATTGAGGAGAATATAGATTCCAAGGTGGACTAGATTCCAATATTCAAAGTCCTTAAAGGCATTGACAAAGTTCAGAATCAACATGGAAACATGAACCAGAGGATACAATTTGAAAGTATGATAAAGTGCATTTAGAACTGAGAACAGTTTTTCACAAATTGTTGTAGGAGTTTAGGACAAGTTATGTTTTTAAAACTGACAGTCAAGTTTTTCAAGAAGTTTGTTGGATAAGATCCTTCGTTCACTTAGCTACTAACAACCAAATGAGCTGGATGGGCAGAAAAGACTCCTCTCATTTGTATCTTCTATTATGTTCTTATGATCTTAACTTAAGCCTTTGTAGTTTCAGTTTTAATTTAATTTTCTGTGGATGTAATCAAGCACTTTAAAAGGAGTAAAGATTGCTGTGTCAGCACAAAC
The DNA here is from genome assembly GCF_059453375.1 of Lepisosteus platostomus. Taxonomy (NCBI): domain Eukaryota; kingdom Metazoa; phylum Chordata; class Actinopteri; order Semionotiformes; family Lepisosteidae; genus Lepisosteus; species Lepisosteus platostomus. The sequence continues at coordinate 12,272,933 of NC_142625.1, read as the reverse complement.
GCTGTATGCATTGTGCTCAAATTAACTTTTAGTTAGCCCTTTTGTGTGATTAAAACTTCATTGCTTTTTCTCTACTTGTAAAATTTGAATTTGGACTGGATAAATCTACCCAGAAGACTATTGATTGTTTTTAAATAACATTTTTAATAACTATGAAAAAAAAGAAGAAAAACGTAACTGACAACTGGACCAGGAGAGGATGCTGAATGGCTGGCTATCTTTTTCTTATGCTTTCTTTTTCGGGTTATATCATCAATCATACTAGAATGTATCCTGGAGGTCTTCTTATATCCTCAACTAGGGCATTTATTGGTTGGCACAACATGCTCAGTCTCACAAGGCGCTGGTCATATTAATATATTTTATATCTTGAGAGTTACAGTACATTGCTTTGCTTTCACTGAGTAACTAGCTCGACATAGTAAGAACTCAAACTGAGGAGTGCTTGTGCTAGAAGAAAGATGGAACAGATTCCCAAAGGTAACAGTACGATGACAGGAGGAAGTAAATGGATGTGAAAACTGAAGTGAGAGTCCTGAATTGGACCGAGCCTGAAACATCAGAGTTCTGGCAATCCTAAAACAGGCATAGGCTTTGACTGAAAGAACTGCTTGAGAGCCTTGAAGAACATTATTAGTTCAGAGTTCACTTGGATGTCATGACTATACATGTATATGCTGCAGCACAAAAAAAACAGAATCTGTTTCATCCTTGAAGTGACCACAGTAGGGCCTTTGTAAATGTTGGCCATGGAATGCATAACGTCTGTACCATACTCTTTCCTGATAGTCAACATTTTATGGATATTCTAACACAACTGTCCACAGAAGTTGGAGTTTTTGGTATTACAGATAAGTTATTGTTACCTGTGTGGCTGCGCTGTTGTGTATCTCCATTTCAGAAAAGAATGATGTGAAGCTGATGTAACAGCACTCTATTTATGAATTCAGAATTTATGGTCTCTGGATCAGGCCAGTACTTTGATGGCTGTATTAATATTTTACGAGAAAAATTGCCTTTTATGAGTACTGCTTTTTGCCAGTTTATTTAAGTGCCTTACATATACTGTATAGTCACCATGGATTACAGAGTTTTTTTTACGTATGGGATTTGCTGATTAAAGGTTTTTGTACTACAGCATAGCTTAAAATACATTCTAAACAATATACAAAGATGATACAACAAAAAGAAGCTACTTGAGTTTGAATAGAAAAAGGACAAAACCCTGTAAGAAAATAGCTTTCAAATTATTCTTCCTGTGTTAAAGATTATATAAGCTATAACAGAAATAAATTATATCGCAGAAACTGTTTCCCAAGTGTTTCATAGTAAAGCTAAAGTAATTACACTGTTCTACATTACTTACACAATGTATTACATTATACAAAATTATACAGTATATCATCCTATGGTCTTGAGAATAGTGATTGTGATTAATAATTAAAAGTGTGTTCATTAAGTGTTAGGAAATTTAAAATATTAATAGATTAAGAAATATACAGATTCACCCCTTAATTTGTACCCTATTTTTCAAAGGCTACAGCCCCATTTGTTACTGTGATTGATGTCTGCCTCTGATCTTATAGAAAATGCTGCCTTCTGAATGTTATTAGAAATGTGACTAAAGCTTTATTACAGACTGTGATAGTTCCAAGTTGATAACAGTCTCATAACAGGCTCCTCTGTGCAAAACACATAGTGGAAGTGTACCACCCTTAGATGGAGTGATTAAAAAAACTACTGACCCTGAATAAATGCTATTGCACAGTAAATTCAATGTCTTTGTACTCGGAACAGAATCACAAGAAATTAAAGTGGAGTATTCATTATGTAATGAAGACACAGTCACCTGACATAACATGAATTGTAAACCATCTCAGATAGTCTAAGTTCTGAAACACGGAGAGACATGAATAAAACTAACCGAAGAGTTCTGGGATCTGCTGGTGTACTTTTTTTTTCTTCTTTCTCTGTCACCCTTGTTTATAATTATTATTTTTTAACTGCTCTAGGTTGCAGTCTATAAATGGGACTTCCACTGTGACTGCTGCTTCTACTGCCGACTACTCACCAATGCGCTATGATAAGCCACCATTTAAGGCTCTATATAAAATAAAGTTATTACTATAATAATGTTTATTAAAATAATATCCAGTAGTTGACCAAAATGTTCTTCATATGTATTCATATATTTCATATTTCATATTGCATCCCTAGGAATAAGTCCTAAAATTTTAATTGTACCTCCACTATTCTTTTCCTACAGCCTTGCATTTTCCAGTAGGCCTACTCCATTGTTTTAAGAAGTGGGTGCCCTTTTATAGGCATGAGATGGAGTCATTACATGTTGTATTATTATCGTCTAATGTGATGTGAAGTGCTGAAAGTCCATTTTCCATTAAGGTGTCGATCAAACTATAGCTCGGGGCAGTTTTCTAATATTATCTGCTGCCAAAAGATTATCCTTGTCTTTGTCTTGTCCTCCTAAGATATACATTTTTTCATAAAATAGAGAGACAGAAAAGATTACAAAGAGGAGGGGGAGTTAAATATGTCCTTTCAATCTGTCCTTTTAGGTGAATTGTACCTAAAGATCAAGTAACAAAGGTTAATTAAATAATATGTAATTCAAGAGTTATATTACCAAATGCTTAGAGAGACTTAAATGTGTGAGCTTGTACAGTACTTAATACTTATTAACAGTATCTTAATACTGATAATACTATTACTACATGCCTATATTGAACAACATCAATAATAGTTATAGTCTGTGCACAGATTAAGTTCTATAGTCCAGACATCACTAGTTTCAGTCTGGCCAACTGTGACTAGTGTCTCAATGTGGCACAACAGGCCAAATGTCACCAGGTCTCAGCCCACATCTCCTTGGCTTGCTGTGTAACAGCAACCTCAACAGTCACCCCTAGTTTGGCAAGTGGCAGAGCTTACACACATGCAGAACATCTTTAACAGAGGAGATTAAGAGGGGGGTCGATATAAGTATTTAAAATCCCAAAATTTAGGACTAAGAAAAGAAAGCACTTATTTACACAATGGCTGGTGGGTATTTCTGAAACAAATTTTTAAGATTAGTCAGATTAGTTTAATTCAGTTGAATCCTTTAAAAATGTTTGGATGACGTTCTCGTCTTTGATCCTCAGGTCAATTAACTACTAGTAACCAAATTTACATGTTGGAACAGATGGCTTCCTCATGTTTATAATTGTTATGTTCTTATGGAAGGGGGGTGGTCTTTATTTAACCAGCTAATTAGCAAATATTAGGTGGGTGTTAGTGAGCAAGGGCTGCAAAAAACAGAATAGATCAGTCAAGGACAGCTGCATTACTGCAGGGTGAGCAAAGGTCTTAGTGGAGGTTTGATAGTTTTGGGAGCCAAAGGGCTTTCAGAGAAACAAAAAAATCTTCTCTCTCATCCTCCTGTGAAAGCTACAGTTAGTCAACACATTACAGATGTTGCAAATTATTCAGGAGCAGTTTGTAAAATATGACTACAAGAAGCAGGAATTATTGACTTTTCTTGCATTGCTTATACTGTATCTAGATCAGATTTGACACAAATAACTAGCATGGCTGTTATTGTCACAGAAACACTTTTCAGATACGGAGTAAGGGAAATGAAATACACATGATGATACCTCTTCAGTTGACCCCTGTACTGAGGCTTTGATAGAATTTAACAGTAGGTCAAGGCACATTACAGTTCAATACATACCTTATTTTGTATTTCTTGTCCCCCTCAGCGACAGGTGTTTGACAAAAGGGAGTGTTTGTTGTAAGTACACAGCCAGCCCTGGGCATGCTCAAAGCACTGTCAGGAGACTGAGACTGTTTCTGATCATTTCACACTGCAAAGAATGAAATCATAATTATGGCACACAGTAATATCTATACTTACTCTTTATCTGTGTGATGAGTACTATTAAAAATCATACAAAATTTTGTAAAGGCATAAGAAAAGCTGTATAGTGAAGGCAAAGATTAAAGTGAAATGCATTTCTTACAGGAAGCTGTACAAGGAGGACAGAGTGCCCATTACTGCAGTCATGCAAGCATAGAAATCTGTTGAATCTTAGAGATAGGTTTATTTTCCATTCCTCAAATAAATTATACACCTTGTGGAGAAAAAAACATGATGTGAAAATGACACTGTAGATTTCCCTCATTGAGAAAACATTAACCCGAGACTCTGTGCTTTGACATGCTCTCCTTTACTACAGCAGGGTCATTTTGTTACTGATATGGTGCAAAATGTGAAATTGTTCATTTCTACTTATAAGCAAAAGATCTTGTTCTCATTACAAACTCAAAAAGTTTAGTTTTTTTCTTCAATGTGTTGCATCAACAGAGCATTTAATTGGAAAATGTCCACCTATAGTCTAGAAGTTAATCAAAGGACTATTTCAGGATTGTTTGTGTGCAATTAATGTACTGTATATAAATACTGTATTTATATACAGTACACAGCCACCACCACACTCATTCAAGGCCCCTCAGGTCAATTCCGGATCACCCAGACAGCATCTTGCACCTCCAGCAACCTTATTTACTGTATCTCTTGCAGTAAATGCCCAGCCATCTACATTGGGGAAACAGGAAGGAGACTCGGAGACCGCTTCAGAGAACACGTCAGGGCTGTGAAGATTAAAGATCTCTCCAAGCCCATTGTTTCTCATTTCACCTCTGACGGCCACGACCACTCTAATCTCTCCGTCTGTGTTCTCAAAGACGGTTTTCCGAACTCATACATCAGAAAGACCACCGAAACTAAAATTATTCTGCAGCTAGGATCACACATTCTCCCTTCCCTTAACGACAGATTACTGTTCTTTTAAATTTTCTCCATTCATTGGAAGTTTCATTTCACACCTCTCTGCACCCATTCTGACTTCACACCTCTTGATTGGCCTCTCTTTCTGTCCCCTGCTCCCGCCTCTCACTCCTCCTCCCTCTCAACCTTTGTTCTCCCGCTACTTTACCTTTGCCTACTGCCCTGTCTCTCTCACACCTGAAGAAGGCTCCACGGCCGAAACGTTGTGTTCTCTTTCTTCTTTTTTTCAGCATGGAATAAACCTATTACTTGTTCCTTTGCAGCCTACGCATGCTGACGCAGCTACCCACCTGAACTATAAATACTGTAGATGCATTTTCACAAATTCTCCACAAACCTGTGTCTTTATGATAGAAATTAATCATTTTGATATTTAATCACCATGAAAAGTGACAAAGGTCTAAGCAAATGTGTTCAGATGACTATACTGTAGATAGGTACTGAGGTTTTCTCAGCTGGCTCTGCCAATAAGGCAGGTTGTTTAGGTTGCAATTTTAGTCACATAGTCATCTGCCTGGAATGCGTCATTAGCCAACTGCAGTCCAGACTACCCAAGTGGCAAACAAGGGTTGTGCAGATGGGTATACAGGAGTTTCTTTGTAAGTATGACTCATGTGACTTGCTGGGTAAGCTGTGAGCTTACAGTGTTGTCAATAATAGCATGTCAATGCACTGCTCCCTCAGTTCATCAAGTTCTCTGTAGACACTGGGGGACCCACATTGTGAAAAATGTGAGTTGGCTTTGAGGATATGCATTTCAAAGGAAAGAAGGGACAGTTTTCACTCCCCACACACATTAATTCAAGGTTATACCTTTTGGGGATATAAAAATAATATGAAATTTATGATTTCTTAAAAAGACTATGCCTCAGTTTGTTGTATAATTCTACAAATATTTAGTGTTTTCATTTGATGGGAAAAGATTGAACTACAATATTTAAATGTTGTGTTGAAAATCTTTTTTGGTTCTAATTAGGTTATTCTGTACCTTGCCATTGATGTGAATAAAAAATAAAGGAATATGATTAATACGGGGTCAGGCAACTGAATGAATTAATATATCACCATTCATGGTCAGTTAATTCATCTACTACAATCTGTAGTTTACCTCTATCCTGCTATAAGAGGTAACATTAAATATTTATCACAAACATCTATATTTATTATAAATATTTATGTGTTCCACACTGCTGTTTTATTCAGTGAGCGTTACATGTTTATTTTTTTAAATTCAAGCTTTGCTCACTTTTGTTTCAGGAATTAGAAGAACAAGAGGAAAAGGTTTATACTGTATTTAAAAAAAACTGCAAATGTGTGACAGACAGAACATTAACTTGGCCCATATTAATTGACTTTTTGCTGAAAGCTCTGGCTGGGGACTTGTCATAATTCATTTATCCTAACATTTCACTGATGTGGTTTCACCACCAAATCCACCTGTCTCCTTTCATGAGTTAATGCACGCAGCAATCATCTTCCATTAATCACAGGGTCTGTTTGATTCCCAATTCACTAAATATTTCTCTTGCAAGGATAATGGTTCCACTGCAAGCTAATTGTATCCATTGTTCTGGTAGCAACCGCTATCCCACAATTAAAAAAGAGGTGCAAATCATTCTTTACATCTTGCTGGATATAGAATCTGTTCCTGACTGCTGAATTTTGTGGAATTTGATCACATCTGTTTTATTCCTGTCAAATTTTCACTATCCAATTTTCAGTACTTCACTATTTCAGTATGCATAGTGCAAAAAAATTAAATATTTTAAAAATCTGAGGACGTAGCACACACCAAATCTCCATTATCATATCTGAGCCTTAAAGATCCACTTCTGAGTGATATTCTTCCTAAAACTGGTTACTGAAGTTCTGTCTTCTCTCCTCAGCCAGTTTACCCCTGTGACCTTGCTGACTACATCTTGCCATTTTAAATTATGTTTTTCATCAGAGTCATTTTTTGTTAATTCTTTCTTCATTTTGCTAAGTGACCAGCCCACTGGCATTTTAATCTCTTAACTTTCAAAAATCTCATTTCAAAATGATATAACGTGTTTGGTACTGTAGCATTTCCAGATCTAAGATCAGATGAAGACACAGCTTAACATACTGTACTGTAGGTACACCAACGTTTTACAATTTATTGACATTATCACATATGAACACATAGACCAAAATGTGCATGGTTAATAAATAATGAAAAACAGTGTATTTTTGTCTTCCTAGTGTAGTGCTTTTGTGAAAATATTGAACACATTTCCTCACCTGACAAGAGCTACATGGAAGTCACATGTCCACAAAAGAACATATTATTTTAGGAGATTTTGTAAAATAAATAATACCTTTAGAAACTGTTTCTTTTTAATGTAATATAGCTAATTAATACAGTAATTAATAATTTAAATTAAATTAAACATTTATAAAATTTAAAGGTAAAGCACAGGTGCTTCAGTGTTCTCCCTAGCTAGATTTGGTGAGAATTACATGTCCATACACACACACATACAATTTAAATTTCACATGTTTCAGAAAACAGAAAAGTCCAAGTTGAAAACCTACACAAACGACAGATTTCCTGACCGAAGCTTGTTATAGTACAAAGCTCGTTACTGTAGCACTTGATAAGGAACCACATGTCATGCTTGGAGTATTGTAATTTTGAAATAATTTTAGGGCTCATCCACAGAGATGTACAGTAGGCTAAATAAATAAGATACATCAGAATAGCCAAAGTAAAACCATACTACCTAAAGAGCAAATCTTTAAAAAAATAAAATATAATAAGATTTTTATATTTTTCGGAGACCCAAATATATCTTTGACAAAATCCCTTAATATATGTTTACATAAGGAGAACCCCATCAACTAATGATTGCTTTTTAATAATACAATATTGATTGGTAAATTAAATATTTAGAATTAATCAAAACTACTAGCACAGAATACATACAGAAACCACCATACAACCATACCTGTAGTGTTGCTGGCAATTGCTCATTGCCCTTTAGGGTACATACTGTATCTCATACCCACTACAAAGCATGAAAAAGTACTCTGTTAACATCACACTTAAAGACACACATATTTCTGTAATAGTGGGGACTTCCCATTCTGTTTTTGGATAGGATCTATGATTCATATTCTGTTTTTTTTTTATTTACAAAGTCCACTTAAATGAAATTCAACATAAACCCAAAATATTTCTGTTCTGCATTCATTTTCAGACACACAGGACTTCACAAGATGAGTAGCTGTGGTCTCTGGGTGAATATGGCCTAGCAACTACTGTACCTGGGCAGTACAAAACGTTCACAAACATTATCACCCCATGTCCCCTAGTGGACAGAGTAGTAATATATTTTTAAGACAGGCAGACTACTACCACTGATTTCAAAACACACTTTAGGGGGAGAGCTGGGGAAATCCCTTATGATTTAATTCCAGAATTTCATGTACACCATTATTCTAATTGTCAAATAGCTACTGTATATAATTACATCAAAGATTTACCAGGGTTTGTTCCCAGTTTCTACTATTGAAGAGGGGCGTTCTTTTAATTTTATTTGGTATTTTTTCTTGTAAATTTATTTTGTAGTGATTACATAAAGGATTAATTTTGAAAGAAAAACAAGAAAAGGCTATACTGGAAAAATGATGGCAGAGTCATTTATTGAAATGCCTTAAGGTACTTTAAATCACAAAAGAGTGGGTTCACAAAACTGAATAAATAACAGTACATTTATGACAATTTTTTTAATGTGTAACATCTTTTCCTGGCGAAAGCCTTTTGTTTACTTTCATTCAAAATATTTAAAGGGAATGCTAAAATGAATTACACGCTTAAGCTGAAAACACAGGCATAAAATTAGAAAAGTGCTCTTTTTATTTTAGCATTGTCAATAGTTGTTAATTTCATATCCCCCTGATTTGCATTTAGAAACTAGTAATGCTTGTTGAGCTTTACACCCACCTGCATGGAGAACATCAAAAATGCAGGCATGTTAACAGGGGGAAGAAGGTATTCCTGGTTAATCATGTGAGGGTGATCTCATAATGCACCTCACCTACATGATCCAGAGCTGTAGATTCAATAATCCCTTACGATATGACTTAAAAGATCTGGGTTAAAAATATGACTGAGTAACAAAACACAAATATATTTACATATTTCATACAGCACCTAGGTCTACACATTGCAGCCTTCTTATACAATATTTATGCATCCATAGTTCAGACAATTTTATTATTGAAGAACTAAGATACAGTTATAAATATATATTCACTTACAGTAAGTGTAAGTGCATAACAGCTAACTCCACATACAGAATTAATTAGGATTTACAGCCATGATTGTGTGTATCAAACATAATGACTATGTAATAAAAGCATTTGGATTGAAAAACATAATTACAAAATTAAAAAATATATATTTTGCATAAAAAGTCTTGCTTTTATAGTTACAGTTAAATTTTCAATGCTGTTATTTAACAAAATACAAATGAGTTCAATATATTTATATACTGTATATATTTAAAAATACAAATACATATCGTACACTCGACATCCTAGAAAAAAGTATTATTGGAATTACTGTCATTTTTTACTGTAATGTAAATCAGTATTTCAGTTGTATGTTCAAATGCTAATAATGACAAAACAAGCTGACAAATAGAGATACATGCTTAGTACTTTGGCTTTAACTCACCTGTCTGAGTCACATCCCCCCCAGAAGAATCCCCAAAACACTGACAGATTTTTAAAACTGAGTTAAGGGCAAATTGGCTTGGTGGGGGTTTTGCTGGAATCAAGCATAATATGCAAGCATATAATGAAATGAAATGTGTGTGGGCTTGCGCTTGTTGGAGCTGCTGAATTAGGGTGAAAACGCAAGTCAGCAAACAGGTGGCAGCATGAGCAGCTAGCAGCAATAGCTAATCCTAATTGGATTGGAACTCTGTGGTGGGCAGAGGAAGACTTTGGGAGACCAGAAGAGTAGCAGGAGCAGGGCTACCAGTTAACAGATACTGTAGCTGTCCAAATTAATTTGGGACTGGAACTCTGTGGTGGGTAGTGTAAGACGCTGTGTTACCGAAACAGTACTGTGGCCAGGAAGAGCAGGCTGACATGGAATACGGAAGACATGGAAATCCCTAAAAAAAGAAGGAATATCAGCTACACATGTGGTTGGAAGTCTAGGGATGGGGAAAAAGTTGTAGACCAATATAGACCAGTTGGACGCCAACCACAAAAAGGGTAAATGGGGAAGAGAACCCTACCAATAGGCCCTAGGCCCATGCTAGGGACAGTGGGGGTGTAAACAAGCATGTTTGCACATCATCTCTCTCCCTCATTCTCTGTATTTCTGGTCTATTATCTAGCTTACATTACCTATAGCCCCAATGGAGTGAGACCTCGTTGTTTTGCCTCCCACCCTTCCTCAGTCCTCCATTTTGTTGTCCCTAAGAGCCCCCCTGTTTGCTGATGCCCACTCCATCCAGTCAGACTGCACGGGGCCAAGGATTCTCAACCCTTACCTCTCCCAGTGAGCCACCAACACTTTTAAATCTACTCTCTTGGTGTCCAACTGGTAAAGTGTTGGTCCTCAACTATTCAACCACAACAACAAGGTTTCACCTGCAACCTTTCAGGGCCATTGATTTTGCTGATATTTTTCTTCAGGACCATCACTATAGCTGCTATTTTTGCTTTTTTGGGGAGTTCTCCATGGAATTTGTTCTTGTACTTTCAGTTGTTGGAAACATCAGAAATGTGTTACCCACTATCAGTTGCTATTCTACTTCCATGTCAGTCCAGATGACCTCAGGATACTCTTTCTGAGTTGGTGCAGTGTCTTTCACTGTTCACCAGAGAATTTCAATCTTAACACATTTGGGGTTTGTTGGCTGTGCACTGATTTGGGTTCCATTGCTTACATAATGTCTGTCAAACACATCAAACCCCTTAAACCTCTGATCAGCGTTCCTCCAAAACATTGCATATCTGAATCAACTCTATCAAACTTAGTTCATGCACAAAGAAATTGCTGTCACTGAAAAAATATGCATAAGTATTGAGGTCAGTACTGTTATCCATTTTTGAGGTTTTGACTTTAATTCAACTAAACATGTTAACATCAAACATTAAAACAGTGTTTTTTAACAGAAGTTATGTTGGCGGTCAAAGTAATTTTATATTTCCTCTTCAATAACTTTAAATACTCCCTGGTTGCATTGTATTTTGGTCTCGTTGGAGACAGGTGCATTTAACATGTGGCGTTACTTAGATATTACCTTTATTGCTTTTGTCTTCTACTAGTCGCTTTCTTACCTCTTCAACTTCAAACTCTCCACAGAAAACAAGTGGTTTTACACCTTCCATGCCGTTCTCACTTTTCTTTTTGTTCTCCAAATGTTGTCAACTCTCCCTGGAACTTCGAACAACTGTGGTTGCTTTCTTGTCTCTTCTCCTAATTTGAATATCCCTTCCCCTTTTTTGTATCTGGTCGAGTATCCACCCCACTGCGCCTATGGTTCCATCCTATATTCATGACTCGTCTCTCCCCTGTCCCCAATCTTTCTTGTTTGCTGTTCCACAGTGACTGACCCCACTCTGCCCCACTGAAGCCAGTCCATGGTGACAGTCTACACTGGCTTCAGGCCTTCTTGTTTAAAGCCTTCGCCCTATGCCCCAGTTGCATCCCTGACTGCTAGAGTGATAGGTTTTCCTCCACCATTTTTTTCCCCATCTGTTGTTGACCCTTGACTCCTCCAGCGCCCAAAGATTCAATCTGCTAATATTTCTTCTTCTTTTGAGAGTTCCACATAGAATGGAATTAGCAAACTGCAGCAGGCTGTAGCTTTCTTCCTATGTTGGGACCAGACTACCTCTCTGGGTTGCTGTAGTGTCTTCTGCTTCCAACAATAGAACTCAATTTAGCTTCTGCTGCTAGTGCTCCCATTTTTTCTCTGACTTCATCATACAGTATGTGCTTCTCATTCACTTTATTCACCATTACCTCCAAAACACTGCATATCTGCATCTCCTCGTTCTAACAAGGTCAATCCTGCATTATCATTGTGCTACGCACAAGTTCTGCTCAATTCCTGCAGATGAGCCAATTCGAGATCTGTGTTTACTAAATCTTAACTAATTATGTGCTATCCTTTGTACTCTTATGCTTGTTTCATTTTTATTAGAATTTGACTGAACTACTAAAATGTGTTATACACATCAACAATTTACTCCTCCACCAGTGTTTTTAATATTATAATAACTTTAATTCTAATGGATTATAACATTACTAATACAGATTTATTTGGTTATTGGTAATTTGTGTCTCTCTAAACATTCGCAAAGATAAAATGTTACTTTTTGATACTACAAAATACAGACCTGCTATTAAATATTAGCTTAAACAATTAAAAATAACTTCAATTTCAATAGAAAGGTCCATAGAACTGTATTTCTGCAAAAAGAAGGAAATATGTTGAGTTAAAACAGCATCTACAGTGGTGTGTAGATATACAGTAGGGAGAAAAAACATTTGTAAGGTTTTTAGCAAAACCTCACAGGCTGACATTGTAAAACGTAATAATAAATAGAATCCAAAATCTCATTGAAAAACAAATGAAAAAAATCAAGTGAAACCAACATTTCACTTAAAGAAAATAAACATATTTAAAATTCTGAGGCACAGCTGTTCTGAAAGCAACAGCCAGTGCTTTTTGTCTTTTATCTTCCTCTGTAATGTGCACAGGTGCTGCTTAATTCAATTGGAAAACGTTGCCATGGTTTTACATTAATATATTTCCATGTTACCAGTACAACTGTTGTCATGGAGATGATAGGACTTATTTGAACTGAAAGTGAGGCTGGTTTAAAGAGCACAGTTTTCTTTTTTCATCCACAGAAATAGAACACACAAACCATGATTTTAAAAAGGACAAATCTTCCAAAATACTAAAAAATAAAAAATGAACTGTTCAAAAATAGGTGAAATAATATTTTAGAGAGCGAAAGGCATGAGTCATTTCCGTAAGTGATTTTTTATTATTTAGATTTAAATGAAGCTCAAAACTATTTCAGTATTATAGATGCTCAATAACTCTTTCACATTTTTAAAAGTTTACTTACCTCCTAAAAATAGATTCAGTAGAGAGATCACAGTGTCTTTCCCTGTTTCATTATTGTTCAGTTCAAATATGCTGGCTTTTTAATTACATCTGCTGAAGAGAAAAGACTGAGGGCCTTTTGTATGAAAGGAAACTCAATAGTTATAGAATGTGCATTTCAAGTACAGCTGCAGTTGTCAGAATACTAAACTATCAGTACTCTACTGCAGTGCTGTACAGTTCCACTCCTATTTGGCACTATAATGTGCTGCATTTTTCCTTTTTTATTAACACTATACTATAAATTTGACAATCAGAAAAGATACACAGACAGATGTATAGATGATAGTGTGATGCAGAGATATAACAGTAATGTTAATGACAGAAAGTATATGAGGTAGATTTTATACAGTACTTGTTTCCATTATTTTCTTGACCCATAACCGGTGTCTTTTGTACTAGATATGACACATATGCATTCCATTATCACAAAGAGGCTAAATTACCAAGTACCTTAGATCATGGTCAATGACTCTTTTCACAACTGGTTTCTGAATAATTATTAGAACTGGAACTGGAAACAATTCGAAGGCACTATATCTTGGTAATGAAAGCAGCACAAACGATACTTTCATCAGCACAAACGCAGCCCTAACGAATGCAATGGGTTTCACTGATTGTGCTGTTTTCTGGGGAGGTGACATCTGGGAGCTGGACAAACAAACATGTCCTGGGTCATTACATTGCACACTGCAAACGACACAATTTCAGCTGGGTGAAATATGGCGACTTAACAAAGGCACTCATATCTGTGTCTTCAGAGGTCAAGGTGTACCACAGATTGTATTCTACACCAAGGATTGACCAGGAATACACAAATAAACTGACTAATCGTGACCTAATCGTGCTATGTTTGCACGTAAGAGCACTGTAAATTTGAAGACATGGATAATGACTGACTTTTTAAGACCTTAGATATATGTTCGGTTATTTTAAATACAATAAAAATTGAAAATAAAGATATTTTCCAATATTTCCGCGGTCTGCATGTGTGAGACGGTAGAGTTCCCAATGTTTTGCAGTTGAGTTATGAACTGAGTCAACCGATTACTTCAGATCTTCAGATTTTTTTAAAAAAGGACACAGTTACGAAATATTGAGATGTGCTAGTTAAATCCTCTAAGAAATAATTGTTTGCCAATGTTCGCCTTTTAAGGCTACATCTGCAACTGTTCTGATTAGGGTATGATCTGTACCAGTAACAGAGCGCTTGAACACGGCAGACAGGGTCACTGGAGGTCAAAGTCACCGTGCATGGTCACGTGATCATCCAATAAAACAAGGTGCTATATCTTGGGAACGAAAGCAGCTGGGAAGTTACTTTCAACGACACAAACCGGCACAAACATATCACTAACGAATGAGACCTGTCTGGTTTCTCTACGACATTGTAGGGGGGCTGAGTGACGTCACAAACCTCAGAAACGAAAGCAGCACAGACGCTAGTTTCAACGGCACAAACGCAGCACTAACGAATGATGTAGGTTTAATCATTTGTGCTATCTGTAGGGGGCCAACTTCATGGAGCTATGCTTAAAATGTTTGTATTAGCACTTGATATATAACTTATTCCTATGATCTCATGTTTGATTCCATCTCATTTTAAGGCTATCCAATGCATTTTGATCCTGCTGCAAATTTCCTGTGGCCAAAGGTACTGTATTGATCTGATTCTGAACTTATTGCAACTTTTCAGAATTAAATGAAATTGAGCTGTCTAATAAGCAGCAGAAATGTCTGAATATGCTTTCAAAATTGCTAGAAAGCTAGGAATAACGAATCACATTTTAAATGTTGTTTCATTCTGTTAAGACTTATTCAATATTTCTCAATAACTCTTCAGAAAGTACCTGCCAGTTTGTGAAAGAGAAAAATAGCTGCAAGAATACTCTGGCTTAATAATGATGTCTAAAACCAGAGATTTTCTTGAGTGAGTGTGTCTATCTGGTATGTTTCTTTGCCATATGAAATAGAAAACTGGGCTTTAAAAATAGATCACTTCAAGGACCGATGTAGAAAAAAAATGGGGACAGTCTCCAATCCAATCTGAAACCAAAGCTTGGCAGCAGATTTTTTTTCTGGTTCACCCACTTCCACACAACAGTAGCTCTAGGGGCCCTTCTCTTCTTGGAGATCCACAGGGTCCACATGCTAAAGAACTAGAAAAAACTAGGGCACCACTGAAGTTTCAGTACTAGGTGTACCAACCTGAATAGATTAAAGGTTTGGGAATTCCTGTGGACTTTCTGTATGTACAGCTAAACTGAAAGTCAGTCACTTTGTACTGAGTAAGAAACATTGAAGAGAAAAGAAGAGAAAATACCAAAAGCAAACAAATAATAAATTGAACTGCAGAATATTTTTTGTCTAAGAATGAGAAAAAGATCCAATGTCTTCCGCATGGCCAAAATTTTACATTTTGTTTTAAAACCTTACAGAAGCTTTGCAATCTCATTACAGCAACACATGAACAATTGCTTACCCATCTCAGTGAAGAGACATCACAGAAGAACAGAGAAAGAAATAGCAAGGTAAAAAATGGAATGGAAACTAAATTCTGAAAAACCCACTTTTAAATTATTTAACTTTAAGACACACATGACATGATTGATTAATCCAAATAACAGCAGAACTGCTTGAGATATGTAGAGCTAAATAATGTGCCACACTCTGTCCGATAAAGAGAGCAGTTTCAGCTGTTAGCACAATCTCATGCCTTTATATGGAAACATCTGTTCAGCGTTGAATGCTGGTAAAAACAAGAGCAAAAAGGGAAAATCATTGACATTCATTTACTTTCAATTACAAGTGAAATGTGTGCTATAATAACAGACCAGCATTATTCAGCACTACAAGAAAAACAATCTCTTGCAGAAAATGATGAGAAAGTGATGTTCTCTGATGCTTTTGGGCTATGCTACCTGTTGAGACACATATTAAGGTATGGTATTTTAGTTAAGAGCATCTACTATACCACAGGTTGAAAATAACCTAGCTGAGGTTATTTTTAATAGTTATGCGATGTGTCTATTATTTTCCTTATTATGGTATTAAAACATATGCATATTGCTCAGAGGTTTGTCAAATTAAACAATATGCCTAGAAATGTATAACATCTTTTTAGGGTTTTAAATGCAATTTGCCCATGGCTTTCAACACAATCTTTATCATGGTTTTGTGAGCTTCTTTTCTTTTCCTTTGATTTCACTATGAATTAGTACAGATGAGTGTTTCTTTGTCATTGTAGACTACAATTTACTCTTAAAAGGGTGTGCTGCACACTAAGATGTTTTAGAACCACTTCCAGGTACTATGTCTTTACATAAGGAAAAATAATACTAGAGCCTGGTTTCTACTAATCTGTTGGCTGGATTTGTTACTTGCTACAAATGGTACAGTACATTCTAGTTCCTAAACAAAGGAAGCACCTTTTCACCCCATTTCAGGTCTTGCTTAGCCACAATCATGAACCCAAACCTAAACATGGATGTTGTATCTACATTCAGTGTGAGGATACTTGCCTGGACTGGTTGAGGCTAATTGTGTATGACACACAAAACAGTTAAACTACACATGCACCTCAGAATGAGCCTAGTGGAAACAGGCACATATGGTACAGTATTTAGATTTTAGAGGCACCACAAGGAACACAAAATTAGTAGACGTTTAGCAGCTGTTAAACATGATAGACAAATTGAATTATTGGTTCTAGTCCTTGATAATGTTGATACAATGGCTGCATGCCTATATATACACATTATATTCTACAATGGTGTAGATACGCATACAGAAGGCAATACAAATAATACCACTAGGGACAAATACTCCTCCAAATATTGACCATGTGTAGAAAGAAGTACTGTATATGCAATGTATAAAAAAACAAATAATTGTCTCAAAAGTAGAATTGTTAGAGTAAACAAAAGTAGAGTAAAATATATTAGCATTAATTACAATTATGTGGTCTCCTAAAAGGATGAATTTATTTTTCAATTAACATTTCACGTACAGTATGTTGAATAAGTCATACAGTATGATGCAGGTATTTCATCTGCAGCTGCTGTCCTCCTTGTGTCTATCTGTTCCCTGTGGCTTTCAGCACACACAGGATGTACTTCTGTGATGATGGCTTGCGTCTTTATTATTTATTTTCTAAGCGGGTTCATTTCATAACACTGCTGCACTGTAATCAGAAAAGAGAAACTTCAATACACTTGAATTCCATTGTATCTTTATATATTTATCACAAAAGCTAGAGAACATTGCGTTGAATAACTTTTCTTCTGTGCAAGTTCTCTCCATATTTTTTATTCTAATCAAATGAAGAAAATCAATAGTATACACTGCAAAATTTTCATGCTTGTAGCCTAGGTCTGTTTCACTTTGCTCCTCCAGTGTATCTATCTGTTCAGTGTTTACATGCACTTTGGAGAGCATGATATCCTGTCCTGCGTGATGTTGTCTGATATACAGTACAGTGCTGCCCACCTCCCCCTTCAACAGAATAGCCACCACTTCCTCCAAGGTCTAAACTACACTAATCAAAACAAACTCATTGCCTGATCCAAATGACAATGTTGAGATATAGTAAACACCACTATCTGTTCATAATAAATTTGTTTTCAAAAGTCTTATTCATTCACAGATACTATATACTGTACAGGCTTTACATTACAGTACTTTTATATTAGTGCTACCATTCTCCAACAAAGCTACACACTGATGCATTATAATCAATATTGTTAAATACACAGTAGTTAGTCAACAGTTGTAAACTCTTCAGGGTTTCTTGAACACTCTTAAAATAATATTAATATTGAGTAGTACTAATGCTTTCTAATAAAAAAATGAAAAAGTTAAACTTGATATAAGAACAAACACAGTTTAACAGTTTAATTAAATGTTGGTACTGTACATATAGACTACATATTTCTGTTTTATCAGGTGTTTGTGATTATTGGTTTTATTAAGCGATCTGATGGCCAATAATCCTTTATAGTGAACCATTTTATTTTGCACAACAGACCTTCAGAAGACAATATAGTAATTCACATCTCTTCTATCACTTCTCTCATTTCTCCATTCATTTTCTTTAGAACTTTATCTGGAGAGTTTATCATCTCATTCAAAAAAGCAATTACTATTTTCCAGAAATCAAATATAAACAACTTACTGTAAATGTAAAAAATAAAGAGAGAATATTTAATTAGATCAATATTATACACACTTACATAGCTTTTAACCCAAACAATAGTAATGTAAATATTGCACGTTCTAATAGTAAACAGTATTTTTTTTTACTTGACCTTACTTGACAGCAGAAATAAGTGCAGCGTTTTGACTATTTAATGTATTAGACCTTTTGAAAACACCAAAAAGAAAGGTGACAAAGTGCAGAAAAGGAGCTAAGAGACCTGTGCCTTTTGTAATCTTACAGGATACTGATTGAGATATAAATAACACACTTGTATTCTTTGTGGGGAGGCTTACTTCAGCTTTTCTACATTGTGTGTCTTTCCTTCTTTTGTGTTCTAGGACCCACACAAACCACAGGTCTATGAAAAAAACAGAATATAAAACCATGAACTTAAAGTTTGTCATACAGTTTTAAAATGTGTGAGTTTGGTCTCCTGAAATGAGGTTAGATTCAGTTTTCAAGGATTCTGTCAAGGCTGTTCTATTTTACATTCTAAGAGAAACTGCATGGCGGTATCTGCAGAACTGAATAAAGCTAAAAGAGATTTGCATCTTGAAGTCCTTTAGCCCATCTGGATTTCATTGAGTAATTTTGTTATTTCCAATAAATTATTCTTGAGATATGATCATAGGTTTTTTTAGTTTTTTTGTGATTATTTAATTACATCTTTTTCTTAATGTATTCCTGTAAATTCATGATACTCATTTTGGCAGGACTGCATGCAGATAAGTAAGACTTTTGAAATGAAAAAAAAAAAAACGATTTCCCTTTATGAGAGAAAAGGCTACTGTGCTGACTTCAGAATGAAACCTGAAGGATCACAGATTAACCTATAGATTTAGGTTGTCAGAAAACCACTTTCCGGACGTTAATATAAATATCTGATACAGATGAATGTTGTAATCTACACATTTTATCTGCCCTAATTGTAAGAGAAAATGAAATGTACTTCTTGTCCAAGATCTTTCACAAACTCTTCAAATAACAATCATCATTTTATTAAAAAGTATAAATATACTGTATTACAGTTCTGAACCTCAATGAGTATACACTGTGTTAGAATTAATTTCACCAATTGTTAACAATAGCCCAAAGTGTACTGTTTATACTAGTTGTATTTCACTTTACACCCTGAACTTCTGTTTAATTACTATGTAGCACAAAATGTCTAAAATAAACAGCATAACTTTGCAATCAGAAGATGCACTGAATTCGAAAGGGCTGTTTTTAGTTCATCCACTCTTCTACTCTGAAATTATCAGCAACCTTTAGCTGTACCTGTTGATTATTCCATTCCAAAATAAATGTCAATTTCACCATTAAATGAAAAATAATGGTATAAGATATTTAAGTGACATGACAAGCTGAACATTATGGGGGTAGAAATTAATAGGCAAATTGCCATATACTGTAAAATTAATATGTGCATTTTAACTTCTCTTTAGTTTTTTTAACAATTTGGTAATGACATTGTAAGGTTTTGCAATTCAAGGATCTAGTTAAGTGGAATATATCAGTTAGAATTAAAAAGATAAATGCAGCCATTGCCTGCCTTTAAGGTCCTTAAAAGGTTAACTATTTTTTTAGCTTTAAATACACATCCACTAATGAAATCCATAACTTCTACATAAAAGCCTCAAACTTACCATTTAATGCTGGAGGAGTAGTATTGTCATACAGTAATAATTTTAAGAACAAAGTCTTTGAAAATCACTTGGAATTCAGACATCTTCCTGAGCATTTACCATAAATTATTATGTATAAACAATCAATAATTAAAAGTTACTTAGAACCTAATATAACTTTGTTGCAGTTACATTTTGATAATAACATAATTGACACAATTTATTTTAATTCCGTGTATATTGTGAATGTAATAGAAACACAGTGTAGACAGCACTTGTGAATGTAATAGAAACACAGTGTAAACAGCGCTCTAAAGGTTTTTATTTACCTTCTATATATTAAACTTGTAAGTCCATGTTATAAACTTTTAAAATAAAGGACAGCAATAATAAAGTAAATATTGCATATTGTCAGGACTTATTAAACTAGAAATAATTCTAGTTTATTTTCATGGCGCTTTTGGAATAAACCACATACTGTATGTATACTGTAGATCAATATTTCATTAATAAACTATTATGTTTTTTGGAAGATAGAATGCATTTTCTGCATGGTTTTAGAGCATTCTAAAAATGCATGGTTCTGCAGAGAAACTGTCCAATCAGTTGTTTATTGTAGTGAATACATTGTTACAGTATGTGCATTTCTGTGATCCTGCAGAGAGGTAATATTTTGAGTTCAATTTGAATGATACAAATACAAATAAAATAAATAGGAATACTTCATGTGTATTTACAAATTCCTTAACTGACAGAAATGTGGTCACAAAACTCTTTATATTTAATTTGCTTGGTTATTTCTACATCTGTATGTCAATCTCTCGTGCTGAGTTTTATCCAAGAAAATGTCTTACATTCCAGCAGACATCACTGACATCACTGCCTGATTCAAAACAAAGGATAGAAGATTCCTAGTAAAAGATTGTGTGAAAATGGGAGCAGTTCTTTAAGACACAAGTTTGGAAATCAAGTTTCAACATCAACAGGCTGACCTTCAGACTGCAGAGAAAGAGACGAAGTCATTATTTAAAATCCAGTGACAGGAAGAGCATGTCTGATTTCAAACCAAACTCAGACAGCCATGGCTACAAGTCTATAAGCAGTTTATAACCAGAATCACATCAGCTTGGTTTCAGCAGTGTTCAGGTCTGTGCTCCACGCTCCTTTAAAATTCTGATCTAGGGAATTCTACTTTTTCTCAAATTTTGTAACATGCTGTAGAAAATGCTAACAAAAACATATCAAATTTAAAGATGATTGTGAAATAATCTAATTGTAGCAAGCAAATTTATAAGAAACATAGGACCTTTTAAGCATAATGCATAATGCTGTTGGCAGAACTCCTTTATGCAAGAGGCAGCTACATTTCATGATTTTGTAGATTTAATTAACAATTTCACTATCAGAAAACAACAATGAAATTAATTCCTTTTCTAGGTAATAAACTTCTGTTCATTAGTTTTGGTAGTCACTGATGGATATTTATTCATATTAAATCTGCCTAATATAGTTCAGTCAAATGTCCTTTTACAAAACAAGGGAGGAACAGCAAACATGAATATACTGTACATGTACTGTACTGGCCTGTTATGTTTGCAGACAAATAAGAAAAGCCATAGAAATTAAAAATCATAAACAAGAGCAGCTGTTGGATAAGTTTGGAACTAGGTGTAAATTTAAAGCCAGTTTTGAATACTTATCATAATCTGAATTCCTGCAATATCTCCCTTTAAGAGTCAGATGTCTTTGAGGTGTAAAGAGATCTCAATATATACTTTTACAGAAGTGATGAAATGGGAAGCACATAGAAGCAAAGTATTCTGAATTTCAGAATTTATACCAATAGAACATAAAGGATTTAAGGACCTAACCTCTTTCAACAAAACATCAGCATATACAGTATAACATTTTATTAATTTGAATGCAACATCCCAGTATTTAGTGTATATATCATCATTCATCAGGTTTCAGTGCAGGATAAAATAGCAGTGATATGCATCTCTGTTCTTTTAGAAGTAACCCAGTGCCAGAGTAATGCCACACAGCTATAGGAATCCAAGGACAGAACGACAGTGAGAATAGGCACAGCCACAATTATTATCGGGGAATTGACTAGAACAAGAGGGAAAATGTATTGACCCAGATTCGATCTGGCTATAGCTTCATGGCTGATGTGCAAAATCAAGCTTCAGACACTAAATACAACCTTCCAAATTTGTCATTCCTCTGTTAAGTTTAGTTTTTGATAACTGATTAATCATGTTGCTTAATTTCTTGACCTTACAAAAACTCTGCAACAAAGGAACAAGCATCAAACACAAGGCATGACCACTGACTACCTGTGTGTGTCGGTGTCATTTACTAAATCAAAACACTAACGTTTCTGTTGACTGCTGAAAATGTTGCACACATTAATAGGGTGCATTAGGATGAATTAGGAATGCCATAACACTCCTTAAGAAGAATGACATGGATAGGGTGAGATGATTAATCACTTTACTAATAATTACTCATTTTGAGGTATTAATAATTAGTGTGTTCTATAATTAGTATTAATAATAATTGTGAGGTATAGTATGGTACTGTATATACTTTGGTATATACTGTTTTTCATCCTAAAGGATCCCAAAAGTACTTTATAATACATACACTAAATATATAGTAGGAACTTCTTCTACCACTGAAGTGGACCTCCCTAGTCCACCTCCAGGTTGAATCATTATTCTTCATACTGACCTCAATCACAGGGTGGAGCAAATTAGCACATGTAAGCCAAATCCTAGGGTATATTGCATCATGTATGAACTAGATACACAATTGTGTTAGAGCTGTGGAATTAAAACAACATTCATTAAGAATTAATGTGACATAAAATAGACTCTGGAAATGAATCTGATGACCGCTGTGTAAAAAGTATATTATTAATTATATTAATAAAAAGTAATATTACTGGAAATTCTCCAGGTGACATCAAAAAAAGGTTTTTCCTTATCAAGGATTTTTTTAAAAAACAAAGCTATCTTTTCTAACACTGAGTTACCACATAAATGTATGCATTTTAGAAGACGACAGAATGACTTTGTGGAATTTAGTTTGCGTGTTTATATATTCTCTCAGGCCTGCAAAAAAGCTCATTAGAAGATAAATGCACATTATTTGTTTGAAACCTGAGTGTTACTGTAGTGTGAATGTGAAGGTGTTGCATCTACAAGAAAATCTCAATCAGTATTTCTGCATATTTTAAGATTGTTCTGAGTACTAAAAAAACAAAACAAAAAAACAATTCTACAGTAAAACAACCCGGTTTCAGAAAGCATACACTATTAATTATTAATGCTGTTTTATAACTCAGCTTTTATACTTTTACAAGCAACCTCTGAAAGAGGACTGTAAAGAAGCTATAGTCAACATTTCTCATTACATTTTAGAAATGGCTTTATAAAACTATGTGCAAGTACACATAAAATCAAGATATCCAGTCCTCATCCTGGTATGGCCACTGTGGCTGTTTTTAAAGTTTTTGGCTTTAAAGCAACAGCACTTTACCAGTTGAGAAAATATGTTTGAATACTTTCTGTATTTTTAAGCTCACTTTGTGGCAGTGTTCATTATGTTACCTTAAAGCTCATTCCAGTATGTATGGGGGAGAGGTGGGGGCAGCGACAGGGCTCATGCAAATCTGCTTCTTCTTGCACTCTTAATTTGTGAAAGAACTTGTTTCCATTTTTTGAAGATAGGGTTTTTTGGTTATGTCCCCCCCCCCACACACACACACAGACACCTCAAAGGAGGAGAAAAAGTATTTTTGTCATACTTTCCATTGCGTTGTTCATAATGAAAAATCACTGATATGAAACTTTGACTTTCAGAAACAGAACACAGCATTCTACAATTCTTTCACAAACACAATGTGACAAGATGGTTACTTTCTCTCTCTGCTGTGACAGTTAATTCCGGACTAGGAAAAATGTCAAAAATGTTTAGTTCCGCTTGACTGGAGTTAATTACAGGCCCCGCGGCGGTCCTGACTTGCGCTGCTAATGGCACTGAGCTACAGATAAAATTCCATTTACAAAAATGTTTTTAGCTACAGATCTAATTTACTGAATATCAAATATTTATGCTGTTGCAATTAAAGTGACAATGTTTACCTTCTAAATATAGGCTGATATTTCTCTTTTGTGTGTTTCAGAGACCAGTGCTGCTTCACCTCATAATAAATCAGTGGTGGTATTCATTTTGTGTTTCTGCCCTTTTTGCTGTTTAATCTGGTGGGCTATATTGGGCAAACAATAGTCACTGCCAAAACAGCAACAGCCAATATTTGAAGCTGAAATCACATTTTGAGACATCATGGAACCCAGTTGAGAACAAAGAAGCTTTACTGACTTTAGTTTTCCCATGTGACGGTATTGTAGCTTCGGTGCACTTCAGTATTTCAAAGTGTCTTTTGTTTCAGTGCTGGCTCGTAACCTTACTACAGGACAGCTCTTCTAGCTTTTGTTGCTATTTTCAAAGGGTATGTCACCCTGTTTTCGTCCTAGAAAATATTTTCTTATTTTTTCTGTGTTTAAAGAAGTGTAATATACAGTAATTGAATGCACTTTCACAACATTTTGAGAATATATTTTTATGTACATTTTTGCTTTTTAATTGTGTTCTCTGATGTATATTTTGATATTTTTAATTTGTTATGAGGTGGCTGTCCAAACATTGTTATTATTTATTTTTGAAATTGTTTTTCCCTTCTTCATTCTTAAACTTTTTTATCATGTTTTTGAAGTGGTTTTTGACCATAGAGAATATTTCTGTTTGTTTACGTTATTAGAAAAACTAAAGAAACACGTTGCTCCATTAAGTAAGGGGTTTCTAAATTCAGTATGTTCTTTAAGTGAACAGTGTTTTTAAATGACTTAAAATAATTACTTGTGCAATTGTTAATGTTTTTAAAACCAAAAAGGAATTCTCCCTTTCAGCACATGCTTCTAGACAATTTCTAAAAATCAAACACAGACTAAAAAAGTCATTTCCAGTAATGAGAAAGCTGAAAGACCTCTATTAAACACTGTAAAATAAAATGTCATTCTTGAATGACAGAAAATTGGATGGTTAATTAGCCCATGGTAGGTTGATCAATAACTTACTGGAGTGGGCTAAATCATTTTGCACTATCCACTGGTCACTGGCAGAATATCTTTGTAGATAATGAACCTCTTTGAAGGAAAATTACACCTTTGTTTCTTTTCTGCTGTCTTTTTTAAGATCTAAAATGGCCATGAATAATGGTAGATATTGTATGCATTTATTCACAGAACTAGTTTAGCAGGGACATAAAATGATCAGTTAATTAAATGTATACGACAGTCAGTAGAAAAAATAACATTAAAACACCCATATTGAGTACTAGCTTTAAAAGAAATTAATGTACAGTACTGTAAAACATACAATCAGTTGTTAAAATTATTAATTATATTATGTATTGATATAATTTACTCTGGTTTGACGGGAGTCATGGAGAAGTCCCAATATTTCCAAGTGCTGGAAATCAGTGCTGGATATCAGTGCTGGATTTGATAACAAAAAATCAATACAGCTGCTGTATACACAGTTCGACAATTTACCAGCTGGATGTGTTTTTTCTGATTTTGTAACAAGTCTTATAAAACACTAAATAATTCCTTTTTGAGGGGCCTGTTAAAAAGATAACATAGTATCATTCTTATGTTCAGCAGGAGAACACCAGAGAGACTAAGGAAACACACTGAACTGAAAATTGCAGACACAAACGGAAGCTTAAAAGATTTGCTGTATTGCCAAAATACCATTTTGATAGTGAAACTATTTCTAACTTGTTTCCTTGCAGACCTCAAAGACACTGTACTTCAACTGGTACTGTGATGTGGTAACTGAGGAAAAGGTTTTTAAGTTGCTTTTTCCTGTAAGTCAACCATCCTTAATTTCCTATTGTATATTCTGTGTAATTCTCTGTCATTTCTGCTATGGTCATCATTCCAGAGAATAATGGATAAACAGACTCGGTAACATAAGGGACATGGGGAACTTTGTTCAATTAGGAGCAGCCTATTTAACATCTTTGTGCAATGCTAATTGCAAATGTATACTACTCTACTCCCCACAAAACAAACACTACTCAGATCTGAAACTTCAAAAGCAGTTTTTATTGTTGTAGTTGTTTTATTGGTGAAGCAATTATTCTGTTAAATTAAATATTTAAGCAGGGTCAGAAAATGTTACAAAACACAGGTGTTGATGTGTAACAAATAAACTATGACCAGGGCCATCACAGGTGGGGGTGAAGGGGGAGGCCGCCCAGGGCCCCGCACCGGCTAGCCCAAACCCCCTCAATCCCCAGTCCCGCTTCACACATGCATTCAAATATAAATACACATTGAAATATTTTTATATTTGTCTTAATATAAAGCGACACACAAAACTCTCATTTTAACTGAAGATAAAATCTAAAGTCAATGGGAGAGCAGATGCTTTATTTACAACTGGAGGTGTGTCCAACACTAACTACGTCATAGGCCATCAGTTGCAAGCTAAAAGTGATTAAAGCATAACTAAAATAGCTTGGAAAAAAGTCAGCCAGTGGAAAAAGGGCGAGCACAAGCAGAGATAGGGACAAATTTAGAAAATACTACAGTGGGTGCAAGAAACGAAAAAGGAAGCAGAAGAGGGAGGATGCAAATGTGGCATTAAAAGGGTCTTTGAAAGGTTCATTGTAAAACCCAGGAGCGAAGAAGAAACGGACATGGGTGGTGATCTCGACGACGACAAGGATGCTGGTAGTGAAACACCAGAAAGTGCCAATTGCATTAGCAACAACAGCAACATTAGTAGTTATGTTCGGTTTTGTACGTCTGTTTGTGCAGACCAGTAAGGGAGCTATTTCATCACCTCAACACTGCTCCCTGCCGCCACCACTACACAGAAGAACCGCCCCGCCCTGGGCCCCGCGACACCAATCCTGCCCTGGGCCCCACCCACCCTGTGATACGGCCCTGACTATGACCTTCAGATTCCTGCTGTATTAAAATTAATACTCACAAAAATTGGAATGTCCCAGCTTTTTGCATTGAATTTGAACCTGAGATGTAAACAACAGCTTTCTGTGGGGGCGTTTACATCAGGTATTGTTGTACTTGTGGCTTTTCTGTTTTGTTCTTTGTGCTGAATCTCATTGTTTTCCATTTTAAATCTCAAATTGTCATAAGGCTGACCTTTGTCTAAACATTACCAAATGCTATGAGATACAAGAGATATTGTATCATTTTTAACTTTACCACCTGTAACGTGCAGGTGGCAGACTGCCTTTCCAGGAAGTCCATGCTTTTTGGCAATGAAGTGATTTAACTATATTTGTAAAGATAAAAAATTTGATTGTCAGTGAAGAACACTATCTATTGGAACATAACATACAGTATATGTAGTACTATTACTACTGTATCATTTACTCAGGGAGCCCCTGTGGTTCTCCCACAGGCAGCTAAATGTTTCAGCTTGCTCAATATCAAATCCAACACTTCACAAGGGCTTCCAGAGCTATCTTTTTTTTTTCAAATCTGGCACTAGTGTACTCAGTTTCTTATTATAACCTGTACTGTGGTCTTCAGACATTTAGAATGCTAGGAGTTATACGCTGTATTAATTCCTTCAGACACATACAGTACCATATTCTTTCCTTTTTTGCACAATAGCCATATAAAATTCCCCTAACTAAATTCAGTAGAATTGTGTTCAAATCGATTTTACTGCATTTTGATCCTTGCAATTTTCTTTTGAGGAAATGTAGGATAATATAAGCTAGCAGCATGAAAATTCAGTACTTGGTTGCCATATCATAGGTAGAAAATT
Organism: Lepisosteus platostomus; assembly: GCF_059453375.1. NCBI lineage: Eukaryota > Metazoa > Chordata > Actinopteri > Semionotiformes > Lepisosteidae > Lepisosteus > Lepisosteus platostomus. Next base: position 12,245,216 of record NC_142625.1, on the reverse strand, counting down.
AGCATCAGCATGCAGGTAAAGAAGGTAAATTTGGAAATTTGGATTTGGAAAAAGGGATTCCAGACATCATTTTGGTAAAGAGAAAACTCAACCCTGTTCAGTATGGGCACTTACTACAAGGTGACTACTTCATCATCCAAAATAGAAAGCTCTGGTTAGGCCTGGCTAGATCACTTATTTAAGTGGGGGTCTTTCATCAGGAGGAGGTCAAGATCACCTTGTTTCCTCAGAGAAAAACACAATGAATGGAACATTACAGAAACTGAACAGTTCAGTGTCAATGCATCAGTCTGCGAAAGCAGGAATTTCAACTACAGAACTGCCATGGAGTGACTGTTCACTAAGTAATGCAAAAGACAGAAAAGAATGGATGTTCTAAGTGTAACAAAGTGTACCCACAGTCAGGCAAGCAGATTTTGTTCTGGCATAATCTGTTTAGAATGTGTTTAGAAGCACAGCACAATCATTTTGACATACTAATAATTTTTGGATTGTCATTTCTGTACTGACATTAGATATAGTGAAAACAAAGTATAGAAAAGGTCAAGGAAATCTATAGAAACAGAAACGTGCCTGCCTATATGAGCAATGAGGGGTGTTTTGCCTCCCTGATAGACTCCTGTAAATGAAGTTTCTGCAGAAGCCTCAACTTAGCAAGCGTTCCCCCAACAGTTCTGATACAAACACCCATGCATTATAAAGGTCCTAAACATAATACTAAATAAATATCAGTCGCACAAGCGTCATGAACTGGGCTACATCATCCTGCAGGTAAAAATAAAACATGATATTTTTGCAGCAGAAGGGTTTGAGAGAGTAAAAACACCCTTGGGGATTTATGTTTGTCAAAGGACACATCTACAAGAAATAAAGGAGAAATTAATACAAGTTGAAATCTGAACTTTCACAGTCAACAGTATAAATGTCACAGTTCTGTTAAAAAATATATCGTACAATAAAGTTTACTATTTCGGTGTTCTTAAGTGACAATAGCCTAGATTTATAAAGGGTTTAACACAGATTGCCTATTACCAAGATGTAATAAAATGCAAATTACAATTAAAGCAATGCCAACATGATATACTGTATGTACTAAACCCTAAACCCTTTTACCAAAAAGATTATTATTATTATTATTATTTTTTTTTTTTTTTTTTTTTTTTTTTGCTGGTTTTGTTTTTCTCTACTAATGAGTTTGGCAGCATGCATTGCTTTCTTTAACCAGCCACTCAACAAGAAGGGCGATCAATTCTCATGTTCCCTGGGAACCGCAGGCTCTCTTTATCAGCAATCTTGTCTTTTCTGAGGGGGCCCTTTTAAACTTGTAGAGTAGTTACCCTTATATGGGCAGCCTTGTCCTACTTGCAGATCTTTACCAAATAAGAGGGATTGCCAACTTGTCATGTGGACAACCTATATTTTTAAACATTTACAATTAACTTCACAATAGCCATGAATTTCAAGCTGCCCCCGTTTTGAACCTTTCAGGCGATATGACTCATGTATGAAAAGCTGTGTCAATAAACCACTTATATGATGATACAATGATACAATCTAATTAACCAACACTTTCTTTTTTTACTAAGTTAATAATATGACTGTACAGTACGTCAGCTTACTAGGTTCTAAGAATGCGAATAATACTATAACACATTATAGCATGATTATTATTTCCAAAGATGATTTTATATTTATCATGAGTTTAATATACAGTATAGGAACAGTTCTTAACCTACTACTTCTTTCTCAATGCATTAGTTCAAACTGAAACAAAGTACTCTGCACAGAGTACATTTTCTATCAGAACAACCACACTTTCCTGTCATCAGCTAACGTGAAGCATGGTGCATTATTTTTTTTCTGTAAATGCACCAAGAGTTACTGGTAAATTAATTTTCCTTGTAAATGGAACAGGAAAAACTATCTTACCCACAGCATTGGGTAACTCCCCACCACATTAATAGATTCAAGAGTGATTACCTCTTAGGGGGTTAATTGCTCTCAATCAATAAATGATCAGCATGGTTGGAGAAGAGTTTAGAGCAATTAATGTGGATTGTGATAATATTTATAACCATATAATAAAAAATATAATTTTAAGTTTACTGTCAATGTTTTTATATAGTGCTTTGCATTTCCCTATAGTAATTCACATTCACTTTGACATTTACATCTGACTCCCACCTGGACTGAAAAGAGCATCTTGTCTCACACTTTTTTTTCCCTCTCTTTCACTTCCTAGGACTTTCTCAGACCTTGTTGTTAAAAGCTTTATAGTGAATCAGCCCCTTCAAGCTATAACACAAGACCACATGCAACTAGTTGTTTTTTAAAATCTGTTATATATGAAAAAATATATAACAATAAACAAAAAATCTGTACTCCTCAAACTTTTGTTAAATACATGTTCATGAATGTGACTATATTGTGTAACACACTTGATGAGCGTCATATATTACCGAGTATCTGTGGATCAAAGGCTGGGAATTGCTGCTCTAAGAAAAAACGTTTCCGTGGTTAAATGGTGTTGGTGTACTGGTAGGCGACGCGTTCTCCTCTGGACAACAATTTCCATACCAATGCCTCACTACTGTGACCTGAGACCATGTCCTGCAGGATGTACCATCCCTTAGATGAGACATTTGTCATGCCCTCCACTAATTGGAAACACCCTCATTCTAATTCCACTTCAATCCCAGGTAATTCCGGAAAAATATATCACTCCAACTAATTAACTAATTACAACACTTCCCTAATCACCTAAGTTAGTACTTAAACCCTCACTTCTTATCTCTCCTCGTCTGGTATTGGTCTCTATTTCTGAGCTCCTAACATTTCTAATTACTTGTGCCCTGTTCTATTGGATTTCTTGGTTCTTGATCATGGACTTTGACATTGACCTCACTTTTGTCTGGCCCTTTGGATTTTGCGTATCTACTACTGGATATATTGGTTCCAAACATCTCCTGCATGTCATCGGCTGTCCAGCATAAAACAAATATCCCCTGTCTGTTCCAAAAGCAAATGTTGCAGGGGGATGATGAAAACCAACCACCACTTTATATTGTCTTTTTCCGGTCCACACTCCTAATCGATCCAGTACCTGTGGACCCTCAGAAACAGAGTCTACATAATGGTGCAAGAATAAAAAGATGTCATCATCGCTTACAAAAGGGTTGTACATGTGCACTGTCACCACTCTTTGAACTTGTGCCCACAAACCTTCCACTTCAAAACAAATAAGTGCAATCTCTCGTGCCCGCTCTCTGTATCTTCTCAAAACAGAAAAGTAAAAAGCTTCATCTCAGAAAAAGACTTCCACAGACTGGGTCGTAACGTGTCCCTGGATATATAACAAATCGTTTAAGTTCAAACCAAGTCCCTTCACCAAAACTGAGTAAATAAATGAGATACGATCAGGCGATAATATAAGTATTCGCCCGCCCGGTCAAATTGGCTGGCTGAGACATCTTCCAAAAAAATCAATTTCAGTGTCAGTAGTGTAAAGGAAAGAAAAGCCCTCGACTCTAAAAAGAACAGAAGGGTTTCCTCACCAACAGATGTAAGAACCCACCTCCTGGCAGTACTGGCTTCACCCCCCATGCTTCACCTGGGGTGATTCCACCAGTGATTGATTTCTCTGGTCTTTCCCGCTCTCCTCTGCTCTTCTTTTCTTCCTCCTTCTTTCCGTCATCTCTTTCTTGGTCAATGCTTTCCGGGTTTACTGCGGACAAGCCACATGTATCTCCATTCAGCCAAAAGGCCAAGAAGTGATGCCTGACACCAGCCTTGGGCCCATGCGTGGGTGTTCTGCTGGCACACAGGGGTGCAGGCCGACACCTCTGTAGCCTCTGTAACACACGCAGCTGCCAGCTTCCCTGCAGCCAGCGGGCGGCCACCTGGACTTTGCTCCACCTCTCTCCTGCCTGCCTGCCTTCTTGCCTGCCTGCCTACCAGTCCCGGGCAGGGACCCTGCTCTTTGATCTTCGGTCAACGGCCTGACAACTACCACAACCGCGGGGGGCACAAGCCTCCTTAGCTTAGCCCCCCCCACCAGTAGCAGCTATGCCAACCAAGGTGGAAGTGAAAGCGGACCGTCAGCACCTGTGGGCAAAGGGAAGGGGCAGCTCTCTCTCGGGAGGGACACACACACACACACACACACACACACACACACACACAACACCTGCCTTCCTAAAAAAAAAATTATATAAGATTTTTGGAGGCAAAATGGGTGCTTACAAGGGGACTGCCTACCTGGCAAGACATGAGAAAGTGTACAGAGGGAGGACAGGAACAGAGACAGAGACAAAGAGAGAGAGACACAGACAGACAACAGACGAGACTCGAGAAGAAGGAGCTCCAGTTCACCTCACTTGCTTGCTGGCTGGCTACGTCTGTCTTTTCACCGCTGAGAGAAGTTAGTGCTCCGTTCCCAGCACTGTAATATGTGTGGAGAGGACGGAGCAAGCTCCTGATCCAGCTCCCTGTTCCAAAAATCTGCTTAATATGTGGTCCCTCGTTGGGGGACATATCAGACATTAAACTGATAAGATTGGATTTTTTTAATACAAAAGTTAATTACAAAAAATAACTATGAACTTCCCTTTTAACCTTTCCCAGAACCCACCCTTTTTACCATTCCAAATTATATTTAACCAAATCTTCTCTCGCATCCCACAAACTTTGCTTTACCAGACTTATTAACAACCAAACCAAAAATTGAACATCTCTTGATGCTCCTCAGATTCCAATACCCCATCAAATCAAATCATATGTCATGACAACAGAAGGAGACAACTTAAACACATACAATTTAACTAAACCCGCCTCATATTAGCACCATTCTGTTGATGTATGATTTTGCACAACTGATGTTTTGTAAATTATCTGTTTCATGTTGTTGTTCTGCACATTATCAGTTGTTGTGTTGCACATTACCTGTTGTTGTTTTGCACAATGTCTGTTGTCTCTGTCTTTCTTTTCTTATACAATTGATTTGTCATAACTGTCTGAGAGCTAGCTAAATAGCATTTCGTTATACCATATACCTGTGTATTAGTTTAATGACAATAAACTTGAACTTGAACTTAACCCCCCAGTGCTGATGTACAGTAGTAATTTAGTAATGATGTAGATTATTTGCTCCTGGCTCTGCTGGTAGATAATGTGAAATGTGAATTCAAAGTAGGGAAACCAGAGCACAGGTGAATGGGCAGTGCGGTGGCTGTATGACTAAGGATCTGCGCCTGTGGCTGGAAGGTTGCCGGTTAAAATCCTGCAACCGGCAGAGGAATCCTACTCCGTTAAGGGCCCCTGAGCAAGGCCCTTAACCCCACCTGCCCCAGGGGCGCCATATAAATGGTTGACCCTGTGCTCTGACCGCAAGCTTCTCTCTCCCCGTCTGTGTGCTTGTGTGTCTCATGGAGAGCAAGCTGGGGTATGCAAAAAGACAAATTCCTAATGCTAGAAATTGTATATGGCTAATAAAGTGATCTTATCTTATAAAATGGAAAAAAACAACAATCCAGCTTCAATGGAATGTCTGGGACACCCCTCCAACCACCCTTGACACTTGTATACATCACTTCAAGTTTTAAATATTCATATTTCTCCCCCCCACATAAAATTAAACACCAGACGTGTAAGAGAGCGTCTCATTGAACGCAGTATTGGGTATATTACTGCTAAAAACAGTAGCATTGGCAGCACATCTGATTTCAAAACAACAACTTTGCCCAACAAAGTCAGACGTCTCAATTTCCATAATCCAAACTTAAATTTAAACTTCTCTAAAATTTGAAACCAATGATATACAGTACATTTCCTTTATTCATATAGAAGTATATCCCTAGAATCTTCAATTCTTCTTCAACAACAGACAAATCCTCTGTTATCTTCCATTCCGTATTCCAAGTTCTACAACACATAGCAACAGATTTTCCTATGTTTAACTTAGAACCCAAAGCTTTTGAGAACTGTCCCAATTGAAACAAGGCCTGTTCTACTCCACTTTCAGATGTTAAAAAGAGCATCATCTGCATATTGAGAAATCTTAACCACCGCTCCACTGCTACCAGGTAACCACAAGCCTTCCACCTTCTTGTCGACTCTCAAACACGCTAAAGGTTCTATATATAATATATATAATAACAGTGACAACTCCCGAAAGTTGCCCTATCCATTCGCCTATATGACCATTAACTATCACCCTACTTCCCAAATCTGTATATAGAATCTTAAGCCACTTCATCATACAATCAACAAAACCCAGTCGAGATAACACTGAAAACAAAAATTGATGATTCGCACAATCAAAAGCTTTCTCCTGATCAATAGTTATCAGCAATAATCCCCAGACCAATGATATTGCATCACGTATCAAAGCTAAATTCCAAAAGATAGATCTTTTAGGAACACCACATGTCTGATCAGGATGGACCAACTTGTACAAAACATCATGAATTCTACCAACCAAAATTTTGGCTATGATCTTGTAATCCACAGTCAATGAGGTGATTGGCCTCCAATTCCTTAGATCTGTTGCTTCTCTTTTTTTGAACAGCAGTGTAACAATACCTTCTATCATTCAATCACACAATCTTTGTTTCACAAAAACCTCATTCACTGCCTCTAAAAATACCAGGCCTAACACATCCCAAAAAGTCACATAAAATTCAACTGGAAGTCCATCCACACCTCGCTTAAGAGATTTCATAGCACTCCCCACCTCATCCAACGTAAAAGGTCCTTCTATATTTACCCTATCTTCATCATCTAAAGAACTATTTACAAAATTTAAAAACAGATTAAGCTTAGTTTTTTCTACTTTCTTTTCGTGAAAAAGATCTTCATAACATTTTGTAGCACATTCCACCATTTCATCCTCCTTTCCTATCAATATACCATCCCCTCTTTGACCTGGATCTCACCTTAGCCTAACAGTCAGAGCAGCCAAACTTGAACGGTGTAAAAGCACTGCACAGGGTCCATCCCTTCACTCGGCCTACTGCGCCTGACAGAATACTGGCCCGAAACATGGACCCAGAGGACTTGCACTCCATTTGCTCATTGCTTCATCAACACTCACAAGCTCTCACCCAGATCCAATACTCGATACAACTCCTCACTAACCATGTATCCTGTCTCACCAGTTCCCAGGGGGCTCTGGCTCCGGCTCCCTCTCCGACTCCAACTCCAGTCCCGGCACAGCCTCATCTTCTGGCTCCTTCAACCCCAACTCTGCCCCTAATTGCCCCCGACAAATCTGATCGCAATCCTACTAATTGCCAAAGATTCATCGCCCAGGTTCGAATAATCATTAAACTACAATCAGAACTCTTTCCAACACACAGAGAGGTAATCGGCTTCGAACTACCTCTACTCACAAGCAGGGCACTGGACTGGGCTACAGCACTTCTGCCTAGAGGGGGTCCCTAATTCTCAAATTTCCAACTCCTTGTGGAAAGACTTCAGGAAACTTTCGATATATCTAGTCCAGACCTCACACATTTACGCCTGTCACTCTTATAACAAGGCCAATGACCTCTGCAAGATTATATTGCAGAGTTCTAGTCTCTGGGGGCGGCCACTGCTTGGAATAATGAGGCACTAATCTGTCAATTCTGCAAGGGCCTTTCTATGGAGCTCAAGGACCACCTAGTTCTCAACCCCCTCAGGCCCCATTCTCTTGAATTCTCTTGCCATCACACAGGTACTAGAACTTGATGCTCGAATCCAGGCTAGAAAAGCTGAACGCTGTCAGGAGACCAGAACCTCATCCATCTCGGCACCATGGCAACATAGGAATACACATGCCCGACTTACAGTACCTCTGAGGAAAAGGAGAAATGCGATCTGGAAGGACACTGTCTTTACTGTGGATCTCCTGAACACCTCCGTGCCTCATGTCCCTCCAGGCCCCCCAGCGTCTAGCAGGCACACTCGACTTCCTCTAAGGTCAGTAACATATCTCTTTCACCTTCACCTTCTGGACCATTTATCATGGCAGCCCTCTTATGGGATAATCTTCAATTCTCCTTTTTGGCTTCCATCGACTCAGGTGCCACTGAGAACTTCTTAGATGCCAAAATTGCTAGAAGATGGAACATTCCCCTTTCACCCATTTCTCCTCCGGTTTCTGTGCAATCCTTGGACAGCACCCCTCTCTTGCCAGATATAGTTGAATGGCAAACTATTCCTCTTACCCTCAACATCGATGCCACCCATACTGAGCAGATTAAATTCTTCATACTGGATTTTCCGTCACACCCCCATATCTTGGGCTATCCCTGGCTCCTTAAACACGACCCCTACTTCTCCTGGTCAAAAAATGAAATCATCTCCTGGAATTCACCTTGCCTATCATCATGTTGTCACCATCCCATCAGGATCTCCTAGCCTTAATTTCCCAAGAAAACCAGTCATCCAATACTCCCCAATACTCTGACCTGCACCAGGCCTTCAGTAAACAAGAAGCATTATCACTTCCACTGCACAGCCCATACGCTTATGATATAGATCTGCTCCCTGGAGCCTTGCCAGGGCGGAGTCAAAAGCCTTAGAGGACTATATTCAAGAATCCCTGAAGTCCCACAAGGACCACCTATGTCCACAGGCTGTGCAACATCTGGAAGACTGCCAAGGCGTCCAGATGTCTTCTACAGAAGACATCACTACACCAAGTAAACGCCGCAAAACATCTCAGATGCCCGTTTCCTCACCTTTACAACGGTCAATTTGTATGAGTATCGGCTAAGAACTTGCCTATACACCAACCCTCAAAAAAACTTGGCCCCAGATTCATGGGACCATTTCATATCCTCACTCAAATCATCCCCGTCTCCTATCAACTGGCCCTCCCCCCCACTCTCAGGATCCACCCAACTTTTCATGCCTTTTGAAGCCTTTCCACTGGTCCCTCCCTTCTAGACCTCAGCCCTGACCCCCCCTCCCCCCTCCTTTTCTAATCAATGGACTCCCAGCCTATACCGTTCACAAGATCCTAGATTCCAGGTGGAACAATGGCGAACTGCAGTATCTGGTTGACTGGGAGGGTTACGGACCGGAGGAGAGATCCTAGGTTGCCAAGAAACCCATTCTGGATCAAACCCTGATCCTTGATTTCCTCTCCAAGGTATAAAGTGCTCTGAGATCCTTTGGGATAGAATGTGCAAAATATAATCACAATAAATTATTTTAAGAAAAAATATTTTTTGACTGTGTACTTTTGTGAAAGATTTGAAAGTAACAACAGCAGTCCTACTTTGGAGTTATGTACTGTACAGTTTCCATCTCCCTAACCACACAGACCAAATGAGCAACACGTCCACTGTACTATAAGCCTTGTCCTGGTTAACTCTCAGGGGAATCCCACTGTAACAGGTGTAATACATATCATAAGCCCTGTTATACCTGCCAGGAAAGACACTTCATAAACTAAATTCAGTTTTTATAGCTCCAATCAGCGTTGCAATAAGTAATGGAAATATGCTCTTGAGAAACAGATCTTTTGCCATTGGTGTTATTGTTTTCCTCCATTGAGTTTAGCTGCTGGAAGTTTAATAGATTATAGTTTTAGCTCTTAGCCTACTTTAAAGCTACTGGGGGCACAGTACATATAAAACACAAAAAAGAGAGAAAGAAGAAAAAGGCAGCAGTTTAGATTTTCCATTTATTTCCGCTATGAAACAGAGTATTCACATACATGGGCTGTTTTAAAAAGGCAGAGATTTATCACTTAAAATCTACATTTTACTATAAAACTCACCTTTAAAATTGAAATCAGTGTGTTGCCCTCAAGGTAACTGTATATTAATTGAGAGAAAGCTTGGTTAGCCTCTCTCTATGAAATTAACTGATTTGGCAGGCTAGAATTCTCCTGATAACATAATTACAACCTCAGTAAACAAAGAAGGGCCCGATGACTCAGCTTAAATCAGATTAGTTTAGCTTGATAAAGCACATAGAACTTTTACAATTGCCACCAGCCTTTGTGTTTTAATTAAAGGATAGCATCTAAAAAGTGGGAATTTGGAAATTGATAAAAAAAGGGCATTGGGGCACCAATTTCCCCCTTCAGTATGGTGAACAGGTGAGTTTGGAGTCATCTTAAAATGTGGAGGTTTACGATACAATACAATGCAATATGATCTGATAATACTTTGATTCCTCAGAAATGTGTTTTGTATCTAAGCAGCTATCTTTACACACAAAAAGGCTTACAAAAATACATCGTACAAACAGTACATTAAATTTAAAATAATTATTACATAAAAGACATCAACCCCAGGAATTCAAGTTAACTTTCTCACAATTACCCAATGCCCCCCTAATTGCACCTTCAGTTTTGCACATACTGTAAGCACCTGCCTAACATCCAATACTCCCTTATTGTGAACTTAAGTGTGTTCTAAGCTCAGACTGAGCACTGAATAACTTTTAAACATGTGTGCATCATTTTATAATTTCATAAAAAGGGATACCATTGCAAGAGATACACATACTCTATAAATGAACTATGAAGAAATCTAGGACTAAGTATTCTGGTCCTACAGGTATCCTTTAGTAGCTGAATTATTATTAACTAAATAAATAATTATGTCACTCTGGTAATTTTGAGATGAGCTGGGATGAAACTGAAAAGCCCCCTGTAGGAGTTCCCTGATGGTTTCAGACAGGGCTCTGCTGTGTATGTTTCAGGAAAATGTTTGGTTCTTCCCCACTCCTCTTCTGCCAGTGAGTTCAGTGAATGAGTCAGCTTATACCACAAGCAATGGGAAACACAAGTACAACACAGACCAAGAGTCAGAAATTATCTGTCAACCCTACATACTGAAATTGTCAGAAATGAACTGAATTGTATTATATATGGTATTCCAAAGCATCAAACAATTGTCAGCCTTGACTAATTTTTATTTGCATCTGGAAACAAAACTAGATTCCCTGGGGGATATAAGTGGCTTTACTCCACATTTTACTAATGCTAATTACTTTTTGCATGATTAATTGCCCCAATTAGAATTAGCAGAGGAAGAAAATGATTCTTGGCAAGGTGTGAGCATTAATTAGTCACCGAACAAATGAAAACATCATTAATACTAGGTTTTAAATCTGTGCAAATACAAAGGAATTAAAAATAATGACAATTATTATTTCCACTGTAATGCATCTCTGTGTGCAAAAGAGAAACAGTAAATAATGAGGGTCAATGGGCACATTAGTGTTATTTTCCTGCCCCCCATTAATTTACAGTGATTTAATTTATCATCAAATCCAAAACAAAAAGAGGATGAGAACTTCTAACACTCAGCCCTGTATGTTAAGGATTTCAAGGCCTCACTACAAAAAGGCCTCACAGCCAGTTTTGTTCTGACCTGGATGTCAACACCTTGCAGACTGATGTAATTTTTTAGTTCAAGACTGAGGAACAAGACTGAATGTAGGAATAAAGGTTTTCTTCTCTGTTGCCAGTTTGTGTCAACAACTAATACTGTGATTGTCAGTCTGTTTCTTTCTGATAAATTGTCCATATTTTAACTTGTGTATAATATCCTGGAATTAAAAAGAAAACAAATTCAAATTATTAGATTTTCATACAAAAATAGTGTGATGTACTTGAACATTTGCATACTGTGAATAAAGTGAACAAAAAGGCAATCAGCAGACCTACACAAAGATTTATTCTTTTATAAATAATAAAACATTCTTATGTGGCAGACCATCTTCTAAAAACGCATCTATATACTAAACTGCCATCTCCAGTTATACTTGTTTTATTATTAAATATTTCAAAAGAACCTGGTTTGATGTGTGTTTATGTACAGTACATGGAATGCCATAGAGTATTAATATAATGCTCCTCATATTTACTTTAATGTATCAATGGATGTGTGCTTCAAATAATCTAAGATACATCAAAAATATGCCGTTTGGTTTGGAAGAGCTTTGGGAACAAAATGAAATATTAGCCTTTTGTGAAATATCTAGCTACTGTACACTGAAAACAAGGTTTCAAACACACCAGCTTGTGTTTTTTTTTTCAGATAATTGCAAATCTCTTTGATTTTACTCTGTCTTCCAGTGTTTATTCTCCAGGACCAGACTGAATTGTAACTGAGACCTGGAGGTTTGTCACAGTCTGCTTTTAGAAATGAGACTTGGTCACAAGGGATGAAAACAGAGGGAAAGATAAGAGCAAAGACAACAACAAAAAATGCTTCTTCAATCATAGCAGCAACAGAGGGACATCTGATTTGAGTCATCTGACAGTTCAAATCCTGGCTTTCCAGTCTTCAGGATGTAGAATGTGGTGCTGCTGATGGAAGCAACAGGGATGCAGAGTACAATTTACCAACATACAGCCTGAACTCAAAAGCTCAGAAACTAAGTATGGTGGAGTCTTTTCCAATGTTTGATACTAGAATGGGACATCTCTGACGAACATCATATAATAATAAACTTTATTTTATATAGCACCTTTAAAGGTGGCTTCTCAAAGTGCTTTACAGAACAACAAAAACAATAAAAAATATGCACAATGAGAGCAGACAGTAGATGGGGGCACTGAATAAAGTAGGAGCAGACAGGTAAAGAAAAAGTAAAGGCCCTTCTAAAGGTTTTGAGTCTAGATCTGAAGTAGTTTGGGGAATTTGACTCTCTGATATCTTTACGGGTAGAATTCCAGAGTTTTGGGGCATAACAGGAGAAGGCCATGTCACCCATAGAGTGTAGACATGCTTGGGGGACAAATAGGAGATCAGAATTAGAAAAGTGAAGGTTGTGAGGTGACGAATACGACGATAGTTGCTCAGACAAGTACCGAAGTACCAAGCCATGCTGAGCCTTATAGGTGAGCATGAGGATTACGAAGTCGACATGAAACCTGACACATATAGTAGTGATAGTTGAGGCCATGTGACTTTAAAAGCTGACCAAGTGGAAACATGTAAATGTTGAAAAGTAAGGGGTCCAGTATCGAGCCCTGAGAAACACCGGACTTAACGAGTCCAATTTCAGACCAATATCTGCCAAGAGAGACAAAGTGACAGCGATCAGTGAAGTAAGACTTGAACCATTTGAGAGCAGTGTCATAAACTCAAAACACAGTCTCAAGAAAGTAGAGAAAGTAAGATATCCTGCTTAACAGTGTTGAAAGCAGCACTGTGATCAAGAAGACTTAGGATACAAAGAAAACCAGAATCAGAAGCTATTAGAAGATCGATAGTGACTTTGACCAGGGCAGTTTCTGTGCTGTGAAGTTGTCAGAAGGTGGTTATTTAACTGAATTGTAAGAGTACAGTCTAGAAGTTTTGCAAGAAAGAGTATGTTGGAGATGGGGCAAAAATATTTAAATTGTCCAGAGCCATGTTTGTCTTTTTTGGCACGGGGGTAATGGCAGCAGTTTTGAGGACTGTTAGTACAACCCCAGTGATCAAGAATTATATTAAAAACAATGGAGCTGAAAGAAGTAGTAGATTTCATACTGTATGTGAAACCAGTTAACTGATGGATGCAGACTCAAGAAGAGAGAAGTTAGAGAGAAGGGAACCAGTAAAGTTAGCAAGCAGGCAGTAGGTGTGGCAATGATATGCGCTGGGGAGTGAATGTGATGCCAGATGTTGTTGATCTTGGAGGTAAAGAAATCTGGCTTTAGGAGTATGTTTATAGTGGAGAAAGGGTGTCTAGGACTGTTATGGTTATTTTCAATGATGCAAGAGAAGTAGTTGGATCTAGCAGACTCTATCATATCTTAATATTCAGACAAGTAATTTTTCCAAGCCTGATAATGTACGTTAAGGTCAAAAAGACGCCATCTACGTTTCCTTACATATTGCTACTGTACGTGGTATTACAGCAGCCATATCACCCTGCAACTCACAACTGGCAACCCACTGAAGCTAAGCAGGTGTGAGCCTGGTCAGCACCTGGATGGGAGACCTCCTGGGAAAAACCAAGGTTGCTGCTGGAAGAGGTGTTAGTGGGGCCAGCAGGGGGCGCTCACCCTGTGGTCTGTGTGGGTCCTAATGCCCTAGTATAGTGATGGGGACACTATACTGTTAACAGGCACCGTCCTTCGGATGAGACGTCCTGACTCTCTGTGGTCATTAAAAATTACAGGGTGCTTCTTGAAAAGAGTAGCGGTGTAACCCTGGTGTCCTGGCCAAATTTCCCATTGGCCCTTGCCAATCATGGCCTCCTATTAATCCCCATCTATGAATTGGCTACATTACTCTGCTCTCCTCCCCACTGATGGCTGATGTGTGGTGAGCGTTCTGGCGCACTATGGCTGCCGTCGCATCATCCAGGTGGATGCTGCACATTGGTGATGGTGGAGGGGAGTCCCCATTACCTATAAAGTGCTTTGAGTGGAGTGTCCAGAAAGTGTAACAAAATATTATTATTACTGAGCCACACTTCCCTCTAGGCTTGAATTTCCAAACAAATGCATCAGTATAGTGACAGCTGACCCTGTTCTGCTGGGACTATTGTCTTTCAGATAAGTTAAACCAAGATGCTGAACTTGACCATTAAAGACTCCAAGGCACTGTTCGTAAAAGCATTGGTTTTAACCTTGTTATCTTGACTAAATTTCACACTGGCCTGCCTTAGTGTTCCTTCTTAAATCAGTGTAGCAATGTTTAGAGGTTGAGCTACTGTGCAATAGGAATACTGATGCACAATAGCTGATGTTATCATCTCTGTGGGTGCTACACTTCAGTGGTGGATGAAGTGGATCCTCTCCTATATGAAAAGCATTATGGGATCCTTTGTGAAAACAATACACGGATACAGTATTTTGGAATTATTGTAACAGCAGTGTCTAAAGTGGGAGCTTGAACCCACCCTCTGATAAGGAGCATAAAGCCCTAACCAAAGCCCTCTGGTCCACACACCTTTGTCTACTGAGTTGTGTTTAAATTGATCTCTCTATTAACTTAACTGTGCTCTAATTGAATTGATATTTTGATTAATTAGGCAGTTTCTAATTGTTTCAACTCTTAAAGTGTTGGCAATTTTATGTGAGCCAATACAATCTTCAAATATCTTGACATCTGTTACTTTTTGAGGAGCTGAAAGTGATGAAGGGCCCTAATTAATCAGGTTATTTAATCATTTAAAGTTTTAATTAAGTAACTGAGAAATCAAATGGAATGAGAAAGCAGCAGACAATGAGGTCACAAGAATCATGATAGTCAAGTCCTGTATTGGAATAATATCTTTTGGGAAGCAAGTTTGGAGATTTATTCACTTCCTAAAGTGCAGTATTCCTTCAGGTTTTATAGCTCACATTTAAACCATGAACATCAGAAGAAGCGTGTAAACTGGCTCGGTTAAGCCAATAAGTAGTTCAATTAGATAAACAGGAGCTCTAATAAAAGGAAACAATGTTGCTTCTTCAACCCTCCAGGACTAGAAATGTGCTTCCCTGCTCTTGACCATCTTGAACAAATGGCAATGAGTGATATACTGCCATGTTGCAATACAGAATGTAAAAGTATACCTTTTAGATATAATTATGATAATAATTTCTTACTTTTGTGTAGCTCTTTTCATATATAAAAAGTCCTAAAGCAAGTGCAGCACCCACTTGGTTGAGACATGACTGCCTTTACATTCCAGCAGGTCCACTACACAGTACATAGAGTACAGAAGTTGGTGAGTTCTTTCACCAACTAAATTAAGACAGGAGTTCCGAAGTTTAGGGTAAACTGAATAAAGCCAAAAAATTAATTCCAAATAAATCCAGATGAATAACCCTGTTCTTACAAAAAGTGCCATAAGAGCTTTAATGATCAGAAGAATTTAGGATCTCATTTTACATCTTATATAAAGGACGGGACGTCCTATAGCACAATGTCTCTGCATTGATTATGAAATGAAAAGTGACCCCTACTGGTCCATCAACATCACTTGCTACCTGGTGTCCAGCAACCAGTAGGAAACTTGTTTCAGAAAGATATTTTTTTTCTACAAGTGCCATAACTTTGAATAATTCAGTATTTCCTGTAGCTTTCCTGTAGATCTATTTTTGTGTTTTATGTGTGCAAAAAGTACTTTCAGTGAGGTAGCTGTGACATTTTAAAAATGGTAACATACCCAAAAATATAGTAGTGCTCTAAAATTTAACTAATTTCTTTGGATAATCATATTTAATGCCATCTTGTGGCAAAATAAAAAAAGAAAGACTTTTTATTAAAATAAAGGCACAACAGAAAAGAAATAACAAGGAACTAATTGCAATCACAGTTTGTGGGCATTCAGATCCAACAAACAAAGACAGTTAAGGATTTTTCTAACAATACTGTACAACAGAATCTTTGATCCAAATGCCCTTTCAAGGAATTCTTGCAAAATAAAACCAAGCTCCCTATGTTAAATATAGTTATAAATGACCATCATTTTAAAATGAGAATTGTCAAATCTTTGTAATAATGCTTAGATTCTTGACTCTTAAGAGACCAAGTGCGCAAATGATTTAGAGAGGCATGCATGGATAAAAATAAAATAAAATGTGAAGTGAACACAGCCATATTATTACCTATACATATAAATTACCTATAAATTAAATTGGATTCATTCTTCCTTGAACTCCAAGTTATAATACAGGACATCCTTTACTTTTCAATCTAATAGTAAAGTTGTTACAATTGTACAAACAGTACTTTAAGCAAAGATCAATTTAATGAAACTGACAACAGGAATTTATAGTCTACTTTATGCTACATTTTGAATGTTGAAATAAACTTTGTAGAAAAACAAAAACACTGAGGTAACACTGACTATGACAGGCAAAGTATCCTCTCATTGCCCCCTTCTGTCTGTTTCTTTATGAAACATCTGACTTTTATTGAAGTGTCTTACATAAAAAATATATAGAAAAATAATAAGGTCCACCACTAATGTAATACCTTATTAACATAAGCCTGGTGCAATACATGCATAATAGATTGTTGTTCATGTTCTGTTTAGGCATATGGTAGAAGCTGGATTTCCTTCAAACTGCACCCAATTTGCATGATGATGTGAGAGTTGGAGGGATTCAGGGATTATATAAAACACCACTTCCAGACCCAGTCTATTGTACTAAAGAGAGGTATCGTGTTTGTACAGATGGTGCAAAATTGAGAAATATTGCTGTGAAGAACCAGAAACAGTATGAAGGAATCAAAGCCAAAATCAATGTTTTTTTAAAAAATGACTAAATATTCTGCAAGAATCATGCATCGTTCTTTCACAAGAGAATGTCTATTGTAGAGTGTTTTAAGAATTAAGTGTTGCTGACAGCTCTCCATTATGATTAAAATGTATGCTATAATATCAAGGCTATTATACTAGACCGAATACATCAATGAAGCATGAAAAAAACCACAAATCTGCATTTTTAACGTATGTGTTATATAATAATAATTACTTACACTTATACAGTGCTTTTTTGGACACTCCACTCCCTTCCACCACCACCAATGTGCAGCATCCACCTGGATGGTGCGACGGCAGCCATAGTGCACCAGAACGCTCACCACACATCAGCTATCAGTGGGGAGGAGAGCAGAGTAATGAAGCCAATTCATAGATGGGGATTATTAGGAGACCATGAGTGGTAAGGGCCAATGGGAAATTTGGCCGGGGTTACACCCCTAATCTAAATATCCAAAATTTAGATTAAAAAAGTAGAAAATAGTGGGTGACATAGTGATTAGGACTAATACAGTACTTCACAGCTCTTGGGCTCTAGGTACACTACCACCCTGCTTGTATGCAGTTTGAAATGGTTTTCACTGAATGCTCAGAATTCCTCTTGAGTCCCAATTTGAATGGCTACTTTAAATGTCCAATTTGGGGGGTGGGGTAGGAAAGTCATACTTGGGAAGTTTGTGTCTTGGATATGGATACCTGTGCTGGATATAGATCTATAGAGAAATAAACTCATATAGGCCAAATGGTTATCATTTATGAACTTTACACTGAAATATGCAAAAGTATTAGTGCTGGATAAGGCATAACTCAAAAACGCTGCCTTTCTTAATGGTAAAAAAAAGATAACTTCCTCTTGAAGAATTCATATGCAAAAAAATGGTAATACCATTCATCTGTTTTTAAATAACCACCTGGTTCAATATACAGACTGGTATGACTGGTAATGAACAGAGCACATTAACAAAGTAAACTTAGGATGAAGATAAAAAATGGTGTACCTACAGTATACTACAATGCATGTACTGTATAGACATGTACAGATGCAGCCACTCAGATTACACATCAATTCTTAGTAACGCATTTGTGGTATTGCAACACGTTATGTTGTGTGATTCACTGGCCACAGACAATTGATAGGTGGCTCTTATGGTACATAAGATGTTAGTGAAACAATTGTTTCAGTACTGTGCATCTTTAAATCCACTTAATATAGAATATTAATATGGAATTACTGTATGCAACTAAAGGGAAATTTTGGTACTGTAGTGGAAAATAAAAACAACAGAAGTATAATGTTGTAGCGGCAATGCTTGTTAATAAGGCAGAATTAAGTGTTGCTGTGCTTTCCCAAATGAGGCCCCATCTCTCTCTTCATCTCTGTGGTGCAGCCACAGAGAAACTATTTGTGCAGGCTGGTTTAAAGATGTTTTCTTTTGATAAGGGACAGCTCCCAAATGGGGATGCACTTAGCTAAGCCTGGCTATCATGATCAATGGTAATCCATTGGCACCTATCTGTCTAGGGAGTGCCAGATGGACATCTGGACTGCATTCCTAGGTGTCAGGAGTAAGTGACTCATATCTCACCTTGATCAATCGGACTGGTAGGGCCGAGTAACCCACGAGGGACTCTGATGAAAACTTTCAGCCAATGAACGAGCTGAAGTTCCTCCAGGTAAAAACAAGCAACACAGAGAGCCTGTAGTGGACTTTTCTGAAAGGGAGAATCTCAAAGGAGAATTCCAGGGCAGGACGGCCCAGGAGCAGAAGGCTCCCAAGGGCAGGACATTCTCCCAGCGCGCCTCCTGACCATCCTGAGACTCAGCCCGGACCACCACGGAACGGCAAGTGTGTCTCAGTGCCAGAACTTTCCTCTGTTCTAAGAGTCTAGAGTGGAGGTTGCCAGAGAGTAACCAGAGGATCCACCCGAGGTTAGCACCAGCAGCAAGCCTCGTGAACAGGTCGGAACTGTGGACAGCTGAATCACTATTCAGAACTAGCGCTTCATCAGGAACTAACCGGTCTTCTTCCTGACCTGCTGGGACCCACAGTCATCTTTTCTCCTGTGCACAAACTGTGCTAGTTAAAGCCAACACTAACTAGCCGGTCAGTGAACATCAGCAGCGCACCGTCGCAAGCAGCACAGCACAGCCTGGCACGGAGCCAGAGAGCCCGCAGGAGATCTGAATCCCCGGAGATTGGATGAGTATTCAACTTCAATGCATTACAGCTCGAGAATTCAATTGTTATCCCAACCAGTTGATATCAATTTAATTCCTAAGAGTTATGTACTTGTTTTGAGTATCCAATGTAGAAGTTATAACCAAGTTAATTTACGAAACGGTCTAAATGAATTATATACTGAACGTATGTCCTCTTGATATATGTACTGTAACTCTTCGTAACTGACTGAATATATACCTTTTGTATTCTGATAACCCTCTCGATAAGATCTGTACAATTAATAATTGTCCCAGTAAATGCTCAAACCCTACAGAACTGGTGCCTTCAGAGAGCACACTACAATGTCTATGAACATCATAAATAATATTAGTTAAACATGAAAATAAAGTAGACAACAATATTCCATCTTCTTCATAAACATTTTCTGTATCATGTTGACCATGTACTATGGTTATTTTGGAAAAGCTGTGACATGCTTGTTCTAATTGCATAAAGTTTATATACAGTACTTTATAAAAAGCATATAATGTTCTACCTTTTTCTAAGAATTCTGTAATTGCTGACATTGTTGCAAAATAAAAGCTGTAGTGTTTAAATACCACTTAATAGTTAATATGGAATCATACAATAATAAAAAGCCTTTTTATATAATGCCTATATAAAGGTGGCTTCTCAAAGCGCTTTACAGAACGACAACAACAATAAAAAAATACACAAGATATGCACAATGAGAATACACAGTTAGAGGAGATAGTAGGTGGTGGTAATACAGTAGGAGCAGAGGGGTAAAGAACAGAACCAGTTAAGTTAAGGCTCTTCTAAAGAAGAAGGTTCTGATTCTGGATTTGGAGGAGTTAAGAGAAGGTGGCTCTCTGATATCCTTGGGGATAGATGTCCAGAGCTTTGGGGCATAACCAGAGAAGATCCTATCCCCCATAGAGTGTAGAACCTGGTTTGATGTGTGTTTATGTAGATGGAATGCCATAGAGTGTTAATATAATGCGCCTCATATTTACTTTAATGTATCAATGGATGTGTGCTTCAAATAATCTAAGAAACATAAAAAAAGATGCCATTTGGTTTGGAAGAGCTTTGGGGACAAAATGAAATATAAGCCTTTAGTGAAATATCTAGCTACTGTACAATGAAAACAAGGTTTCAAACACACCACCTTGTGTTTTTTTCTGATAATTGCAAATCTCTTTGATCTTATTCTGTCTTCCAGTGTTTATTCTCCAGGACAAGACTGAATTGTAACTGAGACCTGGAACTTTGTCACAATCTGCTTTTAGAAATGAGACTTGGTCACAAGGGATGAAAACAGAGGGAAAGATGAGGGCAAAGACAACAAAAAATGCTTAATCAATCATAGCAGTGTTGTAACAGAAAGAATAAGGTTCTGGATCCCGAGATGAAGTTAAACAGATGAGTTTATTGCATGCAAGGAACAATAAAGCCGAAGTTTTGTTTCCCACAAGAAACAACAAAACCGAAGTATTGTTCAAAGTGCTGGTACAAACTTTAGGTTATACTTTATATACTTTAGTATATCCTTCCCTTGCTGCTTCTGACATCACTCGTTATTATGGTAAAGGGGGAGGGTCACGTGTTTGGCCAGTTTACAGCTTTTTGGCCAAATGGTCAGGGATTAAGTCCCCAGTGGTTTTTCTAGCTCTCCTAGCTCGCATCTGGAATCCTTATCAGTTCTCCCTTTCCTGCCATAAACTCCTGTTGCTTAGAAGTCTAATCTTCACGCAGAAAGGACTTTTTTTAACCCCCCATCTTTACTTTTACTTCAGCAGCAACAGAGGGACATCTGATTTTAGTCATCTGACAGTTCAAATCCTGGCTTTCCAGTCCTCAGGATGTAGAATGTGGTGCTGCTGATTGAAGCAACAGGGATGCAGAGTACAAGTTACCAACATACAGCCTGAACTCAAAAGCTCAGAAACTAAGTACAGTATGGTGTAGTCTTTTCCAATGTTTGATACTAGAATGGGACATCTCTGACTAAAATCATATAATAATAAAAAACTTTATGTTATATAGCACCTTTAAAGGTGGCTTCTCAAAGTGCTTTACAGAACAACAAAAACAATAAAAAATATGCACAATGAGAGGAGACAGTAGATTGGGGCACGGAATACAGTAGGAGCAGACAGGTAAAGAAAAAGTAAAAGCCCTTCTAAAGAAGAAGGTTTTGAGTCTAGATCTGAAGGAGTCTGGGGAATTTGACTCTCTGATATCTTTACGGGTAGAATTCCAGAGCTTTGGGGCATAACAGGAGAAGGCCATGTCACCCATAGAGTGTAGACACGTTTGGGGGACAAACAGGAGAACAGAATTAGAAAAGTGAAGGTTGCAAGGTGACGAATAGGACGATAGTAGCTCAGACAAGTACCGAGGTGTCAAGCCATGCTGAGCCTTATAGGTGAGCATGAGGATTATGAAGTCAACATGAAATTTGACAGAAAGCCAGTACAAGGACTCCAGGATAGGAATAATACAGCATGATCACCTATACTAGACCTGGTCAGGATTCTGGCTGCCAAATTTTGGACATACTGGAGTTTGGATTTAGAAACCCCAGTGAGTAGAGTGAACTCAATTCGGGAGGAGTCAAATGTGTTGATCAGTTTTTCAGCCACAAGGGGTAACATAGGACATAGTCTAGCAATATATCTGAAGTGAAAGAAAAATGTTTTGACAGAATGCTGCACGTGTGGGTTGAATGTCAAGCCTGAATCAAATATCACCCCCAAGTTTTTCAATTTAGACTGAAGCTCAAGTACAGTACCATCCACAGATAGGGTTATAGGATTGGCCATTGGCTTTACAAGGTGATGGGGGTGCTAATAAGCATGACTTCAGTCCTGTCACAGTTTAGATGATGGATATTTTGAGTCATCCATGTTTTGATGTAGGAGGCAATTAGATAGAATAGAGACAGCCACATAAGTGTCAGGTTTGGTATTGATGTAGATTTGAGTATCGTCAGTGTAGAAATGATAGTTGAGGCCATGTGATCTTAAAAGTTGACTGAGTGAGGACATGTAAATGCTGAAAAGTAAGAGACCTAAATCCATCAAGAGAGACAAAGTGACAGCGATCAGTGAGGTAAGACTTGAACCATTTGAGAATAGTGTCAGAATCTCCAAACACGGCCTCAAGGCGAGAAAGTAAGATATCATGGTTAACAGTGTCGAAAGCAGCACTGAGATCATGAAGAATGGGGATAGAAAGAGAACCAGAATCAGAAGCTATTAGAAGATCATTAGTGACCAGGGCAGAAATTTGGGAAGCGGAAAATATCACTTGTCATTTTGAAAACATTTTGACATGTTCATTTTAACCACATTTTGCTGTTGTAGTTGGAATGGATAGTGAAACACTCATAGTTTGTTAATGTACTGGGTTGCACCCAGCTGGAGCTTTGGTACTGTGGTAAAAGGTTTGCCTACTACTCAAAACGTCCACGAGCCAATTCCCGGTCCAACCAAAGCTTTTTTTTTTAGTCATTCAAATATATAAACTATATTCACATGTCTGATAATTTTACTTATCACACTTTGTCAAATATTAAAATAAGTTAAATAATAAAGTAATAATAATATGAATGAACCTTCAGACCACCAATCTCCAGGATGCTCGGAAAGAGCAAGGGAATTTCAAGATGCCCTTAAACGGAAATTGCAGTTGAGTTTCTTTACGTGTGTACAGCATTTAGTTTTAAATACAGATTTTAATGACACTGTATATTTTTAAAATATGAAATTTACAATCTAAACTTTAGTTTTTTTTGTACGTTTTTGGTGCCCTTTTTTCTTCTTAGTATTTGATATAATTATAACAGATAGAAAGTTCATTATTATATTATTGGTTTTTAAAATTGCTTGGGTTTATCTGAGTTGTTAGAAAAAGTTGTTGGAAATATTGGAGAATAATTACACTTAACTTTTTTGATTTAACACTGTAACACTGGAGAAAGTGTTTCATGCCTTGGTAGTGCATTGTGTCCATGCAGAAGGAAGAAGGGTAACTGGGTGTGGGCTTTTATTTTCACTCTCTGTCTTCAATACACATTCCCAATTGTCACTGATTTACTGTATCTTAGGAACTCCAATTCCCATGAACTCCACAGGATGTCTTCCTGGTACTACGGTTCCAGGATAGTAATACATCTTGCTGTAAGGTTAGTTACAATACATGGCAAATTACTCAAAAACTACTAAAAAGTTTTGTTTTTAATCTGGCCTTTTAAATATAAAGATGTAGAAACCAAGAGATTTGAGCCTGAAGTGTCTGTTCGTCCAGCCACTCTTTATTGTATGCATACAAGGAACCACAATAAGGACCATAAAAGTTATGGAATCTATCTTAGTTCAAAGGGGATATTAAGAAAGCGTGACGTTCAGAGTTCAGCATGTGAATTCAGCAGGAGTTCACAACTGCTACCACTATATGGGTATGGAGTAACACACAGATTCTGCTAGCAGGCTCCATTAAAGATTTTAAAGTCACTATGTCTAATACCTTATTTTTATACTTAAATTCTTAAATAAATAAAATTATTCTCAAATGATGAAGTCTAATTAATATTTATATTTTGATCTTTTATTTATATTTTGATGTTTTTTTTAATTAATTTTATACACTACAGTATATCATCCTATGTTAAATATTCACTTTACATTCACAATCTCTTAAGCCCATAGCAGTACTGGGAACATATCGGATGTTAAATTGAGGAAGGGAGACAATAACTTCAGCCTCAACCCCCACCCACCAGAGAGACTGAGAAAGGTGTTTTATCCAGACAAAGGGATGCAGTGTCACAGAGTTCTGTGCATTTGCAAGTTAATGAGAGGCTGTGAGCTACAACTGTAACAAGGAGGCAGAAAAGGGAATATGGATCCTGTGCAGGACTCAGGAGAGAGAGAGAACACTGAGAGTTCCAATCATCCAAATCACAAGGCTAAGACATAAACCAGGAAACAAGCAAGAAGATCCCACAGCAACAAGATAGCAGGAGATTAACAATCCAAATCACAAGGCTAAATCGTAAACAAGGGGACAAGCAATAATTTCTGATAACGATTAGACACCAAGAGCATATGACGTGCACAAGGGAGCTCAAGGAGAATCTGCAATAGTGAGCGGGGAAGTGAGAAAAAAGGGGAACTAAAATAGTGACAGGAGTGAACGGCGATAAGCATATTAGTTGTGGTGTTATTAGGGTTCCTGGTAGTAACTCGAAGGCACAGTCGTAGGGACGATGTGGTGGCAAGGAAAGTGCTTTTTGCTTGCTGAAAACGAGGTGAAGGTCAAAGTAAAGCGAAGGGATCTTGATGGCTTCTTTCTGGGAGACATGGGCAACAGAAAGTCTGAGAGGTAGCTGGCAGCACAGATTAAGACATTGGGGTCCCCAAGCAAGAAGTTCACCATTGGACCAGGAAATGTGGGGATGGTGCTTTTGTAGCCCGGACTGCGCTACAAACCTCCTCACCCGTAAACTTCCTGAGACCGCTGACATCAACCTACTTTTGGCTGCCATGCAATCCATTTTTGGTCAGCTCCATTCCCACCATTTGGCCGTCTCCTGTCTCACCTCTCTCACCCAGGTATCCCATTCATTTCAGGACTACACCATGGAATTCTGCCTTTTGGCTTCCCAAGTCCCCTGGAATCAGGAGGCTCTCATCCATCAGTTCAGCTGCAGATTGTCCAGTGAATTTAAGGATCACTTCACTTACCTGCCACTCAACCTTCCTTCCTTGGAGAACCTCATCATGCCACTTTGCGAAATTGACATCAGACTTCAGGAATGCAAGTCCGAATTTCAACCCCTTCCCATGTCTCCTCCCATCCCTCTCCACACAACCCCCCTCACTAGACTATCTTTGGAGGAGAGGAACCGCCGGCTCCATGAGGGGTGTTGCCTTTATTGCGGGGCATCTAACCATCACCGAGCTTCGGGCCCAGTCCGCTCTGCTTTTTAATTTTTTTGTAATAGATCACTATTCAAGTGATCGGCTAGAATGATGTGCATACTGTTGTCTATTACACTAAAGACAGTGACAAGAAAATAAAAAACCTTCTTTAGGGCCCATAATTAACAGCAACTACAAAACAAACACTTTGATAATGAGAGCTCAAACTTTCAACAAACAACTGTTCGGTGGTGCTGAATTCAAATGTTCACAGAAGGTTCTCGGCAAAAATTTGTCAGTTACGAACTTCAAAGTTCAGATTAGCAAAATTTAATTCTTAGAACGAATTACAAGGTACACATTCTTCATGTTCGGATTAGCAGAGATTTGTATACCGAGCGTTCTTATACTGGGTTATGAGTGTATATAATTTAAGACGAACTCCTGTTCATGTCACAGATGTCGGAAGGGACAAACCATGGAATGGCAGGAGAGCAGAAAAAGACCCTATGCGAAGCGGCGAACAGGGAGTAAGCCCGGGCTCAGCAGTGCAAAGAGTTCTGGAATTGCCGTATAGAAACCTGTACCTTCAGGCCACAGACGAAGCAGCAACCTGGTGTTAGGCGGGTCTCAGGACATCCGAACATCAATGCTGATCGCAGGAGAATAAGTGACCTGGAAATATATAGCCCCAGAGAGAGAGACACCGGAAGGAGAGCAAAGCACAGGAAACTAGGGACAGGACAGAGTAGGAGCGCCCTCTGGCTGCAGAGGGCATGACAGTTTAAGAGCAAATGTTATAGATTTCGTTATTGAGATTTGCTAGTGAGTTTTCATCTGTATGAATATGTGAGAGGGCTCCCACATAGTACTATGCATTCCAAAAGAAATGCTGTTCTTTTGGGCTCACCTTGGGAGCTCTTCCTATGGCTGGGCTGTCCAGGGTTTCACCAGGCTGCCAATTCTGGACCAGAGGTCAGGACCCTGCTTCAGACCCAGACCTACTTCCTCAGCCTGGTCTTAGACATGTCACTCTAGTCCACCCTGATAGTGAGTGCTGGCCTAGTCTGTGGAGATAACCCCACTATGAGACTTGTTCAGCCCAGTAAAAGAAACACCATGAGGATGACTATCCCAACTGTAAGTATCCTGCCCAGCCTAAGGGCTGGATCCCTCAGCGCTGCTCTGCATCCTGGAATGAAGCACAGCTCAGGACCTGCTTCCCTTGTACTCCTTTCTTGTGTTTCAGTTCCAGTCTGCATCCTGGGCGGTTCCAGTGGGTTGCCCAATGTCCTGTGCATCTCTTTCTTTGGGAGCCGAGCTGCAGGAATCCAGACCGAACCTGTTGAGTCCGACGCCTCATGCCGCCCTTGCTCCTGGACCCTGGCTGCAGATTTGTGCCAGACTGTCTTGCCTCCAGGGTGCAATGAAACTGCCACTCCCAATAGAGTTTAAAGCCCTAGCTCTTGGGTTCATTACATCTACAGAGTATGCCCCTGTGCCCCGGGGGATGGAGCTGGTCATAACACCGTGCAGTTTCACAACTAATTTTAAAACAGAAACTTAGAGTTAATCAAAATAATTTTCTTCTAATTGTTATTTAAAATTATTCACTGATTGTTAGAAAAGTGAATACTGTGTCTGATTTTACAATTGGCCAAACAAATTAGAAGACTACAATTTGAAACATAATAGAAACATGGTAAATTAAGACCTCCCTTAAATGTTCTTCTTTTTTGTAATCTAAGATTTAACAGGAATGTCGAAACTGGCTTGTCATTGATGAGGAGCACCTAAGCAATTCCTTTGACCCTAAAAGAACTTGTCTGAACTCCATAGTAAATCATTTTGAAGATACCTTGTTTGAGCTGATCTGCTGAGATGTGATTCTGAGCTTTAGCCTACACATTTACCTGATGCTTTCAAGTCAAAGTCAAAATTTTTCTTTCATTTATTTAATGATTTGAAGGCCAATTTTTAATATTTTCAAAGACAAAACAGAAGCAATGTTCTTAGACTTCTCCTTGATAGTCACAGATGTGCAGGACTACATCATTTTTTTCTGAATATTTTCTTAGTCCGTCCAGTGTATTCTGCACTATAAGATGAAACATCTCCAGCAAGTCATTAAACAATATAGCCTTTGTTTTATAGAGAACTGACAGAAACAGGTTAACTTAAATAACCTTGCTTAGTTAACATTTGATTGTGCTTAAAAAAGTGACCTGGTCAAACCTGAGCTATTTTTAGTAAAAGACAAATTAATTGGAAGTCCTCTGTAGATGTATTAGTTTATCTGGATTCTTTCAATTAATGCATTACCTTGAGGGAATTATATCTAGGCCACATTATAATAACTTTTAAGAACAGCGTTTCATAGGACTAAAAGTTTCATATTTATACCTTGCTGACAGAAATAATTCTTGGTTTCAATGATGTAAATGAACTTATTAAAAAACATTCAAAAAAAAAAGGTTAAAAAGGGCACACTCTTCATGGTCATTTTTTTTTTGTAAAAGTATTTTACACAATTTAAACAGTTTATTTGGCCTTCACAACAACAACAAAAAATCCACAATGTCAATGGCTTATCATTATGAGCTCCATACACACAACCTTAAAGTCAGTGACTCATGATTTCACAAACTAATATCATAGTGACAGTTTAAAAAAGCAACTTCCTGTTTGAAAACCAGTTTTAGAGCTTATGTCTATGAATAAGTTTAATTCCTTTCTATAACAGTACCACAGGACATTTTCAGACTTTCTTGGTAAGTAGTAGTTAATTTTTTCTTTCCAGTAACAGTACCAAAATGTCTTTGTATAAAATGTGATGCACCTCCTGCTTTTTGATTAATTAGAATACCAGCTTGGAAGGTTTATGTAGTTCCTGTCACCAGAAAAAGTCAGGAAGAGAATCATATTGAAATGCACCAGGCTACGGACATCAGCTGTAAACTAACATGTATTGATTGTGATGCTGGGGTCAGTAGGAACACTGTGTTAGCCTGCCTGGTCTTTGCATCTGACACATTGGAATATATTCCATTGGACTGATAAAGGTCAGAAGAATTCTTGATTTTTTTTTTAACGATTTATTTAAGCATCATGTAGTCCTGTCAGTTGGGAGTATCAAAGCAATTATTTTCTAAGAAAATGTAATTCAGAAGTATTATTACAGTACTTAGAATTAGTTTTAGAGGACAGAACTAGAAAGATACAATCATTCACAGGGAAACAACAATGAAATATTTGTTTTGGCTAAACAACCTAAAGTTTTCACTGATCTTCTGACTCAATGAAATTGTTAGATTTGTCAGAAACCCATTGAAAAAAACGGACAATTGAAGAAATAATTTGCATTTCCTAAAAGACGAAGACCACAATACCTTTCATATTGTACACTCAACAACAACAACAACAACAACAACAACAACAACAATAATAATAATAATAATAATAATAATAATAATAATAATAATAATTCTTACAATCCTATCCTTACATTTTCCAGAGCAGTGCAAATGCACAGACCCGATACACCAGTACACTTCTTCCCTCTACACCCTATTAGCTTTCTTCTTCTACTCCAAACTAGAATTTTGACCATAAGCAGTCATGGTTTCTGCTCTGCGGCTTTACCATTAAAAAAAAAAATCTTTTCCATCAGCTATTGATGACTCAGAATGAGTTCCTAAGTTTGAACTTAGATTTTTTACAAACGGCCCCTTTCCAGTGCTTAATTTGAATGTTTGTCATACAGCCATACTTTTGAAAGTATAACTTTTCTGAAATAGACGTTGAAATTTTAGCTGTGTAAGGATTTTTTTGGACACTTTGAATGTTTCACAACTGATTTTGTTTGCAAAATTGTAAAATGCTTAATTTTTTAAGTAAAGGTTCTGGATAGAATTATTATTACATTGAATATTAAAATGGTGAAAAAACTCCTTTAATTTAAAGATGCAAATAAAGCACTATCAGCTTCTGAAACTTGCTCTTGTTTGATATACAAGCATTTACAAAACTGCACCTTTAACTAAATTGCAAAGAAATTAGAAAATACAGGGCTTAGAAATTACAGACAATGCATTTTCCCAAAAAGTTAAAATAACTTGCAGACTCTCCTCAAAAATCATTTCAAGATATTTCAAATATCTTGATATTTCAAGATTTGTAATATCTCCTGTTACGACAATGTTAAAACTTTAAGCCGTTAAAAAGAAACACATTGTGTGGGCTGCTTGCTGTCTGAAAGTCCAATGTGGTAACCAAGTCTTTCCAGCTCATGAGCAAAGGAAAATGATCTTGCATCATACAGTATGTGTGCAGACATTTTTAGGGGGTAAGTGCTTTGTTAATCTCTATGGTCTGCTCTTTTATCAATGGTTTTATGTTGATTCTGGAACTTTCATTTAGATTTCTAAATGACACTAACATTTTGTATTCAGAAACCTTTTTTTCAAAGTCAAAGAATCATCTCAATAGCAATATTTTTCTACAGTAGCCCCAATTTATACATTTATATTCATCCATTTTTATCTCGATTTATCTCACATTAAAGACACCTGTTACCTTAATAATATTACGTGTGCTAATAATTCTATGCATTTTATATGGCCTTTTTCTTCATAATATTACATTATCAAAACTATTACAATAATTCAAATAGGTAGCTGCATCAACATGCATAGGCTGCAAAGGAACAAGTAGTTTATTCCATGCTGAAAAGAGAAGAAAAGAAACAACGTTTCGGTTGTGGAAGAGCATCCAAACACCTGAAGAAGGCTCCACAGCCAAAATGTTGTGTTTCTTTTCTTATCTTTTCAGCATGGAATAAACCTTTACAATAATATGTGGAAAAGAGGCAACAGACTTTCATACAAATTGTTTGTATCAGATCCGAGGTAAAACAATTAAAAAGAGTGTCAGAGGCCCTAAATATTACTGTACATTGCAGTATTACACCGTGAAGGGCAAAGATAAAACCAGCAGATACTCAAAGAGTGCTTTTTATGCCTGTTGATAAGTTTAGCTTTACATTTTTAAAAGCATGAAGTTAACACAAAATAAAATGTATTGCTCAGCCTAAAAAGTTTATGACAAAATTCAGGAATCTATAAGTCAGTAAGGGAGACTGATTCTACAGTATGTGACAAAAGTCAAATTAAATTAAATGAGATGTGAAATGTTCCTTCACATCTCTAAGCTGTACTCCTTGGTGGCTTCATGTGGAACCCTCTTATGGATCTCATAATTTGTCACTATTGGACTTGAATGACGGAAGAATCACAAGAGACCAAGAAAACTGGCAACAAGCACTCTAGCTAAACAGAAGAGTGTTTTTTTCAGAAGTGGTTCCAGTGCTTGTTTTAAAATATTGTTCTCATGTGCAGCACAGATTTACTAATATCCTGATTCAAACTAAGATGCATAGCTTTCATCATTGAATATTTTTAACATAATTCTGCAATACATATTGCTGCTTCTAAACACTATGAAAATGCAACAAAACACATTATTAAAAACTATACAGATGCTTCACTTTAAAACATGCTGAAAGATTTAGAGATACTAGCCCATAGCTTGGAAAAGTATTCAACATTTGCCAATTAATTACAAATGAAGTACAGTATATACATTTTGAAATATCTGTAATAAAACAATAAATAAACAAAAACACTTAAAGTGATGAAAAGTAGTTTAATGCAGAAAAACTGCAAAGAAAACAAACTAAAATATTTCAAATCAACATACAGTACACAATCCAGTCAACTCCATTCCTAATGTCAAGCATTGTGGATGGTGGTTGCAGCACTATGTTATATTGATCCACCCTGGTGACTACTGCCCACCAGGTGGGTTTACAGCAAGCAAGGATACAGGATAAAGTCGATTTCAAAACAGTATTCTCAAGAGGTAAACTGGTAAAAAAGCCAGGCATTTATTAAATTAACAAGGAGCACTACACTACAGTACAGTATATAACAATCAATTAGAACTAATCTACAAAATAACCACTTGCTTAGTCCATCAACAAGTTAGAAAGAGTAGATGTATTTTTCTTTCCCTTGACTTTCCACAAAGAATCCAATACTTTATTCCTGATCGAGTCAATGTTAATTGCAGATACTCCTTAATCAGTTTTCCAAGAAGTTAATATAGTTTATAATAACTTAACTTAATAATAAGTTAAGAAGTTAATGATAACACTATCCTCCTTCGTGTTCAAAATTGAATATTCCCATGAGTGTTTAAAACATATTTCAAATTATTCAAAGTCTATGGAGTTTGAATACTACACCCTTGACTTGACTACATCCTCAGTGTAGTCAAGCTTTGTACCAGCATAGGAACTTTGTTAAAGAAATCTGAACAAGAGAAAGAACTGCCCAGGCTGCAACTAATTACCATATTACCTTATCCTTATCCTTATTAACAAAAATGTGTAACTGATTTCCTGGAACAATAAATCCAGCAATTAAACAAATTTTTAGTGTGACTTGTGACTTGTGTCACTAAACACCCGTGTGACACAAACACCTGTTTGTGTTTGTACTCCTATCAAACATTGTATGCCTACAGTTTGGGCTTTTACTGTAAGTGCAGATAATGTTCAGGGTATTTATGAAATCATTCACTTGTAAACCAGGAAAACTGTTGATAAATCCAGTTCAAGATTTTGCCACATTCTTACTGGGTTTACATTCACAGAAAATAGAATGTTAAGAAATGTATAGTAAGAAATACATACTGTATACATGCAATAACACATAATCTCCTGCTACCATTTTTTTAAGGATTTTTTTTAAGGTCTTGCAGCTACATACGGTATACTGTACACCATTTAAACTGAAAACAAATCTCTCATTGAAAGAAAACCACTTGAGATAGGGTGTTTCTTATTGATTGGAATGATAAAATGGAAGCTATTTTAAAGGTAAACTATAGGTCACTGCTTCACTTTAATTTAAAAATCCTGCTATGTAAGGTGTTATTTTTATTGTATATACAGTATATGCCTTTAGGCACAACATTTAATGGAAAGTAGTTTATGTAATATAGATTATACACCAGACAAAGTCCATTCTGTCAGATCTTAAAATGTAAAAGCTGAAAGCACTGAAGGTCACATTTTTACAGAACTGTTTGTCTTGATTTTTCAGGCTCTAAATATTAATCTAAAATGTTCCCTCTCACTGTGCATTTTTAAAGTTGAACAATTATAACAAGCTATATTCCAACTTTACATTGCATGTAAAATAACACACAAACAACCCACACAAGCCAAAAGAATGGTGTATGATAATGACCGTCTGTTTTCTGCAGAAACAACGATCTAAAACTACTGTTGCTGGTGTTTGTCTCAAGGCTGCTCTGCATTTATGAAGTTAAAGATGTTATATTTTGTGACTTGCACACGTTAATGTGTTCTATTATCTACCCATGCTTCAGGGGACAATTTATAAACTTAACATCAGCAGGCACAGCAGAGGTTCAAACACTGCCCGTGCAAATGAGTCAAATTCTTGCATTTGATACAGAACTATCAATTGAATCATGCAAAAGCTATGTTCTAGCAGAAATATTTGTAAAATAACACAATATTGTGATATCTAATTAATAGTAATTGATCTTTAAAATAAGAACAATATAAAAATAAAATAATTATTTGTTATACTGTATATAACAATCTCAATACAGAATAAAGCAGTGAAGATCATTAATGCTGTGCTTTACTGACAGTTCATACTTTATTGTGTTTTTAGCTTTAAACAATTATGTGTGATAACAGTAAAAAGTGGATGATATAGTGGTCTGAAAGCAGAGGTAAGTAAATAAAAATAATTTTGGTCTATATTACTTACAGTATAATCAATGCTATCCAATATACAAGTACAGACAAGCATTGCTAATAATGTTGTTCAGAACATTTTGCTGTGGTTTGAACACCAGAGATAAAATGCATTCCAACTTTCTTTATTCTATTATTCAAATGAAACAAACTAATTTCCCCCGCATTTATATGTGATTATAGCATTTGCTATACTGTGTTTTTTGTCATTGCATTTTTTCCAGTGTTCTTTCTCTTACTATTCACTGCTGTTAATCAATACATTAATAATGCTACTATATTTTATATTTTGTTAATAACAAAGACAAAACAGAAAATAACACTTTATTACAACACTGCAGGGATTTACAAGTTCATTCTTTTTATATTAAAGGTTCGGGGTGATTGTTCTGCCAACGAATACACTATGATAAGACAACTATTTTGTTTGCAGTATATTTGTGAGTTGTGTGGGAGGGGGACAGGAGTTTGCTTGCTCATACTAAAACCTGTGGTGTGGAACACACACATTGAGTCATTGAACCTTAATGCACATGAGTTCCCCAAGTAGCACATCATGAGACCAATGATTTATCATTAACATGAAAAGAAATATTTAAATCTGTCCTGATTCCCAGAATTCAATGTACACTCTATAATACATACAGTACAGATGTTGCTGTGGGTAAGATCATTGAAATAATGGCAACACTCAATGTTTTTTGTCTGCAAAAAAATATTTATCAACATTTTATAATAGGAATATATTAAGAAGTTATTAATAGATTGACATAAATTAGATAATTAGATAATAATCAAACTCTACAGTAGATCAGTTGCATAGTCATTACAAAACACTAGTTCTGTCCATTGCAGGACTAAACTATCTATCTAACCCTTACTCTGGCTTGTTCCATCTACAATTAAATTAGAAATTTAGATTAGTTTCCATTTACAAAGAATACTTTAAAATAGCTTTATAGAAAAAATAGGAATGCATAAGAAAGAAATGTGAATGCTTTGATATTCCATTTGTAATAAAACCAAGATGTAACACTTCTCCTCATGTAGCATCAACTGTTTTCCTTCACCACTTTAAAGGGGTTAACAAGCAGTGTGCTTCTGTGTACTAAATGATGCAGTTCAGTGAACTGTTTTTGGTCAGATACCTTGCAGAAAATAACTGCGCATGTGTTCCTGGAGAGTTGTGTGATGCATGTATTTTAATAAGGTGAAAAACAAATAGCCTCATAACATTGTCATGAGACAAGCCTTTTAACATAATGTGACTTGTCACTAAAAACTATAACAACAACAACAACAACACTAATGTAAGAAAACCGGCTCAGGGACGCCAAATATGTAATGATTCATAGCCGTTCAGGGACGCCAAATATGTAACGTTGCCATAGCCAAAATGTAATGTAGTGGCTCTCTGAAGGCACCAGTTCTGTAGGGTTTGGGCATTTACTGAGACAATTATTAATTGTAGCAGTAAATCACAAAGTTGATTCTTTTGATGGCTTTAGAGTCCAACCATGCGATATAACTCAAACAACGCACACACACAGGTACTAATACACGAGGATACATTTATTAATACATAGAATATGCATGTAAACCTAACAGATCTTATCGAGAGGGTTATCAGAATACAAAAGGTATATATTCAGTCAGTTACAAAGTGTTACACATATCAAGAGGACATGCGTTCAGTATATCATTCATTAAGACCGTTTCGTAAATGAACTTGATTATAACTTCTACATTAGATACTCAAAACAAGTACATAACTCTTAGGAATTAAATTGATATCAACTGGTTGGGATAACAATTGAATTCTCGAGCAGTAATGCATTGAAGTTGAATACTCATCCAATCTCTGGGGATTCAGATCTCCTGCGGGCACAAAGAAACAGTTGCAGGCTGTTGCTGTCCAATCCGCGCTCTCTGGCTCGGTGCCAGGCTGTGCTGTGCGGTTTGCGACGGTGCGCTGCAGATGCTGCTGACCGGCTAGTTAGTGTTGGCTTTAACTAGCAAAGTTTGTGCACAGGAGAAAAGATGACTGTGGGTCCCAGCAAGTCAGGAAGAGGACCGGTTCGTTCCTGATGAAGAGCTAGTTCTGAATAGTGATTCAGCTGTCCACAGTTCCGACCTGTTCATGAGGCCTGCTGCTGTTGCTAGCCTCGGGTGGATCCTCTGGTTACTCTCTGGCAACCTCCGCTCTAGACTCTTAGAACAAATGAAAGTTCTGGCACTCGGACACACTAGCCGTTCCATGGTTGTCCGGGGTGAGTCTCAGGATGGTCAGGAGGCGCTCTGTGAGAATGTCCTGCCCTTGGGAGCCTTCTGCTCCTGGGCCGTCCTGCCCTGGAATTCTCCTTTGAATTCCCTTTAGAAAAGTCCACAGAATTCTCCAGAATCCTACTGAATCTTACTGAATCTCACAGGCTCTCTATGTTGCCTGTTTTTACCTGGAGGAACTTCAGCTCGTTGATTGGCTGAAAGTTCCATGGGCATCAGAGTCCCACGTGGGTTACTCGGCCCTACCAGTCCCTGATTGGTTGATCAAGGTGAGATATGAGTCACTTACATCTGACACTTGGGAATGCAGTCCAGATGTCCATCTGGCACTCCCTAAACAGATAGGCGCCAATGGATGACCATTGATCATGATAGCCAGGCTTAGCTAAGTGCATCCCCCTTTGGGAGCTGTCCTAGGACCTTAAACCACCCTGCATGAATAGTCTCTCTGTGGCTGCACCACAGAGATGAACAGAGAAATGGGGCCTAATTTGGGAAAGCTCAGAAACACTTAATTCTGCCTTATTAATAAGCCTCGCCGCTACACTAATAAGCATTCATAAGTGTGTTGTACCTATACATAATGCATATTTTAAATAAGTTAATATTTTAATAAAGTTGCTCTACAGCACTAATTCTACTCAAAATATAAATTAAAATTACATCCTGAAGCTTTTAAGATACATACATATAGTGTATATGAAATGTCTTTTTTAAGGATGGGATTTTCCTTTCCCCTCATTCCTATGAAGAATTCAAATCACCTTATATTTTTTTTCCATCATAATGGTTTCTGATTTAGTGTCAGCAGTGTTCTTTTTTAATTTTTCCCTGAAAGACTCCTGTCTCTCAAGCAGTGCTGCTATCAGTAGTAGCACTGCTTCACGTAAATCAGGGTAGCAATTGCTGGCTCCAGCAGCTGAAATGAAAGCAATAGTTAGGTGCCTGTTTTGGCAGTAAGTAAGTAATTCAGTCACCACAGGGCAAACAATTATATACAGGGGTAAGTGCACTATGCTAGCAGCGTCCTATTATTCTCTTCAGTTTTTTTATCTTTTTTATTGTCAGCCCATTTTAAAGTTAGATAGGAACTGTAGTGAAATGTTTTGGGCCCAAGTTAGACTGATCAGCATCATCATTCTGAAAGAAAATGGAACTGAGCTTGAAAGAACTGCAGGAGACCTGTGAGCTTGAAGTAACAGTTATCAGATCTGAATGTTAGAAATATACTGTGGCATATAGATCCTTGTGGCATACTAGTACAAATAATACTGGGTTTATCAGATAATAATCAAATGCCTTTGCAAATATTTAGAAGGGTGAAAGCTTCCAACTGTAACCTTCTCTCCCTTAGTTCCAACCATACTGTACTATTTTCTTTCCTTTAAACCTCTGCATTTCTTCACGAGAGACTGTAACTTGTGGTTATGTCAAATCTAAATTAAAATGCTAACTTTAAAATCTGCTATTCAACACTGTTTTATCAGTAAGACAAAAAACACTTTCATAGCAATTAGAAGTAACCTGACCTCATGAAAACCACTGATAATTATATATAGATTGTGTGGAAACAGCTGCTGTCACAATAGTGTACTTGAGAATGAGAATGATCTGTAACACTGGTACTATTTAAATTTGACAGTAAATGGTAAATTAAAAATAGCACTGTGGTGTCAGCTTATATCTTAGCAATAGTGTGGACCTTTATACCCTATGATTAAAACACTCAGTTTAAGAGTTTTACAGAACTTGCCCCAGACATATTTTTGAGATATATAAAATGAAAATACAAGGATTTCCATGCATTATGCTTCAGTTGACACATGCACGGACCATGTTGGCTTCGTTGATCAGACAACCAGTTTGTAAAGTTAATACAAATCTCATTAAAAAACACTTTTGCCTTTTTCATGATCAGCACATTGTTGCAGTTAAAATGAGCTGACTAATTTGTTTTTGGTTTCCTCAGTTTCAGCCCAACCAAACTCTTGAAATTGTCACTAACTATCATAACAACAGTGTGTGGAGGCATGAGAAGGCAGTTGTTGGTCTGGAAGCTATATTTTGTAAATGCTAACCACATTTCTCATTGTGTTTGTCTTTTGGACTGCTGTGTAAAAGAGGTTTTATTTTGTTTTCTGAGGTATTGTGAAAAAAGTGTTTGTGATGCAAGAAGCTGTTGACTTTTCTCTGTCATTGTGGTTGTAATTCCACCAGCAAAAATATTTATCTCTGACGTTTATCTCTACTATCTCAGTGGTATGTAGTGTCGTTATTAAAGTGAAATTCAGCTTCAGCCTACAGTTTACCTGGCTTTTCCAGAGCTGGCCAATAATTTTAACTTGCATACTGTACTGTCTCACACAAAAGCACTAATTGGCTTTGCTTCTAATAGAGACAACAAAAGTACTTTTCTTATGGGTGACTAAAGAAGTGAGGAGACCAGCCACTTTTGTCATGGGGATAAACCCCATGTGTTTGGTAGGTGGGGAGAAACAAGAGCACCCAATGAAAACCCACATAATCATAAAAAGAATGTGAAAAAAACTATACAGATAGTAGATAATTGTCCTTATCTACTTATAATTGGTGGAGATAATTAGACAACTAGATTAGACAACTAGACAACTAGATAATTGGTGGAGCTGCAAGGTCTGAGGCAGCAGTGTTTTCCCCTGTCACTGCGCTATCCTGGTTTTGTTTAATACATTTTATCAAACTGTATATATTTATAAATACTATTTTTGGAATGTTTATTGCTAATAGAGGCAACAAAGAGTTCAACAATATGTCTCCATTCATTTTTATTTGTGCTTTACTTTTATTTAATCCTCCACAATTCAGACCAGTGCCTGAGGAGTTCCAGTATCTTCCATTAGCTTCCTTGATTCAGATATACAATAGGCCAGTGGTGCTTAGAAACAGTTTAACTTTCTGCTTTTACTTTTTAAATTTATATTTAATTTTAAACATAAACATAATATATTCCTGTTACAGGAATTTATAGTAAATGTAAAAAATAATTATACAACACAATATATGTATTCCTGGAACAGATTTAGGTGTTAAATTGTAACACATGAACACATTGTTTTAAAGTGTATCGCCACTACTTTAAAACATTTTTGTATATTATATATATACAGATTATTAAATAAAAGGGAGTCACTGTTAAGTACTGCAACCAATTTAGCATCCCTTCGCAGGCTGAAGAAATAAACTAATCTAAGTTACATTCTCTTCTGTGTTTTTAGTCCTC
The DNA here is from genome assembly GCF_059453375.1 of Lepisosteus platostomus. Classification (NCBI taxonomy): domain Eukaryota; kingdom Metazoa; phylum Chordata; class Actinopteri; order Semionotiformes; family Lepisosteidae; genus Lepisosteus; species Lepisosteus platostomus. The sequence continues at coordinate 12,206,507 of NC_142625.1, read as the reverse complement.
TCCACTGTGGTATGCACAACCAGTTATTCTCATAATCCTACTTGTGAGAAGATAAGAAATGAGAAACTTAATTTTGCAGAATTCTCCAATGCTGTGGACTGGTGAGTGGTACCGCAGTGTGAGCGGTCCTGAAATAGTCCTTGTTGCTTGAAAAGTACAGTACACAGACCAATATAAAATTTAGTTTCTTGCTAAATTCCTACTTAAAAAAACTACAACTGTATTTTCACAGATTTAGAATACATACTGTAAATATGATATTCTTCTTATTTTCTACTGTATTTCTAACAGCCAATTTTCATTTAAGGTACCATAGTCAGTGGTCTTGTTAGTTTTGTTTGAAAAGGGAAGGACAGAATCATGGGATACTGACTACAACATTTCCTCTATACAGTGCATACATGACTAAAAAGCCACTCTGGACGTGTGCTTATGAAACTATTGCGCTCCCAAAAAAGGTATTATGACTGCAAAGGATTTTTGGCCCTGGGGATCACATAATGCTGCTATTTCCCTCACTGGAGTGCAAGCTTTACGCGAGATGGCAGGGACCCTACAAAATCCGTGAACGGACCGGGGGCAGTCAAGATATACCATCCGGACCACCGAAAAAAGGAAAAAATCTCCGGTATATGAGAGAATATTCAACGAACGAAGAGAATAAGTCCTCTTGTGAATAGAGCACTTGGTTCAGTAGCTGGCTTGTGAACCCACTCGGTTCTCAGCTTGAACGACGTCTGTGGGCGCATGGGGACCTTAAAGCCCAGCCCTAATTAGCCTCCGGTGTGGTAGCTGCGCATTCCCACGCGCCACGGAATGGGGAGTGCGGTGGGAGGTGTGCTCCACTGTCACAATAGGTAGGTAGGTCCCCTTTTCAGGCCATAAAAGCCCACGGGGGAAAAGGCCACCATTTTTCTCAACCATCCAATACTAGAGGTGTAGGTTATGTGGTCAGCATCTGGCTCTGGCCGGCCTATTACACCTGGAAGGATTAACTCCTGGTACTCAGTTAGAAAGCAGGCTGAGTGGACCTGGACGCCATCTGGAAGGAATTACAGCAAACTACATCTCTTGCCCCTACCTGGTATTGAACCCGGGACCTTCCAGTCAGGAGCTAGACGCCCTTGTCGTCTGAGCTACCACAGTTCCGTGATTGTAATAATACCTTTTTTAATTTGTTAATTTTTGCCTAACGTAAATCCACATCATGTTCTCTCTTCCTCTATAACTACTGTAGTTATGCATTGAAGTTATACAATGCATAAACCTACTGAATTAGTTTGAATAATTATTTTATATGTATTCCTTACACAAAGTTTGTCATCCTAGGTTATTTTCTAAACAGTAATTAAATTTGTTTTAATGACTACTGGCCTACCTGATCAAGTTTAGCATATTTCCAAACTGATTAATTCTCTAGATAAATGAATCCCTTAATGAAATGCGAGCAATTAAACTAAAAGCCCTATCAAATAGTTCCTGTCACTCAACACTGTGACATTTAATTGAATTTTTTTCCATTCCCCAGTTCTTTTTCTCTCTCATACAAATCCATTTAAAAACAGATCAGGTTGCATGAACACAGAGAGCAGATGATACTTAATCAACTAATTGACACAACAAAGACCTTTTTAATATGTTTGTCCAATTAAAGCTTATGCACAATTTAATAATGTTGGAGTTTCTTGTGTTAATGCTAAATTATTAAAAACTGATTTAAACATCTGAGTCTCATGGCTATTCAGCTTTATTAAAGTTTTGGAGCACAGAGTATTTTGCTTGTGGCAGGAGATGTGTTGGTGTACATACATTTTGTATAACTGGCTGAAAAAATAGGCCCTAACTCAAGACTCAGGACTGGATCAAATCAGACCTACACAATAAGTGTAAATTTGAATTTTAGTGCAGGATGGTGGCTTTCCAATTACCGGAGTCATTTGCTTCTATCTGAGAAGAGGTAACCTGACATCAAGCACTATATTAGAATTTACTGTAACCTGAGTTTAGGAAGAGTTCAGGAAACTGATGTTTATCTACCCTTTCAACATAAACATGAAATAACTGTATGTTATATGTATCTTCTTGTATGTGTTTCTTCTTTTCTGATCAGTACAAGTATTGCTAATTCAATTTAGATAGATAGATAAGACTTTATTGATTCCGAAGGGAAATTGAGGTGTTACAGCAGTCCAGCCCAAGACAAGCAAAAACAGCCCAAGACAAGGAAAAACAGACATCAGAATAGACAAAAAATTAAAATATGTACATAAATACAAAATAAATATAAAATAAATACATAGGTGTGTGCAAAATATGCTCATAGTCACTGTAAAACAATAAAATATGTGCAAAATGTGCATAGTTATATACAAGATTGAGTGTCCAAAAAGTACAATAGTGCAACATGCTGTCCATAGACGAGCAGATGAAGGGCTAGCAGTCTTAGCCTAGGAGAGTGTTATACACCCTGACACCACTCCAGCTATATCATCCAGGTGTAGCCCTAAGTACTTGTAGGACTGCACCACCTCTATGTCCTCACCCTGGATGGAAACAGGATTCAACAGAGAATTACAGTATTCCTTCGAAAGTCCATGACCAATTCTTTAGTCTTGCTGGTGTGGCACTGACCAGGATTCTTAAGTTGTGGTGTGAAAATTGCTAAGTCTTAATGGGATTGGGCAGATCTGAGTCAACCTCGGCTTGCTTAGAGTCCCCATGTCACTTGTCAGGCCTTTGTGAGCTTGTTTTAATGTCAGTGAGAGCTGTCTACTATAGGTGGTGTGGGGCTTGTAGTAGCAGATAGTTTCACAGTACAATAGACAAGACATGAGCTGAGCTGTCAGACAAATGACCATTTTCTATTAGTGGTGTGTAAAATGAAAATTATACTTAGAAATGGAAACATTAATTATCAGAATGGAATAAATAGAAATGGAAGCTGTGCAGTAAAGTTATCACACATTTTGTACATTAAATGCAACCGCAATAAGGAAAATTGACTAACACTGAAGAGTAATGTGTCAGGACATCGGGAGAGAAATTTCATGTTTACCCATTACTCTTCTTTTATGAGATGTGATTTTGTTTTTTTTACATAAACATTCTTATTATGATAACAGTCTTTACCTACTTTTCAGTCAAGAAGGTAAAGAGAAGCCCTTGATGTGGCATGCAGTTCATGATTTTGTTTAATGAAAACACTAGAGAGGGCTATTCTGAAATCATTTTTGATAACTGAAGAGCCCTTGAAATAAAATTAGCTTCATTGAGCTCAGAGTAGTTTTCAGTAAACTTTAAGGAGAAGGGTATTTGTTAATATCTTTGTGAAATACCAATGGTTTAAAAAAAAAAATGCTATGACATTTACCTTAGCTAAAGGCATTTATTTTTTATGTAATTATGTAGGGATGTAGATACTAATTGCTGAATAAATAAAACAACTTACAGTCTTATTATCACACTGTAAGAACAATTTGCTGTTTGCCTGATGCTAAATTATCTATAAACCCTTCATTTTAGTGTAACCCTAAATTTTCATTGTAATGTTGAGACCTTTCAGGACTGATCTTTAAGGGCACTGTTGTGAACCTCATAAATCTTGTAAAATCAAGCCCCTTCAATTTCCCAGTAGTGTGGGATGATTTCTTGGCATCTGTCAGAACTGCAGTCATTAGAAAAATCTTTACTGTTGGTGGCCAGTCTTTGCACATCACTTCATAAGTTCAATTATCATTTGTGGGGTTTTCCCAGCCAAAGATTCCTGATTAAATTATAGCATGTGCTCTGAAAAGGACAGGTCATTGAAGATGTAATGTTACACTTTTTTGGTTTGCTACAGCTTGAACAATGTGTCTCACAATTTGACTTTGACATTCTTTGACTTGCTTCATGTTGACATTTTCTTGTATTTTATTAACAAGCCCCATGTGCCATGTATTACTGTGCTGTAATCTTGCTGGCATGTAAAGCAACAGATCTAATAAAAAATACTGATGAGTGATGTGGGGAGAAACTCAGATCCTTGTTTTTGTCTGTAGGTGCAAAGCTCTACCACCAACAGCACCACTGTTTATATTATTCAGTTCATTTTCATCCATTTTCTTTGTTTAACTCTAGACAGAGTGTTGAATAGACAGTTACTACTAATGCAAAAACCAGCAACTGTGGCAATTCGTCAACCATGAACATCTTCTTCTATCCCTGAACCTTCAGTGTCTTTTCTTTAGTTGTGGTTTCCTTACATAGAAAACTTTTATGCATTCCTTAAGCATCATGAGTTAAACTATATAGTCAAGTGCATGCAGTCAACCTATGCCTTAGAAATTTGTTTTATTTTGTTTAATATTTTTTAATTTTAATTGACATCATCTATGAAATTATGTTACTTACGGTACTTATGTCGCATAACCACTTGCATAACAGTAATTTTGCATTTGTCCCACCAGAGTCTTATACAAATGTACATTTCCCATGGAAGCTGCTATTGAACTGATCATTTTCAAACACAGTTCTCAATGAACACAGTTCTCTCTTTCAATGGGCTTGTCACTATAATTCTTAACATTAACATCCTTAAACCTTTAATATACCACAAATGTTTTGCTTTGTTAATCCACTAGAGGATAAAGCAGTTGGAAGTCTTATACTGCATAAAAATAAAAGCATGTCTTGCATTGAGAAACACTGAGTAGTTTAAGGAGGATGCATGAACTGCACTTGGAAAGTAATTAATGAGGTGCAATAGCATGTAAGAGTAAGCTATCAAACAAAAAGGAGTCAAGACCAGCCTTTATCCCCTCTAGTGAGACAAACTTATTACTAAGTGCATTTTTTGACCATGTGAGAAACTTGGCTGAATTGTGTCTGCTTAATTTTTTAGAGACGGGACATGTCCAGCGTGTTAACCAGCATGTGTGGAGCAGACACTGGGTTCTGAGGGAGAAAGAGGAGGGGACATACAATACTAGAGATCGTAAAGAAGAAATTAAACATCAGGTATGGCAGACATGTTTAGCTGAAGTTGGATTAATATTATTCAGACAGCTTGAACAAAAATTGAATCACGGAGTCTTCAAAAAGGGTGACATGGGAAATCCCAAGGAGAGGGAAAAGTAAAATAATTGTAACTTTTATGACAGCTGTTGAAAACAGTGTGTTGTTTCTAAATGCAGCCTATTCTTAAGCATTGAAAATCACAGAACACCCGAAATACCCAAAGTTTAATTAAGCACAATATTATCACTAACCCCTGTATCAACAGTTAAATTTTGCCAGAATGCTCATAACACTATAACACCAGGAAGTTTCAGCATTTTCCCTTCTTTCACAATTTGTAATATTTCTTTGTAGATTTCTGATTGTAATGTCAGCAATCTAAGCAGATCTAAAATACATTTGTAAAACTGTCTCTTATCACTACCTCATTTACTTACATTTGATTAGAAGAGTATTTTTTGATGCCTACATTCTTATTCAAGAAATATTTTTTTTTTTGCTTTCTTAGTACATTACATTCAGATAAGTGTGTTTGCTTTTTTGCCCTGTGGTTCTGTGGTTCCCACAGTTATAGCACATATTATTAGGTTTATGACTAAATGCTACAGCTAGAACTTAACTGAAACAGCAATGCGGGTTTGCAAAACCTGACCTAAATTCTATTAACAGCTGCAGAACAAAAGGCCACAATTGTGAGTCCAGTGGCATTTCAGGAGCTCTGACAGCAATGACTTTTATACTTTCTGGCAACTAGAAAGCAAAATAGTATTGCGTGTTAATAGACACTTCAGCAGATTTTACCAGATTTTACCTAACAGTAATGTGTAGCATGCTACTTTGAAATAAGATACAGAATGTGCATTAACAACCTGCTGTTACTGGACAATGTTTTTATTCATTTTTTTCCTCATTGTTAGACACATACTGCAGTTAATGTGCTTCCATGTGATTCATGACATGGAATGGATTCATTTACAAAGTTTTGCTCTTTTTTAGGTGGGAGGGTGAGTGAAAGGTCAATGAGAACCACGCACCACCACAGACTCATCTTGTACGAGCTGCCTCCATTTCCTGAAAGCCTACTAAAAAGCCTTCTCTCTGATTCTAATTTGCTACTTTTATCATTTAGACATTCCATTTCTGTCAACGACGTAACTGTTGTACATTTCTGAAATGCAGAGCTGAATTAGCGAATACAATAGAACAACAACATTTAATTCTATGTCGTTGCAGTTTGTGCCACTTTTTCTGTCTATGTACTGTACCATTAGCTTTGTTACTTCTTACTTCTTATGCAATCCTTCTTCACTTAACACTGTTGTAGATTTAAAAATTCCTCCACAGAATAATTGTTGCACACTGCAGATTAAAAAATAAAATGATAACATGAATCAATAGTTCTGTGGAAGCATTGTGTTTCTTTTAAGAAAAAAATGATGGGAGGAAAAGCTTGAAATAAACCTGCAGCTTAGCCTCTGGGGAAAACAAATGGTTTAATTAATGAGATATTAGAAAAGACAGATGCATTTCACACAGGCATCATATTTTTTAAGTACATATGCGGCATACAAAAACAAAGTCAGAGAGAGGAAAGCTGGTGTTTGCTTCGTACATCGATAACAACGATGGCTGGCTTCCAGAAGAAAAAAAGGAATAAACAACATTTCTGTGCACTGCTCACTGCACTACTTTCCTGACATTATCCTCTCCAACAGATTTCTGTTCTCAATTGAAGGACCTACTGAAGCCTGGTCCAAATAAAAAATGCTCTACAATAAATAAGCAGTTTAATGGCTTGGTGTCTATTTCTTTTTATCCCAAAAAGCTAGAAAAAAATCATCCGACGAATAAGTATTGCCTTTAATTATGTTTAAATTAAATCTACATTTATAAAAAATGTAGATGAAAAACAATGACTAAAAGAAGAAATGGTTGATGGTTCTCCTCTTTCATAGTTTGGACAAACAGCAGGGATCTCATATAATGAAAACACAGAGGACTGTGATCTAGTTTTGGGGGAAAGGAATAAATGCTTTTTACTGCAGGTCATGGCTGGCCCAGAGATGAACTAAGTGATAATAATTGAGTTAAAAAGGTAAACAAATTGTGGCAGAGTTCACAAAGTGGAAGAAAGCAACTGATTTATTTAAAAAAATAAATGTCAGACCTAATCTATTGTATAGAAAAAATATCATTTTGAAATGTTTTAACAGTTAATTTTAATTTAGGTCTGAGCAACACAGCCAATTTGAGAAAAGCAATTTAAAACACATTAAAACATGAAAATCATATAAGCTCAGTTTAACTGTAGACACAGAAACACATAGCTTACTTTAAAACATAACTATTGAAAACAACATGCATTTGTTTTGTTTTGTTCATTTTTATAACATGGATATACTCAAAGAACGAGGTCTAATTTTTGAAGGTCTGATTTCTGCAGTTAACTATAGTCAACCAACAAACAGAAAGTGAAAACAAATGTAGTTGGGAAAAGAACAGTATTTTAAGTTCAATGTGTCAAAAATCATGAAAAAATAATTTTGTTTTCAAGTAATATTGTTTTCAGAAATACAAGCATTTTGAAATATTGAACACATTGATACATCAGCTTGTTTAGGTATTATATAATTACAAGTTGGACGGACTGTTAGAAATACACACTGTATATTTAATACATATATATTTAATGTAATCGTTGCAACACTACATTCTATTAAATAAAATTCGATTTTGAACTGACAGCACCAGTTGAAAACTTCTTCTGTTATACAAAACTGACAGATTCTACCAGGAGTGTCCCCAGGGGCAGCACACACACACAATAAAAGCTCAGTGGCTACAAAAAGTTCAGAAGGCTTTATTTTCTGCCTTTTTAGGTCAAGACTGTTAGCAAAAAAATATTCAAAAATGTACTTAGCTAATAGCACTATGCTTGAAAATTTGGGATTTTAACCCCTTTTCCAATAATTTCTTAATTCACTTTTTGTAATTACAAGTATTAGAGGCCACGTAGCAGCCTGTAATGGCATTTCAGCAGCAACTGCAACCATTCCCCCTCTAAGCTCTCATTGACAGGGAGAGCAGTAAACTGTCCCAGATTACAGCTGGAATTTAACTTTTTATTTCATTTACATTTCTGTACTGGTCAGTCAGTTTTAGAAGAATTTTAGAAAAAGCTCAGTGGCAATACATGATAAGTCCAAAAGAACTTTCAGGCCAAGAATACATGCAAAAAATGCCCCTCAAGAACCACTAATATGCTTTCCTTTTAAACACCATACCAAAGATTTATTGCACCAATGTGGAATATTAACCCCTATATAACCCAAACATTAACCTATAATTTCCAGAATCACCTCTAGTGTGGCTATTTACAAGTATTAGGAGTATTGCAGTGGCCTCTAGTGGCAGACTGTCTGCAATTACAAACCTATTTTACTAACTCTTTTGCTCTGCCTGCCTCTATGCATTGTGGCAACACAGATAATTCCAAACCATCAACAATGTCATGGATACATTGTCCAAAACAAAAGTAAATCAATCACTCAATCAATCAGTCTTTATTAGCTATAGCAGCCTTTGAAACACACAGAAGTACACAGCAAATGACAATATTATACAAAAAATGTATGCAAATTGCCAAATTGCAGTATTTGTGGCTAATGTTTTTTATTTTATCTCATGTGTATGTTACATATTTGAAACAATTTGTAGTAAGCTTGATTAGTAATTATATATTACTTATAAATAATTAAAAAACGGTTATGTATATTATGTATATTTCTCTGTTGTAGATTGATATTTTATAAATGATAGATATGATAATACTTAAAAAATGCCTTCATTTGTATGAATATTGTTAGGTGGTAGACTTACAGTATGTAATAGTGTAATGCAGAACATAAGTAAAGCATATGCCCATCATATGTCATTTAGCTTTGCACAGAGAAAACATGGGAAATGGCACTGCTGTGATTTTATTCAGATTGTTCCAAAATGGGTTGTTGGTGATGGGTCTGAAGCTCAAAAGAAAAGTAACTTTATCATAAAACATTGCTTCATCTAAACAAATAGACACAAATTATAATATATTATTTTAAGGGACATTTATCAGCATGAAATATTTAAGTCAAATTTGGGGTACCTCAGGGATCAGTGCTGGGACCAGTATTGTTCTCTCTGTACAAGTTCCCTTTAGATAGAATAATGCGAAAGCATAATATTAACTTTCTATGCTGATGACATTAAAATATACATTTTATTTACACCTAACAACAACTCGTCAATTGTCACTTTAGCTAGTTTCATTAATGAAGTAAAGATTTGGATGTGCGGAAACATTTTGTCTCTCAACTCTGATAAAACTGAGGTTTTCTTGTTTGGAGGCAACAGTGCAGACAGGATTACTATAAGCTCAGCACTCAACTCTGAGTGTTGAAAGGGAGCACCTATCGCACTTTCAACACCTTACAGTAAATTCAAAATGCGGCAGCTAGAATTGTTACCAGGAGTAGAAAGTACGACCACATAACACCTACTGTACAGTATATTTAGTTCTTTCCATTGGCTTCCTGATAGGTACAGGGCAGACTTTAAATATGTTTTACTTACTTATAAGGATCTCAGAGGTCAGGCACCTGTATATTTAATGAAAATGTAATGTATACAATCCAACTCACCCACTTAGATCACAGAATGCAGGTCTTCTTCTTATTCCACATATTAATAAAAAAAACAGTTGGCGGTAAAGCCTTTAGCTACAGGGCCCTTAGTTTATGGAATAGTCTGCCAGCCTACGTATGGGATGCGGAGTCAATCTCAGGATTTAAATCCAGACTGAAAACCTATTACTTCAACCTAGCCTATTCACACCTTAAATCATAGCTTGTTGCAACTACTGTATGGCTGCTGGTGCTACTGTACATGCCATTGTGTGTCTCTGTGTTGGCCTGTCAGGTAGATACATCTATTCTGACCAAATTATCCTATTCTCCCCACATGTCTGGATGGTGCCTGGGCTGGGCACCATCTGAGTGGGATGCTGCATCACTGCTATGGACATCGCGAATACAGCTATCGTTTAGGAGGAATTGCTGGTCTACAGAGATCTGTATGGAGTACTGACATACAGAAGATGGAAGACTACTACTTTTTTGTCTCCTTACTGAGAGGTTTTTGGTTCCAATCCTCCATTGTCTTCTGGCTTTTTCTCTTTTTGGATTTTAACGACAGGTATTGGCTCACAGCCTTGCCTTGGGGCAATCTTGTTGTGAAAGGAGCTATATAAAAATAAATTGAATTGAATTTAAATAGGAAATTCATAAATAACACTGATAAAAAATTTTTAAGGAATGCAATGAGCAAAAAGTTTAAATTTGAGCCCCATCAAAGCACATACATGAAAGACTTTGTTTGACTTTAAGTAGCAAGAGTGTTAAATGAAGTATGACACCATCAATCTTGCAAGGATTAAATATTTATTTGGGGGTTTTTTTGTACAGGTGCTGTTGCTCCTGCCAGCATGTTATTTTTAACAATCTATATTCCTATGCTTATGCTACATGGTTACATTTCCAAAAATGTTTTGTCAAAACATAGGTTAGATTTTAAGTATGAATGTTCAAAGTCTTATAAAACTCTGTAGAGTTTTATACTTAAGAATGCAGATCTAAATATGAGATTGGTTGAGATCTGGCCATGTGAAGGCCTGGAATGTGTAAAAGGAGTTTAAGATCTGCCCTGTCAAGCCAGCCTGGTATTGTTCACACTGCACACACTGTAAGCCTCACAATCACTAAGCAAAGTTATCAGTGGAGGAGAGACATAAGTCTTGATGACAACATTGAAACCTCACAGGCTTCTAGCGAGCCACAGGGAGTCCCTGATGCATTGGAAGCTGAGGTTGCCCTGGCCAATACTGACACAGTCCAGACTCAGGCCCAGACCATAAGTGTAAACCTGTTGTCACAGTAAACTCATTTACTTGGTTGTTCCACCCTGGAGAAAATGCAAGTCTCTTAATACAAGATTGTCAACCAGGTGGACACTTACAGTCTCTCAATGGCATTATTTGCAAAACTGAATGTATTAAAGTCTAATCAAGAACAGGATGTTTTCTACAATTATATAGTGATGACTCATTTTTAAAATCATCTTCTAAAGGTTACCTGATTCAGAAGAGCAGTAATTGCTTCTAAACTCTGATTCAATCTGAAACCACAGTAGAGCACGCATTCTTGTCATCTAATATGCTTCAGGTCTTAGAAGAAAAATATTTAAAAAATAAACAAATGAAATTTCATTTATCTATACCCCCATATGCAAAGAAACATTTTGATGTCTTCTTCTGATCTGAATTTTCAACCTGCATCACCAACCAGATAAAAATATGGATTTCTCTCTAAGAAATATGACAGACATGGACCTCCCAGGTAGTTCAACCAGTGTTCTCCTGAGCATACAGTAGTATGAGCTCAGCAATTACAAGTTTGAACAGCACATAAATGGCAGAGGGGGAATAGTCAGCCAGTGCTTATGAATGGATTTGATTTACTAATGAGTTAGGACAGCAAAAAAATATTAGTAAAGCTACTGTATATACAAAGTTAAATCAGTGTAGGCATAACTAATCAGTAAATTCACTGTACACTGTAATTAAAGACTAAACTGAATAAATGAATTCAAATTTCTTAAGAGACTTTAATCAGGTTTTCTAAATTAGGTCCTCTCTGCACATTATTAGTGATGTGCTAAGGAGATTTAGTTTGTTGCTAAAAGGTACCCTTAACATAGATTTAACCTAATGTTTTTTTAATGCTATTAGAGTGTTTGTAGAAAAGCAGGCTTAAATGTTTGTGCAAGCCACAGTATAACCATTTTGCACTTGCCAGCCCCAATAAAGCCTGAATTTTGGTTGCTGCAGTTATTGGGAAGGTACCTTTGTATTAAAATATACTGATGGAAAAAAGAAACGCAACACCTTCTCCTCCACACTCTTGCCCTCCCATCTGCGTGGAACAGGCTGAAGAGTGACTCATTTGTGAAGAGGACCTGATGGTACTGCTGACGAGTCCATTGCAGCTTCTTTCTGGCCCAAGCCAGTTGGGTGTGACATCTAGGAGGGGTGAGCAGAGGGCCTCTGACGGGTTTCCTTGCTCTAAGACCAGTAGCACGGAGCCTCACTGTCCTGTCACTGATGCAGGCATTGTGTCTGCTGGCAGTTTCAGATGCAGTATGGGTGGCAGATCTGAAACGATGTCTCAGATGGACCAGTCGGTCCTGTTCTGTTGTGATCACTCGAGGGTGACAGGATCTTGGATGGTCATCTTTTCTGCTGGTCTGCTGAAACCTTCTCTGCAGTCACCACACAGTGGAGCAGCTTACTCCATAGTGTCTGGCAACACTTCCACATGACATGCCTGCCAGCAGCATGCCAATGGCCCTCTCCCTTGCTTCAGGTGACATTCGAGGCATTATGGACTGCACAGAAAGCTAAGTGTGGCCTTTTTCTTGCAGCGACCTAAGCTTTGAATTAAGGTCTTTAAAAAGGTGACCTGATCAGGCATTGCTCCACCTGGACCTCGTTGGGTAAAAGTGTACCTAACGAGCTTTTGTGTCATTGGCAAGTTGTAATGCCTCACTGCACAAGCTGTATTGCTGGTCAGAGGGCTTAAAGCAAATTGACAACTTTTTGTGAAAGTACATAAGCTATAACTATAGTATTCTCATTCCAGAAAATGTTGCGTCTCTTTTTTACATCAATATATATACCCAACAAGGCTCTTAGTATCAAAACAAATATTAATTCAATCTGAAGGTAAAGACCATAAATTGTTTTAAGGAGATCTGGGAGACTTTGATGAGAGAATTGCAGTTTGAATGGCATTTATGTATCCAAACGAATTTCATTATTTCTTTCTAATTATGCGTGATTTACAATGTGATAGAATGTTTTATTATTGATTTGTCTATTTATTGTTTTTTTTATTATTCTGCCATGTTTTATTTGTTATGCTACAGCCCCTATGGCAACAGGGCAATGTGGCGAATGACAAGCCGAGCTAAAAACGCAGGATTCAGAGAAACCTCGAGAGTCTTCAGAGAAACTTGGTGGGAGCGAGGCTTAAATGAATACTGTTGGAAAAATTAAGCAGGCTAATTGGAGTGGTGAGAGGAGTTGAGTGAATTATTTTTTTTTCTTAACCAGAAGATAAAAGCTGCCTGTTAACTGCTGCAGAAAGGCTGGAGAACAGTGTCTTGGCAGGAATGAAAAAAGAGCTGTCAGTATAAAGAGGCAGGGACTCCCATCAGGAAAAGAATGTCAGGTAGCGGCAGAGGAGAAGGCCAGGGAGAAGATGCCTAAGAGGTGACAGTTGTAAAAAAGGTAGAGATATTGAACCAACAGTGAATACCTTTTGGATGACTGGTTACTGCTAGTCCAGAGAATGGCGAGACCCCACTAATCTGTGCTCACAGATTTTCTAAATAAAAGTCATTTTTGAGGTCAAACGTAAAGTGTACACTGAAAGCTTTAGCTCAATGTAAGAGCACTGATTAAGTTGAGAAAAATGCCTTAAATAGTCTGCTTAATTGCTTGATTGATACTTGGATTGACCTCCGGATTGAAAGACAGGTGGTGTTTGAGAAGTGCATCCTGATCAAGTCCTCTCAGCCTCTTTCAGTCCCTATGTGAATTTTCGGGTTGCTCAGGGAAATGCCGGGATGCGAGCAACATTACAGTGCCCCCCCCCCCCCTTAATGGCAGTCTCCAAGGGAGAGATGGGTCACGTGTATTAAAAGGTTAGGTTCAGACACAGGCAGTTGAGCTCCTGGGTTGGGATCCAGGTCCATTCTTCTGGTCTTCTTTCTCACCAGTGAACAAGGTATTGCACACTGGATAGGACCCTTTGAGAATCCTGTATGCACTGAGAGCAGAGCTTGTCTGTATCCTCAATAGGTGAAGTGACAGAGAGAGTTAATGGTGGTCAGTGTGGGCTTGAGAAGCAAAACTTGGAATGGTAAAAATAACCGTAGGGAATGGAGCAGGGAAAGACAAGAGGTCACGCCATTCACATGTTCTAAGATCTTGTATGGGTCAATCAATTTAGAAGCCAATTCCTGAGAGGACAGTCAGAGATAAAGATTTGGAGTGGATAGCTAGACTTGTTGCCCCAGTCGTTAGAGGAGATCTTCTTGTCTGCATCAATTTTCTGATCTCTCTTTTTGTTGGATTGCCTTGAAAAAGTTGTATCAGTCAACAGACTCATGTAGGTCTTGGGCTGCTCTATTGGCAGGCAGAATGTTAGTTGTCTCAGTTGAGAATACGAAAAGAGGAGGTTGGAACTTGTACTGACTCTTGAATGGTGATTTGCTGCCTGTGGAGGTGTTCAAAAGGATGTGATAACATTTTTGCCCAGGGGAGCAGTGGTGCCCAGTAGTCCTGGAAAAAGGAAGTCTCCAGGTCTTGTTTTTATATTCTCAGTGGTATCTGGAAAACAGGTCAACGCTGATTCCCAATTTTTGGCAGAATTCTCTCCAGAATCTGGAGACAACTTCAGGACCTCTACCGGAGACAATGGTGCTTGGGAAACCATGGAGTCAGTAGAGTCCTTTTGTAAAGATGTCTGCCATTTGGGCAGCAAATTGTACTCTTAGAAGAGGAATGAAATTGGCAGCTTCTGAGAAGTGGTCAACCATAGTGACAATGACTGAATGATCTCGGGAGTGGGGGAGACCAGTTAAGAAGTCTGCGGAGATGTGCTGCCACAGCCAACCAAGAATTGGAAGAGGGAGAAGGTACCTGGCTGGAGACTGGTGGGAGTCATGGCCCAATTACAAACTGGACAGGAGGCCACGAAGCTAGTAACATCTGTCTTCTTTGATGCCAGAACTGTCGACTGTTTATCTCCAGGGTTTGTCAACATCCTAGGTGTCTCGCCAGTCAGAAGAATGTCTATGTTGAAGGGCTTCCGTACATGCTTGAGCTCGTATAAATTGTTTATCCGACAAAGCATCTTTGGGAATCAGCGCTATGTTTTGAGCTGCAGTAACCTTTTGCTCAACATACCAGGGTAGCCTCAGTGATATGATGTGGAGGAATGTTGGGGGCCAGTTTTGGAGGAGCATCATCTGAGGCCTGCATTCTTGAGAGGGCATGGGCCTTAATGTTTCAGAGTACCAGTCGATAAGTGATGGTGAAACCAAAATGAGAGAAGAACAGGAACCATCTAGCTTCAAGGGGTTCAATCGTTTGGCTATTGTCAGATATTCAAGGTTTTTATGGTCCGTGAAAACAATGTTGAGTCCCATCTAAAAGATGCCTCCATTTCTCGAGAGCCAGGTTGACTGCAAGAAGCTCAAGGTCTCTGACATAATAATGTAGCTCAGCCAGCACATCTTCTGGGAAAAGTAAGTTCAGGGGTGGAGTTTGGATGGCATGCTGGACTGTTGGGAGAGAACTGCGCCCACTGTCAAAACTGTCCTCTTCAAGCTCAAACAGTTGTGTGATGATTGGGTGATGAAGAATCAGCCTTTAATCAGTCATTAACTGATGCAACCTTACTGGGGTCCTTTGAGATACCCACAGGAGGAGGAGAGGACATGACCCAAGAAGGCCACCTCAAATTTGTGAAAAGTTTTCTAATTTTGCAAAGAGGTAGTTCTCCCTGAGTCATTAAAGCACTCGGCAGACATGTTGGATATGTTCTTGTCAGTTATGGGATGATAATAATATGTGGTTCAGATATGCCACCACAAAGTCATCTAGAAAGATCCTGAACATGTCATTGATGGCAGTCTAGAAGACCACTGGAGCAGTACAATCAGTAAATATTAGTAGAGCCTTGCGTGTATGTTGAAAATGTGTGTGTTTTCCATTCAACTTCTTCATAGATTCTTATTAAGTTACATGCCCCCCATATTGTGAAAATGTAGTGAAATATAGTTAAAATGGTTGCCCATTTCAATAAATGGCCTTCTCCAGTAAGGAGGGAATAAGAAGGAGATCTGTGTGATCAATACAGGACCACAGAGTGCCATTTTGTTTGCCACAAAACAAATTCATGAAAACATATTCATCATTCATTGAATATATTGATTTATGTCCTTTGTTAACAGCAACCTCTTGGGTACATCTTTCCAGGAAGGAGGTCAATGTGGCAATCATATGTTCAGTGCGGTGGTAGAGTTGGAGTTTTTCCCTTAGAGAATAGCAAATTCTCTATATTTGGCAGGTAAACCTAAGAGATCCAGGCTGAGGGCCCCCAGGAGATTATGGTTTTGAAGGCAGGTCTTCTGGCATTTGGAGCATTTGGAGCATGGAGGAATTTGAGCTTCCTTGTTGCCCAGTCCAGGTGGGGATTGTGCTCAGGGAGACAGGAAAGACAATAACAGGCAGCATGACAAGGTGATACAAAGGAGCTCAAGCTGATTCTGGTGTAGAACTCCCATGGACAAGGTCATGGTACTATAAATCCTTCTCCCTGCCATTTGGTTTCTCCCCATTCTAAACTGACAAGTAGCTTAAGTCATCGCAAGGAGTAAGGAGGTGTTGTAATTCCACTCAGCAGGGACTCCTCTCCTGCTACTGAGCACGGGCTTTTCCTGGACAGATGGGTCACACAGAGCCTATGTCCCTCCTTCCCACAGTTTGTGCAGAGACCTTGCGATATATCCGTTCTAAAGCAGGAGCCTATTTCTTGAGCTGCATGGGTTCCTCTACCAAGGCAAGTCAACTTTGGGTTCCAGGTTTGCTGAGTCAGTAGTTAAATGGAGAGATCGAGAGGCACCGGATGCTGAAGTGAAATGCGGTACTCTCACAGATGAGTATCCAGAAGAATAGTGAGAGAGATCATCTCTTCAAGGGTGGATGGAAAATCCCTGTTTGCCATTAAATCTTTTACTCCCTCCATTCATTTTTCAATTACTAGTGTTTTGAAGCAGATCACTGAAGATTGCACTGGTCCAGTTCCCTGTCTAAATTGAAGAAGATGATGAGAAGACTCATGCTGTTCTTCCTGGAGATTCAAACATGCGGTTCCACACTTCCAGGAAGCAGGTGCTGTAGGTGCAGAAGGGGTCACTTGCCTCCAGAGCACCAATGCCCATGTCAGTGCTTTACCAGTGAGAAGGGATATGATATACAGTATGCTACACTGGAGTCTTCAGTGGGAAACGAGGATGATTGCATAGGGAATACTATGGAGATTGAGTTAGGAACCCTGGATTAAAGAGGCAGTGAGGAGTGAAGAGGCAGGGGACAGATGTGTGATCCTGTGAATGGTTCTCCTTGTGGAAGGCAGGAATAGAGAAGTCTGGAGGACCGGAGGAGATGGCAAAGAGAGCCAAAGAATTTCATTTCTTGCAGGAGATTACTTACATCTTACCTAGGTTCTCTCACCTGCTGCATAACATTATTACATCCAATAACTGGTACACCAAGCCAATATTACTGTCCAATGCATGAAATAGGTTTAACTTCTTTGTTTTCTACCAACAGTGGGGTATTGTTTATATGGGGAGGAGGGATTATTTTTATTATTGTTGTTATAAGTCTTTTGTTGTTATCAAATGCATATGCTGTAGCTAGGCTAAAAGTTAGGAGTCCTTCTCAAAATACTTGTCTTAGTCCCGTTTTTTTCAGTTCTTGGTTGCTGCTCTGCCAAGTGGATTTATTTGAAGTGTAGCATTCCTTTTAACATGCTTTTTAAAAAGAAATGTATATACTACTGCACAATGGTCTTACAATCAAATTGAATTGACTCATTGTCAGGTGTTCCTTGTTTTCAGCATCATTTGTTCATCTCTACACATTCACAAAGCTAAAAGACTGCATTTTGTAATATAAAATACAGATCTGTTAGGCTTAACTGTTTGATTGAAATAAAATGGCTACAATTTCATAGAAGATCACCATATAATTGTATTTCTGCATAAAGAAAAACAATGAGTGAAAAAACAATCCAAAATGACTTTGCACAGCAGAACAAAAATATAGTGAGCATCAAAACGTATCACTTACACTTCTACAAATTCACAAAGTAATAAGAAAAATGGCTAAATCTTTTTTTGTAGAAAGATTTCATTGGCATGGCATAGGAAAATTAATTAATATTTGTTGTCAACAGGGTTGAACCCCTGCTGTGAAAGTCACAGGCTAGTTAGCGTGCACTGTACAGTATGTGGCCACTGCTGGAAGTAAACTGTACATTTGCAAAGCATTCTTTACACCATGTTGTCTTATAGGATTTTATCAGATGTGCCTTGCAGAGTCAGGACAAGCATGTGCCTGTTCACTGGTCTCTGAGCCCTAGGTTCCTCACATTATCCCAGCTCATCCCACAAATGTTCAGTGGGGCCAATGCCTGCTGAATTGGACTAAATCAGCATAAACGTCATTGTAACAGACAGGAACCACTATACTAGATGCACTTGTTGTGGACTCACATACCCACACTGTTTTTTTTTCATGGAATAACACATGGTCCCCAAACACAATTAACACATCTTCTCAATTTTTTTCTTTTCACACAACAATTCACACTCACTCCTGTCAAGGTCCTTCTTTTTCCCTGCAAAGGAGTCACTCCAGGCATCATTTCCAGAAAGCCATGATCTGGACAGGTAACTCCTCACTGTTCTTCTGACTCACTTCCTGGTCTCTGGTCTTCACCCCATGTTACACTGGTAGAGCCAGATGCAATAATCAGCTTCCCACCCTCACAATATCAGAATTCCATTATTTAACATTACTTATTATAATTACTATAACATTACTTTATTAACCCTTTACAACTTCTTGCATTAGGAATTATCTTTTCACATACCCCAGCTTGCTCTCCATGAGACACACAGACAGGGAGAGAGCCTGGGGTCAGAGCACAGGGTCTGCCATTGTACAGCACCCCTGGAGCCCTTGGGGTTAAGGGCCTTGCTCAGTAGCCCAAGGGAATAGGATTCCTCTGCCAGCTGCAGGACTTGAACCGGAAACCTTCCAGCCACAGGCACAGATCCTTAGCCACAGAGCCACCACTCCACCCGTTCACCTGTGCTCTGGTTTCCCTACTTTGAATTCACATTTCACATTGTCTACCAGCAGAGCCAGGAGCAAATAATCTACATCATTACTAAATTACTACTGTATATCAGCGCTGAGAGGGTTAAGTTCAAGTTCAAGTTTATTGTCATTAAACTAATACACAGGTATATGGTATAACGAAATGCTATTTAGCTAGCTCTCAGATGGTTAAGACAAATCAATTGTATAAGAAAAGAAAGACATAGACAACAGACAATGTGCAAAACAACAACAGGTAATGTGCAAAACAACAACATGAAACAGGTAATGTGCAAAACATCAGTTGTGCAAAATCATACATCAACAGAATGAAATAAAGGATAGAAAATTATAGGGAGTGAACTTCTTGACATTTGAGGTAGAAGTAGATGTGTGTTTGAGTTTTGATAAAGAGAGAAGACACCTTAAGGCTTCAGATGTGGGTGAGAGAGGCTGGGAGTCTAATAGTTTGATAGTGTGAGGGTTAAAACTGAGTCTGGGAGTCCAGGCCTGGATGCTCCGGTACCATTTTCCAGATGTTAGAGGGTCAAACAATCTGTAGCTGGGGTTTGTGGGGTCTTTGAGCTTAAAGTTTTCCTCAAACACCGTCTGTCATAAATGTCCTTGAAGGATGGGAGAGCAACCTCAGTGATGGACTGGGCAGTTTTCACTACCTGCTGTTAGGGATTTGCGGCTCGCAATACTGCAGTTGCCATTCCACACTGAGATGCAACCTGTCAGTATGCTTTCTGTAGTGCATCTGTAAAAGTTAATGAGGATCTGGGGACATATCTTAGCCTTCTTCAACTGTTGAAGGAAGTACGGAGAAAACAGACATCTCTCTGGTTGCACAGCTACTGTACACACTCACTTAATTCTGGGTCAGTGATCACTATTCAGACCTTCACAAATGACTATCAAATGGTTCTATACACTTTTTCCTCACATTTTAATTCACTTGTGCTCAGGAATGACTACACCAGGAAATAAGCCCTGTTTCAGTCTACAAGCCCTTTTCTTTCAAAACCCTCCGGCCTACTAGACATTACATGTTCTTCCTCTTCCAAGGAAGACTGCTTGGGCTTCTCCATCAGAAATGCTTCTGCACACCATTCACTCTCACCAACACACAGGCAATACCACTTCAGTGTCTGAGACTGATAGCTTTCGGCCATCTTCTCTTCTACAGTGTTTCCAATCACAGTTTCATCATCGCCAGACTTCTGTAGCCAATCCACAGTCTAGCTCTGCTGCATCACTGGTGACTGCAACCATCAGCCTCTGCAGTCCATAAGATTGCTTTTTACCATGTTTGCTCTCAGAGCCCTGGCACACAGTGTAGTCTCCACTGGCATTTCACACACCTTTCCAGTGTTACTGCTCCATCCCAGCTGTTGACATATTAAAACAGCTCATCATCTGTCACCACCCAATCCACACTTCCACACTAATGAGTTGACTTATACAACATTACATATACAGTGCTTATACAACAGTTAAGGTTCCTAAAATGTACTATGATGAGTCATAAATGACTAATGAATCAAAATGATGATAAAACATTTAATTTATATTTAAAATCTATTTTTATAAAAACATACCTGCATACATAGAGCTAAGCATATTTACCTACCATTTTTTTTGCTTTGTTGAAGAAAGGAATTGTTTTGCTTTGTTGAAGAAAGGAATCTTTCTATGTACATTGCAATACATAGACAGTCTCACAAATATTGCACATTAAAATAACAAATAACATTAAAAGAACATTATTTTTTAATTTTTCACTTGTTTTACAACAAGACTTTGCTTAAACAGACTGCAGATTTAACAGAAAAAATCTGCTAAAAGGGAATTTTGTCTGTAAAATAAAAAATGCCAGCCCTCCGTGGAATGACAGACATAGTTAAATGTAAAATAATAAAAAATTACATTGTGTGTACTGTAAGAGGACCCGGGGAAAGGTCATTTATAACCGGTATTTCTGGAACGAAACGCTGAAAATACTCGATATAGACCTGGGCAAGATGGCCACCAGCTGACCCGCTATTGGGAAAAGCCTACGCAGCAAAACAGGGAGATACAGCTGAACGACATAAGGAAACAGGATATAAATGCCCCAGAAGCAATGAGCCGGTGCGGAAGCCGATAAGGTGAAAGCGTGTTGGAAGAAGGAGAGATTTAGGAGTGAACTGAAAGGAACTTAAGAATAATGGACTATTGGATACGGTTTTGACTACGATTCCGGATTAAGGCTTGGATACAGCGCAGAGTAGGGTGGACATACGGATTTAGGAATTTGGATCGTTTAAGGATACTAGCTACGGATTGCGGATCGGACTTGGAGAGACGTACCAACGAAGAACAAAGAAGACCCATGTGGTGTGAGTTAGATCTCTTTTACGCCTGTTTTCCCCCGGCGACACCACAGTACATGTGTGTTTAGTTGAGTCCGACTCTTTGTGACCTCATGGACTTTAGCATGCCAGACCTGTCTGTCAACTGCTTCTCTGAACTCTTGCAAATTCATATTCATTACTTCAGTATTACTATCTATCCATCTTAACCTCTGCCGCCCCCTTCTGCTTTTCCCTTTAATCTTTCCCAATATCGGAGTCTGCATTTATTTTGCATTTTATAGACAAAGTATTTGAGATTTAGGTTGACTATCAATCCTTCCAATTAACAATCTGTGTTTATTTCCTTGAGTATTGACTGATTTGATCTTCATGCAGTCCAAGGAACTCTCGACAATTTTCTCCAACACCACAGTTCAAAAGCATCGATTTTCTGTTGCACAGCCTTATAGTCCAACTCTCACATCCATATGTTACTACTGGGAAGCTTTCACTAAACAGATCTTTGTTGACTGTATCTTTTAATACTGTATCTTTGCACTTTAATATCTTATCCAGATTTGCTATAGCTTTCCTCCCAAGAAGCAAGCGCCTTTTGATTTCATGGCTACAATCAAGATCTGCTGAGATCCTTGAGCCCAAGAAAATGAAATCTGTCACTACCTCCACTTCTTCTCTATCTGTTTGCAAAGGATTAATATGGCCCGTTGACATCATCTTAGTTTTTTATGTGAAGCAGAAGACCAGCTTTTGCACTTTCTTCTTTTACCTTCATCAACAGACTCTTCAACTGCTTACTTTCGGCCATCAGAGTGGTATCATCCCCATATCTCAGGTTGTTAATATTTCTCCCAGCAGTTTTGATTCCAGTATCTGATTCATCTAACCCGGCAATTTGCATGATGTATTCAGCGTATATGTTGATCAAATAGGGTGACAATATACAGCCTTGTCGCACTCCTTTTGCAGTCTTAAACCAATCAGTTTCTCCATATTCAGTTCTCACTGTTGCTTTTTGGTCTAAATACAAATTCCTCAATAGGCACATGAGGTGCGCCAGTATTCCCATTTCTTTAAGAATTTGCCAGTTTATTATGGTCTGCACAGTCAAATGCTTTGGAGTAGTTGATAAAGCAGAAGTAAATGTTTTTCTGGAACTTCCTTGCTTTCTCCATTATCCAACGGATGTTAGCAATTTGATCTCTGATGCCTCTGCCTCTCCTAAAACATGCTTGTATATCTGGCAGTTCCTGGTCCATATATTGCTGGAGTCTAGCTTGCAGAATCTTAAGCATTATTTTGCTTGCATATGAAATAAGAGCAATTGTTTGGTAATTTGAGCACTCTTTGGCATTGCCCTTTTTCGGAATTGGAATTTAAATTTATATTTTTCAATCCAATGGCCACTGTTGTGTTTCCCAGATTTGCTGGCAAATTGCAAGCAACACTTTAACAGCATCATCTTGCAGAGTTAAACAATTCAGCTGGAATTCCATCACATCCTGCAGCCTTTGTCACGAATCTCCCTCACGCAGGAGAGCGCTCCCGCATTCTCACGAGCTCTCCCCGTACCAAACGTGCACGCGTCAATCGGTCCTCTACTTAAACCCTCATCCCGGTCTTTGCTCATGATTGAGATTCTTTCCCAGAGCTTACCTACTACCTACGCCTTCGCCTTACTACTGATTCTCCCCTGGACCTCGACCCTGCTTTTCCGACTACCCCTGCCAGTCTCCTTGATTACGCCTCCGCCTTCTAAATCCACTCCGACGCCTCTTCTACGCCTTCCCGGACTCCGACCCCAGCCTGCTCCCGCGATTACGCCTTCGCCTACATATTCTGTGTCTACGCCTCTAGTACGCCTTCCTGGACTCGGACCCCTGCCTGTTTACTCCGACTACGCCTACATCTAGCGCCAACCCTACCAAGGGCACCGCATTGGATCCCTATCCTCTGCAATCAGCCCCTGCGTGACAGCCTTATTATTAGACTTTCTAGGGCCCATTTAACTTCACTCTCCAAGATGTCTGGCTCTAGATCAGTGAGCATACCTTTGAAAATAGCAGTGATGTTTAGGTCCTTCTTATATAGTTCATCTGTATATTCCTGCAACCTTTTCTTAATATCTTCTGCTTCTGTTAGGTTCCTCTCATCTTTATCCTTTACCGTACCTATTTTTACATGGAAAGTTCCCTTGATATCTCCGATCTTCTTGAAGATTCTGCAAGAGGCCTGCCCTCTTCTGCCGAGAGGTCTTGCTCCTAGCACAGGTGGGGCATGCTAGCACGTATTCTGTTACATCAGACTTCAGGGAAGTCATGCACCCGGCTGGGTGGCAAAGCAGGAGTCATGGCCCCATTGAATCGGTGCTGAGTGCACAGAATCAGGAACAAACAATCTGTCCAGGGGGCACTGGGAGGGGGACAGTGAGGTTTCGGAGTGCATGTTTCACTTGGTCTTTGATGTTTCAACGCACGTGAGAAACCTGTCAGGAGGCACGATAGGCACAGGGGGATCTTTGGACTGAGGGATTGTGAAGGCGGGAAAGGGCATCGGCTTTGATGTTCTTGGAGCCTGGGGTATAGGTAATGAAGAAACGGAACCTGGAGAAGAACAGAGCCCACCTAGCCTGGCGAGGGTTGAGGTGTTTAGCAGACTGCAGGTAGGCCAAGTTCTTGTGGTCCATGAGAATTGTAAAGGGATGGTGAACCCCCTCCAGCCAGTGCCTCCACTCCTCCAGGGAAAGCTTGATGTCCAAGAGTTCCCTGTTCCCGATGTCATAATTCATCTCTGCAGGGGATAGGCACCTAGAAAAGAAGGCACATGGATGGAGTAGCAAATAGCACCAACTCCAAGGGCAAAGGCATCAATCTCGAGCACAAATGGGAGAGTGGGATCAGGATGACGGAGTACTGGGGCCGAAGAGAAGTTCTGCTTGAGACAAAGAAAGGCCCCGTCAGCCTAAGGGATCCATCTACCCTCCCTAGGGCCTTTCTGAGTAAGGGAGGTGATGGGTTCCACAACAGAACTAAAGTTTCGGATGAAATGGCGGTATCAGTTCGCAAAGCCCAGGAACCGCTGCACGTATTTCAGGTTCTTGGGTGTGGGCCAGTCCAGGACGGCGGAGACCTTAGCCCCGAGAGAGGAGATTATATAACCCAAAACGTGGATCCTGCTAGTATGAAAAGTACACTTCTCCAATTTGGCATAGAGGTTGTTATCAATGAGTAGGGTGAGTACTTCGCGGACGTGAAGGATATGGTCATCCATGTTGTGGGAAAAAATCTAAATATAGACCAAGGTAGACCAAGACATACTTCTGAAAATGTCATTCATAAAGCCCTGGAATACGGCAGGAGCATTAGCCAGACCAAAGGGCATGACCTGATACTCATAATGACCAAAACTGGTAATGAAGGGTGTCTTCCACTCATCGCCCTCAATTTTTCTGGGGTAAGCAGCATCAGCCGGGGTAGGAGCAGGCGCAGGGACCGCCTGAGGAGGTGGCGGACGGGAGGCATGGTCCACTAGGCGTTGAACTGCGGCAGTCAGTTGTCCAAGAGCCCGGGACTGCTATTGTAAAAAGGCAGCAGTATTCTGATCCGCTGGATCCATGATGTGGCTCACTATTCTGTCAGGGCGAGCAGGAAGGGTGTATGGATCCTGTGCAGGACTCAGGAAAGAGAGAAATCACCAATCCGAATCATTAAGCTCCAACGAAACCTTGAGGCGAGCAAGTAGGTCTGAACATGGGAGAGACAATGAGAGAGCAACAATCCAAAATGAAAGGCAAAGTCGAAAACGAGGGCCAGGCTTGAAGATCAAATACCGAAGTGTAGGCTTAGAAGACAATAATGCGCACTTGGGAGCTCTAGGTGTATCCGCAATAGTGAGCGGGGAAGTGAGGAAAGAGGAGAACTAAAATAGTAATGGGAGTAAAGGTGATAGGTGTATTACTTGCAGAGTGAGCATTTGTTAAACACAGTGCGCATGAGAATGCAAGACGGGACAGAGATGCGAGTGGAATGCGTAACACTTTGTCTGCATAGTATATAGTCAATCTGATTTCAATATTGACCATCTGGTAATATCCATGTGTAGAGTCGTCTCTTAGGCTGTTGAATAAGGGTATTTGCTATGACCATTGAATTATCTTGGCAGAATTCTACTAGTCTATGACCTACTTCATTTCATACACCAAGTCCAAACTTGCCAGTTATTCCAATTGTTTTCTGACTGCCAAGTTTAGCATTCCAGTCACCTATGACGAAAATAATATATATATTTTTTATGTTATATCCAGAAGGTGCTACAGACCCCCATAAAACTGTTCAACTTCCTCCTCTTCAGCATCTGTAGTTGGGACATAAACTTAAAGTCAGATTGAGATCATTCTGTCATTTTTTGGGGTGTAACCGAGCACTGTTTTTGAAACCATCTTATTTACTATCAGGGCTACTCTGTGTCTTCTGCAGGATTCTTGTCCACATTAAAAGATCTGATGATTGTCTGCTGTAAAGTGACCCATTCCAGTCCATCTTAGTTCACTAATTGCCAGAATGTCGATGTTCAATCTTGCCATCTTACCTTTAACCATGTCAGGTTTGCCTTGGTTCATAGTTCTTACGTTCCAAGTTCCAGTGGTGTACAGCTCTTTACCACATCAGACTTTCCTTTAATCCCTGAGCACTTCAGTAGTTGGACATCCTCTTAGCTTTAATCCAGCCGCGTCATAACCTCTAGCACTACTCGTACTTGTCCTCTGTTCTTTCCCAGTAGTATATTGGGAACCTATATTGGTCAAGAAACAACTGAGCAGCCAATTGTCCAATTACTTTTGGTCCCCTGAAATTCGGGGACTATGTATAAAAAGGGCTGTGATTCCTATGTGGTTCACCCAATATAGATGTAAATACCCTCTAATTTAAGATGTCATTCTGCACTTCAACCTCATAGTCATTGTTTTATTTCAAATCCAATGTGCTGGAGTACAGAGCCAAAACAACAAAAATTGTGTCACTGTCCAAATACTTATGGACTGCACTGTATTACTGTGTTTTTGGGCTGAAAAAATGTAATTTGTGATTTAACAGACACTCAGCAATAATGGGCACCCCTTCCCCCCAGGGGTGTACTGTATTTTTAAAACTAAACATAATGCAGCTACTGGAGTACCACAT
Organism: Lepisosteus platostomus; assembly: GCF_059453375.1. NCBI lineage: Eukaryota > Metazoa > Chordata > Actinopteri > Semionotiformes > Lepisosteidae > Lepisosteus > Lepisosteus platostomus. The sequence goes on along the minus strand of NC_142625.1, from coordinate 12,179,919 downwards.
ACATTTTTTAAAATCATTACGTTAAGAAGGCATTTGTGATGTATTGTACAAGAATGAAAAACTACTTGAACTTAATTCAATGTCAATAACACTTAAAATCATGCCAGTAGTTTTCTAGGGCACTAAATGCCATATTCGTCAGAGTGAAACATTATTTTGAAGTAATCTTGAATGTGAAAAGTAGAAAAAAATGGGTCACACACATTTGTAATGGTACAAAAGTTGTTTTCTTTTCCATTATTTCTATAAGCTCATGTAAGGTGCATGTAAGGTGTGCTCTTAATGGTCTGTGCTTGACTGTGTCTTCATCCATTTAATTCAGTGAACAGGAAAACACAATGAGCTCCACAGCTTATTTTGAAATACAGAACTGGAGGTTTTTAAACTTAAGGAAATTTTAGAACCTCCATAGTTAAGCTTTCTGAGATACATTAGAACAACGTGCCCAACAGAAAGCAGCTTCCTGTGTACACAATCCATATACAAAGTATTTGAGAACAATCAGGACATTGAAATTGGGAGGTCAGCACAAAAAAGCAGAAGAGCACAGAGTTAAAGTGGAAATCAAGAACAGGTAATACCTAGAGACAGATGTCAGAGATATGGGGTAAGAGAGAGCAGAGATCGAATAGTAAAACTTAATCAGCAAACTCAAAAATGCATGAAGGGAGCTCAAAGATACCAATATGGAGAAAAGACCAAGTGAAGAAGCATAGAATGCCTTCCTTAAGTATGAAGAAAAACATCTTGTATTTATTTTATCATATGAAGACAAAATTAATCCAGAGAAAAATAAAGAAACAGAAATGGGGGACACATAGAATATTTTTTATGGCAGGACAAGATTTCTGTTCTGTTCGGAAAATAGTCTGTGTTTTCATACAGCTGTAATGACAAGCTCTCTTCCAGAGGAGTTGAAATAGTAACCATCTTCTGATGTGTTTATTTTCTGTTATACTGGTAGTTGGTCAGTGCAGAACTCCAGTTCAGGAGCAATACCATCTACACAGCTTGAAAACCTTAATAACACAGCAGTGATTATCTAATGGATAAGAGCAATTTCTAAATAAACAGGAAACCCTTAGACTCCAATACCAGAAAAAAAACAGACATTTTCTTTGTTTAATGCAGGCTGGAAATTGTATTGTGAAAATATACCTCAACTGAAACTTTAGGGGGACAAAAAAAAATAAAATCTGTCATGCAGTTCTTTGCTGTGAAATGTTGCTTCAATTTCTTATTCCTGAAAACACTAAAATCATTATGCAGAAACAGATCACAGATATAAATTAGGCTATTACATTTATTCCTGGGTTTAAAGACATTCCTTTGCTTTTGTGGACCTGTAAGGAATGGCTATATCTGATCCCAATAAACCTGTGAAAGCTTGAATTATTTGAATATATACTTGTACATTAATATTATCTGTGGGCATTCAGAGCATGACAATGACACAACGAAAACGATAAAAACAAAAGTGAATGCAGAAATATATGGAATTCTTCAACAAAAAATTTAACCCAGTTTATGGGAGGGGTGTTCTAAAAATCAGTTATGTAAAAATCTTATAAAAATGCAAGAATAAGCTATTCTAAGCCACTTGTCACTGAAGAAAGATTCCAGAGAATGATATTTGTTTCTGTGGCAAGAATTGCAGAGGAAGTATTTCTGGGTTAAGCAAAAAAAGCCTCATTTAGTCATCTTTCTCCGGTATAAGTGACAGATACTTGAGGTTTCACTGCATCAAGGATACAAAGGATATCAACTTGCTAAGGAAAGGCATCTGAGAGCATATCACACTAAATCATTCCAATTCTGTGTGATATGCTTTCTCCCACGATGCCCAGTTATTGCATTTTAAAACATACAAGTATTATTACTGTATGTTATAAACTATAAAGGAGGATTGTATTTGAATACAATAATGAAAGCAAAACCAAGAGTAGAAACATAACTTCACTATCATACCACATTATCTTATTTTCAAAATGCAAGCAAGCATTAACTGTGAGGGATTAAAGCTTTACAGGAAGGAATCTAAATTACCTTCATGTATCATAGAAAACAAAGAAACATCTCTGGAATTAAGTCCACAAGCTTACTCATCGTTAAATACATAATTAAACAACAATAAATTAATAAAAATGCTAGCTGTATCAATGTAGCACCTCATTACACCCCATGCAATAACCACCCTGTCTCACAGATGACCTTCACAATACATGCAGTAAATCAACACATGAGTCATAAACAAGTGGAATAACCCTGGAATGCACTCATTTGCATACAATGTTCTGTTGATAAAAACTCCCTCATGGTCTACAGACATCAAGCCTTACAAATGTAGATAATACAGACCAAAAGGATTTCCTCGTTGTACATGTATTTGATGGCAGAGGTGCAGTGTATAATGAAAATGACGCAAACAAACCACAGTTTGGTAAGAGCATGGAGCATTGCCTTTAACAATGAGTCACACTCAGGATCTCCACGGAAATTTTATAGCATTGTAAAGTAAGGCTTCTTTGCAAAATATGAATCTGCAACAATACTGTTTGTGGTGTGCTGACACTAATTTCAACTTAGCAGTGGTAAAAGAACTACAAAGTCCACTGTTGTGCCAGCTGGTGGCTGCATTCCTATCCTGATGTGGCTCTCTTGACTTTTTTAAGTACAAATATTATTGTGTGCCAGCCATACTGAGTGGGACATCCAAAGTTTGGTTAACCAAGAAAGAACTTTCAGCAACACTGTTGTTCTATGTGACAACTTTTAACCTCATTCTTTAAATATTTTCACAAAAACCAACTTGCTCTATCAAACACAATTTAGCAGACTTACTGTATATAAAGAAACTTATAAATTTCAACTGCAAAAACAAAACGCACAAACAAGTCAGCATAAAAAAGCTTTTTGTTTTGAACTCAATCAGTTAAATTCTCTTTTAAAATTAAAAATTGATTACTTTAAAAGCTACTTATAGTATAAAACCTGTTGGACTGGGGCTCTCCAGGGCGAGGTTTGGACTAGACAACTCCTGCCCAGGCCATCACAGACTTCCACATCAAGTTTAGGGAGGTGCTATGACTCATTGTGCCCCAGATCAGTGATGTGTTTATGATTCTAATAATTTTTTGGACTTTTATTTTAAAGAATCTGCCAAAAATAGCATCTTGGTTTTACACACAATTTAGCAGTTTATGAAATTACACCACCTTAAAAAATGTTCATCTAAGCTTGCCAAGTTTCTCAATGAATCACAATTTGCCATGATAAAGAAAAGGTGTGAATGAGTTAAAAAAAACACCAAAATATTTTTGTCTAGCATGATATATTTTATTCTTAATGTTTACAATAAAAGTAAAATACACCTGTAAAAAGATTTGCATAATTCTTTTTGGTATAAGTATATGCACTGCGAATTCATATATTAAACTCTCTCAATCTATAATACCTGAGGGGGTCCTTAATGCAGTAACAATGACCTTGTAGTAAACACAATGTACTAATTCAGTACCAGTATTATCTGAAGTCAGATGTTTGTCATTTATAAATACTTCATACAGAAATGGATATTTGAGTATAAACAGCTGTACCTATAATACATGAAGAAAATTAGATTTGCATCTTCCTGAAGTTATGGCTGTTTAAACCAGTGATGAATGTTTAATAAAATGATAGGATGATGTACAGTATAATTTGTATACTTGCTAATATTAATTCCTTCTAAAAAATAAATCATAAAAAAAAACAGGAACCACTTTTGGTTCACATGCACAATTAACAGATTATGGATAAAATATTTACAAGGAAGTTAAAGATTCTCTTGAAGCAAGATTAAAACAAGTAATGTATTCATTGTGACCATGTTCAGAGAAATTCTTACTGTATTACACCATTTGGTCCCATCAACAGTCTCTGCACAGTCTCTGCACAACATGACTAAAACCAGTAATGTATAGAGATCTCTATACATGATCGGGCCTGGATTAAAGCAAAAATGCATCCAACATGCTAACTGTAAAAATTAATTGCAGAATGCCATTCCATTGTTTGCAGATGCATTTTGCTTCTATGCAGTGTAAAATAACCAGTAAGTACAGGTTTGTGCTTTGTTGTTGGTATTTTATTTGACAGAGATGGATTCTGCACTACAGTATGTGGCTGGCTGATCAATGATTATATGCATAAAATACTTAACAGTTTATCTGAGTGACAAGTATGCCACTAATTTTAACTTTTTTATGAAGAATTGTAACTTGCTTGCTAAAACAAAATGTATAATCTATTAATCAAGTACTGTACACTGTACATAAAAGAAATTCACACGAATTTTGTTGAATTACAAATGATGTACAGTACAATACTGTACAGGATATGTAATCAGGTAATGTGGTGCAGGCACAGGAGTCAAGAGTTAGATCCTCACTACCAGCCTGCAGTACTCCTGACTTACCCTCCATGTTTGTTTGCACCTAAGGGCAGTGAAGTGGGTCACGAGGGAGCTGAAGTTGTGAATGGAGCGGCAATAGAAATTGGCAAAGCCGAAAAGTGCTTTCGCCAGTCCCTGAAGGCAGTTAATTTAAAGGAGTCCATCTCCAGACTGGAGAGAGAATGTAACCCAGGAATTGGACCCTAGAGACGTGGAAAATGCATTTTTCTAGCTTTGCGTAGAGTTTTTGCTTGATAATTTGTGATAGAACCTCCCGGATATGGAAAACATGATCCTGAGGGTTACTGGAGAAGATAAGAATATCACCCAAGTAAACCAGAATGTATTTATGGATTATATCTCTGAACATGTCATTCATGTTTTTTTCTTTTGGAAAAAAGACGGAGCAGTGACCAGACCGAAGGGCATGGCCATGGGTAGTCATAAAGGCCGTCTTCCACTTGTCCCTTTCCCATATGTGTGTCAAGTTGTACACACCCCGGAGTTTAGTGAAGATGGTGTCACCCCTCACCGACTCTAGTGCTGCTGGTGTCAGAGATAGAGGATAAAGATTTTTTATCGTTATTTTATTTAATCCCCTATAATCAATACAGGGTCTAAAGGTCCTGTCCTTTTTCTCCACAAAAAAAAATCCGGCACAGGCAGGTGATGTGGAAGGGTGAATATAACTGGATTTCAGGGATTCCTGGATACATCTCTCTAGGGCCTCTAACTCCTTCCTAGAGAATGCATAAACACACCCTCTTGGTGGTAAAGTTCTCGGTAGCAGGTCAAATGCGCAGTCGTATGAGCGGTGCTGTGGGAGCAATAGGGCCTCTTGTTTGTTAAACACAGTCTGCGTACTGTGGTGGACTATTAGGCAGCTGTTCTTGTGAAAGAGTTGCTGCTGAGGCAGCACCTAGAACAGCAGAGAGGACTCCATGCTAAAATTTCATTATGAGACCAGGAGTAATGCGGATCATGTTTTTGTAGCCAGGGATAGCCCAAGAGAAGGGCGCGTGAAGGGGATTCCAGGAGAAGGAGCTTAATTTCCTCTTGGTGGGTGTCGCCGATGTGAAGGGTGAGGGGAGTGGTTTACCAGTGAATCTGACCAGGAGACAGGAGTGGACAATCCATGGATTGAATGCAAATCGGGGGTGAAACAGGTATGAGGGCAATGTTATATTTTTTGACAACCGAGGAGCCTACAACGTTCCCAGAGGTGCCTGAATCAATGAAAGCTGGAAGAGGAAGTTGAATCCAGGAAATAATTGTGGAGGGTGACTGTAAAAGGGTGATATTACTGACCTTGGGTGTAACAGAGGTTGACTACTGTGCTGGAACTGATGGCTTGAAGGGACACGCAGGGTGAAGATGACCCAGAGCTGCAAGCCTGCATCTTATTTTTTTCTTCTGAGGTAAGTCGGGGATGTGTTGACTTGGGTTGCCCGGGAGATGGAGAGGATGGTGGCCTATAAGGCTTAGCTTTGCAGTCTTACAAACGCTCCACCTTTCTTGCCTGGATGCGAGCATCTATGTCCAGCACCTGGGAAATAGCTGCCTTGAGTGAATGTGAGTTGAGAGAAATTAGTGTCTGGTGGTCTTTAAGTTAATCAGAGAGGCCCTTACGAAATACATGATATGGCATATCAGGACTTCGTCGCTCCAGGAGGGCTCAGCAGCAAAGTTCTGGAATTTTGCAGCATATTCTTGAGCGGATCTGTTTCCCTGATTTCCCTGAGAGTTGACAGTCGTTCCGTTATGTGTTCAGAACTGGAACAGCCAAAACCTGCCTGAAGCCTCTCCTGAAATAGATATAAGTCAGCCTTAGCAAGTAGAGCCGCTGCCCAGTCGAGTGCTCTGCCAGTCAGGATTAAGATGACTAAAACAAACTTTTCTCGCAGAGTGGGGAAGTGCTCGGGGTGCGAATGGAATGTTACCCAGTATTGAGCGAGAAAGCCCCAACACTTGGCCTGGTTTCCGTCAAATTTCTCTGGTGTGGAAAATGGCTATGGTCGTAATGGGACAGCAGCAGGAGGGGGGAATTTACTGGAGACGAGGGAACAGAAGAGAGTCTGGTTACATGATCCATTAGCTGCTGGAGGGTGGCATGAGCTGGATTAAGGTGTGGGAGTGTTCATTAAGAACAATGCAGATGGAATTGTAACCAGCGGGGTCCATTAGTGCGGCTCAGTATTCTGTTACGTCACAAACCAGGTGAATTTTAGGACCCTATGCAGTGACTGCCGGATATTGAAAAAAAGTGCTAAGGAAGTTGAAGGAAAATCTGAATGTACTTATCCGGATCGCAGATCAAAGGCTGTGGTCAAAGACAGGTTCGTCGGTCAGGAAGCCAAAGGTTCAGTTGTCAGGTAAATCACTAGGAAGTCTCAGAAGCAAGAAGAGGATCCACTAGGTAAAACCAATACTGAGCATTGAAGGTGGTGAGGGTTTAAGTAATCTGGGATGTGGAGGGTGCGGTGATGAGAGAAAGGTCTGATTGGTTGGTTAGTTAATGTGATGGCATTTGTTGGAATTGGAATGGGCTGAAGTCTGATTAGGAACAATGCGTGTGGTTGAGTTCTGATTGTTGGCGGTCGTGACACGAACACATATAATTTCTTTTTTTCCATTCTGTAAGATATAATATTTTCAGAAGCTTTTTTAAACAGTACAAACAGAAACCATATCTGACATAAGATAGACAAAGGGTATGCAGCATTACAACTTTGTAGCCTGATCTTGTCAGATCTCAGAAACTAAGCATAACCCATTAACCCTATAAACAAATTAAGGTTTCTTCTTTGTGGTGTTCATGGACTAATAGGTGACACATTTCCAGTATCACCAGGGACACTGCTCCAGGAAATACCATCCTTCAGATGAGACATTAAGCCAAGACTCTGACTGCTTAGCCATTTAAGATCCTAAGGCACTGTTCATAGGAGTAGTGGTGTAAATCCTGGTGTCCTCACTAAATTCCAGTCTGGGCTTGCATGAATTGGCCACCCGCAATTTCTCCCTTTATTCAACAGATAAATCAATTTCTGTCTTCTCTCCTCTCCATATGGATGCTGTGTACTGGGGCCACTAGCACTATCACATAACTATCACACTTTGCCCATGTATGCGCTGCACATCAGTAGTAGTGGAGTAGTGTATAAGGTGGTTCTTCTCCTAGATGTAAAGTATTTGGGGATTCTTTATGAAGAAAAGTGGTAAGAAAATGGAATTCTTTATTAAAATTGGATACTTGCAAATATTTGATTGGATATAAATGAAAAATAAATAAGTAGAAATGCTGATACATCTCAGAGAGTTTAGTAGAGGACATATGAATAGCCAATAAATACATCACGAATTAAAATGCTTTTCAGAAGAAGTTCCTGGGTGGCTCAACTGGTAAATGTGCTCGTCTTAGCACAGGCTGAGCTCCATGTTTAATGGTTAACCATCACAAGCAGAAGTGCACGTTGACTGAGCTCCACTGAGGGTTGGTGGGATTTAGTTAGCCAGGGCTCTTTTAGCTCTCTGCAACACAGTGACCCCTGTGGCCTTCCAGCCACTAGTAGGTATGAGGTAGTGTCTGTGGGAGGCACACTTCTTCACCAATCAGACCTGAAACTGTATTACAGGGCTGTGGTGCTTGTGACGTGTTAAAAGGCAAGTGGCTCAGTGCTAGGCAGTTTGGAAAAGTCTCTCTGTTCCTCCTTGTGTGCAGTCATAGAGTACACAACTGCAACCCAAGACATAAAAAAACACTATTCATAATGACCAGGTACATCAAAAATAATTTTTAAAACAAGGAAATTTCATACTAAGTCCTTTGGAATTAGTACTCCCGAATAGAGAACTCACAGAAATGAGATTTTCCATTAAATTACATTTTCATTAGATTAGTTAAATGTCATGAATGCTATTTTAAAGCCAAAGCAGCAAATTCAAAATTTACAAAATCTTAAAAAATGACAATGACATTGGACAATTATTGTAAAGTGTTACCAAATAGTCTATGAATTTTCAAACTCTACCGCCTTTGAAAATCCCTCCCAGTAATAAACTCCAATTTAAACATTAAATGAAATGGAGTTCTGTAACTATTATAAATAATGAAGGTATTTACCATCTAAGATTATCTGTAGGATAAAGTAGGCCACAAATCCACTGCATAAACTGCCAGAGCAGATCCACTGTGTGAACATTGATTTTGTACACTACTAATCTTAGGGTGAAAAGTTCACTTTTGAATTCCAAAACTGAACACTTCTGGACATTTACTGAGAAACCCACAGTGTCCAGACCACTGATGTTTTTAATAATATACAGTACCAAAAGCTTCAGAGAAGCACCTTATCTTTTAAATTTATAATATTTATAATTGTAATGTTAAGAATTAAATATACAGCTTTGGCTCCCACATATTATACAGTATGTCAAAGAGACAATTCCCACAACAAATGCACACAATTAAGCAGAATGAGAGAAAAGACAACATTCAGAAACCTGGCATTGTTTATGCATGGGAGGTAGAAGAGTGATATTTATCCTATCTATGGAGAGTAATTGATCCAACTGACTCAAATAGCAATTGACCCTAATAGCAAATTATAAACCCAGTAATTGACAGTGAATTTTCATTGCACAGAATAAGAAAGCCACTAGGAAGCTAGAAGATTCCATCAAACACCATTTCTTCAATTTCAGAACAGATTATTGTTTTGACATTAACTGAGCCAATATCCAAAGTTACTCATTTTGAGAGGCAGAGATTTGCATGTGTGGCTAGGAACAAAACATTATTCAATAATGTACTCAATTCTAGCAAATGGCACAAAGTCAACATTTTATTTTTTTCTGTTATAATCCAGTTCTCACATATATATATATACAGTAAGCTTGCCATACCACAAGACAATGTTTAATCTTTTAAAATGCATAGATTCCATATTGAGACTTTTGTGACCCTTTGTCTATATTTTGACTGATATGAAATTGTGCACAAGAAACATGCACAGCAAACATGATTTATAAATCCATGCTGTTCATTATGGAAAATATTTCTTTGCAGATGAAAAAAGCACATCTCTAGGTGACACGTAAGTACAGTATATGAAAGTTATTTTTTCCATTTTCCTTGCTGCTTTTGATAAATTATGTATACATTTAATTAAGTATAGAAGAGCAGAGTGCTGTGTATGTTTAAAATATATGCTCATTTAATATTTACTGTAGCTGGGTCAACATGAGAGAGAAAGCTAAAAAAATCATAATCCTTAAAGGTAGAAGTCTTTAACATTAATGATTGAAAAATAAGATGCTAATTGGAGCTGCACAATTGCACCTTTAAACAGAGGTTTTGGCTTAAACATTTAATCATGCTAAAGCAGGAGAAAGAAAAAGGATCTTTACAGTATGTAAGAAGAAACAAATGGTAACTGAAATGTCTTGTGGAGGGTTATTTAAGGGGACCAATTTCTGTAGGAATAAAATGGAATGTTTCTTACCCTAGGGTATGCCTGATAGAGAATACTATCAGCACATATTATTGAACTGCTTATTAAGCAATATTAATCCATGAAATCGGTTGTTTTTTTAACACTGATTAATCTCTTACATTATTACATTTGGTCATATTTTTGGAGAGTATTTTTTACTTTGTTTACTTTGTCTTTTTCTCACTTGTTTTTTTTAACCCTGTCTAATGGTTGTGGATAACCCAAAATTAATCAGATCTGTCTCCATGGACATCAAAAGCATGGTTTGTATGCAAAAGGCTGCCTGTTTAAAGTTGCATGAATACACTTCACCCCCTGTTAGCTGAAAGGAATAGTTAAAACTCCCAGCAAATCAAAAGTATGATGTCACTCACATAACTATTACAAATTTATTCTGCAACTTATTGTGTTAGTATATTGTCGTTTAGCAGAAATATTAAACCCTTGAAAAACAGAAAGGCGATTTCCAGTGATAGTTTTAATTTGGTGATTTTATAATTTTGATTTAGTCTGAACCCATGTTTGAGTTATTTGACAACAACAACAATCCCAGAACAAACTTGTCAACCACAAAGGGTCAAGGAGTTCATCAGGTGGGACACAAGGGGGGAACTTAGGTGTTAACGCTCAGCTATTAGATATTTGATTTCCAATTAAATTTTAAACAAGGGGTGCATGATTAAAGAAATAAAGGTTCCATTTGCCCTTGTTCTTTATCTAACAAATGACTTCACTAAAAGGATTCTAATTACAGTGGGATGAAAGTGGACACAATTATTTCTCCATAATGACACAGATGCTTGTATTTCAAAGGGGAATGAGAACTTTTGAAGTGTAGTTTATTATGAACATAATAAGGGAATTATTGCAGACTGTGCATTAATTCTCCTTTTTTGATGAACATGCCTTTCAAATGTCCTTTTAGGATTCATAATTATAATCATTGTCATCATGGATGAGAGTATTAAATTGCGAAATAATAACGTTGTCTATCTTGAACTATTTATAAAAGCTAAGAAAAACAAGATGATGTTTCTAGATAAAAAATTTGGAGAATTATTTTTTGTTGATTTTTTTCATCGGTGGACCTATCAAAATCTCAATTCTTTTACTTGTATGTAATAGGAGCAAAATGTAAGCTTCCATAAATGCTTTTTCACCCTTAGTTAGCATGTATAGCTCTTTGCTTGTTTAAAATAACTAAAATATACTAACAAACCTTTGCCATGAGGACTGAAAATTACTTTGAAAATGTCAATTATGTTCTCATCCATTGCAATAAAATAGAAGATATTATTCATTTTATGCAATACAGTATGTGTTCAGGTCTCTGTATTTGTATCTACGCTATAATAATAATTCTGTACACTTATGTAGCACTTTTCTGGACACTTCACAGGTAATGGGGACTCTGCTCCACCAACACCAATGTGCAGCCCCTCTGGATGATGCGACGGCAGCCATAGTACAACAGTATGCTCACCACACATCAGTGGGGCGGAGAAGAGAGTGATGAAACCAATCCATACACTAGATGGTGATTATTAGAAGTCTATGATTGATAAAGGCCAATGGGAAAGTTGGCCAGGACACCAGGTTAACATCCCTACACTTTTCAAGAAACACCCTGGGATTTGTAATGATCACAGAGAGTCAGGACCTCAATTTTAGGTCTCATCTGAAGGCTGGTGGCTTTTTGTTTACAGTATAGTGTCCCCATCACTATACTGGGGCATTAGGACCCACACAGACCGCAGGATGAGCACCCCCTCCTGGCCCCACTAGCACCACCTCCAGCAGCAACCTTAGTTTTTCCCTAGGAGTCTCCCATCCAGGTACTGTCTGGGCTCACACCTGCTGTGCTCCAGTGGGTTGTCAGTTGTGAGCTGCAGGGTGATATGGTTGCTGGTTATATAGCTAATCTACTGTATATTTCAAGCAGTTCTATTATAATAATTACTTTTGGATTAGCAGTAAGCAAGAGTAGTAAATGAAACCAAATATTTCTTAGTACAGTTTAGTGGTGGTGATTCCTAGTCCTAGAGAGATATAATCCAGCATATTTTATTATACTATTAAGTCAGGGATTTCTAAAGATTTGAAGCACTATCTTTTTACATTTAGCACTGAAACAAGTGAATTAGTCAATTAAATAGCTGAGACATGATTCAAAGTGGAAATCCTCACACCCTGTGGCTCTCAAGGACCACAGTTTTCCATCTTTGACTTTGCTAAATCAAAATTGAGTAAAATGGGGATTTTAGTCTTTACAAACTGGTGATTTAAGAGACACTACTAAGACCTACTGGATTGTTGCTCTCCAGGCTTAAAGTACAACACAATAAACCGATTAATCAATCCAGTGTTTTAGAATTAAGGATATTACAGAAGAAGAACAAAAATAGTAATAGAAACTAATTCTGTCAATGCTTAAAAACCAACTCAACGGTAGTTAAATAAGGCTTCCTTTTGAAGAAGTGATGTAAATATAATTCATGGCATGTGTTATGTTTTTGCATTCTAAAAGATATTAATTGCAATTGGCTTTTTCTTTATCACAGAGAACAGATTGCTCTAAGTGAGAAAACTGACTTGACTTCCCTTAAAATTCAAGTTACCATTTTCAGCAACAGCTAAAAATAATTTCAGTTTAATATTAGCTTCAAGCAAATTATGTTCCTCATTAAAAAGCAGACAGAAAAAAACAGTTTTCTTTGAAAATAAGACCAGCAACCAGCAACTCATATTTAGTATTTTATCTGCCTACGTGTTGTAGCATAGTAATGCCACTAATGCAAACAGGTGCATTACACTAAGAATGATCCCACAAGAATTAAAAGAAAATAAGTTTCAAATTATTGCAACCAATCCTACCTCAATCTTCACAATAATGAGGTTGGGTTGGGCATCTTCAAGGCTAGGCTACTGTTCTGTCAGTTAGGTGAGCAATGCAAATATTTTATAGATATTTCATATTTCTATCACATTCATTAGGATCTAAACGAACTACTAAAACATAATTAGAGATTTGAAGGGGAAACAGAATTAATTATGAATATGTTAATATTAATCTATATCACTGAACTTTAACATGGTGACTGCAGAGTGCAGAAGGTTAAAAACAAACTATGTATTTGTATATATCATGTATAATGTATGCAAAAGTTCCACAGCCCTGATCTCCCTCCCAAAAATTTCCAGGAATATGAAGAGAGTCCAATTTCAATGGCTGGAACTTTGTAGGACCTGCAGTAGAATAGAGTCAAATGAGCCAGCCTCTTGTTTTCAACTTTCCAGGCCTCAATCACCTGCTCCAGCACACTCAGTAGTTCTTCCATACTCACATCAGAAACAATCATGTTAATTTTTATTTTTGTTGCAGGATACAGGACACTTCCCAGTGCTGTGCTACCATATTTGGAAGATCTCAAGCTCTGATGGCTTGACTTAGGGGGCCTTTCGACAATAAGATTAATGTCCAGCTCCATGCAATCAATTGTCCAGATGGCGATTCCTGCTTTCTTAAGGTGGATTGGTGCAAGGTAAAATAAAACAAAACAAAATGTAACTAAAGAGCCTCGAACACCCACTATCTCCTCTGTCTGCTGGACTCTCCACTCTCTCTGCTTTCACTATACACCCACTGTTATACACACCAAGTATAGATTCAACTTTTCACACTATTACCACCACATGTCTAGTGGCAGCCAGATGTCACTACTACCTTTCCATGGGTTGACCTACCACAGTAGTATTATTAACACGGACTCTTGACCTCACCTTGTGCAGTCTTTACAACCACTCACTAACATGTGTAGCGGCGAGGCTTAATAATAAGAAAGAATTAAGTGTTGTGGGCTTTCCCAAATGAGGCCCCATCTCTCTGTTCATCTCTGTGGTGCAGCAACAGAGAAACTATTCATGCAGGCTGATTTAAGGATTCCTTTGATAAGGTTTCCTAGGACAGCTCCCAAAGGGGGATGCACTTAGCTAAGCCTGGCTATCATGATCAATGGTCATCCATTGGCGCCTATCTGTCTAGGGAGTGCCAGATGGACGTCTGGACTGCATTCCTAAGTGTCAGGAGTAAGTGACTCATATCTCACCTTGATCAACCAATCAGGGACTGGTAGGGCCGAGTAACCCACGTGGGACTCTGATGCCCATGGAACTTTCAGCCAATGAATGAGCTGAAGTTCCTCCAGGTAAAAACAGGCAACAGAGAGAGCCTGGGAGATTCAGGAGAATTCTGTGGACTTTTCTAAAGGGAATTCAAAGGAGAATTCCAGGGCAGGACGGCCCCGGAGCAGAAGGCTCCCAAGGGCAGGACATTCTCGCAGCGCGCCTCCTGACCATCCTAAGACTCAGCCCGGACAACCACGGAACGGCCAGTGTGTCCGAGTGCCAGAACTTTCCTTTGTTCTAAGAGTCTAGAGCGGAGGTTGCCAGAGAGTAACCAGAGGATCCACCCGAGGTTAGCACCAGCAGCAGGCCTCGTGAACAGGTCAGAACTGTGGACAGCTGAATCACTATTCAGAACTAGCTCTTCATCAGGATGAACCGGTCCTCTTCCTGACTTGCTGGGACCCACAGTCATCTTTTCTCCTGTGCGCAAACTTTGCTAGTTAAAGCCAACACTAACTAGCCGGTCAGTGAGCATCAGCAGCGCACCGTCGCAAGCCGCACAGCACAGCCTGGCACCGAGCCAGAGAGCGCGGATTGGACAGCAACAGCCTGCAACTGTTTCTTTGTGCCCGCAGGAGATCTGAATCCCCAGAGATTGGATGAGTATTCAACTTCACTGCATTACTGCTCGAGAATTCAATTGTTATCCCAACCAGTTGATATCAATTTAATTCCTAAGAGTTAAGTACTTGTTTTGAGTATCTAATGTAGAAGTTATAACCAAGTTCATTTACGAAATGGTCTTAATGAATGATATACTGAACGTATGTCTTCTTGATATATGTAACTCTTTGTAACTGACTGAATATATATATATAGCCAGCAGCCATATCACCCTGCAACTCACAACTGGCAACCCACTGAAGCTAAGCAGGTGTGAGCCTGGTCAGTACCTGGATGGGAGACCTCCTGGGAAAAACTAAGGTTGCTGCTGGAAGAGGTGTTAGTGGGGCCAGCAGGGGGTGCTCACCCTGTGGTCCATGTGGGTCCTAATGCCCCAGTATAGTGATGGGGACACTATACTGTAAACAGGCGCCGTCCTTCGGATGAGATGTAAAACTGAGGTCCTGACTCTCTGTGGTCATTAAAAATCCCAGGGCGCTTCTCGAAAAGAGTAGGGGTGTAACCCCGGTGTCCTGGCCAAATTTCCAATTGGCCCTTACCAATCATGGCCTCCTAATAATCCCCTTCTATGAATTGGCTACATTACTCTGCTCTCCTCCCCACTGATAGCTGATGTGTGGTGAGCGTTCTGGCACACTATGGCTGCCGTCGCATCATCCAGGTGGATGCTGCACATTGGTGGTGGTGGAGGGGAGTCCCCATTACCTGTAAAGCGCTTTGAGGGGAGTGTCCAGAAAAGCGCTATATAAGTGTAAGCTATTATTATTATATACCTTTTGTATTCTGATAACCCTCTCGATAAGATCTGTTAGGTTTATATGCATATTCTATGTATTAATAAATGTATCCTCGTGTATTAGTACCTGTGTGTATGCGTTGTTTGAGTTATATCGCATGGTTGGATTCTAAAGCCATCAAAAGAATCAATTTTGTGATTTACTGGTACAATTAATAATTGTCCCAGTAAATGCCCAAACCCTACAGAACTGGTGCCTTCAGAGAGCACACTACACATGCTTTCAAAGATTTGAATTCTCATTTTACTGCTGTTAACAGAGCTTACAGTATATTACTGAGCTGGTTGTGAAATTAAAACCTACTGTACTACCTGTTTCTGAACTCTCTTCCTACACCCCAAATCAAAATTATCAATATCTCCCCATGTATGATCTTGGTCCTGTCTGTTTTCACACCCGTATTAAAAAAATACCAGATTACACCTCATAATATTTAACAACTAACATTGTATTTCCAATTTGCCTTATCTCACATAAACTCTGTAAGGGAAAGTGGAAGCTCAAATATAAACTCATTTTGCTCCTAATGAGCTAATTGAGCATTTCCAGTCAGGGTTAAGGCAAAGACTGAGATCTGAAACACCCTTTTTAAAGTAATCATTTAATGCTAGGTGACTCTGAGTCACTCAGTATTTTTCTCTTTATGGATTTAAGGGCAGCTTTTGATAGCATCAATAAAGGCATCCTATATTGGGATACTGGGACCTCCATCAATCATTATGTACAAGTTTATTTTTTTAATTAAGGTATGAACATCACTGAACCTTCTTAAAATAAAGTTGATAAGGCTATGGTGATGCACATGGGCTCCCAATGTCAGTATCAGAATGTTACTTCACTGTTTTTTATAGTATGGTATTGTGCTTTTATATTTTAGCTGGATAAAATATTGTAATTATTATTATAGTATTCTTGTGCAGCAGAGTGGTGTGGAGGTTCATGCTGTTGCCTTATTGCACCCGGGTCCTGTATTTGATACTGGATCATAGTACCTTCAGCATGGACTCCACATTCTATATGCAAGAATGTATTTCTTCTAGGTGCTTCAATTTCCTGACTGTAACCCACAGTCCAAAAACATACTCCCTGGGTTAGCTGTAATCTCTAAATTGTGCCATGAATGTATGTGTGCCTGATGGCCTGGCATCAATTGTATCCAGCCTTGCTCTCATTGCTTGCCGAGTTGTGGTTCACAGTGACCCTGAATTAGACTAAGAAGTTATCAAAAATAGATGGATGGATGATAATAATGATGATGATAAAGAAGATGTATCTGGTCATGTTTTGGGGTAATTTAAAAGTTTTTTCCCCCAAGTTTTCTAGATTTCAAGTGTTGATGAGAATGAGGAAACTTTCAGGAGTGTGGATCTCTGTTCCAAAGCAATTGATGATATGTGTCACAAAGCGTTTTTCAGGGCCCTATGCAGATGGCAGGATCCGGAGGGGAGTGAGACAAACACGGAGAAAAAAGACTAGGATCTGGTCTTGAAGAACAAGGGGGCGTGTTCAATGTGCACTGGTGCTCGGAGGGGCGTGTCCAAGGCAAACAAGTCCAAACGGGGTCCGTAAGGAAATCCACGGGAAGGCAAATGTCCAGAACCGGGTGGTTCATCCGTGACGGAGACAAGACGAAGTTAAGCTGGAGCGGGATCCGGTGAAGGGACGGGGGAATGAAAAGGGTAACGAGGCCAGGCACTCCAAGCTCCGGACCCAGATAGTCAGGACGCCGTTGCAAAGCCTATTCCGTCGGGCCACTCCTGGACCCGCTGGTAGGCAGCGGCTGGCGTCCATTTTCCAAAACTGACCTTAGATTGGTACAGTAGCAGCATCTGGCTTTTGTAGGAAGGGGGCTGGAACCGGAGGCAGGTACAAAAAATCTAAAATAAACAAGGAAGGGCTGGAGTGTCCTTAAAAAGAGGGGCTTACGAACGTGACAGTGTGGTACAACCATAGGAGAATTGCCATAATTTGATTAGAATACACAGACATTTAAAGTAAAAAGAACATTATACTGTATGTTCTGAAACTGTAGGTTATTTTGAGTGTCCAACAGTTTTAAAGCAAGCAAGTTTATTTTCACAGTTATTCTTTTGGTAAAACAAAACCAATCTCACCTGACACAAGATGGATATTCATAGCAGGGCTATAGTGCTCACAAAGGCACAGCCAGAATACTGAAGGAGATCTGGGGTGAGTTTCCCGAAAACGATTAATCTTAGAGACTAATGAGCAACTTTACGATGTACGTACGTAACATACGAGCTACTTTTTCGTGGGTTTCCCAAAACCCCTCTTAATCGATCATTTAATAAGCGAGTATAAAGTACTTCTTTGTTAACCCCGCCCCTGAAGTCGCTTAGCAAAAAGCATCACAAGTCAATTGACAAACAATCGATTGACAATACTTTCATTATATGGTGTCGGTTTTGGTCCTTCAGTGTGATGAAATAAAGTTGTGAAAAGGAATATGAAGTAAACATGACATCATAATTTAACAACCATTTAAGCGAAAGCGTATAGATAAGCACAAAATGGGACCCTTATTGTTTCTGAGAGAAAATAAATGACTGACATGCCATAAAAGAAAACCAAGTTTAACTGTGTGGACAGTGTATGCGTCCTGCACGACGTCTTTGATTTAAAGCAATATTTAAATTATATTTTATAATATTATAATTATGTGTTATATTATATAACACATTTAATAACTCGAATCGGGAAAGGTACATACACAGGGACAGGGGTTACAGCGCTGCACCTACACTAACATACACACACACGAAGGGAAGAGACTCTATCCCAGCCTCCGTCCCACTATATACAGTCCAGTAGTCCCCAGGTGCTGTTCTCAGCCCGCCCTGCGTGGCGCTACATTGTAATACATGTTACATGTTTCACGTTCTTTATGGAATTTAAATACAATTTAAACCCCACCCCAAAAGTACTAAAAGAGGGAGTATTATTAAAACATTTGACTTATGAATATGAAATTTACCCAAGATGACAAATAAATTCATTACTGTATAAATAAATGTCCTTTTTCGAATTTCCTCTTACATAGTACAACAAAATATCAAAATCCTTCATATAAAATCTTAGTATTCTATATTTCCAGAGAATTCCCATGACGTGAATTGAATGTGCTCTGTCTGGCGATCTCTGTCGCTAAGGTTGGCGCAAGAGGTACCCAGTTTAAGAAGCACTTGATTAACGAGTGGGTCGGGGAGCACGTAGATTGCGAATGATTTAACGTTCTACTTTAGTTACGATAGGTTTTGGGAAACACTCGTAAATTAACGATCGATCTTAAGAGCAAGTTTACGATGTTCTTAGCGCTACGATGCTTTCAGGAAACTCACCCCTGTAATCCTCCACTGACAGAGAGAACATAAGAAACCAGTAGTCATTCAAAGCTACATCTTGCACATTACATCAACTTCCCATCATCAAATTTGTTATTTGATTTTTTTGTGCGTGTACTTTTAAGTAATGTTATTTTAAGTACACAAAGGCTGTTATTTTTTAACGTTATATTCATTTTGTAATAGTTCTTGTTTTACACTTGATATAAATAACCCAATAATAGTACAAGGGTCCTTCAATAAAGCCATCTGCCACAGAAATACATTTTGTATTGTTTGTATTTTTTATTTGTATGTCAGTATTTGAATTTCAGGTCAACTGGTTGTTTAATCCCTAACCACATTAGATGTCCACCTTACAAGTACAGTGGATGACTGGATTTTCCATGTTGCAAAGTAATACAGATGAGTAAATATATATTTCAATCTCCAGATGTGTTGTAAAATAATGATAGAATTATTGTTTGCTGTTAGTTACATTGTTTTCAGTTACAGTGCATACTTTAATCACAGTTAGAGAAATAGGTCCAGCTGTCAAATGTGTTAATCTGGTAAATCAAATTGTATTAAATTAGTTTTTAAACAAATACTTTTGTTATTATTCTGTTACAATACGTAATATACTGTAAGTTGTTCTTGTTTATTTTATAATGTTTAATCTTTTATAAAATAGAACATAGTTGTTCTTACTAAACTTTTACAACATGTGCCAACATATGTAGAATAAAATTTCAGTATACTGTATTTGTTTGAATTTAGGTTTCATACACAACGGTGAGGTTATCATACACAGAGACTAGGCCCTATGTATTTATTTAAATAATTAGATGTGAATACTGTATGTATCTCTTAGCAAAACTTGTGGATGTATGGTGTATAAAATCTTTACCATTTAAAATAATCTTGATAGGGAAAACCTCATCAGGCCTGCCTTGATTAACATAGTTGACAATGAATAAATGTAACCTTTAATGTCTGCAGAGTCAAATGAAGCCTTTTTATGATATCTCATTTAAAAGGTCAGACAGTCTTCAACACAGAAACCTCCCACAATACATTATGGTATACTGGCTGAGTTCTATAAAGAAGAACAAAACGATAGTTCTGGTGAGATCCAGGTTTAGAGATGCACAATACATTAAAATAATCTAAATGGCTACAAGGAATATAAAATATACTGTATTTACACCATTTTTTAAGTTAAAATATTTTCCCTACTGTGACCATCTCTATAAAACTCTTAATTTTAGACTTCTGGTGGTATTTCGTTCTGCCATCATTCAAATCCATATTATCTTTATAAAGATTCATTTTTTGCTTTACTTTTAAAGGTGTTAGTCCCTCTCCTTAAATAAACCATTTTCAATTTCCTAACTCTATAAGATTATGGGAGAAACCCAAACAATGGTAGCATACTGTATGGTTTGCTCAGTTTTCTATCATATACAAAACTGATTCCAATGATGCAAATCCCAATATCACTGAACATTTTAAGATTCATGTTCAAGAAATGGGAACCCCCTTTTCATAAATACAGTAAGTATCACTGAATCATACAGCTATCATCCAATTATTTTGTGTTTATCAGATGGTGAGATATTTTCTTTTAATTTCCATAAAATTCAATTTTGGGGCTGGTTCTACCAGTTCCAATAATTACTAAATGTTTTGATTGGAAAATGAAACTGCATGCTGGATACCAAATATTTGCCTCTACTTGACATTTTCTATTTTCTGGGTTGCTGAGGTACATAGTGATGGTGGTTTTCATGAACAACCTCACACTCGATTCTTTTTCTATTAAGCCCATGTAAACAGACATTAGACATAACCGTTACCTTGTTTTCTCTAAGAGTCTTAAGTCAGCCAGCCAAAAGCAGCAGAACAGTTTTGCCTAACTGTTATGCAAATAATCTCTTGTAGAATTTAAGAACTCACTCTTAGGTCTGTTTTGCCAGTTTCAAGAATGAGTAATAATAAAATCATTCACTCCACCTACAGCAATTCACCATCTTTTTTTACTAATCAGGGGTGAGTTTCCCGAAAGCATCGAAGCGCTAATAACACCGTAAACTCGATCTTAAAATCAATCGTTAATTTACGACTGTTTCTCAAAATCCATCATAACTTAAATAGCACGTTAAATCCTTCGTAATCTACATGCTACCTGACCCACTCATTAATCACTAAATGCTTCTTAAACTGGCTACCTCTTGCGCCAACCTTAGCGACAGATCGCCAGACAGAGTACGCGTGATAATTCTCCGGAAATTTAGATTACTAAGATTTTCTATTAAGGATTTTGATATTTTGTTGTACTATGTAAGAGGAAATTTGGAAAAAGAACATTTGTTTATACAGTAATGAATTAACTAGTCATCCTGGGTAAATTTCATATTCATAAGTCAAATGGTCCAATAATACTCCCTTTTAGTACTTATGAGGTGGAGTTTAAATTTTATTTAAATTCCATAAAGAACGTGAAAAATGCTAAAGCAAGGAAAACATTTGATATATGTAAAAATATAACTTGTTTACATAAATATTTACCTCTTTTCCGCTGGCAGTTAGTTGTGTTTTTTTTTTGTTCTGTTTATGTTTTATTTCTTTTATCTGTATTTTCTTCTCTGCTTGTATTTGTATGGGAGCGGCGAGGGCACATGCCCAGAGAACCCCAATCCGTTATAATACATGTAATTAAAAAAAATAAAAAAATGCCAAGTTTTATACTTGACTAGATGATATGATTTTCATGATGAAATGCAGTAATGCATTAATTTAAGTTGAATTATTCGGCTTACATTTATTTAAGTTCGAATACCGTTTTATGTTCTGTCTTGATTCTTGACGGTAAAGCCTAGACCTACGTGTTTTTAAATGTGATTATAGGTCCTGTATTTGTTGAGTGATACATGCCAAGCTTAGTAATTTTTCCAGATGTCATGTTAATAAGACCAATTCAAATGGAGTTCCAATACACCCAATAACTATAAACAGCAGTATTTTCTCATGAAACACTGTGACTCTTAACAATGGCAGCGCGCCAATTAAATCTTGCTTTAAATAAAAAACGCCGTGCAGGACGCATACTGTACACTGTCCACGCAATATTGGTTTTCTTTTACGGCATGTCAGTCATTTATTTTATTTTCTCTTAGAAACAATAAGTGTCCCATGTTGTCCCAAGCCTATCTATACGCTTTCGCTTAAATGGTTGTTAAATTATGATGTCATGCTTACTTCATATTCCTTTAACCAACTTTATTTCATTCCACTGAAGGACCAAAACCGACACCATATAATGCAAGTATTGTCAATCGATTGTTTTTCAATCAATTTGTGATGCTTTTTGCTATACAATTTGTATAAAATCACTTGATCTAACTCTGTTCTTTACATTGCTTTTACCATGACTATTTAGCTTACGCCTGTAAGGGACTTTGTGTTATATACAGTACTGTATACAAGGAAGTCACTGTCAATCACAGCTATCCTGAAAATCAGCAATAAAAAGTGCAAGTTTGTGCAGTGCATGTAATATATTTTCTCTTACAGGTTGTTATGAAGGATATCACACAGTAGTGCTAGTAAATAAATAACACTTTATGTTCTGAATTTGAGCTGGCAAGACATGATGGAGGAGTTTCTAAAGCAGAAACCTGCAGCACTGCTTTTTCTTCTCTCTGCTCTGCAATACAGACGTTCACAGAGTACAATGCACATGTACACTTACAATTACATTCAATTCAATTTATTTTTATATAGCGCCTTTTACAGAAAGGTTGCCCCAAGGCGCTTAATAATGCAAGTAACCATATATTTTCCTATACAGTATAACCATATATAACCACTTACAGTATATTTCTTCTTCAACAGCTAATTCCAAACACAAAATCCATCTACATCTTATTTTAACAACATAAATCAATCTCTTGGCTGTACAAGACTATTCATATATCACAAAACTGACAGAAGAATGGGTGAAGTAGGTGTATAGTGTATTCAGTAACCTAGCATGTACATCCATATGAAATTACTACTGTGCAGCACTAAGAGTAACTGCCCTGTTTTTTTAACAGTTCTGCCCTGTAAAAAACAGTTGCAAGCCATGCTGATAAAATAATATAGTATAAATAAAAAAGATCGCTGTAGGTGTTTAATTATACTGATATGTTTCTTGTGTTATGATCAGAGTGTACTTATCTTGCCAGTTCTGCACAGAATGCAATGAGTCATAACTGTTTTTTTTGTGAAGTCAGTCAATTTCAAACTTTCAGATGTCCTGAAAGATTACCCTGTATTGCACATTTCACTTCACAGAGGACAGCTTTCATGTCTTATTTTTTTCTTTTTAACATGGCTTTGTGTGATTTTGAAAATCAAGACTAGGTATATGAGACACAGGAGTGTTAGAGTTATGTTTTTTAGAGTTAACCTTCTTGAAGTTAAAATCTGAAACTGAGTGTGTTTTTTTAAAAAACACTATCTTGATTGTTATCCTGGTGCTAAACCTAATTACAAACCCCCTGTCAGCCTTAGTTATTACTTCTAATTCCCCAGAACAATACCCAACTATTTCTCTTGACTTCCAACTGACACATTTTTTTTAAAACAAGGACATTACAAACCATTACATTAACCTGTCATACACTTAGAGGTTGAAGGGTAGTGGGACTTTAAGAATATCCCTGAGTCCACGGGGTATACTATAGGTAATCAAAAAAACATTTTCTATTAAAATCGATTTAAGTATTTCTTATGTTTCATAAACCAATAGAGTTACTTTTGCAAAACCAAGTTAACCAGCTGTTAACTCACAATTTCGCTTGTAAATGTGACCTGATTTGTTACACTCTACTTGAGGAATCTGAAACTTGACATGGCCTTTTGGATTCCGTGAGAAAATAAATACAATTGTTATTGTTAAGAATGTTTGTGTTACGGCAAACTGAGAAAGTTGTAAAACCATGCGTTTTGCAGTCGTTGTTCACGTACTTTAGTCTTGATCTGTATTTCTAACATCTCTTTTTCAGAGCACGTCTACCCTAGAGCAAACCATCACAGGAAAATATTCCGTAAAGTTTGTTGCTGTCAGACAGATTAAGACAGGACACTGATAATATTAAATTCATCTCTGTTTAAGAATTTCAAGCGGAGTTTCTGAGTTTGCATACATTTACATAAATCAAACTGAAAGAGCTTCACCATTATCGTAAGACTAAACATCCTGTGTATAAGCAATAAAATGGTTCCCAATACCCCAGATAAAGTGCTAATATAATCCAAAATCCATTTGGCAGTTTGCAGCAATAATAATAATAAAAAATAGGCGCCAAGATAAATGTATTATAATTTTATAAACATTTAGGGATTTAGGAATCTTTTACATTGACTCGGTTGATTACTTTTTTTGTTAGCTTATTAGCCTAGAAGGCAAAGCCATGTACTGTACTGTAGGTTCCTCTACATATCAACAAAAAATGTTGTTTTCCTTCAAAATCAGCACGTTTAAACTAGAAACACCAAAAAGAAAGCTCCTATTTTTCTGCTAAAAACCGAATAAAAAAATTATTGACCAAAGAAATTACTCTTACTTTACAATAGCTTTAATATCACTTGAATATAATAATTGTTATAAAACATATTACATACTATTTCCAAACACGATGATGATGCAACAGGAAACTGGTGTTTCGCTGTTTAGGGTTTTTGTTCGTGCTGAGGTTGAATGTTGAAATGTTGAAATGTATACAGTTTTTGAAAATTCAGCCCCTTTATAGTTTTCAAGACAACCGCTCAGCTTAATGATATTCAGGGCATTATTAAAACAAGTAAGCTGTAAATTATATATTGCAAACCACTCGTAGAATGAACTGTCACTTTTGTTCAAACTTCATCACTTTCACAGGAACCACTAAGATCCGTGCGTTTTCGGAACAACGTCGTCCTTCAGACAAATTATGAATTCTCAGATTCTGTGCTGTTAAACTGACACTCTGGACGTTCTTGTGCGAGTAGTCTTCACACAGTATCTTGTTTTTAGGCTTTCTATTCGGGCCTGTGTATAATTGTAGTATAAAATGAACTAAGAATATAAAAAACTTGCTGATAATACTTTCATTACGCTTTCTCGCTCGTATACAAATGCGATTTTAAACGAACAGTAACAGCAGGGGGGGATGAGGGAGCACGACTACCTTATAAAGTTAAACTCGCTTGCACAATTCAGTTCCATGCTTTTCAGGATTTATGGGTGATGTTAATTTGTAGTAAAGTGACACAAGTAACAGAAAAAATTCACTTCGAGAGCTGTATTTGTTCTCTTAATACTACACCATGTACTGTAGTTCTCTTCGCAGGGCAGTTTGATTTTAGTTATCACCGCAATAGTTCCTTTACAATACAGTACAATAACTATTGATAGCTAACATATATACAGTATATAACATTCATTACAGAGTAAGTTTTAAAGCAAAATACGATACACAATATAAGCGGTACAGAAGGCGAACACGTCTTCTCTCCAAACACGTTCAGCACTTAAAATACTACTTTTGCAAGGGAAGGTGGGGGCTAATATTAAATGTACTATATTCCCATATTTTTAGACGCTCTGCATTCGTGACATGATACAGAGCATCTAGCCCCCTAAGAGCAAACTTTCCGTTTTATTGACGTTTTTTTTTTTGCAAACATACAAAAATATATTACAAGAACTACGTGTGAATAATATACCATGCAAGCAGAAAGACTCCTCCCTACAACCTCGTCTTCTGGCCTTCTTTTGTACCGTAGTGACACCTAGCGTTCACTAGCTGAAAAGAAGATTATTCCACATTAAAAACTGTAATTTTACACTAATAGATTATTAGTAAGTAATCGATTACAATGTGCACTACATTATTTCCAGTAATAGTACTAAAGTAGCAGTATTTCAACACATTTAGTATTTAAAACTGACACTCTTTGGGGCCCTGTTGACTGTGGGGTCCTGTTTTGTGTTTTGCTGCTGTTCTTTCTGTGGCTTGGGTGAAGGAATGTCATGACCACATGGCAATGGTATTCAAGTTTGTAATGTAGAAGTCATTTCACAGTAGAAGTCATTTGATTGATAAAAACCAGTTAAGAAATATGTTTCAATACGTATGTACTGCTCTAACAGGTTACAACACAGTCTTTTTAGTTTTGAACAGTGAAGACTAAGAGGGCGCTTGATTAAAATATTAAAGTCATCAATGACATTGACAAACACAGTGAAGGTGTTCATAATCACGGTGAAATATGAGCCAGAGAAATAGAAACTACAAGCAAGTGCATTTAAATCTGTTTTGTACAACATTTTCTTGAAGATGACATCTTGGCTTCTTTCAATAAACAACTTGATGAGATCTTTGGATATATATACTACTGTTGTATATGAGCTAGATGAACTGAATGGCCACTTCTTTTTGTTAGCTTTCTACACATAAGAAAATTATGCTGTTAAAGTACAATGTTCCTTTAAACTTACCTAAACAGAATTTGACTGTACAATATGTTAATTATTAGTATTTTTTGTAATGTGCAAGTATTTTATAGTTATGTGCATTAGTTTGCAAACTATGTGAAAATGTGATGTGCACAGTGAATAACACTGAGCCACTACCTGTGTACACTAACTACCTATGATGAAAACACAACATGACTGTGAAAAACATCAAAAAGAAAACATTGTAGTATTCTAACGTCCTGTGAATATGTCCCTCTCACAAGAAAAAAAAATATTTTAAAAATGTTTAAGATTTAGAATTCCAGGTTGATAGCCATTTTAGAAATAAGTATCCTTTCTCCTGCCATCTTAAGAGCTACTACAGTACTTAACAGAACATGTGAAGAGAGTTTAACTAGTATTATGTAACTAAATCTCTCACAGTCTCCAGCTAACGTAATATGCCACCACTGACTTCAGATGTGGTTAAATTAAAAGTGAATGTTTTAAAAATGATGTGTTTTGAGAGAAATGAGAAGTGGTGGGGGGACTTTCCCATTTCAGAAACTCAGAGAGAAACAGAAACTCTAAGCCTGAGTCCCTGGTGTGGGAGAAATGAAGTCTGATGCTACCTGCTACCTTCTCATTTGAAAAACTGAAATAATTGTCATATTCTTTATCCACAAATAAAGCAATTAATGAAAATGTTTTAGGATCAAATGTTAAAATTATGAAATCCTGTTTTGAAACTGCATGTAGATTCCCATTACTTTTCTAAAGGCGTCCTCCACTTCTGAACAACAGCAAATCACAATAAACACAGAGGAATCAAATGATTTACATCTTTTAACAATTATGGGAAAGGCCCTGAGCACATCCATGTTGTTTGCTGGACAGGTCCAATATCCTTCCAGCTGTTTAGTACTTTGATGTGTACAAGAAGATGCCATGAAAGAAAAAGTCCCCTTCATCTCTTTTGTGGCTCAATGTGATTATCTAGATGATCCATAAAGACCAGATTGAAATGACATATTTGAACCTTTGTGAAGATAGTTTTGGTATACTTTTAGCAAGATCATTTACAACTTGGGGCTTATGATTATTTATT